>NC_083400.1:15000-615000 GCF_030864355.1 Cutaneotrichosporon cavernicola | reverse complement strand
CTCGCTCCTGGTTCTTCGCTACTCGTTAGTAGCTACAAGTCACCACCGTCACATGTCATGTCACCCACTCTGTAATCCTGTGCTGACCCTCGTCACTTGCCCAGCACTTTGCAGTAAACTGTCTATGCACATGCATGTCTATACAAATCCGCGAGTGCATGTACGCGACTCGCTTAGGCCACGTACAGCCTCTGGACTGGTGCGTTCCGAGTCCCCACGTGCGTAAGGTGGCTCAAGTGCAGCTGTCACTTCTTACCCCGATCGGTCCCTGACTCCCTGGCCGCGGCGACTGCCCTCGCCCCTTCGCCTTGAGGGCTCTGCCTGGTCGCCCTTCCCCACCGTTGCCACGTCCGCCCATCCCAACGCCGCCATGCCTGCCATCCCAACCCCAAACCCTCTCCCATTCCCTCTCCTTCGCTGAGATTGCGCTCGCTCGCGCCGCACCCATCCTCTCTCTTGAATGCTGGGACTCGCGCTCGTCGCGCTCGCCCTCGTGGCGCGCGCTTACTCGGTAATGTTGTAGATCTTCTGAATGTCGGCGAGGATCTTGGCAAAGTCGATCTTGAGGTCCTTGAGCATGCCCGTGCGGAAGTCGAACACCCAGCCATGGACGACAGGGTACCCGTTCTCAGCATAGTTTTGCTGCAGTGCGGCCGTCTTGATAACATTTCTGCACTGTTCGACAACGTTGAGCTCGACAAGTCGATCGTACCTCGCCGAGTCGCACTTGATCGAATCGAGTTCCGTCTCGTGAATGCGGTAAATATCGCGAATGTTACGCAGCCAAGGGTTGAGAATCCCAAGATCCTTGGCCGTCATAGCCGCCCGAACACCACCACACCCATAGTGTCCGCACACGATGATGTGCTTGACCTGCAGATGTCTGACAGCGTAGTTGATCACGCTCATGACGTTGAGGTCGATGTTGTTAACCAGGTTGGCAATGTTACGGTGGATGAAAGCCTCGCCTGGCTTCATGCCCGTAATCGTCTCTGCTGGCATGCGCGAGTCAGAGCATCCGATCCAGAGGTATTCCGGAGTCTGGCCCTGCGAGAGCTTGTTGAAAAAGTCGGGGTCACGAGCAATTTGCTCCTCGGCCCACGCCTTGTTGGCCGCAAAGATGCGGTCATGGTTCTGTTCGAGATAGTCTGCCATGGCTGGGGTGGTAATGTCTCGCTTGGTTTGAGTGTTGGGGTTGTGGGAAATGACCTTTGGATGAATAGTCGAGTGCTGGCGTCTAGCGACTTGGAGAGGGCGGAGAGAGCGAAGAGGAGAGCGAAGAAGACTACGAGGGAGCATTGAACTCGATTTTTATCTTGTCGGGAAGGAGTAATGGGGTTGGCGACGACGGAAGAGGGTGTAGAGGGTGTAGAGGGGGATAAGTGGACAGGTGACAGAGCTGTGGGGTTGACAAAGTCTTGAAAGGGGGTGGGGTATTGGAGCTAAGAATTGGTCAAATTCCGCAATGACTTTCTCCGATGATTGGTTCTCTTCTAATGAGGTGACTAACCTTTCCATAGTTTGTCCCCTAATCAAAGGGTTGCAATCGGTAACACAAATTCACCTCACATATCATAATCTTGGAATCTTGGGGGGGGGGAGAGGGGGGGAGAGAGAAACAGCAGGGTGTACCACCCCGAGATAACCCGGCACCCTAGCACTTGATACCTGATAGCCTATACCTCGCATTGGCTCATGGGCTCGGGAAAGCACGCACTTCCGGACCTATGCACGGATAATGAACAAGGAGCTAGGGATGCATTCTTATCGTATTTGAATTCAGGATTAGGATGTATTGACTATGGTGGATTATTACAATGGTTATTGGGGGGTGATGATACAATTCTAACGCTGACCATTCGATTAATCTCGCAGGGCGATAGTAGGCGAGCTAGCATTGGGCAAGTCCGCGATCGACGACCTACGCGAGCGTATCCCGGGTAGCAGCAGCGATCTGCCATCAGCAAAGTACAAGGTACACGTTGAGACATACCATATCGCGCACGGCCGGTGCGGCCTCTGCGTCAATCTCGAAACTGCTTGTGGCGCTGGGTGGCGAGGATGGCGAGCGCTGGGAGAAAAAGGAGGGAGAGACCGGGGTGAGTTCGACGCATGGTGGCACTGGAGCAGGTGGAAGCATGGGCGTATGTGCGAGGTCGACCAGAACGGTCTGGATCTTCCAGAGGAGTGAGGACGGCATCGTGTGATGTGCGATCGGGTAGTGGTGCGATGAAGAGGTAGGAGGGGTATGAAGGTGGCAGATGGTAGATGGGAGAGATCTAGGGACCCGATAAGAGATCGTCGTGGCGATTCTAGATAGCAAGTCTTGAGAGTCTTGAGAGGCTTGAGAGCTTGAGAGCTTGAGAAGGAGAAGAGAGCGATGACAACAAAGAACACAGCGAGCTCGGTGACACTGTTCGGGTTCGGGCTCGGCGCCACGAGTTGCACTAAAGAGCGGTCCTCGGTCGCCGCGGCGGGGAGATGGCGGCCGCAAACTTGCAGATCATTGACGTCATCCCGCCCTTTTTCCTTTGACTCGCGTGGGAATACACCCGCTTTGAATGTTAGGTTCTCTGCCCCACTTCTACCTCAACCTTCCTCCACCTCCTGTTCGTTCCTGATTCCGAACCCGGGACAGCCGAAGGACCTGAGCGCGGCGCGCGATCGACAATCGCGCTGGAACCTATACTTTAGTGACATCTTGTGCACACACAAACTTGACCACAATCTTGACTTTACATCTTGCCAATTGCCAACACTCCTTCCTCACTTTCGCTTGCTCTCCATGTCCCGCCTCGCTGTGATCCTCGCCGGCGCGGCGCTGCTTGTCCTCGTTCGGGCTGGTGCTGTGAGTTGATGGAGGTACCTCCCTCCAGACAGAAGTCGAGGTGGACCGCTTCTGTCCTAGCTTCCGTCTTGACCAGGCTGATATCAGGCGCATGACCACCAGTCCAGCATGCAGCAGTTCTTTGACAAGTTGTTCCCGTTCGAGAGCCCTGCGTATAACTCGAGTGAGTGCCCTGTTTGAGGGCGAGGGTCGGTCGCTGGGCGCGGGTCGTATTGTCTGTTAGAGGACAGCCAGAGGCTAGAGGCGGCGTCCTCTGGGATCATTGTGCATTCTTTCCATCACCAGGTTATCGTCCACCTTTTCTCCTACTGCTATCCTCCATGCCTCTCCTTCTCCCCTCGCTCCACAATCACCCCCGCCCGCCATCACTTACCCCAGTCCTCGCCACGTTCTACATCTCCTCCGTACCCAACTTCATCCTCCTCGCCGTCCCTGCCGACCTCGAGCCCAGCAGCCTCAACACCATGATCGCCTTCGCGACTGGCGGTCTGCTGGGCGACGTCTTCCTCCACCTCGTCCCCCACGCGTTCTTCGGGGAGCACACAGACGGTGCGGTGAAGGTCGATGAGAAAAGGAACATTGTCATTGGGTGAACTTTTTGGTATCATGGGCGATAGCTGACTCCAGCGGCGCTATATTCCTTGGTTTTGCGGCCTTCTTCGTTCTCGACAAGACGATGCGCGTGCTGTCCCACGCGTCCGGCGGCGACGGCGACGGCCACTCGCACTCGCACTCTCACTCTCACGGTCACAGCCACGGCTCGTCGAGCTCGGTCGCCAAGTCCGAGGGTGAGCTGCGGAAGCGCAAGAACGGCGACGTCAAGGAGGTCATTGTCGAGGAGAAGGAGGAAAAGAAGCAGCCGAACGCCTCGCTCCGCCTCTCTGCCTACCTCAACCTCTTTGGCGACTTTACGCACAACATCACGGACGGTCTTGCCATGGCAGCCTCATTCTACTCGTCTCCCGCTCTCGGTGCGGTGACCACCATTGCGACGTTCTGCCACGAGATCCCGCACGAGGTCGCCGACTACTCAATCCTCATCAAGTCTGGATTCACAAAGTACCAGGCGATGGGGTCGCAGTTCTTCACGGCGGTTGGCGCATTCGTTGGTACCTTCCTGGGCATCTGGATTGCGGAGACGGCAGGTGTCAACAACGATACAGTCATCAAGCCAGGCGACGGGATCTTCGGTACCACGGCCACTGGCGCCGAGCTTGTTATTCCCATGACGGCTGGCGGTGAGCTGACAGAATCTGGAGCTCAACTGACCCCAGGCTTCCTCTACATCGCGAGCGTGAGCGTCATCCCTGAGCTGCTCGAGGAGTCGCGAAGCGCCAAGCAGGCGCTCAAGGAATACGCCGCGATGGCCTTTGGTGTGTTCTGCATGGTTAGTTTTCAACTTGTCGGAATACATTGCTGACGTCACAGGCTGTAATCGCTTGGAACGAGTAACGGGCCGTTGTTTAGATGATGAGATGATCTTGTTGATATTCCGCCGCTTCGAACGCCTTCGATCAGCAGGTCCCAGCTGCTTGACGCCATACCGCAATGTACCTGCTTCGCTAATGAAATTGACCCGGGACCACGGTCTCAACTGGGTTGATTGTATGGTACAAGTAGGTGCTGCGCAGTGACGGCACATGACTGCATATGACTGGACAAGGTTAATTTAGCTGAAAGCACTGACAGCGGTAATAAGCTACAGGGCAAGGAAGGAAGGAAGGCAGAAAGGCCCAGCCCGCCAGCAATAAGCCTCAGTTTATGCTCTGTTGCCAGGGCAAACGTCATAGGCCAGCCCTCTTGAAACTAGCCTCCTTACTCTTCGGTATTGGCATTTTGCCCCACCCACCTCTACATGCGATACTCGTCTTCTCATCCTCTCACTCCATCTCTCATACGCATTCATCATTCTTCCTGCCACACCAAACTGCGATGGAAGAACACCAGGCCCTATTTACATGGGGCGCCGGTCCGAGCTCGGTGAGTTTTCGACATGGATGGATGGATGCAGAAAAGTCCAAGTGCACGGATGTGGATGCTAACGCTCGTGCTCGTTTTGGATGCCCACGTCGGTCATTGCATTGATTCTCCTCACTCTCTCTACGTTTTTAACTCGTCTATCCTCACGATGCCCTGCCCACTACTCTCAACGCGGCTCCCCTCATCCTTTCTCTCGCCTCGATCGCCCACAGGTCTCCATTGCCGGAAACTTCAACGACTGGAGTGCGACAGCGACGCCCCTGATCAAGCAGCCTGACGGGAGTTTCAAGGGCTCCATCTCGGTCCCATGGGGCTCGACCCAGGCGTACAAGTACATTGTCGACGGCGACTGGATGGTCCGCGAAGACGAGGAGAAGGACTATGACGCCGCTGGAAACCACAACAACGTGAGTGGGAGTGAGGGAGCGAGTGAAAGCTGGGTGGGCAGAGCAATCCGAGCGAGAGGATGAGGGGAGCCGGGTTGAGAGTAGTGGACAGGGCAGCGGATTTAGGAGAGCCAGCGAGCAGATAATTGGAGAGGAAAAATACGCAAGCCGAGACGGATGCGGGCTTTGCGTTCAGGTTGATGGCTCTCGTGAGACGCATTTCCGATGCTTGCGGGGGGGCCGCACACGCGGCCGTGCCCCACGCTTGTGTGCTGTTTACATGCCGAGTAGTGACTACCCACCCCTCCTGTTGTGTACCCCCTTACCCTCTACCCTCGACCCTCTGCTGACGAAAGATTTACGTTGCCCCTCCCGGTCCGACTGCCGAGACTAGCGCCACTGCCGGCGCTACCACTGCTGCCGCTGGAGCTGCTGGTACTGCTGGTCCTGCTGCCACTGCTGGCGCGGCCGCCGGGACTGATCCTACCACCGCCGCCCCGGCCACGCAGCAGCTCGCGAAGGGCCCCGACGCTCCGCCTGCCGCCGCAGCCGACAACGCTGGCAGCTCAAACACGGGCCTCCTGGCTGGTGCTGGCGCGCTGGCTGGCGTCGGAGCTGCTGGTGCAGCTGCGCTCGGCCTCTCCAAGAACTCCGACAAGGTCGACGAGAAGAGCGTCCCCAACCTCCAGTCGCTTGAGGCCCAGGCACCGACTGGCGTGGCCAGCGACCTCTCTGCCGCCGCCGGCTCGCGCGACATCCCGACCACTCTTGGGGGTATGGGTGTCGACGAAAAGAATATCCCCAACCTCCAGTCGCTCGCCGCGCAGGCGCCCACGGGCGTAACGAGCGAGGTCCCTGCGGTCCCCTCGGGGCCACCTGCCACTCTGGGTGGGCTGCCCATCGCTACCGGTACCGTTGCGGCTACTCCCGCTGACACTGGTCCCGCTGCTGAAGCCAAGGACGCCGTTACGGACAAGACCAACACCGGCCTCCTTGCCACGACTGGAGACGCCAAGGACGCAGCTGCGGCTGCCACGCCCGCCCCCGCTGGCGACATGAAGGACGCCTCGGCGGACAAGAACACTGGCCTCCTTGCGGGCCTGGGTGCGGTCGCGGGCGCAGGCACCCTCGCGGGTGCCGGTGCTGCTGCGGCCGGAATGCTGGGCTTTGGGTCCAAGAGCGAGGACAAGGCCGCCCCTTCCGGTGCCCAGACCGCCAACTTGGCGGCTACGGCCGGACCTGGCGCGGCTGCAGACGCGGTTCAAGTGAACACTGGCGCTACTGCTGGCACCACCACGGCCGCGACTGCTCCTGGCGCTACTGCCCCTGGCACCGCAACTGCTGTGGACACCGCCTCTGCTCCCAGCGCCTCCACTGTGGACCCCACCGCTGCTCCTAGCGGCCCAACTGGTTCGGACACCGCGCCTGGGGTCGCTGCCACTCGTGACGCCTCCACCTTCGCCGCAACCGAGCCTGGGGTCGCTGCCACTCGTGACGCCTCCACCTTTGCCGCAACCGAGCCTGAGAAGAGTGCCGGCTTGTCGGGCAACACGGGCCTGCTTGCCGGTGGTGCCGCTGTTGCGGGCGCAGGTGCGGCTACTGCAGCTGCCCTCGGTTTCGGCAGCCAGGACAAGGACGCCGCCACTTCGGGTGCCGGTACCAGCGACACCATCCCTCCCGGCACGGCGCCTCCCGCAATCCCCGAGGCCAAGGCGAGCCAGCTCTTGGCCGCGTCCGCCCCGGGCGTGGTCACAGAGGAGACGGCCAGCGCGACGTCGACAGACAACGAGGACAGTGCGGGCAAGCCCAAGACGGACGCGCAGCGCGCACGCGACAAAGCCAAGAAGGTGAGCGATGGTGCTACCTGCCACCCCTCCATTATCCTTGCTTGTTTGCTAACGACAGGCCCGGCAGAAGGCCAAGAAGCGCGCCCAGCACACCGGTCTTGCGGGGTACACCCACCACCCGGGCTCTGGGGAGAGCTATGTCTCTCCGCGGGAGCGCTCTGGCTCGCACGGGCACAGCCCGACAAGCCGCACTGCTGCCCTCCCCTCCGGTCAGGCAGACTTCGCCCGCCCCGAGAAGAGCGAACTGCGCGACGCCCCGAAGGACCACGCTGGCGTTGCGGCTGGCGTTGCGGCCGGTGCTGGTGCGGCCGCCTTCGGTGCTGGCGCGTACGCCGCCACTCGTGACAAGGGCGACGTGACCCAGCCCAGCGGCACTGGGCCCGTCAAGGACGCCTCTGGCAGCCCGATTACGGACACGCGTGTCCTTGCCGCGGCGACTGGCCACCCCAGCTCCTCCCCCGACACTGCTCCGGACTCGACCTCGAGGAACGTACCGTCTGGGATGGAGGCGCAGCCGCGTGTCCCTTCCGAGGTGCGCGACACGTTCAACGCTGGACCCAACGATGCCACCGGAACAGGCCACGCGTACGGCACTGGCGTGGGTACACAGGCGCCCACCCAGCTTGCGTCTACCGACGAGAGCGGTACACCCCTCGGTACCGGCGCTCTTGGTGGCAACCTCGCCTCGAAGGACTCGGAACCTGCCTCCGGCCTTGGCCTTGACGCCAAGCCCGCAGGCGTCTTGGACCAGGCGCAGGGCTACGTCGACAACGCCTCCAGCACTGCCCAGGCACAGGCTGGACAGTACACTGACAAGATTGGCCAGTTTGCAGCCGTTCCTAAGTCGGACGACAAGAGTTCCGGCCTCGGTGCCGGCGCCCTCGCGGGTATTGGCGCTGGTGTGGGTGCCCTTGGTGCGGGCGCATACGCCGCTACGCGCGGTAGCAAGGACGCTCCCGAGCAGCAGGACCCCATTGGTGCGGCCAAGACGTTCGGTACCGACTCTATTACCGGTACGCAGAAGCTCGGGACGGATACTTTCGCCAGTGGACAGAAGCTCGGCACCGACTCTCTCGCCGGTGCGCAGAACCTTGGCGCCGACTCTCTGGCTGGTGCGCAGAAGCTCGGCACCGGCTCTCTCGCCGGTGCGCAGAAGTTCGGCACCGACTCTGTTGCCGGTGCGCAGAAGTTCGGCACCGACTCTGTTGCCGGTGCGCAGAACCTTGGCACCGACTCTCTGGCTGGTGCGCAGAACCTTGGCACCGACACCGTCAATGCGGCGCGCGATTTCGCCACCGACACCACCACTCCTCTCACACAGACTGGCGCGGGCGCGGCCGCCAACGTGCCTGGCACGGAGAAGCTGCCCGACCAGGCTGGTAAGATTAGCGACAACGTGCAGCAGTCGGTCGGCGCGGGCCAGGACACAGTCACCGGCGCCCGTAACCTCGCTTCAGAGGACCGCGGTCTTGGCGTCGGAACCCTCGCGGGTGTTGGTGCTGGTGCTGCAGCACTTGGGGCTGGCGCTTACGCAGCCTTGCGCCACGGCAAGCCCGATGAGCAGGTGCCGGCCAAGCAGCCGGATGCCCAGCAGCTCTCGAGCCAGCCCAGTGTTGGCACGACTGGCGCGCTTGGCGACGCCTCGGCTGACGCCGCGATTGCCCGTGACATTCCCTCGCCCAGTACCCCTGGTCTCGCTGGTGTAGGCGCGCACGGCGCCAACACCCACCCAGAGACTGTTGGGGCAGCTGCAGGGACCATTCCCCAGTCTGTCGACAAGGCTGCTGTACCCACCGCGCCAGCCGACACGTCAGGCTACGCCAAGCCGGCCCTGGCGGCCGGTGCGGGCGCTGCCGCTCTCGGAGCGGGCGTTGCCGCTGGCCGCGAGTCCGACATGGCTGTCGTGCCGGACTTTGAGACGACCGACGCGCAGTTATCAGCCGACGAGGTGCTCTCGCCATCCGGCGTCGCCACCACTGCAAGGACCCAGGTCGAGCAGAGCACGATTCCCGCGCAACCCTCTTTTGCTCAGCGGGACATTTCGCGTGTGCAGGCCGACGAGTCCGGGTTCCCGCCCACGGAGGGGCATGCGGACGGCACGCCGAACCGCTCCATCAGTGGCAGCGTGGACTCGTACAACACCGCGGTGTCGGGCGAACTCCTCGACGACCCCAAGTTGAACACTTCCGGCTCGGGCGTCTCGCCCGCGGCTATGGCGGCTGGGGCCAGTGCTGCTGGCCTCGCCGCGGCTGGCGCTGGTGCATATGCGTACTCGCGCAACCAGCAGCAGCAGGCCCAGCAGCAGTTCATTCAGCCTGGTCAGCACCCTGTTCCGCAGCCTGGTCAGCAGCCTGGTCAGCAGCAGCAGTTCATGCAGCCTGGCCAGCAGGCGCCGCAGGAGCAGCAGTCCCGTGATCAAGCCCACGGGCAGGGCACGCGCGGCAGTGCGTTCATTGAATCGCCCGCTTCCGCGCCCGTTTCCGCGCCCGTCCAAACCGGCGTCAAGGAGGCTGCCCCTCCTGCTGTGGATGTCGGTGTTCCCAGTGCCAGCTATGACGAGCCCATAGCCGCGTCGTCTGCGCCGGCAACTGCGCCCGCAACCCAGGCCCTGGCCGCTGAGAAGCCTTCCGCCGTCACTGCGGAGGGTAACCTCACCGCCGCCGAGTTGCGAGAGGGTGTGCAGCTTGGTCCTGAGCCCACAGAGGGTTCCGGATGGGGCAAGGCTGCGGGCTACAGCGCTGCAGGTGTTGCCGTGGTGGGTGCCGCGGCCTCTGGACTGTACGGTGCGACGCGCGACGAGGACAAGAGCAGCCGCAGGGCCAGCAACCGCGAGGCGTTCGTCTCGGGCGTGCCGAGTGCTGCGAAGAGCGGCAACTTCCTGCAAGGCCTGCCAGAGGCTGGCCAGCAGGCCGGCCAGCAGGCCGTGGCGCACGGGAAGAGCCTCGCCGGCATCCAGCCAGGCCAGATTGTTCCAGGCCAGTCCGACCAGGTGCAGGAGCAGCCCGCCCCCGTCCAGGCCGACATGACCCAGCCTCCTCAACTTGAGTCGCATGAGGGCCATCCTGGCGCGATTGCGGGTGCTGCGACCGCCGGCGTTGGTGCTGTAGGTGCGGCTGGCGTGGCTGCTGCGCACTACGGTACCGAGTCCGCCACTGGCCCGGCCGAGCCCAAGACTCCGACGAAGGAGCGCCGCCGATCGTCCCTCTTTGGCAACATGTTCAAGAAGAAGGACCGCGAGCGCCTGCAGAGCATGGAGGCGGACGCGATGCCCGCCGACGCGGCAAACGCCCAGGCTGCTGCGCGCGCCAAGCTCGATGCTGAGGGTACACCCGCCCCGGGCACCGCTGGTGAGCCACCCGCGCAGGGCTCAGGTCTTCCCGGCATGGGTAGTATCGGCAAGGCCGGAGCCGGCGCTCTCGCGGGCGTTACTGCTGCCGGGGCTGCGGGTCTGGCGGCGGGCTCTGGCGCTTTCGACCAGGCCAAGACTGCTGGCACTGGTACACTCGAATCGAGCCGCAACATGGCGACGGGCGCTCTTGACACCGGCCGTACGGGCGTAGCTGGCGCGCTGGACCAGGGCCGCACAGGCGCCACTGGTGCCTTCGACTCTGTCCGCAATGCGGGATCCGGCGCACTCGACTCTGCCCATACTGCAGGTACTGGCGCGTTTGGGAGTGTGCGCGACAGCGCGACTGGTGCGCTGGGATCTGGCCGTACTGCGGCCACGGGTGTCTTCGACTCTGGCCGTAGTGCTGCCACTGGCGCGCTCGACGCGGGCAAGACTGCCGGCGGCGACGCCACATCCTTTGCGCAGAAGACGATGGACTCGGCCCTTGGCACGTCCATGCTCACTGCCGGCTCCACGCAGCCTGGGGACCGGCCGACGACGCCGAGCCGCCTCACCGGGACGACGGCCGCACCTACGACGCCCGCCAAGACATCACATGTGGTGGAGCATGCGACGCCAGGCGCGCACAGCACGCACACGGCACACTCGACCGGGTCGCGTAAGAAGAAGGGATTCTTTGCCAGGGTGAGTCAAATCTTGAGAAATTCGCTAACGCCCAGCTCAAGGCCGCGTTGACGGGGAAGAAGCACGAGCACTAGGCTCTGGTGAAGGAGGGGGGATCGCTGTCACCTAATCTGTAGAAAGAATCTTTGAACTTTTCGTTCGTATGCTAATGCATCTTCTTTTCGAACTGGGCGTCGGAGCGATAAACGAGTCTAAGCTGAGGAAGCGGCTATTTAGGAGACAACGGCAGCTGGGACCGCAGGAGGGAGTTGACTGCAATTCTAGATCTCGGCGCCGCCCACCAACAATCCGTCAGCTGCCCCGGCAGAAGGATCTGTGACCAGAGTGACCTATTGGTGCTGATAGCGAACACGCTAAGCATTACTACTCGGACATTAGCCAAGTTATTATCTCGTGTGTGATTTGTTTGAGGGTGACGATTTTGCCCTGACCAAGTTATGAAACGCGCCGATGAACCGCCTCGAGTTATTCCCGACAAACCGGCTATGGCCGGCTATTATTACGCCGAGCCAACCCTGCACGACCCTGCAGGCAACGAACTTTCGCGCGCCTCCCAGCCTCTAGGACAGCAGCAAGCCAACCAACCGCATGCAGATGCAGATGCCCACCTGGCGCGTTCAAGGGCGTCGCAGAAACGGGACCACCAGCGCGATCAGGCAACGATTGTGGTGTAATGGTAACATAGGGGTTTCCCATCTAGCTGCTCATCCAGTTTGAACCTACCCCTGCCTCGGGTTCGATTCCCGGCGATCGTATATTTTTGTTGCTTGCTCTACATCTTGCTTTTGGAAATGCACGAGCGTTGTATCGAGTGGAAGAGGGAGAAGGATCGGAAGGCTGCTTACCAGATCAAGACACAGCCGCGCCCAATGCACCCTCTACATCATTCTACTTGTTACTGGGGTTGGCGTATCTCACACTCCCCTCTAGAGCGAGCGCTAGAGAGCGAGAGAGCTGACGGTCGCACACTCAGGAGGCTGGAGGGTAGCCGCGGATGCTGATGCTGATGCTGATGCTGATGCTGATGCTGGCGCACATGGTCGAGCGGAGAAACTGGGAGCAGAACGACACAACGTCACAACGACTGGCTGAAGCTACTTGAATGCCTTAAGTATGTTCCGTTATAGTGGCTGTTGTGACCACCCGGAGCTACTGGATGATCATCCCGTTCCGGTTCAATCCACCGCGAATCCCCCGCTTGCATCTCTATTCACATCACCACCAACCACCTTCTCCCATCAATAAACAAGCCCGACAGTGCATAGCGCGACGCGAACATGTCGAGTACGCCGCCGACGAGCAAGTCCAAGTCGTCTAGCACTTGCGACAACTGCAGGAAGCGCAAAGTATGTCCCCCGCACTCACAACAATCCCCCCGGAGACCCTCCGCGATCTTCCCCGCCCACTGAACCCCACATTCATATCTGATACCAGATCAAGTGCGTCGAGGCCGAAGAGCCGGGTCCATGCACCGGGTGCCGTAACCTCCAGATCGCGTGCACGCACGACTACGTGAAGAAGAAGCCGGGGCGGAAGAATGCGTATGTTCGCACTTGATCACGCTCACCCAGCTTCGCCATGCAGGTGAGGGCTCAGAACCAGAACAAGCCAGCCCCGCCCGCCGAACCATCGTTCCGCCCTTCGTACTCACCATACCCTGCCAGGCCGCCCGCTCTATCACCATTGGAGGAGTACGGGACGCCGCGCTCCCCATTCTCGTCCCTCGCCCTCACGGGGATGCGAAGTAACCACGACAACGGTGGCCTGTCGTGGCTGGACAGCATTACTCTCGACGGCGGCAGCGTCTTCGGACCTGTAGACTTTGGCTTCGATCCCTTCTCGGGGCCGGGGACAACCCAGTTTCCTTCGGAGCAGGCGCAGCTGTTATCGCTGGAGAGTCCGGAGGTCGCCACGGCGGCGCAGCTGCGCCAGCGCGAGCCGCAACTCGAGGACGTTGCGTCCTGGGCCAACATTTCCCACTTCATTTCGCTGTACCTGCAACACCAATGGCCGTTGCTGCCGCTCGTGCACCGGCCGACGTTCAGCGAGAACCTCGCAACACGCCTCGACTTGCGCGACACCGACTTCCGCGCACTCCTCCTGTCCATCGTCGCGCTAACCATCTCACAGCTCCCGACGTCACGCCTCGTAACGGAGCAGTACGACGTTGAAGGCCTCAAGCGTCTCCAGCGGCGTTGCCACCGCACGTCGCAACTCCTCCAGCGCTCCTATACCGGCCAGGTGACGCTCACCCAGATCTGTATCATCATCTTTGACAACTTCTACCTTCTTTCCATCGGACTCACGCACACCGCCGCGGCGCGGCTAGGTCAAGCCGTTCAACTGGCTTTCTGCCTCGGTCTCCATTCGGACGCCAAGACTGCTGCCCTCGGCCTTGACCACATCGAGGTCCAGCTCCGCCGCCGCGTCTTCTGGCAACTCTACGCAAGCGACAAGTATGTCTCCCGACTGAGCCGCTGACGCCAGAACCCGTGCGATCCCCGGCAATCCGATGCTCATCAACGACTTCCAGGGTGTGTGCTCGTACCCCGAGGCGATCGACGACGACTTCATCACGTCGCAGGGCATGTTCCCGCAACCGGCGCACAAGACGTCCCTCCTCGCCGGTTTTGTTGCCGTGTCCAAGCTCTTCCGCATCCTGTCCGAGTGCTTCTTCCACCACCGCTGCGCTCTGAGTGAACTCCAGACGATCACGACCGCTTGGACCGTCGTGGCCGAGGAGCGCGTGCATGCGCTCCTCCGCGAACTCCCGTCTGCGATCCAAGATCCACCCAGCGTGCCCCTCGAGGCGAACCGGCAAGTGTTCGCGACACAACGTGCCAACATTCTTATTACCGTCGCCATTGTCAAGTTTGCTCTGTACGACCTGCGCTCAGCCTTGAATGTCAACGAGGATCAACTGGCTCGCGAGCGCGAGGCCATCGCCCGCGAGATCCACAACCTTCTTATGAGCATACCCGTTGAAGACTTAGCAAGCAACGGCGAGAGCGTACGCGGCAAGGTATTCCACATTGCGTGCGCGCTCTGCGGACAGGCCAGCACGCCGGGCACCGACTCGGACCTCGTGCGCGACTGGTGCGACATGGTGAGCTGTTGCTTTGTTCCGAGCTGACCTAGTTTTCGACGATCACCTTCGTCCAGATGCCTGTTCCCGCGGACCCGCCTCTCGACTCCCGTAGTAACACGCCGCCTGCTGAGCCTGAACTGACAAGTGCGCCATAGGACCATGACCGCGGTGGATGTTCAACCTGTACTCTCTACATCTTGCTTCTCACACATCCAGATCTGCACAGGCCATCTAACCTCTGACGTCGCCTGATTCCCTAGCCAAGACGGCGACCGGGCCTCCACTACCCTCGAGATCGCGATCGCGCGCAGGGACATGCTTTGAATGGGCC
This sequence comes from Cutaneotrichosporon cavernicola, assembly GCF_030864355.1. Lineage (NCBI taxonomy): Eukaryota > Fungi > Basidiomycota > Tremellomycetes > Trichosporonales > Trichosporonaceae > Cutaneotrichosporon > Cutaneotrichosporon cavernicola. The sequence continues at coordinate 600,487 of NC_083400.1, read as the reverse complement.
TCGAAACAAAAAAGTTGCGAGACTGCGCACCGAAGTACAGTTTACGATGCGAGCGCTCGGGTCCGTGTAGATGGCTGGGCCCTCGCCCATCGGACCATTGGATCATGTTGACGGGTTTGATGTACAAGACTCTGGAGGAGCCGGAGGAGGCCGAGGAGAAGCGCGCCATCGCCGTTCTCTGCTCATCGCGGATCGCCGATGAATTCCTCACCACGCATTCCTCGTCACCCTCCGCCTTGGTTTCAGTCCAAACCTGAAGTCTCATCAGCCTTGGCAAGGGTATCAATCTCGCCGGGGTCAGTGCAACACTTTCTCCTCTCTCTCTCACGTCACACTCGGTCCGTGCACCACGTATGGGTCCGATGAATCAAACTCCTCATTTCTCAGGCCCATCCCAGGCATTCTCAACTGCAATCCTCTCCTTCCCCTTGGCGCTGGTCGCCATCAGCCAATGTCCATGGCCATGTCCACACCCACCACACACACACTCCCCCCACGGAGGAGCAGCATACCCGCTCACGTCTCGATCTTGCGCCGTCCAGACTTCTCAACTTGCCAATCAGCTCCACCTCCCCACCCAGACTTCCCACCTCCCCACCCGTCATCTCGCCCACAGTTAAACCCACAAGTGCACCGCTCCCCGTCGATCCAGTTCCAAGGCCCTCAGAACCTACCTCATAACCCGCCTCATAATCTACCTCATAACCTTCATAAGCCACCTCATCACCCACCTCAAGGGCCCTACCAATACCCCCGGACAGCTCTCCCATCATTCCCCCACAACCCCGGGCAATCTGTCCATTACCAGGCCCCGCCCCACCAGGTTCCTCAAGTCTACGAACGCAGGTCGTACCAGAACTGGGAGCAGCCGCCTCAACCCTCCTCGGCCCTCCGCCTGTACCAGCCCCGCCCACAATACCCTCCCCAGCCTCCCCCACTCGCACCAGCCTGGGAGCCTGAGCCTGATCGCAATCCGCGATCCTACGCATCCGAACAGCCAGAACTGTATCAAGCGCTGCCTCAGCAGTATCAGTACCAGTACCAACCAACTCCTCCCCAGGTGCAGCTTCAACGGCACTTGTCAAACCAGCTCCAGCTCCAGTCTCAACCCCACGAGGCGGGACTTGCGTTTCAACCGGGGCCGCAGAGACTGCCGGAACGCTACGATCTCCCCCACCCTCAATCACAAGTCTCTCCGGGCCCAGCGTTCTACGCGCAGCAACAGCAGGCTGAACCCCAACGGGCACCACTGCCGACCCAGCCCCGCTGCCATCCAGTCCTTCCACCCACGCAAGAGCCGAGGACCCACACCCAATCCTACTCGGATCCACAGCGTCGCTACGAGGTCTCTAAACCTCTGCTACAACCGGAATCTCGGGTCTACCCCGAGCCGCAGCGTTACAACGCCGCTGAATCGTCACATCGGACCAGACACGACATGTCCGTCATCCCACCCGCCACTCCGCCGAGATGCAGCTCAACATCGCCCATGACCCTCCCTCCTGGCGCCCAGCCCGCCGCGAGACCCACCCTCCCCCCAAACGGGGAGTATGGTTCCCCACCGCACCATTCGCCAGAACCATTCGGCCGCGCTGGGCCAGCACGATACAACCTCTCGGCAGCCTTCGGGCCAAACAAGAACGCGCCCACTCGCACCCCATCCGTGCGATACAACCCCGCCGCCGCCTTTGGGCCTACGAGCGACTCGGGTCACTCGTCCGAATCAAAAGGACCAGCGAGATATAATGCTTCGGCGGCATTTGGACCACCCAAGAGCGATTCGAGCCATTCGTCGGAATCTAGAGTACGGTATAACCCCGCCGCTGCGTTTGGACCTCGATCCGACGCGAGGTCTACACCTACCCCATCACCCGCGGCCAGACAGCCACCCAGATCCGATGCCGTGTCCCCACCAGCGAGACTGCCACCAGGTGCTAGGGCGCCTGTGGAGGTTTCACCGCATAGCGATGCGGAGATGCCTAGAGCAGGGAGAGCGCATCAGTTTGGCGAGGGGCACATGCCCATCCCTGTCCCGCAGGGGTCGGTGTACGCTACGCCGATGTCTACACCGCCTGCTACGAGTAATATTGCAGAGCGCCAAAGCGCTCAACCTGCCCGTCCCCAACATTCTCCGTCGCGGACTCAAGTCAAGGACGCAAGTCTGGGGCTTCCCTCGCCGCCGGAGAGCCCGCTCAAGCTCCCCGGCCCTCCCCAACCGCCTAATGCTCTTAAGCCGAGTGGCACATTCGTCGTGAAGCACACCGCGACGTCAAAGGCCAGTCCTTTGGCGGTTCCAGGCCGCCTGCCTCCATCGACCTCTTCAGTTCCACAGGCCTCCAAGGCACCCGCCGAGCCTCCCTCGACTCCGCCCAACCGTACCACTGCTGCGTCTCCCGGTTCGCCAGGTAGCTTCACTGTGCGCCATCACATCCAGAACCCTCCACCGCCGCAGACAACCAGCCCATCATCGCCTCCGCACCGGCTTCCCCAGGTCCCGCCGCCGGCAGTCAAGCCTCAGGTGTCGGCCACATCCTTCTCTTCACGTTCTGGTGCCATCAGCGCGTCGACATCCGCCTCATCACTCCACAGCAAGGTCGCCAACGCTCAATCTCTTTCTCCCCAGACTACGCCTCCTAAGACCACCAACCCTTTGCCTGCAAACTCGGCGGCCCCATCCACTCCGCAGAAAGGCTTCGTCATCAGGCGTCCCTCGCGCTCACATCCACAGACCGGCAGCCCAACCCCGGCATATCCACAGAGGCTCCCGCAGCCTCTCATTAACCAAGCGTCAATCTCATCGCTGAGAGCTTCATCCGTTAAGCATATCACCAAGTCCGGATCAGGTACCTCCCTGCGCGTTCCTGAACCTGTGCCGACGCCCATGTCGAGCAGGCAGCCGTCCACCGACTCTCTGCTCATCCCGCGGACAGACTCACCCAAACCTATCAAGCAGGCCTCGAACACATCACTGCGCGTCCGGGGCACGGATACGGCGAGCAAGCAGGCACCCAATGCCTCTCACAGTCAATCTCAGCACTCTCCTTCACGCCAGCGGGGCAAGGCTTCAAGCTCGTCGCTGAGGGCGCCAGTTTCCTCCTCAAGGTCTACTCACTCGGCACGTTCCGCCTCTCCTCGCCCGAGCTCCAAGCACTCCACTCCTCCCTCTCCGCCGCACGAGTACCGACTCAGCACTGACCCGTCCGAGCTCGATTGCCCACCCACGGCTCCGGAGACGCCGACACGTACGCCCACTCCGCGTCTCGTCCTCCCAGTCGGCGCCCGCGTATGGGGCCTCGAGCATGTCCGTAACCGCGTCGTCGACATCGTCGTCAAGGACCACAAGTACGAGCACCAGCCCGTCCTATCTCACCTGATGCGTGTGAACCGCGCGTCCTTCTGCTCCGTCATCGCAGTTCTGTATGCCAATATCTCCTTCTCCAACCTACCCCTCAACCTCCCAGTTCCAACAGTGAGTCTACGGCCAGCCAAGCTGACACCAGCACCGCATGAGCGTCTACCGAGCGGCCGTGCACAACCTCGACCTGAGCGGCTGCCTCGTCGCATCGCGCGGTCGCGGCTTCTTCGAGCTCTTCGACAGCTTCCCGAACCTCGAAACTGTCGCCTGTGGAAAGGTCGAGATGGCGCGTCCCTCCTCGTTCTTGGATATCCGCGTGACTCGCCGCCTGCCAATGCGGCCAGACGGCATCTTCTACACTATCCACCCATTCGAGCCCTGCCTCCCGCGCAACCAGGACGCCGAGGTCAGCTACGCCCTCGAGTTTGGGTCGATGCCGCGCGCCGGCGCGCAGCGCTTCGCCGAGGGCCAGAAACACGCCACCGTTCCACCAGTGCTCTGCCGTCCCATCCACAGCCTCGTGACAGATCAGACGCACAGCGCTCGCGCGTGGCTTAGTATCCTCGCCCGTCGCGCGCAAGACTACCCTCACCCCCAGCGTCTCCTCCTCTCACCCACTGAGCCCGTGTCGCTAGGCGAATTCGCTGCGTTCGCGCCCTCAGCTTCGGGTATCGAGGAGCTGCGCCTTGCGGTAGACCTCACCGACCCGGCCATCTCACCAGCCGACTTCTTCGCAACAGTCGACTGGACCGTCTTCGCTTCGCTCAAGAAGCTCCACCTCATCCTCTTTGTTCCCCCACCTCCTAAGGCCGAGGAACATTTCTCGACGCGTGTCCGCCTCCAGAGCTCGGCAACGATCGCGACGATCAGTACTGTCACGGAAGAGCCAACCGCGCCTATCGAGACTAAGATCGAGCCTTTGAGCGTACGTGAACGCGTCTCCAGACCCGTAAGCGGGCTGTTCAAGGGCATCGGCGCCTTCGCCAAAGGGTTCAAGAAGGAACCACGGACCCGTGTCGACTCGGAACCGGTGAGACACAGAGTCCATTCCGAGGCCCATCGGTCCCAGCTCTCCCCGAGACCGATGAGCGAAATGCGCCGACCTCCCTCGATCCTCGACCCCGACTTTGGCGCCTTCCCACCGGAGCCTAGCTTAACCTTCCCCGCTCCCCCGGAGATTCCTCCTCCCGAACTCGCCCTCGCCGAATTACATCTCAACCTCTCCATCACGCTTCCGGAGTGGGCGGCATACGATGCCGGCGGCGACGACTGGGGATACATCCGCGCCTCCGTTCCCCACCCCGCACAACTTAAGTCCTCTCTCCTCCGCTTCGGGCCAGGTTGCACTGTACATGTCAAGACCCAGACTACGACCCTCGTGGATGGGGTGGACGATATCTCGGCCGACTACGAGATGCGCGTTGTCGGACGGATTGCAGATGCGTTCGGGAGGTATGGACCGTTTGGGAGTGATGCGCAACGATCCATGTATATAGACAACTAGAGAAACCCCCGCAATGCCACTTTAGACTTGTTTCATCTCCTCGCGCGTCTCTGTGGGACTTGTGAATTGGAATGTCGATGGACGGGGGCTTTGGAAATCGGCACACGATGACGCGTCCGCCAGGTCTTGCCTCCCAATTGTACTGAGAAGCTGACGCGCGTTCAGAGAGTAGAGGAAGCCGACGGCGTATAACTTGGACTGGAAATAGACAATCGCGATCGTGACAGCGGTGGATTTCCTGGTCACTGTCATAAGAAAGGGCAAAACGTAGGGAGGAAAATAGGGAGGCAAAGGTCATGTGCGCCGCTGGATACTGATTTCTTTGACTGGCAGGATCCAGGCGTAGACCAACCAGTCCACATGCAGTTGTGCTGTAGCGAAATCCCTCTATGGAGCAAGCCACGACTCGACCTCGTGCCTCCCTCATCTTCTGAGTCTGGCATGTCATGGGACCCATATGCAATATGCGGTACTCACGAAAAGCCCCAAGGTAAATCACGGCACTCATGGTGGCAGGAATCTGTGCCTCGAGTGTTATCCGGATAAGCCGCGTGATCATCTTGTGTAAGTGGCGATTGGTATACAGTGAACCCATCGTTGCTACATATACGTACACGGTTGGTGTTTGTCCAGCCTGTGCGAGATTTGAGCAGGCCGAACAGAATCGCGCCAGTGATGATCAGGTCAGTCACCATTGTGCTGGCGAGCCAGATTGCCGTTGCTGGATGAGTAGCATCTCTGGTATCGCTCACGGATGTAAACGTTTGCCGAGTCGCGTGCGGACGCGAGCGACGCAAAGATGATCTTGACGGCGAGGGTGGACGCGAGGCTGGAATTAGCTCCCACGCTTAAGGAGACTGACCCGGTACACATCAATAGCTTGGTGTTAGCCGTTCCTTTGATCAAAACTCACGACAGCCAGGACAGCGATGAACCAGTTCCTCCCATTAATGAGAAAGGCGCGATGAGTGAAAAAAGATTGAGTGAATAAAGCGGTTATACCTGAAAAAAGTCAGCTGATTGGTGGCGATTGTCGATCGTGATCGTCACGATCGACAATCTATCCGACCAACAATCTAGCAGCGGGAACCAAGATCTACCATTTCAGCGCTGAAGTTACCAAACAAACTCACCCAGGCGTCGCCTCAAAGAACGGCTGGTAGTGCCCAAAGTTGACTACAAACTGGGATGAGATTACCAGGTGCCTCACTCACGCGATGCGACACGAGCCACCCCGAGTATGCTGGTGTTAACTCCCTAGCAAGTCGGACGTACCAGTTACGCCTAGGGTTGTGGCAGTTGTCCCAAACACACAAATGCGGGTGAAATGCGAGTCGGACCTCTGATGGCCAGACGTGCAGTACCGATAGAGCAGGACGATGAAGATTCCTCTACAAGTTGGCTAGGGGAATCTTGGGGGCTCACAGGAGGTATGTGTCGATGAGGAGGCCCGCGAACATGCAGCTGATGGAAAGGGTCTACTTGAGCATGACTTGGAGGTGCTCACCTGCCGAGGACTGAAGAGCGCCTTTGCCTGCTCCTCCGTCGGGTATGGTAGAACTTTGTGAGCCATGAAAGATACTGAGATAGATTGAGTTGGAAAGCTGGATGAGAGTGAAAAAGTGCGGTTTGGAGTGGCGTGTAGAGAACAGGGCCTAGGCTATCTAGATGTGCGGAAAGATGCCCCACCTTCCACTCCACTGCTCGGATCGGCGTTGGCCGCATCGTCCCACGCGCCCCGACGTATTGTCCGTTTCTCCTGTGTCTACTTCTGTGGGGTGGATTGGTAAGTGACGGGCAGACCGGGCGGCAGGCCGATTGGGGATTGGAACTTGGCCCACGCTTGCATAGCTACGACTACGCCCAATCGCCCCAGAGGACACAGGGCTAAGGAGAACATTCCAAACGTGCCCGATGATACCCGCTACACCGGGAGAAAGAAGACAGTGACGTCGACGCAGGATATCCTGAAGTGCAAGCAGTATCAAGCTGCCACTAATTTTTGGAAGCGGAATTGATTGCGGTTACATGTATTGCCTCGTTGAAGGGTTCGCGTTTGAAGAATAGCGAGTCGCCATCCCAAAAAAGGCCACAGCCGGTACATTTCTACAAACCACGCTCGGCCACGCCCGACACACCTCTCACCCGACATATCCGCTCTGAATGTAGAATGCACCTGTGTGTATGCCCTATCTCATCAGCCGCGCTTTGCCCTTAGGCGAACAAGTCGCGAGCAGAGCATGGGGTTGGGCAGTGGGTAGCAAGGATAGGTTAGGAGTTTCCTAGAACTGCGCCGGTCTGCCGTTGGCTCACTGCTGTTTCTATCAATACCAAGAGGATACAGTATCTGGCAGTCTCGTTTGGTACTCTGAACATATGCAGCAAACGGGCTCAGCCTTCAGGCCAAATATCCCAGAAAGAGTAGGGAGGGGGTTATGACGCACCATCAACGGCTCGACATGGCTGAGGGGAGAACCTTGGGGGATGAAGGGGTTTGCCCCCACAGAACCGGAAGAGTCGAGGTGTTCTTTCTGTGTCATCCCTTTGTATATCTATCCACTGTATTGAATTCAATAGTTGAATGTGCATGCTCTGTCGAGTTCTGGTCGTTTGCTCTACTGAACCAGAGTTCGGGCCTCCCTACAGTACCTATGATACAGTACATGTACACCCTGAAAGGCAAAACGACCACTTAAGCAAGCGCCATCAGAGGGCCCACGCTGGATTGTGGCAATGATAAAATCCTAACCACCATAGACCACACGTTTGAACTACCGTTTAACGCAAACCCCAAAGTGTTCCCTTGGTCCTGTTCCGGCTTTCGGAGTTGGCACGAGACGAAGATGACGAGGATGATCCATCCGCGGATCCGCGGGATACACTGCAACGCATGGCGGCGGACGATGGGCCGATGGCACACACAGCGGTCTGCCAAAGAAAGACGAGGAGGGGCTGAAACGTTGGCTGGGACTCTGGTTCATCCTGCATTTTGCACTTTACCTATACACACCTGAAACAATATGGCCTGTAGCCATTCCATTTGTAAAACTCCCCAGACGAGATACGGCAGAGCCCCAGATAGATGCACTGCGCCTCTGCCACACACCGAGGGGGCGTGTTCGACAAACGAGTCATAAGCGATGACAGATTTCGCCATGGGCGTCGACTCTCCTTCTGAGCCAGACAGAGCTGGAACGACATGCGACCTCGCGACCTCGCTCTTCCCACCTGTTGCCCATCTCCCACTCTCTTAAGATCTCAGGCTCGGTTCCCTCTGACCCGATTACGACTCCCCCTGGCTTGCCAGGCCATCCCAAACTCCCCCAAACCCCCCCAACACAGCTTGACACATGACGCGTCCCGGCGTCCTCCCCCACCCCACCGAGGAAGAGGCAGCAGCCATGTTCAAGCCGCGCCAGGTGAATTCCAGGTGAATTCATCAAGAGTGGACTGACACCAGACCTTCTCCCTCGCATGCATGTTCGCAGGCCTGTTCATAGACACTTACCTCATGTACGTGTACGTGTTTTTGTCAACCGCTAATATAAGGGGAATCTTCTTAATGCTTCTCGTGCGATATATGAAGTCGGCGCACCAGAAGGGCGATACCAACTGGACGCGGCTTTGTGTCATTGGCGCCACATTGGGAACTTTGGCGGCAAGCGCATATCAGTGGTGGCTCGTCTCGCACCGGGTGCGTTGGGCATGGATTCGCTTACATTACACAGTTTGTTACAAACTTTGGACGATACCAGTCGTTCTTCGAAGCTACACCTGGGTAAGTTTAGGTTGGGTTCTGTGTTCTGACTCGAGATCATGGTTTCCGCTCCTCGACTGTGCGCATCCTATCTGCAATTCTGATGCAGGCATCACAGCGCTGTTTACCCAGTCGTTCTTCACCCACCGCGCCTTCCTCCTCAACGGGCGTAACTGGTTTCTCGTCATCACTCCTGTTGTGAGTTTTTATTTCTGGTATCGCTGACGCAGTTGTTGATGTGTGGCTCGTGCGTCTGTCTTTGTCCTTGAAATACTTATTCAGCCTGGCGTGTACTTTAGCGGTCAAGATCATCTTCGCGTCCCTCTCTTCCACTCGCGACGCAAAGTTTGTCTATATCCGTACGTAATCTTTTTTTCTTTTGTCTAGCTAAAATCAGCAACGGTCATATGGCTATCCTTCTCGACGTCCACCGACGTAATCATCACGGGCGCCATCCTACACGGCCTAATCAAGTCGCGGACCGGATGGAGCCGGACCAACCTCGTGAGATGCTTGGATGAGGATGACAAATTGACCACAGCTCATCACCCGCCTGGTCCGCTTGACGCTGGAAGCGCAGATCCCCGCCACCATGAGTGCCATCATCTACTTGGCGGCGTTTCGTAAGTCGATATACAACCCCTCTGATACTAGTCGTCAAAAACACATCCCCAGTCTCCATCGCCATCGTATACTTCCAGTCCAAGCTGTACGTTATTGGTCTGCTCTACTCACTCAACGTACGTGAGGCTCTGCAGGGCATGGGAAGCCAGATTCACGACACGTCGTCGCGTGACGATTTTTGGAGCCCGCCTGTGACGACGATCCACGTTCCGGTCGATGGGGGGACTGCGAGCGTTGCGGCGGCGGCTTAGTAGAGAGAAGGGTTAGGATAATCTTTTGATGTACCAGCGACATGCTCCAAGCTGGGCCGACTGCTATACAGTTCAGTGACGAAATCTGGCTAGTTTCCAGGGTGAGCCAAATCACAGCCTCTGGTACTGATCACATCCAAATATGGACGGCGCTGGGAGATACATTCATCAAGTCGATCGTTACAGCGTTAGCCACAAACAACGGAGTGGGGCAGAGAAGAACACCCATGCACCGAGGCAAGATGCAACCCAAATGCAGATGCTACTCTTACAACCAACTACAACATCCCAACATCAACCCACAGGCCTTCACATGCCAAGTAGCGAGCGCCATACTCTCCGTGTCCGGTCGGCGTGGTTCGGAGCCTTGACCGGACATGGTTCGGCGCCAGCATAGGCAGCGAGCAATTGGGCCCACGCCTCCTCTCCAACTTCTGGTCGATCGCAAATCTGGAATCAGCTCTCGTTCTTTTTGGAGACTCACGTGGAACCATGCATCCAACAACGACAGCCCGGGACATGAGGTGACGAGGGCCCAACCCCGCTCGAGTGGGGACAAATGTACGCCCTCTGCCTCGAGACGCGAAACAAGTTTCTCAAATAGCGTCAAATGGCGAGCGAGGGCGGACGGTTTAAGTTGTCCGGGAGGGAGGCGGAGGAGACGGAGGGCGCTGCGGATATTATTTGCGCGCAGTGGTAGTTGGGTGATGGGATGGGGCGAGTAGGGGGGCAGCTCTTCAGAGATGAGCGACAAGTCGTAGGTGTACGCCGGCGGCGCATCTGGTAGATTCTGGACTAGTGACATGATGATGATGGGTTGGGGTGGTGGCGATAGATGTGATATCGTCGCTGGTCTATATGTACGACGCGATAAGCGAGGGTCACTGGCTAGTTGTGCGAGTTGCTGGCCGTCTGGGCGGGCTGGGCTGGTGAGGATGCGGAATGGCTTAGCCGGTGGAGGGTGAGGGGGGTGTGGAGGTGGAGAATGGTAGAGGGACAGTGGCGACGAGCAACGGCGAGTTGCGGAATGAGCTTGGGCCTGGGCTTGGTTGGGCTTGGCTTGTGCTTGTGCTTGTGCTTGGGCTTGGGTTTGGGTTTGGACAGAGAGCTTGGCCTGCTGCGCCGGAGTGGAGGAGAACGTGGCTGGGGGCGGTATGCGACTGCTTTGGTCAAGGTCAGGTGACCCAGTATGAATGGGCTTGGTGACGTCTGCTTTGTTCGAGTTGTTGTTGTTGTTGTTGTTGTTGTTGTTGTTGTTGTTGTTGTTTGTACAAGACAGTGCTAGTGTATATGTGACAAAGTGGACGAGTGGTTGGGACGAGCGATGTTCCTTTTATGATTCACACCAGTCGTAACCAAGTTGATGATTGTCGGATTCTCGCGATGAAGCCCGCCGGAATACCCGACCGCTCAACCCCGATATTTGGTGCGGAATGGTCAACAGGGGCATTTACATATTTACAGACAAAGGCCTTGGGCTTCTTACTCGTTCCTACTGGTTCCCGCATCCATCCCCTAAAAAGCCATTAGCGCTATTAGGTAGGGTGGGCACGCCATGCAAACAAGAGCCCTAATATTCGCAATCAGTTGATAGCCCGCTCGGCCGGGAAGCAGGATACGTCTGCCTCTACGTCTACGTATACGTACGCCATGCGGGGCCGGACCGACCGATGCAACTGGCGACGTCAGAGCGTCTATCTTGGATTCAATGCATTATTCTTGACGCATCCAAGTTCACATGGGTTCACACTCAGTGTTCTACAGTTCTCTCGGATGTGATGAGATGTCGGCTAGATTGAGTCCATTATAGGGCTCTGCGGGCGCCACGCACCCGCGCCACGACGCCGCCCAGGTTTAGGGAGAGTGAGCGACTGCGGGCAAGGGCAGTGTGCCCGCTCTGGTTCCCCACGGATCCCCCTTGTTCCCCAGTTTCTGGAAGCTTGTTCTGATAACGGGGCAGTGGGCTTGTTCTAACTAGCTGATTCGCTCCAATTTCTCGGGATCTTGCAAAACCCAAGGTCCCACCAGATTATGCCGAGACGGCTGCCCCACTTCCAGGAACAGCATCCACGTTACTTCCGACGTACTTAAATTACACCATACATGTATCTATACTACTTCGTGCTAATCCGCCAGAACGCTTGCGAGCTGGTTGCGGGCCTGCGGTTTGTTCGAGACAAACGTCTTAAGGGGCGCTTTGAGGGCTGGCTGGCGCTCGACGAGGTCGCGGATCTGCTCGAGTGGCATCTGGAGCAATGTGCCAAACGAGGCTTGGCCAAGCAGGCGGACGAGGTGGACGAAACCGTCCCACAATTGCGGCATCTCCCAGATACGCTTGGCAACGAGTTTGGGGAGCGCATTGTTGGCGATAAAGGGCACGAGTGACTTGTATGTCCGCATGGCCTGGATGACGGTGCGCACAAAGCACACTGGCAGCGGGGTCGGCTGGTCGACGATACGCTGCATCGCGTTTGCTAGGACGTCCGAGCGGAAGACGGTCGTCATGCTAAAGCAGATGCCAATCGCGTCCATTGTCGGCTTGAGGCCCGCCTTCTCGCTGTGTAGAGTGACCAGCAGGTCGGCCGGCGTCATCTTCTGTAGCGCGCTCGCAAAGGCTGTGCGTACCACGTCGCGGCTGTCTGGCTGGGAGAGGAGGGAGACGATGCGCGGAATCTGCGCGTCGATCTCGGCCTTGTCCAGCTCACCGATGACGGGAATGATGAAGCGCGGGTCGAGCTCGCGCTCGGCCAGTAAACTGCGAATCACGGGGACGAGAACACCCGATGAACCCTCCGCACTGAGAGTCTTGACTACGCGCAGCGCGAGCGGCTCGGCTCCGGGTGGGAAGGCCTTGAGGATCTCGAGCAGCTTCTTGCTCGGGCCGAGCGACTTGATGAGCGGCGCGAGTAGCTCCTCGACCTTGGCCTGGATAGGTAGAGGAATCTTGGGGTAGATCGAGAAGATGGCATCGAGCAAGTCCGGGTCGCGGCGGGAGAGAGCAAAAGCTAGTTCGACGTGTTGAGATACAGTCTCCTGGTCGACTGGCCCGAGGTACTTGGTGTCGATCGTCTCGCCAATGTCCGCATCCTCCATCGGTTGGTCGTCGTCGGCATCCACTGCGGGCTTCTCGCCGTCGATGGGCTTGTCCTCATCCGCCTCCTCGGTGTCACCGTTCTCCTCCTTGACTGCGAGATGGGAGCGCACAGCCAGTCGCCGCAGCACTCCAAGCGCAAACGAGATCACAGTCGGCGACATGGGTGAGTTGGGCACCCAGCGACGCACAGTCGTAATGGCCATGACGCGCACCTTGCGCTCCGGGTGTGTACACAGCTGCAAGAGCGTTTGCAAAGCGCGCGGCCGCACGGGTGGACGGTGCTCGGCGAGCTCGCGCAGCGAGAGATATCCCACGATCATGCGATCGGGATCTTCACATAGCGGCTCGAGCAGGTCGATCGCAGCCTCGGGCAGTTCAGGAAGGCCGACAAGGAAGCGCGCAAGGCTCTGGTCCTTCGAGTCCAGCGTCGGGATGTACGCGTTCAGGATGGCCAGCAGACCAGCCTCGTACTGATTCTTCTCGGATCGACGCTTCGCCAGCCACTCCTCGTTGAGCCAGACGGTCGCGAACTTTGCACGTGACCCGAAGTCTCTCGCCACAAACTCGCCGATGAGCCGCCGTTTGTCGTCCCCACCGCGAGAGGAGATACGCGCGAGCAGCAGCATCCACATCTCCTTGGGTTGAACGGCGGCACGGGGCCCGTCGCTGATCTTCAGGTCTGCCAGGTGCGACAAGTCCGACCCTGTGTCCCAGATGCGCTGTACGGCCGAGTCCGCAATCTCCGTCTTTTCGTCGAGTGGCAGGGGTTCGGGTGGCGGAAGGCGGAAGTCGGTGATGGTCACTTGCTCTTCCAGCTCGCCTTCTAATGGTTCCATGAGCAACTCGTCGTCATCCAGGTCCATGTCCAGCGGATTGAGGACGACGTCTTCTTCCAACTTGACGTCCTCGCCCAAGAGACACGACGCCAGGACAGGCACTGCATCTGGGTCGTTGTCCTGGATCGCTTGTTTGGCGTTATCAAACGCACGCACCAACATCTCGTCCGAGATGGCCTGGAGCCCATGCAGAACGACGTCGATGACAGGCTCGAGCGCGAACTGAGACACGTCGACCATGACGCGGCCCTTACCGTCACCAGACCCAGGCTGAACGTCGAGGCGTGCGCGCTTGGCGGTGCTCGACTCGGCGTCAGCCTCGAGCGGGTGTTTGCCGGAGGCGAGCTTGGCGCGCCGTTGCCGCCTCTCCTCCATGTCGGCAGCGTACGCGAGCTCCATGCGCTGCTTCTGGCGGCTGAGAGCATCGTGGAGCTGTGCGGAGAAGCCGACGAGAGGTGGGTGTCTGCTGTCAGCACTGTCACGCTAGCGTAGAACAAACGTACTTTGCAATATGGGCCATGACGGCGCGCAGCGTCTTCTCGACTGCGCGGATCTGCATCGCTGGTCGGCGTGATGCCTCCATGGCACTTGGTGTCCACGATGCCATGGACTGGATGATGAGAGGCGCAAGAGCTGGCCGTGTCTTGGCCAAAGGTGGAAACGTGTTGATAATGGGATGAAGGATGGCGGGGTCGTCGGTCGAGTACAGCTGCGTCATGAGCTGCGTGCGGAGCATGGTCGTCTCCTGCTCGAGCTGCTGCGCGTTGAGTGCCGAACCCGGCTGCACGAGCGCGATGCTAACATCGCTAGCAGTTGCTCGCAACTGTCATCAGCTTGAGAGGGTTTAAATAGCTTACCCGTGGATCAGAGCTTGGCGCGCGAGTGCCGACAAGAAGCACCTTTTGCACAAACTTCCAAGCAGCAGCCTTGACGCCTGCACTTTGTGGCTGGGCTCCAGGATCAAGGACCAGTGCGACGATTCGGGCCTTGGACGACTCGAACACGCCATACAGCTGGTGTCCAGCCGATCCAGCCGTGGCACTATTGTCAGCGCCCTTCATTTCGCTGCGCACATGTATCGGAACACCATGGGGTATACGGTTGCAAAGATGGGAATCGTAGCACGGATAGTCGCCACCGACCCCGTATTAAGCAGGCGGTAGAGATATTCGAGTGATTCGCGTGCGACTGTTGTCAGCTGAGCCTGCAGGTTGTTCACCATCGAGCTTGATCTCTGCGCGCAGGCCTGCGCGGCCTACGGTGAGGGCGAGCATGTCGAGCGTCCATGCGCGGAGGAGTGAGTCGGGCCCATCGACGACCATCGGCAACAGCTTCGTACACAGGTCCGGCAGCTTCTCGGGATGTTCTTCGAAACGGCTACCGGCGGCCAAGAGTTTGTTCGCCTGGTCGGGCGTCTCGGACTCAGCCGTTAGAGCCTCGGCGAGCGCCTGGAGCGGATCCGTCGGGGCGGTGGGCCCGACAGACGCTGAGCCGTAGAGCTCGGGCTCCTCGTCGGCGTAGAGCGACATGGGTGGTATGGATGCGAAGTCGAGTGACTTGGAACTCGTGCATCTTGCATCTTGCATCATTCAACATCACTCAATCACACGCCTAACTTGAGTCAAATTCAGGCTTGCGCTCCTTTTCCCCGCCTTCCTAAGGCACGTGGCCAAGGTTGGGTTTGATTCCGTTATTCAACTCCACTACCCCGGTACATCCAGCCGCTAACTGGTGGCGATGTTGATGCCTTGGTGTGATTTAGAAGGATCCTCCTGCTGGAGCTGGAGACGCTGAGGTGATTGGCACTCAATCCCGGTTTAGAGAACATCCGCTCCTTCCTCATGCGAGAGTGCGGACGGTCGGGTTGCGGGTGAGGTGCTGAATGACGAGGTTCCAACGACTTCTCTCAGGTGCACGCCCCGCCGGAGACTTGGTTGTCAGTGTAAGTCAGAGAATGGCCGCTGAGCGACATGAGCCATGTACATGTACACATAGGACGGGGGGGGGGGGGGGGGGGGGGGGGTTGTGGGGGAGGCAACATAGGTACATATGTTCTGTGAAGCCGGTCACGTGCATCAAATTAACCATCAACCTCGACACAGCTCGACACAGCTCGACACATATCAACACAGCTCGGACATCCTACTTCATCGCGGCCTTGCCGACGTTCCAAATACCCTTGGCGGTGTACTTGACAGCTGTGCCGGCGGCGTTGACTGCACCGTTGCCCACATTAGTGAGCGCCTGAAGTCAGCCCAGTCTCGCGGCCACAAACCTTATCGCGCTTGTTTGCGTCGTTGACGCTATCCCATCCCTCATTGAGCTTGTCGCTGGCCTGCTGCATCATAACGTTGGCCGCCTTGGTCTGCCGCGACGCCCACGCACCCCAACTGTTATCGTTCGGGTCCGGCTCGTCCTCATCATCAGAGTCGGTGGTACGTGGCCCGCGTTTAGGAGGCGGTGCGACGGGCTCGAACATGGGGTCGCCAGGCTTGCGCTCCGAGGGGGGAATGTATCGTCCACGCCGCGGGCGGTCGGGCATCTGGCGCTCCTCCGAACCCCGGCTGTGTGACTTTTGTTCTGGTTCATGGGCTCTAGAATCTGTCGGCTTGGGTTCGCTAGACTTATTCCCACCAAGCCACGAACTCCAGCCGCCCTTCTTGGGCTCGGCAGGAGGAGGGTCCGTACGGTGATTGCGCTGGCCAGAATAGCGCTCGGCGAAGCGCGAACCGGCGTCGCGGGAGCGCGAGTGCCCAGCGTCGTCGTTGATCCCCGATGCTACGTTCTGCTGGTGTGATGAGGCGTACGGTCCGCTCGAGGAGTATGGGTTCGCGCTGGAGGGCCCGGAGGGAGGTGCAGGGTGTGGGTCGACGTAGGACGACGAGTTGTCACGCGTCCCGGACCACTTTGTGCGCGGACCCTGCCACCCCTGGCTGGGGGCCGAGTTCTTGGCGCGTATCATGTCGCGAAACGACGAATTTGAGTCGGTCATGGCGGAGGCGAGGAGAAGAGATGAAGAGGTGTGGGGTCTGGGATTGGCGACGGGACAAAAGTTGGGACTTTGGTTGTCTGGGGCGGGTTGAGGGCGGTGATAATGACGCCGTCAGTGATCGGAGGTCGAGATCTTGTCAGAGCCTGTTTCTAGCGCTCAGGACAATATGATGGCAATGACGGTTCGAGATATAAGTTGTTGAAAGATTCAAGTGAGTAGATGTCAAAGATGGATATTGGAGCAAAGTGAACGTGGATCAACTGAAAGGATCCCAGTATCATTCCCCCGCAGTCCGCCAAGAAGCCCCGCCTCGTGCCTTGGACCCCCCGCGATTTACCCCATCCCTCCCGGAACCGTGTCCACGTTCAACGTATCGTCCACATAATCCACTTTATCATTCACCACCATCACCACACTCGTTTACTATGGCGCGGGAAGACGACGAGGCCGCTGTCGATACCTTCCTTCTGCGCATTTCACCTGATCCAGCTCCTGCTCCGGCTCCCGCGACATTGGAAACGGCAGGGCACCGGGCGCCGCAGTCGACCATGGCCGACGGCCCTGATGTAGAAGTCGGTTCGGCGCGCGACAACCTTCCTCCTGAACAGTTGAGAATGGCGGAGGGTTCTTTACCCACCGTCCAGTCGCCGACAATGCCCAGCGTCCCAGGCGTCCAAGATCACGACCCCGAGCAGGATCTCGAGAGCCAGCGCCGAGCCCGGGCGGAGCGTCTCGCTGCCGAGGAACAGGAGGCTCTCGAGTCTGAAGAGCAGCTTGTCGCAGGAAGAGAGGCCTCGGCTGCTGAAGAGACCACCGCAGTGGACGAGGCGGAGGGAGTGGAGAAGCAGCAACCAATGCCCGAAGCTGCGGAGGGTAAGCCCCAGCTTGAGATGCCCGACGGCCTAGAAGGACTACGCCGACGCCGTCCCGACCCAGAGGTACACCCACCAGATAGCGTCACGGACACCCCTCGTCCCCCACCAGAAAGCGTCCTGCAAGAAGCGAGGTCGGGTGAGGCAACGCCGGCGGGAGACGAACAGCAGTGCCGAATCTGCTTCGGCGGGCGCGAGGAGGAGGCCGAATTGGGTCGCCTGATTTCGCCCTGTCTCTGCGCTGGAAGTATGCGGGTGAGCAATGGCGCTGTTGGTTGAGCTGACGACAGTACGTGCATGTTCAGTGTATCAACCAGTGGCGTGGGACTGGGGTCAATGCCAAGACCTTCTTGGGTGAGTGACAGGCTCGTCGATGCGCACCCCGTCGTCGTGTTGCCCTCCAAGAGGTGGTCGGCTTCTCTGTTGTGATCGGCTTCTCTGTTGTGCTGCCGCGGTAAACAAGAGGAAGGGTATGAGCCCAACACGCTGAGCATACGCGATGACATGGCTGTTGCCACATCACCCTTGCGCGGCCCCCCCCCCCCCCCCCCCCCCCGCCACATGTTGCAAGCTGACACCAGAATGTCCTCAATGCCACCACCAATACGCGATCCGGCGGACTCTCGCATCCGGGCTCGCAACATCCAAGACGATCCTCTACCTCCTCACCACCGTCCTCTTCCTCCTCATCACCTTCATCTGTGGGCACGTCCTATTGCGCTACCTAGTGGCTGCAGCCCAAGTCGCGGCCGAGGCCGATAAGGCGGCCGAGTCGGCAAAGACGGGCGCAAAGGCAAAGACTGGCGGCATGACACGGCACGGCGATGTATGGGAGAACGAGGACGGGAGTGTGATCATCGCAGCACCCGGCCTGACTCTGGTGTACGATGTCATTGTCGAGGCGGTTGACATCTTCCTGGGCCTCGCGGCAGCGGCGTACGACATGTGGCCTCGGGACGGGCGCAGCTTTCACACCCGCGCGTCTCGCCTAGCATTGGCAGCGACAATTCGCCTCATCCTAGGCCTGAGTGTTCTGGGTTCACTCTCCTTCCTCTCACTCCTAGCTTCACTTTCGCTCTTCGCGCCCCTTCAACTGGTCTACACAATCTTTGGGACGGGGGTGTTTCGGGGACCATTGGAGAATATCCGCCGTCGCGCTCCCAACATAGGCGGTATCCTCGTTATCCTCGCCGTCGCGATTGGTGTAGTCAACTCCATCGTGAGCGTGTACGACGTCGTTCGCGCAATTGCACGCAAGCTCCTCACATATGTCGAGACGCAGATCCTCGAGGTCAACCCCGAGCAGGCGCGACTCGCTCGTGAAGCCGCGGCCCGCCAACCGCACTGGTTCGATACGTGGGTTGCGGAACGGAGGTGGCGCCGCATCAGGGGATGGTATGAGGTGTGGGTGCGCCTGTGGGAGTGGATGAAAGAAGCGTGGCAGGCTGGTATGGCGTCGCTCAAGGCCAGCGTTGAGGCGCGGGTGAACGCTGCTGAGCGTGCGAGGGAGGTGGAAGGGGAGGTGCGTACAGATTAGAGTTTTGTGTATTCAATGGCATATCATCATTGTGAGGGCAGGGGACTCCGCGAGATGCTCTGGGATGTAGGTTGGTAATGAGCTCTAGATACTGGGACTTGAGGTGCAGGAGGGACTGGGAGTTGCTCTGGCTCTGTGCGTTGATGGTGTTGAGATTGAGGCAGCATGTGCAATCATGCAGGGAAGTTGTGTGAGGAGGAGTGGGGCAGCTCAGAGGGGTATACATTGGAGTGGGGCAGGGGTGACGTGTCATTCACCACGTGATCCCCCACCCCCCAATCATCCATGGGATGGTGCGTCACTCGTCACTCACGCCCATTACCGCTGTTTGAGCTGTTGACACCATCCATCCAACACACTAGATCTCACTCAGCATGGTGGGCTTGCGGTCTGGTGACGCTAACCACAGGCCGCCAACTCGCAGGGCATCCAGACGCTCCTCGAGGCCGAGAAGGAGGCAAGCAAGGTCGTGACCAAGGCTCGCCAATGTGAGTGGGCCGGGAGTCGCTGGGGTTGCGGTCGCACTCTCATATGAGCTCTCCTGCTCTCCTCATCCATCGTCCTCCCATCGTCCTCTCATCCCGTTTCGACACCACCGTTTACTCTCTCCCGCCCTCCCCTTGATTCCCCTCCCCACAACCAACCCACCAACCCACTCTGCTCGACGTTCGCTCGCTCACTCGCTCACTTGGCTCACACCAGACCGCGTACAGAAGCTCAAGGACGCGCGGACGGAGGCTGCCAAGGAGATTGCCGAGTACAAGGCTCAGAAGGAGGCCGACTTCAAGAAGTTTGAGTCCGAGGTGGGTTGTGTTGTGTTGTGTTGTGTTGTGACATGGCCAAGATACTGACGCTGTCTCCGCGACTGACTGACTCTGCGTCCAACGTCGTCTATACCTTTGCACTCCACCGCTGTGGACTCGTGCGTCCTCTGCCCCTCCCTCATCCTCGTCCTGCCGACTTGTCTCCCTTCCTCGCCCCCCGACCCTCCTGCCATGTTCCCACTCGGCTCCTCTCACGGTACACCTCACCCCTCAACCCTCACCCACTCTGACTCATCCACCCTCGCTCGCCCTCGCTTCGCTCGGGTTCACTCTCACAGCACACGTCGCACAAGTCGACGTCGCAGTCGACGATCGACGAGTCGACCAAGAAGCAGCTCGCCGAAGTCGAATCGTCGATGCAGAAGAACCGCGGCGCCGCGCTCACGAAGATTGTCGACCGCGTCCTCACCGTCGAGCCCAAGCTCCACCCCAACCTCAAAAAGGTCGAGGCGTAGTTGCATAGTGGCGTATTAAGTGTAGAATGTAGGATTGTTCGCGGCTGATGGCGTGACTGGCGTGACTGACGTAACTGATCATCTTGCGAAGCCAAACCCCACCTAGCGACTGTGAGATGAGAGGATAGGCCTGGTAGCAGGACAACGACTGTGCCCAACTCGGGTTCAAGGCGGCGGGTATCTCGGTATCTTCCTCGCTCTGGTTCGAATCGGCTGGGGAGCCGGTAAGCGGCTGAAGGATCCAATATGCTGATTCAACTTGGGTGAATGTAGCAGTAGCAGCTTGTATCCGACGCAGTGCTTAGGAAATTCGTCTTGGTCCACTGTTGGTCGCGAGTTCTCCCCGCTTGATTCCAACCTTTCTCCGAGGCCGGCGCAAGTGATCTAATACACCAGTGATCCAGTCAGTTCAGCTCTGGCAGTTAGACTGCACCCTTGAGCAAATGCCAAATTGGTGTCTAGAGAAGGGAGAGTTGAGATCAGTGAGGAGGACAATGTCAGCGCTTGATAAATGGAGGCGGATGCACAATGCGACATGGACCAAGCCGTCGTTGGTTGCAAGGCAGGACAAAATGGTGCCACGTGGGATGCAGCCACGCGATGACCACGTGATGCGATAACTTGACTTGATCTCCGCCGCCACAGCTTGACAGCCAAGGCAAGGTCGTGGGTTACTGAACCGAGTCTATCTTGGAAACAGCCGAAACCCGTGGTCGAGGCCGGCCCAATTGGTGGAGCTTTAGCCTTTTGATCGAGAGGCTGAGGTGGAGGCTGAGGACTAGACCGGCCGGGCTCCAAGTTGAGTTCATGTGACCTGGCCTGGCCTCTGTTCTGCACCCTTCCGCCCGGCCCGTCGGCGCCATGGTATGCAATACCTAGATCTTTCTGACTTTGCAATTACGACCTTTGCCTCTCTACCTGAAGTAAAGTTCCAGAGTCGCGAATCGCAATGCTGGCCAGTTCTAGCTGTTCTACAGTTTGCCCACCCACCTCCCTCCCCCTTTCAAACCAATAAGTGCCTTGAGTAAAAGTACCGCCGGCTATTTTGATCACGGGCTAATCTGTGACGTTTTCGTGACAGTCACCTTGACGGAATCGCAAAGTACGGGAATCGGCTCAATTTTAGGCACCAAGAGGGTAGATCGGATTAACGCGGCATCAAAAGTGGGGCCTCTGAATCGGTCTAATCCGACACCCTGAATCCCTGAATGCCTCAACGATGCCGGCGGGTCTGTGCTTTACAGTCAATGGGTTTGTCGCGTAAAGCGGCAAAACCTCGCGGCATGAAGAGGTCTCTGCGGTTTGTGGTAGATGGGGGGACTGGAGTTGCATGGAGGTGACTACAGTATTGTGGTTCAAGTGGCCATAGGACACGGACTGTGCTCCGACCACCTCGGCTCGGCTCAAACTCAAAGTGTGCATGCAGGCGAGATTGGTCCCGGACGATCCGACGAGGCTGGCGGTACGGTTGGCTTTCGGACTTTTGAGCAAGGTGCTAGGAAGACTTCTGAAGCCAAGTCGGGCTATAGTTCTGCCTCTACCCCACTAGCGTATGCTTGGTGGAGGGTGGAGGGTGGAGGGTGGAGGCGTGCAAGTGGATCACGTCCCCAATGTCCGGATGCCCACGTCCACGCCCACGCCCAGGTTCAAGCGGAAGCAAGCTCCATAACCCAGGCGGCCATTCGGCCAGGCGGCCAAGCGGCCAGGCGGAAGAGATTCAGGACATGGACCAACAAGTTCAGGAACCAACTCATTCCGACCGACCATCGGCCGGCGGCAGTTGTGAATAAGGGTTATGAGGAAGCTGGGAGACGGGGATCTCACCAATCGCCATGCTCCGGCGGCAGTTCGGCAGCTCGGCAGCTCACAGCTCTACATCTCTCCAACTCAACAATATGATTCAAAGCCCGCCCGCAGACTAGCCCAGATTTCCATCTCGAGTCATCGGACGCGCCACCTCCGGTTGATTGGAGCTTGTTGCTCGCTAATCGCTAAACCCAACAAGTCGGGCAGATTTTTCATGCCCGTGCGCCTCTCCAGATGCAACTTGTAGCGTGTTATCCTCACACCCCCACCGAGCCCCGTGTGGCGCGGGTTGCAGGATAAGCAATGAGCACGGGCCCGAGCACAAACGACGTTTTTGTCGGAGAGACGTTTGGAGATAGACCGGCCGTTGTAAAAGAAGAGACTAGTATCGGGTAACCCGTAGCCCCGGAGCCACATGGCGCCTTTTTTCAGGGTTTGCTTGACAGTTGTACAAGCAATACCGGCGGCAATGAGAGTAATCAGGGTAGTGAGGGGACCCCATTAAGGAAACTAAAAGCGGCTTGAGCGGCTTGTAGTAGCCTTATAGCCCTTTAACCCTTACCTACAAAGGTATTAAGCGGGTCAGGCCGCCGGGGCAGGCGGGGGCAAGGTATCCGGTGGCAATATCGAGTTGAACTGGCTCTGGCCTGTAAATGGAATTTGTTTGAATAGTAATCGACGTCTAGTAGAAACTCGGCCCGCTCCGTCGCCCCACCACCCAACCCCCAACCCTGTTGACTATTGCTTCTGGTGTCGCCGTCCTTGGTGTCACTGGTTCAAACCACAAACTTACACTACTCCACAACACCAATACCCATTCTACTCATCAACTAGTTCCACAGGATTCAATCGGTATCCCTTCCAGACGCACCCGCGACAACCCGCTACATTCCTCGACTCTTTCTCGCTCGGCGCCACTCTCCCGCCGCTTGCCGCTTGCCGTTGCCGTTGCCGTTGCTGTTGCTGTTGCTGTTGCCATTGCCGCAGCGCACACCAACGGCCTCGCTTGCGCCCCACCCGCACGCCACTCTCCCACACATCCACACAACCTCAGCCTAGCATTCCTCCCTCTCTCACCATCTTCTATCACTTCAACCTTGGCCACTCCACACATCCTCATCCTCATCTTGTTCCGACTCACGCGCCTGCCCATTTCCACTTTTCCCGGTGGTGGCTCGTATCTCTCGACATTCCCCCCTCTTCAAACGCCACCGTGCGCCGTTCAGTGCACTGTCGCTAACAAGACTCCTGAAGTGCTTGTTCTCCAACCCTAGCCTCTTTGCCAACAGGCTAAGTCTCACTTTGATTTCAAGAGGCACCTTGCCCCTCACCCTCACCGCCACCGACTGTCTCTCTCTTCCAATCCCCCCCCCCCCCCCCCCCTGACAGTCATCACGCGACCTCTTTCCCCGCGGACGAGACCCAAGCAACAATAGGTAGGTCAGCCTCGTTGATATGACCCAAACGTTCCAACGTTGGTCCAAAGTTCCATCCACTGACACTTGACTTGATCCCTTGCCAATCGCGCCACTCAACCACCTTGCTTGTTATCCCTCTCGCCACTCCCTTTGGATTTGTTGCGATCGACTATTTGCATACCTTCGACTTTCGGATACAACTGGGCCCGGATTCCACTTACCCCTTATCCAAACCGTCAACTGGCAACTGTCGCACAAACCTCCCTCCTTCCCCCCCATCTCAACAATACCTACCTCGCACTGTCGACTCCCTCTTTTGCCCCTCGCGAACGCTCTGATCCATTCTGATCCTACCTCGCGGTATTGACTTTGTTTGCCCCACTCTCGCACGCACTGTGGAATCGGCACTCATCGGGCCACACTTGGGCACGTACCTTGTGTAATCATTCCAATCTGGCGTACTCTCAACTTGATTCCCCCGACATAAACCCATCCTACCATTTCTAAACCTCGACCTCGGCATCCCCGCGCTCGAACCCCGCTTCTCGGCTACGACCCCCACACCCCACAAATCTCACCACCCCTTACTCCTCGCTCTCGGACTCGTCTCACCATCCTATCCCTTGTCACTTGCATTCAACCCTTGTGCCATCTTTCCAACTCTTTTTTGTCAACTACTTGAACCCACCACCAGCAGATCTCCACAACCTCTCTTAGTCGTTTGGTTGGCCATCACTCTATCGAGTTGCAATGCCTAATGAAGACGTCCAGCGGGACGGCACCGTGAGGCCACCTCCGCCTCTTCAGCCTCGAACCCGCTCCCCCATCCCCAGAGCACTTGACGCAGCCAAGACCGATGCTGTCAGACAGCCAAGTCCTCTTTCCCATACTCCCGTCCGCGCGGCCATTTCTCGTACTTCGAGCGCCATCGCATACGGGCAGACAATGTATGGCGTCGGTATCGGCAATGTCGCACCCCTCGCACCACCCCGGCCCAAGCTCGACCTCGACAAGGAGGAGCTCACCACCAAGGGAAGAAAGCGTAAACGTCTCGCCAAGGCTTGCAGTGCATGTCACAAGAACAAGCGCCGTTGCGACGGATTTGCCCCCTGTTCCAACTGCGAGTTTTCGGCCCGCCCATGCATATACCTTAACGCTCAGGGCGAGCAGATTCCACCACCCCGCACTCGTGACTCGTCGGCGACGCCAATGAATAAGCGCCTTAGCGACGACGATAAGCCACAGGTGGCAGCGTACCTGGACCAGTCCGGTGCTGCAACCAATGGCGGCAGCCCTGAATGGCGTCGTGACTACCGCAAAGCCGCGGGCACTGACGTGCGCGACTGGCGCATGTCAGGTGAGCACCGTCCTGGACCCTTTGGCCCCATCGACCTTGTTGAGCGCGACCCAGCACTCCAGGCCGAGTTGCTGGATATTGCGCTTCGGCGTACCCCAGCCTACGCTTGCATGTTCCATGCCACGACGTTTCACCACCGGTTGTACCTCAACCTCATCCAACCGTTCCTGCTCGACGCACTGTACGCCATGGGCGCGAGACTATGCGAGAACCCGGCGTTCGTCAAGGCGTTCCCTCCCGACACGCCGTCGCACAAGCGCGGCCTCGTCTTTGCCGACCGTTGCCGCTCCCACGTCGATCGCGTCATCGATGCGCGTCAGAGGTGGTCCGAGGACGAGCGCAAGAGGGATCAGGGCACGTGGGAGGAGACCGAGTTTGTTCAGTCGTGTATCGTGCTCAGCATGATCTATAACTCGGTCCGCGAGGCACGCCTAGGTTTCTACTACCTCGATGTGGCGGCCTCTGTCATGCGCCCAGGTGCGAATGGCCAGCTCAACCCTCCATCGCAGAGCCTCAACCTTCCCCCAGCCGAGTTCTTCACAATGGCCGAAGTGCGCAACCGCACGTTTTGGCTCGTCGTCTTGCAGGATATTTGCGCAGTCGCCTCTGGTCACCCGCGGCGTCTTTCAGACGCCGAACTCGCACGCATTCCTCTACCCGGTCCAGAGATGTACTGGCAGCGCTACGGCGGTATGGCGTGTAATGGACGCGAGCCGGGACGCCGCGACACGATCACTGTTGGCTCTGGCAACTGGCACAGCGAGGAGGGCCAGGTCGGCGAGATGGGTCACATTGTGCGCATCCTCATCATCTTTGCCAACATCATGTCGTACGTCAACGCGGGCAACGCAGCGGACCCAAAGTTCAGCATGAGTTTTGAGGCGGGGCTCAAGGGTTGGGCGACCGAGCTTCCTCGCAACCTGCGCTTTGACGAGGTCAACCTCGCGAGCATGATGCCTAAGATCAAGAGCACGGTACCTGCAATAGCCTTCAGCGGCTGGGCGTTTGCGTACATGCACGCGGTCGCCGAATGTGGCATGTTTTATCTCCAGTCGAAACATAATGGCTTGCCTACCGCTGTCCAGAGACAGGGCTCGGCGGTGGACAACTTGGCTGTCCTCATTGGCGCGCTTGGCGAGCGCGGCCGAGAGGGACCTCTCAGTGAGTCTTGAATTTCACAACAAGCTAACCGCAGTGTTCTTCCCGATCATGATTGTGACCTGCTGGACGGACCACCTCCACGCGACCTCGTCGTCGTCGTCGTCGTCGCAGATGCTCGACGAGCGTCTCAACATCTGGTGGGCCGAGCTGTACCGCGAGTGGGGCTGGGATAGACGCGAGACGCTCAAGCGGGGCATTTTCCCCAACCTCGACAGTCGCAGTCCCACATTGACATCGCCTCAGCCAGCCAACCGGGGGAGGGCGGACGGCACGCATCTCGCCTCGTCACCGCACCTACCCGAGAGCTCAGCGTCTTCCGCGGCGTCGCAGGCGGTAGTCACGCCCTCTGAGCCCTCGTTCAACCGGTACCCCCTGCTGCCGCCCCTGCGTTCACGGGACCGGAACGAATCGCCGCTGCGCCGCTCGGCGTCGCCGTTGCGGGGCCACCGCGCCCTCGGCTCTGGCGGCAGTGCAGGCTCGCTCGACCGGGGCGAGCGCGACGGCTTCAACCTTCCCCCGCTTTCATCGTTCCGGTCGTCGCGTGAGGGTTCGCGCGAGCCGCGGCCCCTCGCCGCGCCGAACAAGCGCTGGCCGGGACCGTCGGGCGGCCAGCTGCTTGGCATTGACGCGCTCGTGAGTGCTGCCGAGGAACACCGGCGCGAGAGCCTCGAGCAGCCGAGTGCGATGGCGTAGATTTAGGATTGTACTAGTAGCCAGTGTACTGGGTGTATTGTATTAGTACTTGGTACCGGTATGCAGGATTTTACGAGGCCAGACGGAATGAACGGTGAGAGGAGGCCGCACCTCCACTTTTGGCCACTTTGTAAACAAAGAGCTGCGAGCCAAACATGAACTGTTAACCATAACAACTAGGGAAGAGGTACGAGAACCTATAGAAACATGGCGGAGGCTGGAACCGACGGGCGATGTAATGTGTAGTGGCCGGCAGTGGTGGGATAGCACGGGTTGGGCGGGTTGATGGTGGTGGATGGGCTAGAGCACTGCGAGGGCAGCACAGGCGGCTCCGACCACGGCGGCACCAACGACGGCCCTCCTCGCGCCACTCTTCTTGTTATCCACTTTACTACTCTCCTTGGTTGCCTGCTGTGCACAATTATAGGTATACCCCTTATTCGCGACGTTGCCCCTCTGTGCATCCAGCTTTTTGAAGCATTCTTCCCACTGGGCATCCGTCGTTGTTGAGATACACACCTCCCATCCGCACTTTGGGTCATGTACGGCCTGCGAAGCTGTTCCGCAACATTCCACCATATAGTAGTTGGGAAACGCGACGCATGCGCGTTGGCCCGACGTCGAGTTGAGCGTTGGCGGCCAGTAGGCGGGAGGCGCCTTGGTCGCCCCGTCCAAAGTCGGGAACGACGAGCACGCGTATGGGTCGGTGATGTTTGTTGGGGCCATGGTGGGCTGGGGTTAGTGGGGGGGAGATGGGGAGATGGGGGGGGGGGGGGGAGATGGGGAGATGGGCAGGGGGAGATGGGGAGATGGGAGATGGGGAGATGGGTGACTCACTTGGAGAAAGTGACTGCTTTGATGACTGGGTTGAGAAGAGAAGAGAAAAGGATACATCCCGTCTACCCGTCTATTTATCCTCTTCCTCTTCCTTCTGGATCTACGGTGAGATGGCTGTCGGTCTGAAAGGCGGGGTGAAAGAAGACAGTCGCGTATCTCCATCTACCCGCTAGCGCAATCTCCATCTAACCCACTACCCTGTAATCAATCAATTGGTTTGTTTGTACTCACTAGCCCCCTGTGGCTGACTGCATAGCAAATCGCATGCGCCCATCCAAACGCCACATCACATTACGATATCCAATTTAACGCTACAGTGCGAGGGTTCACGTGTTCATTACCGATGCGAGATGGGAGATGCGAGCCAGGATGACTACCCTGTCGAGCTGTCGAGTTGCTTGTAAACACTGACCCCTATAGGTCCAAAGTTGAACACGAGATGGTCACAGATCCCAGTCTGCCCCACTCCTTTCCATCCAGAGCTGCAGTCGTTGACATCATCAGCCAAGACAGGGGCTAGTGGTCGCTTGCTCAACCGGCGTACAAGTTGTTACGCCTGGTTGACGCTCCGGCAGCCATGTCTTGAAAATCATCTCATCGCCTCTACCAAGATTACACTCTTCACAAGACCGAGAGCGTCCTACACCAGTTCTTCGGCCCAGGTCCTAGTCTACTCAATAGAACGATGTGCATGTCTTGTCAAATCCTACTCGGATGGCACCGGGCTCGGTCTCGGCGCCCAGTCGCCAAAGATGACGGCTGCGAAAGCCTCAAACTCCGGCAGGGCAAGGAGCGCCTCAACTCCGCCGTCGGGAATTCCCTCCCACACACCGCGGGACCAGCGGTTCAGCTCGGGCAGGATGTCGGCCAGGCGCCGGCGCCCGCTGCCGTCGGGGTTACGCAGAGCGTCCGTGAGACTGGTGAGCATGGCGCTGACACCCGTGTCGAGGAGCGCGCGCGCGTCGGGGCTGCTCACGTGCTCGCGCGTCTGGCTGAGCAGGTTTGCGAGGTGGGCTGCGCCGTGCGGGATGTCACCTGGTGTCGTGGGGAGGGGGCAGTCGTACAGTGCCGGCAGGGGGGTCGGGGGAAGCAGGACGGCAGTGAAGTCAAACAGGGCGTGCTTGCCGTGCGCGTGGTGGCCTTGGGCGTTGGTCTGCTCTGCCGAGTCCGTCTCCACTTGCGCGCGAACCTCCTTCACGAGCGCGGGCCACGTCTCGGCCGTCAGTTCACGCTTCAACCCCAGGCCGCCGAAGACACGGTCAACGGCGCCCTCCACCCGCTCAGAGACGGTGCGCCAACCCTCGTTCAGCAGCCACCAGGAGTAGGTGAGGAAGAGGCGCTCCGCATCGGCGTTGCCTGCGTTGCGCTCGGCCTCCAGGGAGAGCGCGAGGTCTTCGTCCAGCGGGTCAGCGGGTACCGACCACGGGAGGTAGGAGCGGAGGGCCCTGGAGTCAGCTACGTTGCACAAGCATCCACAGCGGACAGAGCTGGAGCGCAGACTGGGCGCAAAGCTCAGGTATCAATCTGACTAACTCGGGCACATAGTTGTCGGGCGAAAGGTACGACCAAAGCGACTTTGGCGTGTACATGGCCTTGAGGGCAGCGCGCTCAGCAGCCTCGCGTTCGCGCGCGCGGTGCGCCGCCTGCACGTCTTCGAGGTAGCGGCCGCGGGAGAGGATCGTAAGCTGGGACGAGGTGAGGAGGTAGATGAGCGGGACGAGGTACGCGGTGGCGAAGGCGCGAGTGAGGCCTGGGTTCAGCGGGATCTCAGCAGGATGGGCGGCGTGGGTGTCGCGACGACGTAACGTCAAGCAGAATCAGGCGGAGTGGGAAAGGACGGGTTGCGCTGGGCAAGACCGAGACCGAGACCAAACAATAACATGGCTCCCGACTCGGCCACCTAGACTCACTCTGCACCTTGAGGTCGCGCCACAGTTGCTTCTTGGTCCGCGGGTCCTGGGGCGGCGAGGCCTCGGGCTCATGGATTCGGTGCGGGGGGCTAGCCTCAAGCGGCGACATCTGGCTCTGCGGCGAGGGCACGACGGAAGAGGTATCAGTGGGCGGCAGCGAGATTGCCTGCGAGATAGTCGAGGATGTGAGCTGCGGTTAACCCTGTTCACAAATACCCGCTGATCCGGCCGCAAAGGTCGAGGGCCAGACTCACCAGCTCGTCGTCGCTGCTCCGCGTAAACTCGCTGGCCCAACTCTCCGCCGGCAACGTAACCTCCGTCGCGTCCGTGCTCTCCGACGCGACACTCGCGAGCGACTCAGCCAAAGTCCCCGGTTCCGGTGCGCGTCTGGCGGACAACTCAGCAACCCCGCCATCAGTAGAATACCCGTCGTGTCCGAGAAGAAGTGAGTCGGCGGGTGTGCTTGCCGGCGTCGGCTCGGTCGTGCCGGTATCCGCCGGACTGCCGAGTGCTCCAACGCCACCGTCACTGTCATCCTGGGTCATCTGGCGAAGGTTGCTGTCGAATGTCACTTCGGGAGGGGCGGATTTCGCCTGTAATGCCTGAGAAGTTGACTCGACGGGGTAGGCTGCGAAGAGGGCGGGTTCGAGGTTGGGCAGGAGAGCGTATAGTGTAAAACTGATCGTTGAGAGGAGGGAGGTGAAGTGGGCTTTGAGACTGGAGTTAGCGGACATTGCTGGGAGGGGAGGATGCGCCAGGCGCCAAGGTGGCGAGAAAGGGGGAGTGGATGTGATGGAGTGACGAGTGGCCACAGAATACCAAGTCGGGGACGGACTTGGACCCACGCCTTTGGCTTGTTTCCCCATCCGCCCGCTCCTTCCCCCCCCTCCCCCCTCATCACTTTCCTCATACAATTCTCAGACATCGGATTATCACCCACGCAAACTCACGTCTCTCTCTCACGCCGCTCACGCATTGCGCGCAGGCGGGCATCGCGCATCCGCGCCCCGACGTATCCGAACAGGAAGTAGAGTGTACCGACAGCGCCGCTCACGAAGAGCATACGTCGCACACGCCTGTGCCAGGGGTTTGATGGCATTGTATTGTGGTCAAGTAAGGAGGGTGAGTTAAGTCAAGATAAGAAGTCGATATGGATATGTTGGATGGAGTAATGTGGAACGGAAGGCCAACGTGGGGAGGGGAAGGTCCGGCTAAGCCCTGCAAGGGGATTACCGGGCGGATTTGGGCGTAGGGCCTTGAAAGCTAGGCGGAGGCTTTTTTACCCACTGAAGCTGTAAAGTCAACTACGACCGAAAACCGTCATAGCTTGGGCGGCCTTGGGCCTCATCACCGCCTGTCATAGACTCCGACTGCTTGCGCCTCCTGCAGTTCAACTCGCTGCTAAGTTGCTTGGCGCCGCGCGCCTCACCAACTCGCCTGTTGGACCAACATGCATCGGGCGGCGCCCGGACTAACACTGGTATAATGGCATAAATGCGGACACGGCCTCAGCCATTACGTTCTACTCGTACACTGCACTGCACTGCCCAACTACTCCTCACCCTCGTGGAACGGCCAGGCGACAGCGAGACGCGGCGGCGCGCCATCCACCTTGCCAATGCCACCCTCCGACCACCACTCGTCGTATTCCTTCTGTGCGTCCTCAAGCTCGGCGAGCATGCGGATCGCGTACGCGTGCAGCCGCAGCGGATACCCCGGGTCGCGATCCCGTGGCGCTATCTTTGGCGTAGAGTGCCCGTACGCCTCGAGCGCCTTCTCCGTACTCGGCGGGAGAAGGGAAGAGCGCTTCGAGAACGAGTGGCTCATGTGTGGGCTCGTCGCGCCACGCGGACTCGGCGGTTGCGAGTTTCGTCGAGGAGAGGTGGCGTTGCTCGCCTCGAACGTGTCGCTCAGTGGCGATGCAGTGGGCAGCTCGAACTCGAACGCAAACTGCGCCTTGGCGTCTTGGATTGCCCGGACGTGCGGCTTCGGCCCACCCTCGGTCGAGATGTTCGGAGGGGGCGACTTGCGCGCGGTGCCCCGTGCGATCGGGTTGGACGGTGATGTCGGTGACGTCGGCGAACCTGAACCACCCGTTCCAATCTCGGGCGGCATCAGGCTCGGGCCCAGCGTCGACCGCGGCGAGGTCGCCCCATTGTCCCCCTTGCGCACGCCTGGTGCTGCTGGGTTGTTTTTCGGCGCCGGAAGCGACGGGTTGGATGCGGTGTGCGGCGACCCGCTACCATTCGACCCCGTAGATGCTGTCGAGAGTCTTGGCGACCTCACCACTGGCGAGTTGTCAGGCATGCTTGGCGAGGACGGCGGCTTGGGCGACGAACCCTTCGGCTTCTTCTGCATGCCGAGCGTGCGCTTCCACCACGAGCCCTTCGACTTGCTGTCGTCCTCCTCCTTGGCTAAGAGTCTTTCCGCGCGGGTCGTCGCCTGTGGCGAATCCGTAACCATTGTTATAGTGGAGCGGCTGCGAGGCAGTCCGGGCGTTGTAGGCGTTCTTGGTGGCAGAGATGCGCTGTCCAGTATCTCTGGAGACTGCTGCGGCTCGAGCTCGTCGTAGCGTTTCTTGATCCGATCGAGGCGCTGCTGAAGCAGGCGGACGGACTGGATTTCAACCTCATAGGACGCGGGTTCATCCTTGGTCGTGTGCAGGTGGCCAAGGCGGAACACGACTAAGCGTAACACGTAGCTGCGCACAGATTGCGACCAGAAGAGGAGCAGCCGCTCAAACAGCTTCTTGTTCAGCAGAATGTCCATGCACAACTCGCGCCTGTCCTCTGGCCGCGCAGTGAGGATCTCCCAGTGCGTGAATAAAAACGCAATGACCTTGACGAGCGTCAGCGCGTGCTCGCCCTCGTTGAGGATGAGGCGGAACAGGCCAATGAGGTACGGCACGTCGAGGGGCGAGTGTACGTCGCCCCACTGGATTGGGTCGACGAGGCCATCGAGCAGGTCGAACAGGCAGAACACGCCCTTGGGCGCGTACAGGCTGGTCTTGGCGATGAGGTTCTTGGTCCACAGGTCGACCATCTCGCCCCACAGCTGCGAGCCCTCGCACTGGACGACAACGTTCTCGTGGGTCGGTACGTTGATCGGCGCCGAGGCAAACATCCACAGCGTTTCCACAAGGCGGCGGTTAGCCGTCTCGAGCACGGCCGGCTTCTGGCTGCCTCTGAAACCCGCCGACTCGGTCGCGTCAAAGTGCTGGGTCGACGACGAGGTCGTAACTGCGTTGACAGAGCCAAGGATGTACGAGTGGCACTTGATCGAGAAGATCGTCGCGAGGTGTGCGTAGCCAGGCGCGCGCAGGAGTACGCTCGCCGGGATCGGCCGCCGTTGCTGCTGGTAGTACGATATGGCCGGCGCGAGGTAGAATGCGAGCTGCTTGTGGTAGGCTCTATAGAACGCCGGGAAGAGCTCCGAGTCGTCCGACTGCCAGCGGCGTAACCAATTGCCAGGCTGGAAGTGGAACGCCTCCTTCTCAGCGGCAGAGTCAAAGTCGGGGTCGAGCGTGAGGAGACGCCGCGTGTATGACTGCGAGTCGTCGAAACAGAGTCCCTCGAGGTGCGTCGGGTAGCTGGGCTGCGCCTCTGACGGAACCTTGCGGCCGAGCAAGACGGGGCGCGTGAAACGCATGAGCGCACCTCGTGGCGGTTGCAGCACGCCAACGAGTTGCCCGCCCACATGAGGAATGCGGAAGAACGCGAACGCCTGATGTTAGCTGGACGTGTCCGTTCTTAAGCTTACCAAGAAGCGACCGCTGAACAGCAGTGTGTTGTGGAACACTCCCTTGGCGCCTAGCTTATCCATGACAAAGTTCATGACGCGCATCATGAGGTGGAGGAAGGCGTCCTGGTGCGACGGTGAAGCCTCGAGCGCGTGGGCAGCGAGGCACTGGCTCTCAAGGACCGCAGCTAGGCCCTCGAGACAGGCGCCGCGCTCGTTGGCTGGCTGTTCAACACGCAACTCGAACAAGAGCGAGTCCGCCCAGTCGAAGCACACCTCGCGGAGATCTCTGTACGCCGCCTCCTCGTGGGGCAAGTAGCAGCGGCGGTCCACCTCCTGGACCAGTACTAGGAGCCTGTTGCGGATGATGCCAGAGCGTTCTGGACCACTGCCAGACTGCGTCGGATACCGGAAGTTATCAAGCGCGCGGATTAAGTCCTGCGTGAGGTCGCGTATCGACACGTTTGGGTCGGGCATGACAGGTTTGGCGTCCGCAAGCAGTGTTCTATGCGTCGGGCGGCAGCGGAACGAGGCCTTGGATGGCGGGATCTGCTCAGGCTCCTTGGGCTCCTCGAGCTCGCGCGGTGGTCGGGCCGGGTTATCGTGAATGAGCCGCGCGCCAGACTTCTTTGGTGCTGGTGCTGACACGGGCGCACGCTGCTTCAGCTTGGGAAGCGCCTTCTCCACCAGCATCGGCGCAGACGTGCTGGGCGTCGGCGTCGGCGTCAGTGTCGGAGTCTCAGCCTTAGGCGTGGGCGCCTCAGAAGACGAAACCACAGGTGCCATCTCCGCCTTCGGCGTTCGCAGGTCCGTCTTGGTTGGTGTGGCCGGGGAGGAGGATGACGGCGTCGTGCTGCTTCCTGCCGAGT
The DNA here is from genome assembly GCF_030864355.1 of Cutaneotrichosporon cavernicola. Classification (NCBI taxonomy): domain Eukaryota; kingdom Fungi; phylum Basidiomycota; class Tremellomycetes; order Trichosporonales; family Trichosporonaceae; genus Cutaneotrichosporon; species Cutaneotrichosporon cavernicola. The sequence goes on along the minus strand of NC_083400.1, from coordinate 566,597 downwards.
ACGGCCGGTCGTAAGCCAACAGGCTCTTGCCAATGGTCTGCTCTGGCACCTCCAGTGCGATTGGCGAGTCGAGTGACGTGCGCGGCGCCTTGCCATCGACCCCAGAAGCGAGGAACGCCGAGTGGGCGTCCTCGGGTGTCCGTGGCGGCGACGGCGAGCTAGTCTCGTTCGTGCTGCTGCCACCGGACGGCGTGCGGGAATGGTCAAACGACCCGTGGGTGGAGAGTGAGTCGCTGTCCCGCGATGTGCTAGTGCCAGTGGTCCCACCCGAATTGGCAGACAATCCCGAGTTCGTCGCGCCTTTGCTCGTCGCATTCACGTCTGGTGACGCGGCGGTCGTCGTAAGCTTCGGCGCAGAGACAGAGCTCGGCGTCGCCGTGAACAGCTTGTTGTTGCTCCACGACTTGTCAAAGTCCAGCGACCGCCACATGTCCTCGTCACCATTCGCCGCCGCGTCGAACGACTTGGACCGACGTCTCTCAGTACGCACAGCCTTGGACGCCGGCGAGGTCAAGAGCGTGCCGCTGGCCGAGCGCGATCGCGACCCAGGCGTGCCGGGCTGACTGCCATGAGGAGAGGATTTCGGCGAGGACGCGGAGGTGGAGCCGAACCCGTCAAAAGAGAAGTCCAGCGCAAGGTCAAGCTCGGGTAGCTGTAACAGGTGCAGCGAGCTCGACGATTTGAGCGCAGGTTTCCACTCCTGCGCGCCCTCAGCCAAGCTGTCGAACGAGGATCGGCCTTCCTCCTCCGCAAACTGGCGCACAGTAGACGTCGACCCAGTGTCCGAACCGACGGGGCTGGTCGCCTTCTTCGCACTGTCGGCGACGTTGTCCTTGGACGTGCCTCTGGGCGGCAGTTTCGAGTATCGCAACGGGTCGTCCTGCGGTGCCGATAAGCCACCGACTGGCATGCGAGAGTGGGGCGAAAGTGTTGCGCCCGGTACAGGTGGCAGTCTCACACCCTTGGACTCGGTGGGTGATGGTGGAGCGCCGCGTCTCAGTGCCTTCGGTGATGGTAGCTTTGGCGAGAGCTTCGACAGTATCGGCGACGACGGCTTCTTCGTGGTCCCAGATGCTTTGAAAGTCGAGCCTGAATCGCAAGCCGGCAATGGCGGAAGGTCCCGGTCGCTTGCCGTTGACTTCTTCTTTCCTCTGCTCGCTGAATCACCCGAGCTCGAGGTGATGGAAGGCGCCTGGCGTTCGTGAAGCGACAGACGTCCGTGGCCCTCAGGCTGAAACGGTTGATGCACGGATATCGGCGTCGTGTTTCCGCTAGAGATGTTCGGCTTGGGCCGTACCAAGTCGCCAAGCGCGAAGCTCGTTCTGGGAAGGTTGGGTGTCTCGGGAGGTGGCTCCTTGGGCTTGCTCCGGAATAAGTTGCGCAGCGCACCAGAGCTCTTCTTGAGCGTGATCGCCGGCCCCTTGCGGTTGTCGCTGTCGACGCCTAACGCCCGCTGGGCCGCGGCCTTAGCCTCTTTGGCTTCTCTTTCTCGCGACGCTCTTTCTGCGTCTGGCCGGAACATGCCCAGAAGTTCCGCTGATGGACGACGCAGCAGATCCGACGACTTGCGGGGCTTAATCGTAGGCTGCGTAGGCGCGGTGACATTGCGCTGGCGCGGGTTGTCATCGCCGTCGGCTCTCCGTGCCGCGTTCTCCGAGATGGGTGTCCGCCGCCCTTCGCTCATGCCCGAGGCCGTTCTCCGTTCTGGCATAGATCGCAAGTAGTCCATCGGCTGCTTGTAGGTGGGAGGCTGCAAGGGATCGGTGACAGATCTTTGGTGGTGGTAATGAGGCCCGCTGGACTGTTGTGACGCGTCAGAGGTGTCGATACGTAGTGTGCTCTTCTTAGGAGGATCGCGGCCGTTGGGCTGAGTCGGGGGAGCGGGAGCGTGACGTTGTGGCTCAAAGTTGCCGACGGTGTGGTCAAAGTCGTGATAGCGTCCACCTGTGAGGCCGTCGCTTGGGCCAGCGTTGTTATGGTCTGTGCGTATGGGCGCAGGGACGTTTCTGATCTTGCCCTTCTTTGAGGCTTTCAACGACGACGAGTCCGAGCCAGACGTCGTCCACAGGCTCGGTGGTGCGGGTAACGCGCCTTGTGCCATTGCGGGTAAGGGTTTGGGTGGGTCGGCGCGTACTTTGTCTGCAGAGTCGTCCGAGCCGGCGTCTTCTGCGAGTCGCGTGGTATTTCCCCCTGGTGCAAGGGGCAACCGGCGCGATGTGGATGTAGACGACGACGTGGACGCGACGCTCGAGACAGTGCCAGTGTTGGACGCGTTCTCGCGGCGTACAGAAACACCAGGCGCCGACGGGCCTACGCTCCACGTGCCAAAGCTCGGGAGGGGCGAGACAGGTGAGGTGGAGAGTGTGGGGGAAGAGGCCGAAGCAGAGGCCGAAGCAGAGGCCGTGGATGTGGAAGAGGCCGCCTTCTTGTGCGATGCCGCTGTTAGTGGTTGCTGACGCGTCGGAGAGCCTGAACTGGCCGAGGACGCCAGGGGCAAGTTCGCGTAGAGGTTGTACGAGTATTGCGGCGTCGCGGTAGTGGGCGAGTTTGACTGTGTGTTAGCATGTGCGCGTGGAACGGGGTGAAAGCGGGTGGTGTGAGTCGTGCTTGGCGCACGCAGTTGTGCTCAACGAGGATGCCAAGCCGTGCACGAGTGGGGAAGGTAGGTAGGGCAGGGTGTGGAGTGTGTCTGGGATGATGGCTGAGGCTGCGATGACACCGCACAGAGCGTTGGGTACGCGCGGTTGGACAATGTTGGCCGCGCAGTGGCCCCTCGACGCGTGACCTACTTCATCGTTCAAGAGGCCTAATATGCCTACGCCGCCGCCGAGCTCGACGGGCACGCCGCCACTGAGGATACGGCGCGACGAGCGAGAACCTGGACGCGCAGCAGTGCTGCCGCTTTGGTTGCGGCGGCGGGGCGCGTCCATGACAACGCGTTGGTTGTGGAGTGGGGGAGGGAAGGTCGCACGGCCCACCGGATTCGATCGCGAAGTAGTGACCGTCCAAGGAAGGGATTTGAAAGTGAAATACAACTAAGGATGAGGGATAGTTTGAGGGGGAAAGGAGTAGAGTAAATGATGAAGAAGAGAAAGGAAGATGATTGTTGATGATGGAAAGGGGATGAAAGTGAGTGTTTGTATGAGGTTTGTATTTGATTTGGATCGTTGAGTGGAAAGAGTCTTAAGAGTCTTAGGGAAGGTGACAAGTCTAGGGATCTCCTTCCTTGAACTCCTTGAACTGGTCCTCACCCTACTCACCGTACAGTTACCAAAGTCGTACGGTGGAGGTTACCCCTCTCTCTTGTACGCGTTCACAACAATCAAACAACAATAACAACTTGGATGCACTCTTCCACTCTTCTCAACTTGAATCCTCAATAATCGATGAACACAACCAACCAGCCACACAACCTCATTGGTCTGCTGGAGTGCTGCGCTTGTTTAAACAAGCGCGGGCTCAATTGCCCAGCGACCAATTCCACTTCCCACAAAGCACGCGAGCAGAGGACCAACTAGAGACCAAGCCGGATACCGAACAACCACAGCGACTAACCGTACACTCGTTGTGTGTCGTGAATGGTGGTCGTGCGAGATGCGTGGTCGTGATGGTGGTGGAGGTTGAAGGCTGGATTGTAATGGTAGAGGCGGGCGGGAGTACCGATGGGAAGGGGATGGAGGGTTTGGGAGGGTTTGGCGGGAGGAATAGACTTCGAATCGAGGATGGTAGGGGAGGGAGTACGCCACCTACGCAAAGGTCGGAGTGGATGGAGATGAGTACGATCGCGAGATGGACAGTCGACGAGTGACAAGGAGCGTGGTGGTGTATAGTAAATGGGTTTGGAGGGTTGGAGGCTTCGATGGATGGACACGAGAGGGGCGCGTGTCTCGGACTAGCGGAGGATGTCAGTCTACAGTATAGGTCTTTGAGAGAGAGTACGACGTATAGTTTGCTGCTGGCTGGAGACGAAACCTTTTCCAGTTCCTCATTCTTTGTTGCCTCTGGCCTTTGCTGTAGTTGACGAGAGAGATGAAAGGCGTCATAAGTCAGGATGACAACTGTGGGATGGTTCCCGTGCCGCCCCCCTCCCCTGTCCTCTGTCCTCGGTCCTCTGATGACTTGGTCTTACCCCTAACCATTTAAAGAGCGACATAATATACCAATCCAACTAAACTTAAAGGCAGAATAGCAGAGGATTGTAAACTATGGCTTCAAGGGAGTTATGGAGCGGGAGGGGCAGATTACAGCATCGGGTTTGGATGAAACGGCGCCGGCCCCGCGCACCGACCCACCTCCCTGGCTCACGGCCGCATGGCTCATGGCACATCTCATGGCTCATGGCTCATGGCTCACGGCTCATGGCTCAACTCTGATCGATCAGAATGATGAAAGACTACAGTTGGAAGATACACGACCACTATTCCCGATATTATGACTCTACAACTGGCCCAAACTGGCTTACTCGGGTTTGTCATTCCTCAGATCCCCAACGGCCTTGTCCGAATGAGACATGGATGCAAGCAGGCCGAGCAGGCCGAGACATCGAACACGCTCGAGACACGATCAAGGGACCCCAAATTCGAACGCGCTCCCCCACCAATTTAGTGGCGCTCGGCATCTGACATTCGAACAAGAATACATAACGACGCAACACGCAAACAAACAGATGACCAGGAACACACAGCAGGGGACGTCATGGCGATCCCTCAGTTCTGTTACAGTCATCACATCACGTCGCGTCTTGCTCTCCCCTTCATCTCCTGGTTCCTCTAACCCAACAGATAGGAGAATTAGGCAGGCATAGTAGAGCAGAGATGCATCCCCTGGTGTCTAGACTCCTGCACGCCGTCTATGCGCCAGTGTACTACTTTCCGGAGTGGTTCAAGCGAGGTGTCTCTCCTCACCCCACCTCACATAAACTTGGAGAATAGTCCGTCCTTCCTCCTCTTGTGCCGGCTATCACTCTGTCCCTGGTCAGCTTGCAGGTTGACGAGTGTCTGGAGGGATCGTAGGACCTGGGGTTAGTGGGGTCAAGGGGTTGAGGGTGGGGGGAATGTGTGGTTCAGAGAGGTTGGGGGGGGGGGGGGGGGGGGGGGTGGTTGGGTGGGCACTCGATGGCCTGTGGAATGTGGAATTCCATTCCAGTTGTTCCTCCTCCGTTCTGGTGCCGTTACGTTGCGCACTTAATTACTAGACCATATCCTCAAGAGGCATGTCCAATTGTCAAAACAAGACGCCGCATTGGCCTCGGCGCAGGTCCCCTTCAGGATTCCTCCCTCTTTTATTTATACGACTCACCTGCTCAAGTTTATCCCTCCTCTCCTGTAGTTCAAGGTGCTGCCGGATCTTGGGGTTTTCAAAAGCAAACTTTTTGATCTCGTCTCGATCGAGATCGTACAGAATTCGGCTGTCGATCTCGCGAGGGAACTGGTAGAAGAACTGCTCGAGCAGCTCAATGTTGATGAACATGGTGGACGTGTACGCGAGCTTCTCGGCGACGACGGCGAGGAACGTCTCGGGGCAGAACGCGGCCTGTTCGGGTCCCATGCGGCAGCGCTTGCTCCGGATCGCCTGCTGGCGCAGCTTCAGCAGCGCAAGTCGGTTCTGCAGCAGCAGTGCGTGTCGGCCGTCGATCAACTGCGCAGCCGAGTACTTGTACGCATCCACTTGCGGTGCTTCCACCTCCTCCTCCTCGGCCGAGGCCGAGGCGTTGCGCAATCTGTTCTTGACGCTCCACTTCTCGAGGTCGTCGACGTGCTTGACCAACGAATTCAGCCTACGCGACCCGCCGAGACGGCCTCGGATCTCGGTGAGCTTGGCCTCGCAGAGCACCATCTCGTCGCTAAACTTGCGGTCGGCGCGCGCACGCCCGTTCTCCCACTCGCGCTCGTCGACCTCGACCTCGTACTTGTACGGCTTGATGCAGTTTTCGACCTGGTCGGCTGTCACGCCCATGCGGTCGCGCAGGAGATCATGCGAGAAGTCGACAATCCGCTCGCTGGCCGAAGGGTGGAAGGAGAACGGCTCGCCAGCTGCAATGCTGTCTATCAGGCCGCGCAGGCCGTCTGCAACCAGTCCTGTCGAGTCGCGCCCCACTCCACTCTTCGTAAGGAGACTGCTCGCCGTCTCAAGCTTGTACTTCCAGTACGGCTCCAGGTCTGCTTCGCTGCTCAGGCGCCGGTCCTCGCCCAGTCGGCTCAGCTCGGTCGCCCGCGCCTCGTCGTTGAAGTACAGCTGCTCGAGGATGTCCATGACCTTCTCATCCAGCATCGCTGTGAGCTTGGACCGCACCGCTGGCTTGTTGAACTGCCTCGTGTACTCCTTGAAGCGAGCCTTGAGAGCATCTGTCGTCTCGGCGACGTAAGACTCGGCGGTGATCCGCTGGTCGTTGTATTGCACCTGCTGTCAGCTATCTTCCAGGCTTCTTAGCTCACCTTGAACTGGTAGCTGGCCTCCTCGAGTTCGAGCTGCACCGCGTTCGTGATCCCGTGCAGGCTACCGGCCATGCTCGTTTCGAGCACGTCCATGAGCTGCCTTCGCAACGTGTCGGTGCCGGTGAGAAGTTTGCCGTCGCCCCTCCCGCGCACGTTGTAGTACCGTGCGTTTTCACCACCAAACACCTCTTCCTCACGCTTGAGCACGGCGTTTGTGACTCGTGGCGGTGAGCGGAGGGAGGAGAAGACGCCGACAGTGGGCGGCGCCTTGGACACGACACCGACGTAGCCGAGGTGCAGTGGATACTTGTCGCCCCGTATAATCGACGCTCCCTGCTGCGGCGTCACGAGGTCCATCTTAGTAACGACACCAATGGTGCGAGTACCAAGTGGGTCCACCCGTCTCGACGCGCGTAGGGCCGGCGAGTTCGCCAGGTCGACGTCGGCGGCGCACACGGCGAGGATAATGTTCGGCTCGCGGATGTACTTATCACACAGCGCCGAGATGCTCTCCTTGAGCGATTCGGGCTGCTCAAGACTCGAGATCTGCACGTAGCCCGGCAGGTCGATGAGCGTGAGGTCGGGTACGTGGGGCGAGTGGATGTTGAGGTGGATCGGCTTGTCGGACACGCACTCCTCGGCGGGCACGGCGAGGTTGAGGTCCGTGAGCGTCTTCTGGATCGTCGAAAAGTTCGTCACCTTGCCCAAGTGCGGCATGTCTGGGAACTCTCCGTACTCGGCGGGCTGGTTCGAGCCGGCCTTGACGGGTGTGTAGATGAGAGTGAGCTCGATGGGCCGGCGGGTAACCATGTTGTCTCCCCTAGGCGTTAGTGAGCGAGCACGAGCGAAGCGAGTGCCACACCATGTACAGGCTGAATACTAGGCAAGGCAGGAGAGACACTCACTTTGGCAAGAACTCGTGTCCCACAATCGCCTCTAGCACCGAACTCTTCCCCGAGCTCTGCGACCCAATAACCACAATTGACGGGAGCGTGAGCGCGTCGCTCTGGTCGACACTCAGCAACACCTGGCGGATCTCGATAAGCTTCCGGGTAAGCTGGAGGAGCTGGTGCTCCTTGGGTTCGGGCTCGTCGGCGCCATCATGCGCAACAGCTGCCGCCGCAAGGACAGCAGCTGCCTCCCCCCCTCCTCCTCCTCCTCCTCCTCCACTACCACCACCGCCGCCGCCTTCTGGTTCCTCTTGCGGCGCAGTCTTGACGGTCGTCGTATCCTCCGTGCCCTTGAACTGGGACGAGAACGCACCCCACCACTCCCCCGCTCCCTTCTGAAACGCCTCTATCCTTCCCGTCGCTCCTTCCACGGCTCCCCTTGCACCATTTCCCACACCTTCTCCGAGGGCTCCCAACGCGTTTCCAGCAGCCCCAATGGCGCCAGCAGTCGAATCGTAAGCGGAGCTAAGCGTGTCCTTGACGCTATCTAGGACCTCGACCGTCGCATTCCGCACACCTGGAGTCAGCGCATTCTCTACCCAACATACCTTCGAGCTTGTAATTTGCATACCCAAACCCGCCAGCCCCAACAGCAACGCCGTACAACGGTACGCGGAAGGCTTTGGCCATGATACGGGGAACCGTGCCGAACGAAATGGCACGTACGTGTATAGCCCGGTTGGGGACGGTCACCCGCCCCACTGGCAAGGAGGAGGCGACGTAGCGTAGCGCGAGAGGCCGCGGTGCGCCGAGCGCCCGCGGGCGAAGGGCGGGGACTCGGCGGAGCATTTTAGGCCGTCCAGTGTCGATATGTAGAGATTCCGACTTGGACCTTGCTGCGTAAGGAGGAGCTGCAATCCAATTGCTGCGATTGAGGTAGCCTGAATGTAGCAGCTGTTGATGGAGACCAAGTAGGACAAGTGGATGAGAGAGACATTCGTCATTCACTGCCGCCGATCTTCCTGCCTTCTTGCCATCCTGCTACCCTTTGCCGGAGGAGGCTGGTAAGCGGGTGGCAACTTCGGCACGGAATCAAACCCACGTGGAATCATCGTCATCTCCAAGATGGATCCAAAAGTTGGCAGGCGAGCGCGTCTCTCTAGCAGGCTCTCGCACGATCACCACATCCATGAGCCGTCTTCAGTCCCTCTCCACGCCGTCGCGGCGCTCGCGCGCTTCACCCTCCCCCTCTCCCGCTCCGGTGTCTCCTCGGCCAGCAAGCGAAACGAGTAATCACAGGTACCTCCGCCTGGTCCTGAGCGAAATTAAGAACGTCCTCTCGACATGGGACGACATTCTTCTCCAGGACGGCCTCAAAGCCGGCAAGGGGTGCATCGACGAAGCGACCGAGATGGAGTGAGCCCTCTCACCATATTATGCTGACGGAAGTAACATCCTGACGATAGAGGATGGGCCCGAGCGCCCCCGCATCGGCCCGCATCTCGAGGCGCTCGGCGAGGCGCGGTCAGGCCTCCGCGCAACGCTGTCCAAGCTCGTGAGCCAGGCTTTAAACAACCTGACATAAGGACAAACTCCTCCTCAAGCTCTCAAAGCTCATTGAGCAGGCCGAGACACTGCTTTTGGAGGCGTATTCCAAGCAACAGGGACCCATGTGGCTCACGTGGACGCTCGAGGACTTTGTCGACTCCATCCCGCCCCTCCTCTCCTCCCATAATGGGGAGCTGGTCGAGCTCACCAAGATTTCAAGTATTCTTCTCGACCCGAGCACCAAGTTTGAGGCGGCACGGGCGGCTCTGGAGCGGTGGCGTGACCTCGGGAAGGGAGGGGAGAGGTGGTGTGCCGCGCGCGAGTGGGAGGAGATGGTGGATCTCGAGATTGGCGGCGGGGAGGAAGAGAAGGAGGGCCACCGCAGGAGACGGTAGCCTCTTACACCCAGTGCCCCTCGTGGAGCTGTGGTAGTATGTAATCCTGTGCCGCAACAACACCGTTCCAGTGTTGGCGATGGCTCAAGAAGCAGTATTCTGTGCCGGCTGTGCACGTTACGTCGGAAGCACGCAGCGTCGACAACAGTGAAAATGGTTTCCGCGTAGAGACCACCTCACCAGTGGCCGGCTACCCGCCGAGGCCTGCAAACAGGCGCGCAAGCACCCTCCCATGTCGCCATTTCTCCACTTCCCAGGTTTCAGTTCCCGAAGACCGAGTGTATCCCGAACCGGCTGTAGATCATTAGAAGCTGTAGAATGGAACTTGCCCATGTCCGATGTGGAAGTAGGTGCCATGCAATGCTAACTGTACGCTCTAATCATCTAATCCGTCCCCATCCAATGACGGTACCAACCCCGCGGCCCACCGCCCAGGATATCGTGCCAGAGAGTATTCGCGAGCGCGCCACGCAGGAAGTCGAGGGTGGGATCGGGATTCTCACCCCGCCCAATCCTTGCCATCTGCCACTCATGCCAAACGGTCGAGACGCCAGCGCCGACGAGCTTGATCCCGTTCCCTTCATCTCGGCGCGCGACTACCCCGTTCGTCTCCCGGAACCCATTCCTCGCTTTGGAATGAGGACGGCTCTTGCCGCCCCCGAGGAGGCGGCGGTAAAACTCGCTCCCGGGAATAATGTATGGCGGGACGCGCGCCTTCCCCTTCCCCAAAGCTCGGTTAAGCAATACCTTGACGGGCAGCTCGGGTTGGAGCGCAGCTGGCCTCCCAATCCCGACGAGGTCTGCTGCTCGGGAACGGATACACCGCGCGATGAGGGAACGGTCATGCAATCCGCCCGTGAGCATGATCGCCGGTCCCTCTGGCGCTGGGGGAAGGGTGGGAAGTAACGCACGCGTAAAGTGCGCGAAGAGGGCTTCTCGGCCCATCTCCGCAAATGCCGGGTTGCCGTACGTTCCCCCTGATACTTCAAGGAGATCGACAAGACGCCAGCGCACGATCTCGCGAATAATCTCAGCGGACGCGTCTTCGTCCAGTCCACCAGCCACGAAATCCGAGCAATTGATCTTGAGCGCCTTGACGAATGTACGTTCCGTCGCGGTGTGGATGCCCGTCAAGATGAGCCATAGGAGGTGGAGGCGCACGGGCACGCGTTCAGGCACTCCTGGCAGTGGTCGTGGATGCGGATTTGTCTGCCATTAACTCTGAATAGCAATAGCTTACCAGGGGAGAGAGATACTCGGCCAATAGATACCCATGTGCAGAGTGGAGTTGGACGCCGCTCCACCCCGCGTCCTCGACGGCGGTTGCGGCGTCCACAAACTTGCCGGCAATCTCGCACCATTCGGCAGGGTTAGTCACTGCGCGAGCGGCGACTGGCCAGAGAGCGCGTTCGATTGCCCACGCAACGAATCCCGTCCCTACAGAAGGGCGACCCGAGATGGGACCAATCGAGGGGACCCACGGCGCCCGGGTCAGCGAGTACGTCGCAGACGACTGCATCCCGGCATGGCTTAGCTGTACCAGCGTCAAGGGTCGGGGATCAGGCGCATCGGCTAGTAGGCTCTCGTGAAGCTCGTGGAAGAGGGGAACGGTGTGTGGCGAGTCGTGGATACGCAGGTCGTGTGGTGTCGCGGGCTGCGCCGCGTCCACCTGGACATTTCCTTGGGTTAACAGGATTCCAAGATATGCACGGACGTGGCGGGTATGACTGGCCGCGGCCAACGTTGCCCGCCCCAACATTCAGCTCACCTGTCAACACCACACCCCATCCACCCCGTCCCCAACGTCTGTACAGGCGCCGATGTCTTCGCCCAGGCAGACCGCCCTTCAGACCTTCCTCCATCGCCGCCTGTCGTCAGTTTAGCAGAGACGCATCGGCTGACCTTGGCAAGACGGTTGGGAATGACGACACCATTTGGGAGGGTGACGGGCGACGAGAGGAGGTCTATGTCGTCTGGGGGATATTCGTTGCTCATGGGCATTGGCAAGAAGAGATGTAGATGTCCAAAGTCCAAAGTTGAAAGCAAAAGGGGGGTGATCGTTTGTAGCTCGCACAACACACCAAAGTGATACAATCCATTTCCCTTTGGGAACCTTTAACCACTTCGGGTGGCCAAAACCAAGCCCGTGCCCGACGATCAAGGCACGCCGTCGTCCCCTGTCCACGTGGCATATATCCCCTCCTCCCACTTTAGGTATGTTGTCTTCTGTAAAGGAGTGCATTGTCCAGCCAATCACTCACTTCGCCACCTTGTCGCCCACCATGGACGTCGACGAAGACGACACGCTCGGATCGGCCTTCGGCCTTGGATCCGTGCTCGCCGAAGTCGGTGTCGACGAGGCCGCTCTCAATGCCTTCCTTGAACGCACCGAGGGCAAGAGCTCGCGTGCGCTCGAGGCAGCCATCCAGGAAGGCGACGAGAAGTACATGGACGACGTGAGCGACGACGAGCTTCCCGCCGAGAATGACGAGGACAAGGAGGCGCGCGCTCGCGAGCAGGCCGCCATCAAGGCGAATGAGGAGCGGTGGGCGCGGCGTGCGGCGGCCGAACTAGCCCCCCAGAAGGACAAGGAGAAGGAGAAGCGGCGAAAGCGTCAGGCGGAGCGGGCCGCGGCTGAGAAGAATGTCGTGGGCTCTGTGTGGCCAGACTTTCGACAGGGGACGGTGCTCAAGATGTCCGAGGTGTTCTATGAGACACCGGCTGCGCGCGAGGCCGTCGCGGCGGGCTTACTAAAGAAGAAACGACGGCTTCTGGATGGGCTTCCTCGGGAGAGCTGTGAGTGTTTGGTTAGAGTTGGCTGACTCTAGTCATGGTCAATGTCGAGCCTAGCAAGGAGCGGCCACCTACTATGAGCTTCCTCCTACCCAACCTTCCTCCACTTCCAGTACACAACCCGGCCGAGGCAAACTACCTCACGGCTATAGGGAGAATGTTTGACAAGCAGTGGACCAAGGAGGCGCGTGAGCGGCGGCGGAAAGAGATGACGCGCCCTCCGCGCGGAGTGCGGTTCGACGACACTGTCGAGATGCTAGAGGACAAGCCACTCGACCTTGCCGACTGGGAGAACGATATCGTCATGTGTGGCCTGTGAGCTTTATTGACCGACTGCGTAAGCTGACTCCAGCGACGAGACTGTGACAGCACACGACCCGCTGCAGCTCCGCAACGAGCACCTGGTCAAGAGCGACTGGATCAACGATGTGATCTGGGATGCGCGTCGCGCGTCGCCCGATCTCATCGATGTACACAGCGACGAGGAAGAAGCAGTCGCGATCAAGGAGAAGGATACGCCTGTCACCATGACGCAGGGCAAACTCGACCCGTTCAATCTCTCCAACGATCACCTGTACGAGCACAACCGTGCATCTCGCTTCCGCATTCGCCAGACATTCGGTGCAATCGAGGTGTTCCACAGCACCCCAGCTAAGATCCTGCAGATGCCGTACTACAAAACAACACTGGATAAGAACGAGGCGCGCATGTGGCACCGCACACCGCTTCAGTTCCCGTCGGGCGTGTGGAACTCGTTCTCCAAGCTCAAGCCGAACCCGAACACGCAGCGCAAGAGCCGCGTGATGGCCGACCCGAGCGAGCGCTTCAAGACGACCAAGGACCTGAGCTTGACGGAGAAGGGTCCATTCGTGCTTCTCGAGTTCTCCGAGGAGTACCCGCCTATCATGAGTGGTTACGGCATGGGTACGACGATTGTCAATTACTACCGCAAGAAGGACGACAAGGACGACACGGTGCCCAAGCTCGACCTCGGGCAGCCGAGCATCCTCAACGTCGGCGACACCGAGCCCTTCCTCCTCAGCTACGTCGACTCTGGCAAGGTCACGCAGATCATCCACAACAATCTCATCCGCGCCCCGATCTGGAGGCACACGCCTGAGACCACCGACTTCCTGGTCATCCGGTGAGCTCAGCGAAACAGGGACTCAGTTGACGCCAGACAAACGATCAACAACCACACCTCGTACCATCTCCGCGAGATCAAGGACCTCTTCGTCGTCGGCCAGGCGGTGCCACACGAGTCCGAGGTGCCTGGCCCCCACGCGCGCAAGAACACGAACACGGCCAAGCTGCGGTTGATGATCGTCGCGTGGATCCTGATCAAGAAGAACTTGGAGATCGAGCATCAGAGAGTCAAGCTAGCGCGGCTACAGAAGTACTTCCCTGATCAGACGGAGTTGCAGATGCGCCAGCGCCTCAAGATCAAGGGTAACGAGTTCCTGGAGTACGACAAAGAGGCTGGCTTCCACTCGGGCTTCTGGCGGCTAAACCAGAGCTACGACTTTCCCACCGAGCGCAAGGACGTCGAGGCGCTCGTCACGCCAGAGATGGCGTCCCTTTACGAGGCGATGCAGGTCGGCGCGCAGCACTTGCGCGACGCCGGCTACACCAAGACGGCGGACGGCAACGCGGACGACGAGTTTGGCGACGGCACCGAGGCAGGACTTGACGTCGAGCAGCGCCTCGCGGTGTGGAGCACGACGCTCAACTACAAGAGGGCCGAAGCACAGAAAGCGTGGCTGCAGGTGCACGGCGATGGCGACCCGACAGGTCGCGGCGAGGGCTTCTCGTTCCTCAAGACGAACATGAAGAACTACTTCTTGCGCAAGGGCGAGACGGAGGAGGGTCGCCGCCTTGAAGCCGAGGCCAAGGCCGGCGGCGGGCCTGTCAAGATCTCCAATGCCGAGCAGAACCGCATCTACGAGGAGGAGAAGCGCAAAGTGTGGGACCTACAGTGGAAGGCGTTGTCGAACCCCACACCACCCGGCTTGGACCTCGATTTGACAGCTGAGGTGGTTGAGCCGACCCAGGCGATGGCCATGGGGCCGCGCTTCGCCAAGATCGAGCGCGCCTTCTCTCGTAGTGGCAGTGTCTTTGACTCGCCGATGGACGACCCGCGCTCTCCATCAGCTTTCTCGTTTGACGGCGAGAGTCAGTTCACAGGCAATGATCGGGGTGCGCACAAGGTGCTGCGTATCAAGCGCGTCGTGCGCGGCAAGCAGACGGTCGAGATTGTGCGTGACCAGGCTGTAATCCAATCCTACCTTCGGAGGGTCGAGGAACGCAAGCTCGCACAGTACACGGACGAGTTGGAGCACCTCGCGCCAACAGGCAACATTGAGGAGGACGAGCTCAAAATCCAGGCCATCCGGGCTGAGGTGCAGCGCCTCAAGAAGAACCAGGTGCGCCGGCAGCAGCGCAAGAAGTACCAGGGCAAGGGCGAGCTGCCCGAAGTTGCCGAGGGCGAGGGCAAGCGCCGCTGTGGCGCGTGTGGCGCATACGGCCACACAAAGGCGAACCGGAACTGTCCCAAGTTCAATGCCAAACAGGCCGACTCGGCTGGCACTACACCTGTTGCCGGGCCGACGCCCTATGGGTATGGCGCGCAGATGGACGCGTATCATAACCCTGGGACGCCGGATGAGCCGAGCCCTGCGCCGATGAAGATCAAGCTGGCGCTGGGTGGGCGTTAGGCGAGCGTGAGCGTGAGCTGGGAGAGAGGGGGAGGGGGGACAGCTCTTGAGTGAAGCGAGGGGAGCGAGGGGGGATGGATACGAGATGAAGAAGACCACAACAACACTGTAGAATACCATTTGGCCCGCAATATCTAGTCAATGTAGCCCTGTTCAGTATGCATGAGCGTGTCATGGCTGCGGATGGGAGAAGCGGCTATTAAGGTCATGAGCGTGCCAGCCCAGTACAGTAGTAGGCACGCCCCGCTCCACGATCGCTTGCTGCAATGACATTTACACATTGTGGGTGGTGAGATAAGATCTACCAACCAAACGCCAAACGTTAAGCGCCAAACGCTTCCGCTCGGTTCCTCGTGACTTTTTCGTTCCTCGCGTCCCCGTCAACTTTCATGTACACACAATGACAGGGGGTGACTGGACGTGTGGCTTTGGTTTGGCGGGTATATCAACGCGCTCTGGATGCTCCTTTACTGCTTCCTCCGCACTCTAACTCCTCTCTCCTCACCCACTCTCACCCCCTAACTCCCCTCTCCTCACCCACTCCAATGAAACTCACGGCAATCTCCAACGATACGTGGTACGCGTCCAGCCCAATCCAGGCGCCCAACTACAAGACTCCCCAGATTGTGACTATGACAATGGAGACCGAGTACAAGGGCGACTTTGAGGGTGTCAGCGTTGCGAGTTACGCCATGTGAGTTGGAGAAGCTGGAGAACTGTCCAAGCTGACCACAGGGCCGCGTACAACCCCCACAAGACGGAGGGAGAGGAGGGATGCGCGGGCGGGCATGGGGATTGGACTTTTGGTGAGCTCTTTCCTCCAAGCCACTCCCACCCCTCCCTCCTCCCACCTCCCACCTCCCACCTCCCACCCCTCCCACCTCCCACCTCCAACCACACATCACCGCTGACCCCAGCGGGAATCGCCACGTTCGCCGGCACTGTGCAGGGCAAGAAGGGCACCTTTGCCACTCGCGTCACTGGGCAGGTTCGACATGGGTGGAGTGAGGCTACCAACACTATCGTCGAGGGGACGGGTACCGATGAGCTTGCCGGAATCAGTGGGAGTGGATGCTTCAAGGTCCAGGTGCCTAAAGAGAGTCGTATTAAGGATCTGGAGGTCCAGTGGGAGGTTGAGTTCAAGTAGGCGAGTTGGGAGAAGAGACGAGTTGTACCCTAGTTGAATGTAGGTTGTTGTGGCACAAGAGTTGTGGGATCCCGATTCCATGTTGCACAACTCATCCCCACTAGGGAGACCCGAACAAACATGCATGCGCGCCGGGACACGCGTCCTAGAGAAAGATTAGACAGTGTGTGCACACCAAGAGACTAGTAGCAAGTAGGTTTAGAGGGCGGCAGCAGCAGCGGCAGCGAGGAGGAGCGCGCCGCTGATGGAGGCGGTGAGGCCAGCCCCAGAGCCGGCGGTGGGGGCGCCCGTGGCTGGTGTGGAGGCGTTGGCGCTAGCGGCCGAGCTTGAGACGGAGGCGTTCGCAGAGCCGGTCTGGGATTAGTTGGTCCTCCCCAAGAGAGAACTAGGAGTGGACTCACAGGCACAGGAGAAGGGGCCGAGGCAGACGGGCCCGAGGGAGCAAAGGTCGCGTTGATGACGCCAGAGGGGTAGGCGACGGTTGTGGGGGCGGGGAAGGAGCCCGAGAACGAGGCGGGGAACTGCTCCTCAACGCACTCCTGGGCGAGCTGCTGCTGGGCCTTGTTGAGGAGGTCGATCTCGAACTGGATCACGCCGGCGGCGGGGCCATCGACGAGGGCGCAGTTGATGCAGACTTGGAGGTCGGTTAGGAGGGTACCCTGGGGTTAGCACGACAAGCGAGCGGTAGCGAGCGAGGAGCCACAGGCGGTGAGAAGCCGTGATCAGTGAGTTGCAGGCAATTCCCAGCTGCCAATCTCAAGTGTCCAGCTGGAACGATGGTCTAGCACAAAGGTGCCTAGTCCCTCATCACGCATCTCTCTGACTCACATTACACGCGCCGGCGCAAATAGGGGCGCCAGGGTTACCGGAGCACGTAGTGAACAGCTCCTTGTAGTACTTGCACGGAGCGTCGCACGATGCCGGGATAAGGTGCAGGGGCAGGGCCTCGGTGTGGAGCTGGCGCTTGAAGACGGCCGGGCGCTCGGGGGCCGCAAGGGCGGCTGGGGTGAGCGGAGCCGAGCGAGCGAAGGGAAGGGGTGGAGGAGGGAAGATGGTGGACCCGAGAGAGCGCCGAGGACATGCCATCTGACTGATCTACGCCGCAAAGGATCCGAACCTCCAGGCATGACAAGAGAGGAGGCCAAGGGCTGAGGGGGAAGGGTGGGGAGTGAGTGATAGCACGTACCAGTGGCAACGAGGAGGGCAGCGAAGAGGCGCATAGTGAGTGTGGGAGACGAGAACGTAAAACTTTGAGACTTTGGAAGCTTGGACAGGCGAGGTTGAGAGAACTTGAGACTTGGATGAATTGGGAAGATGAGAAAAGAGAGTGAGAGAAGAAGATGGAGAGATATTGATCAAGGATGGAAGAGGTTTGTGCGTCAAGGGTGAGGGGTTAGCAGAAGAAGGTGAGTGGTGGGATGAAGCGACGCGCGTGAACAATTGAAGCGACTTTGGTTGACTTGGGATTGATGCTTGGCAGGGGTGACGCGTCAAAGCGCGTCTCACTCTCACAGTCCAAGATGCAAAGGTCGGGGGAACCCAAGAATGAGGTTTGCGGGCTTGAGCGGCGCCATAAGGGATGAGTGCTACACGAGTCAATTGAGCCACAGCGCCACAGCGCCACGGCGCCACAGGGAAAGGAATGGCAAATGACGAGCACGGCAGATTAGGATAACCATTACATTGCATCAGCGCCTGCCACATTCCAACAAACCATTGCTCGGGCTTGACCACATGCCGTTTCAGTTGACCCTCAGCCTCCCCTCAGCATCCCCTCAGCCCTCCCATCTTCAAAGCCCCATCGCTCGCCCGACTCGGCCCAGCCTCGCTGCTCACAAAATACATAAAATGGTACACATCGTACAAGCGACGACCAGGGTAGTGTACTGTACGATCTACTCGGCGTCGCCTACGGCCGCTACGATCGCTACGATTGCTACGACTGGCGGTCAGTGTACCCTCGTGCGCCCACGCACGTCGCATCCACGACCATGGCCGCGCAAGCCACGGAAGCCGCACTGCAGGCGCTGGTTCTGGTAGGCCTTCTTCCCCTTCCCCTTATAGCTCCAGCGCCGACGCAGCCTCTTCTCCTTGCACCCTCCCCCTCTCCCTCGCCCTCCCCTTCCCACCCTCACCTTCTTCTCGGCCTTCTTCTCAGCGTAGCGCTCGCCTGCGGTACGAGCTCCGGCCACGGCCCCATTGAGTAACTCGTTGCTCGCCGTCATGGCAGTGTCAACGGCACGCTGCCCGTGCGTTAACGCAACGTCGAGGCCGCGGCGTGCTTGGAGAATACTACGCCAACCGCGTGCCTGGGCCTGATGCGCTGCGTCGGTGGCCCTCTCGCAGCGCCCGTTCGCACACACACGGTCGCGGGCATTCTGGTATAACCGTGCCACTGTCTTCGGCGAGTCCATCGCGCTCTCGACGATGACGCGAACAGTGGGCGACTTGACAAAATCGTTGAGAAGCTGGCCATGGTAGTTGAGCTCGAGTTCCACTTCGTTGCGGACCCACTGTCCAGCGTGGTACACGAGGCCAGCGACTATGTCAGACATCCAACGAGCATACGTGTCGAGTGCGACGATGCCGTCGTGGAGGTGGTCGAGGATCGACGCAGCCGGAGGGCATTTGCACTGCTTGGGTGGGCACTGGCACGCCCTGCGTCGGATCTGCGGCACAGCGACGAGCGAGTTGGTAGTAGTTGTCTCAATGAGATCGGTCGACGTCTTGCCGCCTTTGCGAAGCTTGTTCCACACATACAGGTACTCGGAGGGCGTCGTGGACGCCTCAGTGGGGACGCCCTTGGGAACTAGTTCATTCGAGGTAGTGAGAGCAGCGAGCGTATCCTTAACGACCTGGAGGTCTGCAGTACCCAGCTCCCAGTTGCTCTGAGCAGGGGGAGGGCCGGGAGGGGTTGCCGGACCGGAGTAAGATCCCCACTTGTGAGACATGATTGGCGCAAGTTGGAGTGGCGATGGGCCGAGCTGCATCAACATGAGCAACAGTCCGATCAAGATCGGAAGGATAGCCCTGCTGTCAGCAGCAACACAAACGACATCAGCTTACCATCGGTTTCCCCCAGCACCGGGAGAGTAAGCAAGAAAAGGATTCCCAGGTGCAGTCTTCTTCTTCGAGTCCGGCGCCGGCATGGTGAGGGCGACAGGTGCATTGGCCACAGGAGCTGGACCCTCGGAGCCGTCCTCTTCGATCAAGGACTCAACGGAGCGATGGGGGACAGCGCGGATGTTCGGCAAGCTGTGCATCGGCGTGTTGTCCGTGACGGTGCCGGTGGTGGCCAAACTGGCATTCGAGCTCGTCGGGTCAGGGAAGATCCACGAATTCTTGAACTCGTACATGTTCAAGGCCGCTGGAGTCTCGGTATCTGCATACAACGACTCATTGAGGCTTTGCTCAATCTTTGGATTGAACTCGACCACGGCGTCATCCTCGACCTCGACCTCGCTGTCGCTCGCCTCGCTTGGCTCGCGGGTCGAGTTAGCCAGGTCCGAGATGACGCTCGATCCGAGGACCGAGGCGCTGGAGGTGGCGGCGCTGGCGGCATCAGTGTTGTCGACATTGAGCCACCCCTCGTCGTCCAGATCAGACGAGTTGATGGAGAGGTCGTCGTCGTGGTCCTCCTCCTCGGCGGGCGCAGCAGACAGAGCAGGCGAGGGCGGCTCGTCCACCTGGACAGTCGGGAGGCGCGTCATGGTAATGCTAGGTTGATCAGCGACCCAGTCGCGACAGTACTCCGACATGAGCGGCGGGGGTGTGATGGTGAGGGCTTCGAATAGGGGGAGTGACGTAGATCTAGGGCCGAGAAGCACGCCCCAATGTGCAGGGGGTTTAGGCTGACAGTGGGGAAGTGGGTGGAGGGAGGGGGAGGGTGAGAGGGGGAGGGAGAGGATTAGAATGGGTGAGGAGTGATAAAGACTGGAGGTAGGAGGCGTGATGAGGAGGACCGATGGGAGAGGAGGGGGAGGGAGACGAGCGGGCGTACGTGCTCGCTAAGCAGGAGGAATGCGGATAAGGTGAGTGGTGGCGAAGGGTGGGGGTTGCGTGCTGATGTCCGAGTGCGCGACGTGTACGCAAGGAAAAGGAGAGAGTATAAGAGGGGGGAGTGAATGAGAGACAGTCAACGTACTGTAGAACTGTGTGGCTGAGTGTCTAGGCTCGGCAGGGTCGGCACTTGACTTGAGGAACTTGAGACGGAGGGGCTGGGGCAACCGCGTCAATGTCCGGTCTGGTCTGGATCTGCAGATGCGTGAGACCTGGCGTGGAAGTGAGGGTACCAGCAAGGTGGAGGCAAGTAGATGTTGATGTATAGGGAATGGTGCGTGAAGAGGGAATCGGAGCATGGACGTGGGCGTGGACGTGGAGGAAGACGTGGACGTAGCGGGTGGCAGGTCGAGGGATCAGCATGACAAAATGACACACGGTGGCGGAGGACGACGTACCTGTGACCGCTGGGTCAAGAGGGGCTGAGGCTTTCGAGAGCGAAGAAGCGTTACAGATGGATCTTGTGTTGGTGAGAATGGCGAGAAAGATGATGATGATGGTGGAAGCGAGACGTAAGCGTGTAGTCGATGAGTAGATGGCTCGATGGCTAGATGCGTTCTATGGTCAGGTGGTTGCCATACGTCGGTGGCAAATGCGTGGGCAACCCCAGGTAGAGAGCGGAATGTAACCGGCTTGTTATCTCCCATGTCACCAATACCGTTTTTACAAACTGCCATTCATCCTATGCTTTACATTAGTTCTACTACAAGAATTCTACTTTGTGCATGAATGTCTACATTTCTTAATTATCATCTAGCTCTAATCTCAACTCGAGTTTCAATCTTCCATCTACTCTCCTTGTGCGTCGTGATCGCCATCTCAATCTCAGGGCCGTGCAGAGCTCTATCCGGGGCCCAATGGAGCCCTGAACCTCAGCAGTGCCATGACTTCAATGGGGCAATGGCGGGTTCGAGCGTCTCCCCCAAACGGCCCATTGCTGGTCGTCCAGTGTCACCACCCGCTGACCGGTATCGTGTCAGCTCGTCTTCTTCTGGAGGAGGCGCTACGTCGAACAGTGAGATGCCATCCTGTTGTCAGCTGGTCATTCGGGCCATTTTAGCTCACAGTCTCAACTACACCCCATAACCCAGACGGCTGTATGAGTTAGACATAGGTGAACTACGCAACTCACCGAAGTCCGGCTCTTCAACACCTCCACGACTAGACGCAGTCCGGGTGCGGAACCGACGCGCTCGCGTTCGCCCTCGTCGGCAAGTCCAAAGACCCGTCCCGTGTCCTGAAGGAGAAGTTCGACGTCGACAGTGAAGGTCAGCGTGACGCCGAGGGAAGGCTTGACCGTCGTCGTGGAAAACACAGAGAGCGGGTTGGAAGGGATACTGGACGCGACCGAGTTGATGATCTGCGGATGTTGTGAGTCTCGAGTATCGATGAGCACCCACAAGAGTCGTTAGGCCCGCAAAGTAGGTCAGCTCTGCGATCTCCTCCATCGTCACGACCATGGCCGCGTGTCCTAAAGTCAGCTGCCTTCAGGATCCGACAGCTGCCCACCCTGCGCGGTAGTGCCCATGAGTGCGTCACGGAACAAACTCGCAATGTTGTCGATGATGAGAACGCGTGTTGCGGGGTCATCTCGTGCACGTGCAAGTTCGTCAAGGAGATCGGGTTCGAGCTTGAACACTCTAGCGACAGTCAAGCGGTCGAGGACGGATTCCTGCTGTCAATTACTTCCGCAAAGGCCAGCTGAGACTCACATCGGCGCCGAGGGCGTTCACGACGGCCCTAGCCCGGGCGGCGTTGAACGCGCCCTCCGTGTCGACCCAGTGGGCCGTCGCATCTGGCTCAGCAATGAGTGTACCGAGGGCGGCATGCAGTGCGAGAAGCTGGTTTAAGTTTCTAGCCATGGTCACTTCAGCTCACGCTCTTGCCCACACCCTTCCCTCCCGCGATCTCAATGACCCCTCCCTCGGATGGCATCATGTCGGCGAGTACGCCGAAGCCGTGCCATGGCTTTAGAGGTCCAATATCACCTGAATACACGGGTACGCGGTCGAGACAGCGTTGTAAGAGCAAGTCTAGAGAGGCGTCGACCGCTGCGTCGCGTCGCTCTGAGGCGAAGGGGCCTGTACCTGCTTCAGGGAGGGCCGCGACCACGAGCGCGTGAAGCGTGGGCCGCGGTGTTAGGATGACCGATTCGGTCGTGCGGACTTGGGGTTCTGGAGTCAGCTGCTGGCAGTGTTTGGAAAGCCGAGGAAGGAGAGTTGACCTACCAAGCAGGGGGACGAGGGAAGCTGCTTCTGGTGGAAGGGATGGTGCCAGACGTTTGAGTAGCATGCCTCGGGCGTGGGTTTGTGGAAGGAGGAGGGGCTGGTGGGTTAGAGGTCAGGATTGAAGAGATATGGGAAGGGAGAGAGGTGGGAGGATGAGACAAGGTGGTTTGGTTGTCAACAAAAGCAATGTAGGTGGACGACCTCCACTCAAATCGCGTCACCCAAACCCAAACCCAAACACCCTCTCAACTTCGTCCACTTCATCGTTTCCCCCACTGTTATTCACCCACCTCGTCTCTCCTCACGAGGACTCTCTATCTCTCACCACCGACACTTATCTCCAACCTCCTTTATCTACTCGACGCTCGTGCCCTCCTCGCTCTTCCTTTCTTCTCCTCACTGTCCTCGCCTTTTCACCTCTTCCCTTCCTCCCACTTGCCCCTCCCCCGCCCGACAACAATGAACCGCAAATACGACACCTACGTCCCCTCAGCCCTTCCCTCCGCCTCATTAGGTCGCCGACGCCCACCAATTGGCGAGCGTACGTTCGAACACGAGGACGGGGACGACTTAGACAAGGCGTACAATGACTGGAACATTCGTATCGACAAGGAGATCAAGGCTGTCGTAGAGGGGTTGGGTGACCTCGCCCGCCTCGCTGATGTGAGCAACCTCATGCCCCTACCCTTCTCATTCCCTCCCTTCCCCCCTCGTCTAATGCTCAGCTTACGACTTTGTGGATAGCTGACTCCAGATCGGCACACCCCCAGGAGCACATACCCTCACGGCCATGCATCTCAAGCTCAAGACTGCGTCGCTGATCCGCGCGTCCCAACAACTGCGAGACACGGCACATGAACTAAGCCTTGCGCTCGCGCTTGGTGACGATGTTGGGGCGGCAGTGCGGAGGGACGAGGAAGTCGGCGCGCTGCGTGCGGAAGTTGAGCGGCTGCGTGAGGAGATTGCGAACGAGGTCGGCGAACGCGCAGACAAGGGAGGGCTCGGGGAAGGTGAGAGCGCGGCTCCTGCTCTAGGAGAACAAAGCAAGAAGGAAGACAGCGCCGCGATGGTCGTCGACGACGACGACAACGACGAGTTCGAGGAGGTCTAGCACCTGCACGCATGTAGTATACCCCGCATCCCCAGTACCATGCATCTCTTTCCGCCACAAAGGAATGGAATGCGCACACTGGATAGGCTCAGGATGAGAACAAAAGAATTCTGACGTAGATTCTCAGCTCGGATTTGACACCCTGTCCACAGCCACAAGTCACACCAACACTACCAGCATACCACGCAGCTGGCGCTCGCTGATTCCATGCATATTTTTCCTTAGCGCCGTTCGTTACTCCGCGTCGCCGGCGGGGACGTTGACCTCGGGGTTGAAGAAGAGCGACTGCATGCCCCAGGGGAAGGGCTTAGTGCTGGCATCAGCGGGTGTTTCAATAGCAAGGGAAGAGGATGGGAGTATGTAATGGAGAGGGAGAGATGAGGAGGGACATGGCGCCGCTCGGTCCCTCGGGACAGGCCGCTGATGGACTTTAACGAAACGATGGCGATGGACCGGATAGATATGGCGATGGTACTGGACATTGACACAGCGCCATGACCATCACAGTCATGGAATGGGCTAACTGCGTAGTCCCATTGTCCGCCGTGCCTGTCTCTCGCCAGTGGCCTCGCCTCGGCTTGGCCTCGTCTTCCATTCCCGGCCACTGCTTCCCTCGGCTTGCACGACATGGCCCCTCTACCTTGCCCCTTCATGCTCCCCACACTCTCCACTCCCTGTGCACTGCGCGCAGCGCTCGGCTCGGGCTCGGCTAGGCTCACCGCATGTTGAGGTAGTCGTAGTGGGGGCGGACGGGCATCTCGCCGCCGTTCTCGGCCTTGAGGTGCTCGATGTGGTCAAAGTGCTCCTTCTCGAGCTTCCAGGTCCAAGCCGTGCCGGCGATCACCACGGGAATGCAGACGAAGAACGAGACGTTGCGCCAGAGCGCGGTAGTGCCTGTGGTCAGCCATTGCTTTAGGATATGGGGGCGGGCCCGCGCGCGCGCGAGCTAGACAACGACAGAGCAAGCGGGCTATAGCTGGCGTTGTAGACTATGCGCTTGTTGGACTCGCTAGCCGAGTCGCCAAGCGCAATCCGGTGATCCCGGCGAAACCCACCCTTTGCGTGCTCCTTGACAGCGGCGCGCTGGGCGAGGAACTCCTTGCCGGCGGCCTCCTGAGCAGCGGTGGAGTAGAAGCGGGCCGAACGGGCGACGTTGAGGGCGGAGCGGCGGGCAATCATGGTGACGGGGGTGGGTTGTTTAGAGAGTGGTGAGGTGGCTAGATGCGACGACGAGCACGATCCAACGAGTGGTCTCTGACTGGTCTATGGTTGGTCCTGCCTGCATTGGCCCCTTGACCCCGTATCCACCCAGTCCTCCATAACTCTCACCGTACACTAGGTCCCACCGGGGGGACTCGGCCACCCAAGAGCCGCGGGAATAAGCCCGAGTGGCACCTTGGTTGAATTGCCACGTGATACACTCTCTTTTATAAACCCCCCACTTTAAAGGACGCGTTTCTGGGACCGCCACGTCCCATGTTCCACGCTTTCAAGCTAACCTTTGGGTTATGGAATACAAAGGCATTTCATAGAGCTACTACCCGATTAACCAAACTACCCACAACCCACAACCCACAACCTCGGACACATCGTTACACTTCAGTCCTCAAGCGACCTCTAGCCTCTCAACAACACCTTCACTCCTTCCCACCCTCGTTTCCTTTATCACCCTCCGCCCGCCTGGAACCATGGCGCCAGGCATCTCTTACGACGACTCGGGGTTGCTCGCATCCTACTTTGGCGTCACTTGCCTCGCTTTCATCCTCGTCCCCGCATCCATCTCCACCTTCAGGTCAGCACCCAAGGGTACGTCTACGTCCACAACATGGCCATACGCTATCCTTGTAAATGCTGACACCATCTCTCTTCTTCCACCGCGATCCACAATCACCTTGCTCCATCCAGACCCACACAAGTCGTTGTGTAACTGCAATGAGTGCCGGGCCAACGACAAGCGCAAGGCCGCACTGAGGTCAGCGACCCACAAGCGCAAGCTCCTCCGTCGCATCCTCCCCCTTATCCTTGGCTGGGCACTCTTCGCCTACCTCTCGTACGGCCTGTACCTGGCACCGCCAATGGAGACATCCGTCTACGACCCCTTTGACATCCTGGGCATTGGGTCGTCAGCATCCGAAAAGGAGATCAAGAAGCACTACAAGAGGCTCTCGCTTCAATTGTACGTTCCGCGCGCCAGACTCTCCTAACCCCAGCCACCCGGACAAGGTTAAGCTCGGCCCCAACGAGACATACGAGCAAGTCGAGACCAAGTTCGTCGACATCACCAAGGCATACAAGTCGCTCACGGATGAGGTGACTGTCGAGAACCTCCGCAAGTATGGCAACCCCGATGGACCGCAGCAGCGCGAGGACAAGATCGCCATCCCCAAGTGGGTGGTTGAGGGCAAGAGCTCGATCTGGGTCCTGGCCGCGTACGGCGTCGTCCTGGGCTTTGGCATTCCGTTCGTCGTTGGCCGCTGGTGGTTCCGCCAGCGCAAGCTCACGCGGGACGGTATTCTCAACGCGACTGCCGAGATCTTCTTCCACCAGCTGCGCGACGACACCGACTTCCTCTCGCTTATTGCGCTGCTCGCCTCGGCGGTCGAGTTCCAGGCCATCCTTGCCCCTCCTGCCAAACTCAGCAAGAAGGACCGCAAGGAGCGCCAGGCGCGGATCGAGACGCTCGAACAGGAGCTCGACACCCAGCGTGCCGACCTCCTCATCGATGAGTCTCCCACGATGAAGAAGGAGTCGCGTGTGATTGTTACCACTGCTGCTGCCCGCCGCGCCCGTGCGCTGATCTGGGCGCACCTGCTCCGCTACGATCTCCCCAAGGATCTGGCTTCCGAGCAGCTCGAGGTCCTCCGTGCCGCCCCGCCCCTCCTCACTGCCCTTGCCAACATTGCTCTCGGTCACAACTGGCTCAAGACCTCGCTCGCGTGCCAGAAGCTCCAGCCGGCAATCGTCCAGGCTATCCCCGTCGGCGGTTCGCCCCTTGCACAGCTTCCCGGCATCACGCTCGAGAAGGGCCTCGAGCTCGAGATCACGACCGGTGCCGAGGGCCGCAAGTGGCTCGAGAAGTGGGTTTCGATCAACGACGATGAGTACCCCGAGGCCAACGCCGTCGCACGCACCTTCCCCCGTCTCGAGGTCACCGACGCGCAGTTCAGGGGTGAGCCTTGATCTTTGCTACAAAGCTGACATTAGTTACCGGCGAGAAGGTGGTTACGCCTAGCTCGATCGTGCAGCTCGAGTTCAAGGCGCGCTGGGTGTACCCCAAGGACCCCAAGGAGGTGTCGAACGGGAGCGCACGCGCGGATTCTGTCGAGGTCGTCGAGAAGGAGGTGACAAAGGAGAAGAAGGAGGAGGAGAAGAAGAACTACCCTCCAACAGGATACGCGCACGCGCCGCACTGGCCCGCAAACCGTTCGCCAGGCTTCTCGGCGCTCATGGGCGACTCGAAGCTTGACAAGGTGATCGTGCAGCCCATGCGTGTGGCCGACGTTCCCTTTGACGAGCCGCGCGAGTACAGCCTGCAGTTCCAGGCACCTCCGCAGCCCAACCTGTACAGCTTTGTCCTTTACTTGTCGTCTGACACGTTTGTGGGGTCGGATATTGCGCGCCCCGTCATGCTCAAGGTCGAGCCTGCGCCGGCCGAGAGCGATGACGACGATGACATTAGCGAGCCAGAAGAGGACAGCCTCGCGGGCCAGATGGCAATGATGCGCGGCGAAAAGGTCAAGGCGTCGGCGGTGCACGATGAGAGCGAGTACGAGACGGATACCAGCAGTGACGAGGACGGGCCGCGCCGTGGGCGGGCAATCAACGAGGATACGGACAGCGATAGCGACTAGTAGACTGCATTGCGGTGTTGGTGTTGATACGTATGCATGTTTGAGTAGCCACGCGAGTGAAGCGAGCGGCGAGCAGTTAGTCAAGCGAGGTGTGGCTGAAGGTGTGCAAAGAGGACATGTGCAGTTGTAGGCCGTCCAGGAGGCCCAGGCCAGAGTCCTTAACGATCGCACCGCTACTTGATGACGTCACGCGCTTCAACCCTAGCAGTGTATGAGTATATGGTACCACCTCTCTATACACCACTCCCCTCCCCTCTCCCCCTTCAGCGCAGCGCAGTGCAGCGCAGTGCAGTGTTGGCAAGGGCTGTGCAGCGACCAGAGTCGAGACATGTCGCAGCAAAAGATTACGAGTGGGGAGTACGGTGCCTGATCGACAAACTGCTGCGTAACCAACCAACTAGACCACTTGAAGAACCCGTTGTCACTTTGGGTTCTTTTCACATCAACCACAATCTCAGCAAACCCATTCACATACCATCAACCTCACGCGATGACTGACAAGCCTGTCGAGAACATGGTCGAGAAAACGGCCCAGAATATCAACGAGATGGACCCACCCGCACTCATGGTTCGTAATCCTGACCCGACGCCACCAGCTACGCCTGCCATCCGCGAGGACGAGCCGGAGCTGGCATCGCTCACCCGGCCAACCCCAACCTCAACCTTCCACCCAGCTGCTCACTTTCCCGACGCGGCAACTCCAACCTCGCCGACTGCAACCTTGTCGCACGTCCCGACCCTCCCGCCGCCAACCCACCCCGGTCGCCGCTCGCCGCGTCCGCCCGCATCGCCGGAACATCCGCGCCGCCTCCCACCTCCAGTGGACACATCCAAGCCTGTGCTCGATGTCTCCTCACCGCACTCGCGCTTCCTCGCTCCGGAGCCTACCATCCAGCCCGCCTCCTCTCCCCCAACTCTCCCCTCCCCGGCCACCCTCCAACCCCCGGCCGAAGACAGCTACATCCGTGACCCTCACCGCTTAATCGCCTACATCGTCCCCTTCCCCACCCCCGCCGGGCACAACCCACCAACCCGCTTCCTAGTCTACACTCCTCCCCCACCTCCCCTTCTCGCTCCATCTTCGGAAGGGAAGGAGAGTAAGACGAACAAGGTCCAGCGCAAGTGGCAGGAAGAGGTGCGGGCTGCCCATGAGAGTAATCACAAGGTCCTGTCCTGGGGGGGTATCCGGGCTAAAGTGACTCGAGGGGTTGATTGGGCTGTGGGGCGGGTTACGACTGCTGATTTGGACTTTGTGGTGCGTGTGCCTAAGGATGGGGAGGTACATCGTGGGGCCACAGGCAAGGCGAGCAAACCTGCCACTTCGGCGGCTGGCGGCAGTATACCGATAACTACCAAGCCTACCACTCAGCCTGCCCAGGCTGCCGAGGAGGCCGCTGCTGCCATCGCCGATTCCACTTCACTCACGGAGGCCTCGGCAACCGTCGTCGGCTCAAAGGAGGCTGAAGCCACACTTGACAGTGCTGCCCAGCCCGGATCCGAGCTCCCTGCCTACACTCACATCGACGAAGGTGTCGCCGAGCCCAGCGCCGTCCACGATAAGGCCGCTCCACCTGCTCTACCGGCCCGCCACCCGGCCCCCCACCAGAGCACCCTCCCGATACCCCTCCCGCACGACGAGGACCCCTCCTCCCCAGAATCCGCAGAACCCACCCAGGCAACCGTCAAGCTAAACGAAATGGTGCTCATCTACCCGCCCACCCTCCAGATGACCGAGGACGAGCTAAAGACCGAATTCGTCAACTCTCTCCTGCGCACGAAATCCAAGGCGCAGCGGGATACGATCATTGCGACGGGCCTTCTTCCCGTCACCCTCGCGATCGACTGGGCCCTAATCTTCGTAGGCTGGGTCTTTGGTGGCGCACTCGAAGTCGACGCGGTATGGCTCGCGTCCTCATTTAGGGGCGCGAAGACTGCGCGGTCGGTCACGAAACGCCTCACGAGCTCGGACGCGGATCTCAAGTTGACCTTCAAGCCGAGTCACAGGGCGGATCTGCTACAGGCGTACCTCGCCCAGCGATGCTCTGAGGCCGACCCGAATCGCTTTGAAGCTGTGAAGATGGCCCCGAGCAGCTATCAGGTCCTGGATTCTATTGGGTGGGAGGCGGCGGGCAAGTATGACGCGCATAATTGGGAGGAGGAGCGGTGGGAGAGGCAACAGGTCGAGACGGACCTCAAGACGACTATGGGTAAGGCAGCGGGCGCGTGGCGTAAGTGGTGTGACCGGTACGAGAAGGACCCGGAGAAGGCTGTGAAGCGTTGAGGCAGTGAGGCGGTGAGGCAGTGAGGAGGCGAGTAGTACATTGCCAGAGTCTGTTTGAGAGTCCATAGATGTAGATGTAGATGACATGACACGATTGCAGGAATGAGATTGGACGTGGGATATCGGCATTTCAGGCACGCCATCCAAAAGTCGGCGTTGAAAGTCGGGCAAGTTGGATCTCCCTCCCTCTTCATCATTCTCACCCAAACAACCATGCACCGCGCCTGCGCGCTTCGGAGCCTACGCGCTCACGCCATCGTGAGGACATACGCGACCACTTCTATACCCCAACCGACATTCCCGGGGGTTACGAACCCCAAGCCCCCTGCGACAGGACAGCCGCTCGCCCGGAGTCATGGCCACCTCGTTCGTTCCGCCGAACTCACGCCGGGCATCACCGCGGCCGAGTACGAGGACCGGCGGAGGCGGTTGATGGATAGCCTCCCCCCGGGGAGTGTGGTGGTCTGTATGGGGGGGACGGTGCGGTTGGTTTCGCAGCGTGAGTGAGGAGCGAGGGAGGGAGCGAGCGAGGGAGAGAGAGGAGGGAGGGAGGGAGAGAAGGAAGAGGAGGAGGAGGAGCCCGAGTCGCGCTGACACCAGAGATCTTGTGAGCCCTACATCTTTACCCCATCTTGACCCACTGACGCGCAGCTACAAGTTCAGGCAAGGTGGGCTTGGATTGCTGACGCAGCTGACAACAGCAACCGACTTCTGGTATCTCACGGGCTTTGATGAGCCAGATGCGACAGCCGTGTTGGGTGAGTCGGGCCCAGCTGTTAGCTTGTTCCTTCAGCTGGGTGTCATGGCGAGCTGCAAGCCACCAGGACAGCTTGCGTCGCGCGCGCGCAGCCTCAGCTCTTACTTCCTTCTTCTCCACACTACACCCAAATCCCCACCCGTCCAACCCCCCGCGCGAGAACGCGCTCACACCAGTCTCCAAGCCCTCCTCACCTAGGGGATACGAATACACCCTCTTCGTTCCCCCGCGCACCGCCCACGCCCTGCAGTGGGAGGGCGAATGTGCCGGCGTCGACGGCGCACTAAAGACCTTTGGCGCAGACGAGGCCTACGCGAACACAGACCTGGCCTCGCGCCTGGGATCCTACCTAACCTCCGCAGCCGAAGTGTACGCCTCTCTCCCGCCGTCCCCCTCCCCATCCGCGTCCTCGCAGCCACACCCCCCGCCCAGCCGCCGCCGCTCCTCCCTCCTCAAGCTCTTCCATCTCGACACCCCCTCAACGGGATCCTTCAACTGGAAATCGTTCAACAACGACCCGCCGCACCTCGTTCTTTCGGCAGCCCTTGCAAGCGACGCAGCCAAGCCTCTCGCCCGCGTAGTCGAAAATCTGAGGATACGCAAATCGCCGGCCGAGCTCGAGTTGATGGCGCGCGCAGGAGCCATCTCGGCAGAGGCACATCGCCAGGTCATGCGGTTTGCACGACCTGGAGGGACGGAGGCGAATCTCCAGGCTACGTTCGAGTACCATTGCGCACTAGGGGGAAGCGAGCGACCGGCGTACGTACCTGTCGTGGCGAGCGGGGCGAACTCGCTCGTGATTCACTACACTCGGAACGACTGCGTGTTGGGCCAGGACGACGTGAGTAGATATGACTTGGTGCTAGGATGCCCTCGCTCTGACTTCAGATGGTCCTCATCGACGCGGGTGGCGAGTACCACATGTATGCGAGCGACATTACGCGCACGTTCCCCGTCGCGGGCCGCTTTTCGCCCGCCCAGAGAGACCTGTACGAGGCTGTGCTCAACGTGCAAAAGACGCTCGTGGCGCGGTGCAAGCCCGGTGATGCCAACCTGAACGAGCTACATCGCGAGAGTGAGTCTACCTCGAGTCTCGGCTAACGCAGGCTGCGTCGGCCTCAACCGCGAGCTCAAGCAGATCGGGTTCAACCTCTCGCCAGGCGACGTTGAGCGCACTCTATATCCCCACTTCCTGTCGCACCACGTCGGGTCGGACCTGCACGACTGTCCCACTGCCGAGCGTGGAGTCACACTGCGAGAGGGACACGTGATTACTATCGAGCCAGGGTTGTACGTCCCGCGCGACCCGCGGTTCCCGAAGGCGTTCCATGGGCTCGGGGTGCGAATCGAGGATGAGGTCGCTGTGACAAAGGACGGACCGTGGGTGCTCACCCCTGCGCCGAAAGAGGTCGCAGAAGTCGAGGCTGCGTGTCAGGGGTAGCTGCGCGTCGAGAGTAGATGCATGTCATGATTACCGAGGGGTTTAGGTGAAGAGGAAGCAATTCGACGTGGCGTAGAGGTTCGGGCCTTGATGGTCAGAGATGGGCAACTCTATCCTCGACGACATGCTGAAGCGCCCAGAGCGCGTCTGGTCAGCTCCGCAACCCATGAATGAATGATCACTTGCACTTGATACTATGCCACAACAACCGGACCAATTATCACTGCCACACCCCTGAGTTCTCTTTACATTTAGAGCTGGTAGCGGAAGCCGTCCGAGTCCTCGATGACGACCGAACGAGGACTCGGACGACCTCACCGCGTTCGGCCTCGTCGTTCTGGTACTTGAACCACGCCATGAGGCCCATGACGCAAACGGCGTTGCTAGACTGGAGCGAATCGAGAGCGTCATTGGGTAACCGATCTTGGACTCAATGAACGCAACTGACGCGAGGATACCGCCGGCCACCGAAGGCAACGCAACAGCGGACGAGTACGCGCTTAGATTGGCGACGGGACACTAGTCTGGCTCCAATAAAATCATCGGGATGAGGGCTGTGACAGCCATAAGCGAGGAAGACGCCGAGGCGGGCGCCCTTCTGCGATAGAGGGAGTTTCCAATCGCCGAGCCGATAATGAGACAGGTTGTTGAAGAGAACAAAGGGGCCGCGTTTGCCAAAGTGGTCTGACAGCCGAGCGCTACCAATAACAGGGATAATCGCATACACGTAGACGGGACTGAGGAGCTGGATCTCCATATTGTTGAAGCCCATTGTGGACAGAATTGGCAGAAGGAGGAATACGATCTGGTATGGGCCAAAGACGCAGATCTTGATATCGGCCGCATAGTTGAGGACCTTGTGCCAAGTAAGGTGGCCAGCGACTGAGTCGCCGCGATCGCGCTCAATACGAGTCTTGACAAAAGCGCGCTGTTCCTCGGCAATACATGTACTCGCCTTTGACCGTGCGGCCAACGAGCTGCAGATGATGAAGGATCTGCATCTCACAGCTGGGAATAACGACACTGTCAGCACAGGCAGCGTGTACTTGGCGTTCAAGCTTGGTGAAGCAAAGCTCTGGGGCTACGACTGGGATGTGGACGATCCCCCGGAGGATGTCACGACGCGGTTTATCGCGTTAATTGGCAGTCGGTCATTTCTCATCAAATTGCTGTCCGCTGTTTTGCAATCGTCTTTATTCTAGTTTTCTTTGGGCTGGGTATCAACCACACGGCCTGCCCAAGGTGACCGAGGAGAGTATCTATCGAAATACATTGAAATCAGTGACCAGTGATGAGTAGGTCAGGTTGACCAACTTGCATCCCTTGCGATGTCTCCTGGTGCTGGGCTCAGCTAGTGCCATCACGCGCTCGCAAGCGCTTTGTCTAGGGAGTGCGGCAGAGCATTCCAAGCCGCTAATTGCGACTGTCTGGCATCCGTGGATACCGGACTGGGCGGGACGAAAAAAACACGCTAACCACGGCAACACCGTCCCTGGGAAGAATACGCATGTCTGGACTGCTCGCCGGCCTGCCTCGCGAGTGACGTCTGGGGTACGGCGCTAACCTCATCTCCAACCCTCGGTCTCAGCAAACGTGTTCCGAGACGTGTACGTGTCGGCTCGACGTCAAATCTAGTCGCTTGGGAAGGAATGAGCAGGGCCCAGAGGCCCAGAGTCGTGACAGCCGTGCATATGTACAAGGATACAGCCAATGATTGATGATGATGTACAAGGATACAGCCAATGATTGATGATATGAGATACGAGATTAGAAGCCGAACTACATGCGGCGCCGCCAGGGCGGCGTCGACGTGGTGAACTCGTCCTCGGAGAACGTGGGGTACTCGGTCACCTCGGTAATGTTGGTGAGGTTGAGGGCGTCCTCTGTGCTGTGTCCGTCCTGGGTCGCGTACGCGTAAGAGTCCCCCTCCTCCTGTTCGCCGCTGCGAGACTCTTGGGCCTGCTCCTCCGCGCCGTTCTCGCGCTCGTCCACCTCCTCCGAGAACTTGTTCGCCTGGTCCTGCGCGTCGTCCCTCCAGAACTCGCCAGCCTCAGCCTGCTCGCGCGAGCCGTCATAGTCCTCATACTCGGTGGGCTTGGAGTGCGCGTGTGAGCTCTTGTACCGCTTCTCCTGCTTGACCCACTCAGGCAGCTGACGTGGTGCGACGGCGCCTGTCCCAGCTTGGTCTTGCTGGTTCTGGTTGTGGCTGGGGGCGTATGGGACCGCGCGGGCCTCCTCAACTGGAATGGGAGTGGTAGTGAGAGTCGGAGGTGGAGTCGGAGTGGCAGTGAGAGTCGGAGGTGGAGTCGGAGTCGGCTTCTTGACCACGAGACCGGGGGCGACGCGGCCGCCGAGCCAGTCCGCCACGTCCTTGCCCCGCTGCATACGCGCCTTCCACCCCTTCTTGGCGCCGTCGTCCCAGGTGCCCAAGTCAACCTGTGTAGTGTAGAATTCCGTGCCGGGGGCCTTGGTGACTGCGATTTCAGGTGTGCTCGAGTTGGGCGTAGTAGCAACCGAGTTGTCGGAGGGGATGGCGCGGATCGCCTTGGTGTCGCGCCAACCGAGCGACGTCGAGCCCGAAGCTCCCGAAACGCCCGACCAAGTTTCCTCCTTCTTGGGCTTGAGGATCCTGCCAAAAGTCCCCCGCAGAGTCTTGCTCCTTTTGGGCTTCTCCTTGTCGTGCTTGTTCTCCTTGCCCTCGATGGCGGCAGGCGTGTAGATCTTGCCAACAGTTGGGGCTACGTGGCCGATATATTGGCCGTATGGGCGCACCATAGGAGGGTTCTCGATCCACCCCTGCGGCAAGGTCGGGCGGCGAAGGGGGTTGGAGACGACCCTGGGATCGTTGGTTGACGTGTGGACGGTCTCGGTGCCGCTCGTCGATGATAAGTGCTGCGCCGTATGCTCACTCCAGTGGCCGGGCGGAAGGACGGGGGGTGGAGGCGTGGGGATTGGCGTGGGGATAGTGGGACGGCGGCGCCCGAAGCCTACGCCGCGGATCGTCTCGTCTGACGAGGCGGTCGAGCGCGTAGTTCCCTCGGAGACTCGCGACTGTTCAGCGTCCAGACGGGCAGCCTCTGTCAGTGCCTGGCGGACGATGCGTTCCTCCATCTCGCGAGTGGCGATGACGTTCTGGACAATACCAGCCTGTTCAGCCTCGACGTTGGCGTAAGCGGCCACCAGGGCGGGCGGGAGACGCTTGCCGTTCTTGTGCGTTCGGACGTTGGGATCAGGGATGTTGGGAAGAGTGGGAGGCGGAGGCGGCTTGCACGTGGGCACGCTGACCATGCGGTCACCGGTCTGCTGGCGGCGGTGAAGCGGGTCGCTGGCGAGGCGAGGCTGAGCAGCCGGCCGGGGACGAGAGTGGTGAACACCACGCACAAAGTATTCCTGGGCTGGAGTGGCGGGTGATGGCGCAGTAGTCAGACCAAGCGCACCAAGGTCCATGTCCGATGAGGCGGTTGACGCGCTGATGTTGGCTGGGTGCAGACTGTTGAGGACGTGCGCCGCGTGCGGCGAGTCCACTGTCGTCGTGTTGTGGTACTGCCTGTGGAGGAGGAAGTGGCTTGCCTTGGGAGTAGTGGGATTCTCGAGCTCCTCGATCTCGTCGTCCTGAGTGGAAAAGTGACTCGCCTCGGAACTGACGGAGGTGGGCAGGGATGGCAGTCGAGACGGTCCGGTTGACGAAGCAGAGTATGTCGAGGCAGCCTGGTCCAGTGCCGCCTGTGCTTGCGCCTGGACAAGTCGAGCCTGGAACGCCAGCGTGTTACCATAAGTCGGCTCGGACAGGTCGAGCTGTAAACCGAGCAAGTCGTCCCCCTGGAACCGGAAGCGCTTCTCGGGCGGCTGCACACGCGTCTTCTGCGGCGTCTTGCCTGGAGTGTACACAGTCCAGTTAGTGGGCGCACTGAAGTCCATGCCCGTCTCTCCGTAGATTGAGGTGCGGAACTCGTTCTGCTGCCAGTCAACATATTCCTCCCGCGCCATTTTGGGACAGCCGGCATCAATGAGAGTCTTGACACGCTTCCGGAACTCTAAAGGCTTGGTGTCGCCAATAGTGAGGTCGACCTCGATGTCGTCGAGGTTGATGCCGTCCGCCTCCGCTTCCTTCTTGTAGTGCTCTACGGCGGCTGCGAGCTCAGTTTCGGGCCACGTTTCGTCAAGAGACGTGTTGGGCTCGAGAGTGGTCCGAGCGGTGTCGTATGTCGAGACGGTACCTGTACGGGGCATTCCGTATTCCGCAACCGGGTCGAAGTGGTCAAAGTATGCTTCAGAGGCGGGGAGGGTTTGCGAGGTGAGGAGAGTGGCTTGAGCAGCTGCTCCAGATTCAATTAATTGAATTGCAGCCGTGCCCTCGGTGGCGACGTCGGTCTGGGCAACGCCCTCAATGGCTGGGTCGATGCCATCAACGGCGTCCTTCTCGGCACCTTCAGCGTCGAGTCGCTCCACATGCGCCGCAATGCCCTCGGCACCAGTGAGGTCGAAGAGGCCAACAACGGACCTACGGTCACGCGTGCTTCGGCCCTCCAAGGCCTCGGTAATCGAGGGGTCAAGCTCGTCGTCGACCTTGTTTCCGTTCTGGTCGCCCTCAGCGTCGGTGGTCTTGCCCTTGTCCTCCTTGTCGTCCTTGTCCTTGCGCTTCTTGAAGCTCTTCTTCATCGAGAGGCCGAATGAGCGCCTAAAGGAACGACCAAAGATGTGGCCAAGCGAAGCTCCCTTCCGGCCCGCCTTGGCGGTCATGGTGGTAATGGACGTCGTGCCCTCGCGCACAATCGACTTGGTGCCCTTCAGAGAGCGGCTGAAGGAGGTGCGGAAGGTGCGGTGCCACTTGGCCTTTTCCTCCTCTACCCGGTTCTGGCGCTCACACTCGTCCGCGCCCTCGTGCGGCCGCTGGCTCTGGATCGACTCAAGCTGGTCCTGTGTCAGGATGAGGCCCTGGTCGACCTCCTGGTTGCCGGTGCCGAGAGGGGGCGGGGGGAGTGTGTTGTTATGCGGCTGGCGCGTCTCCTCCTTGGCCTTGTTCTGTTCGAGGCTCGAGTGCTCGAGGTTGTGGTCGTGCTCGAGGTTGTGGTCGTGCTCGAGGTTGTGGTCGTGCTCGAGGTTGTGCTCGTGCTCGAGGTTGTGCGACTCAAAGGTTTGATCATCCTGGCTGTTCTCCTCGGGACCACCTTGACCATGGTCCTTCGGGATCTCACGTCCCGCATGGAGGTCTGTCACCGAGCCGGGAAGGCGGGGAAACCGCTTAGGACGCTCCGAGAGGGCCCTGGTAAAACGGGGCCGGGTCGGAGGCACCATAACAGTCGGAGCCGACACGGCCTCGGGCTTAACCCCTTCCACCTTTGTAAATAAGGAGGGGTCGGCGCGCTTGGGCTTGTTCGGAATGGAACGGCGGGAGGAGCGAAGTCGACGGGTCGGAGTCGGGGGAACGAGGATGTAGTCGTCCGAGATCTCCTGTTTGTTGCGTGAAAGCGAGCGGATGAAGCTCTTGCTGCGGCTGCGCGAGTTCTGATGTCAGCTTGGTATTTGGATGACTTGCGTTGAAAAGCGACCTAATGGAGGTGGTGCGGGTACGCCCGCGCTCTGGCTCGGCGATCTCAATGTTGGGGTGGGCCTCGTGCTCCTGCTCCAGCTCGGACTCAGAGCACGGGTGGCGGCCAACAAAGTTTTCCGCCATTTCTTCGATCAGTTCCTTGGACCCAAGCGACTTGGTCGATTTGTTCGACTTGACCGACTGGCTGGACTTGGTGCGGCGGTGGGAGCGGAGGCGCGGCTCGTCGCCGGCTGAGAAGCTCGTATGAGGCGTCTGCTTGACTAGGTTGCGCATATCAGAGACGTGGCGGATTGAATTGTGGCGGGGTTCTGGATGGGTTGTGGGGTTGTTGGGGTTGTTGGGGTTGTTGTTGGCCGTGGCAGTGGTTGGGTCTGCCATGGTGCGGCTGACAGGGGCTCTGCCTCCGTTGGACGCCACTGCTGTTAGGTGGGTTGGAGGTGGAGATGGTATTGACGAGTCTATGGCAGACAGTGTTGTAGCGCAACAGCAAATAATGCGACGAGAGACGGGAGGAGTGATGGAGGAAAAAGCAGTGGTGGAGAGAAATGAGGTGGGCGAGCTCAGAGTAAAGAGAGAATTGGTGAAGAGAGATGTGGTTGAGAGAGGGATGGAGAGATGTTTGACCCTTGTGCAAAGGTTTCTGAGGAAATGAGGGAGAGTGGGGAGAGATGTGGGAGGGGTGACTGGTGTTTACGCTAGATGCCACAAGAAAGAGGGTGGTGGCGAAGGCGCTGGAGGGAGGAGGAACCAAACAAGGCTGCCAAACAGAGATTGGCCCGGAGGAAGGTTGTGGTTGTTTTTTTGGGCGGGGGAGGACAACAAGGGGACAGAGGCTGAGGCGAACACGAAGAGAGGACTCACTGTTGGCCCTTACTTCGTGCTGTGCAACTTCAGAGGTTGAGCTAAATATGAGAGAGGAGTGGAGTGGGAGGAAGAGATGTTTGGTGTAGAGAAACGGAGAGAACAGTAGGTTATATCTCTCAGGGAGTGATGATGGAGAGGAAGTGCGAGGCGTTTGCGTTATTGTGAGTGGGATATGAAGGCGGCGTATGGAGATGAGGAGGAAGGACTGTGAGGAACTGGCTGGAATGAGTGATGAGTTCCGGC
Source organism: Cutaneotrichosporon cavernicola (assembly GCF_030864355.1). Taxonomy (NCBI): domain Eukaryota; kingdom Fungi; phylum Basidiomycota; class Tremellomycetes; order Trichosporonales; family Trichosporonaceae; genus Cutaneotrichosporon; species Cutaneotrichosporon cavernicola. The sequence goes on along the minus strand of NC_083400.1, from coordinate 528,290 downwards.
TGCAATACATGGCATCAGCGGCGGTTTATGATTGCCCCGCGACAATGTAGTCGTTGTCAGCTGGAGTGTAAGATGGCCAGGCGACAATGGAGTAAGGTTTAGTTGATCCGCTCGTGGTCGAATGGGGTGCTGATGTGACCAGTGGCACCGCCTCGTTCAGTACGTCAGCTCAGGCCGTAGCTATGCATATTGATGATCTATTCTGCGGCCGTGCCCTTGCCTCAACGGAGGTCGGCTGGCAGTCTATGCCCGCTTGAGCGCCTCGACCTCGGCGCGCTCCTGCCGGTCCGCCCGGTCAAAGTAGATGTTCTGGAGGAACGTGAAGCTCATACTGCACGTCCAGTACCATACGACGGCCTGGGGTCAGCTCGACACGAAAGTCTTAGCGGATCAGGGGACAATAGCTGCCATCAAGTAGATGGTCGTAGGAAAGCGGCCCGGACACAATGGGCGTATCCCATCAGTCTCGCCGACCCACACCGGCCCGAACGCAGCGGATCACTCTAGACTCACCGCAGGCATCTGCAATCCCACAATAATGACGAGGAAGCTCGCACCGCGCAGCGTCATCGTCAATGCCTTCTGGATCCACTCGCGGTTCTGTGGCACCAGCTTTGCGACCCAGTGCGTCTCCTCTACCATGTCGGCGGCCTGCGGCCCCTTTACCCTCTTCACCTTGACCGGCTGGGGCATGGGCTTTGGCGCGCCGGGAATCTGCGCGACTGCACGTGGCTTTGCCGCGACCCGTCGCTTGCCGAAATGTTGTGGGCCGCTGTGCTGGTCGTCCCGCACCGACGTGGTGGAGAACTTGCGAGTCTTCGACTGCCACGGAGGAGGCGCGGAGGCGGGAGGCGGTTTCGAAGAAGCGGGGGATGATGAGGGGGAAGAGGAGGGGGGAGGGGGAGGAGAGGAGGGCCCAGAGGACGGAGACGACGAAGCCTCAGCAGCTTCCTTCCTCGCCTCGTAACGTGACGTTGCGTGCTCGGCGTTTCCGAAGCCTAACAGCCCAGCCACCATCGGCAGGATCCACATCTTGTCAGGCTGACCCATGTGCTCGATCCACGCAAAAGACTGCGCCGCGAGCTCGGGGTACGTCGTGACAGCTTGGCGGACCGTCATGCTCATGACGATGAAGAGGGGGACTGAGACTGCGAGGGGCACGAGCATCGTGGTCGTGGGGTGTGTGCTGTACTTCTTGTGCAGCGCTGCCTGGCGGGTTGCGAGCTGATGTGAGCGGTCTGGGGGGAAGGGGAGGAGGATCAGGAGGAGAAAGGGGGAAGAGAGAGTGCGGTGTAGGAGAGAGGTGCACCGTCGAGTGCAAGGGAATGGCCACGTTCAACTAGCTGGTGCTTACCTCATCCTTCAGTCTCTTCCTATACTCATCGTACGTCAAGCCCTCCTTCTTCCCCTCAATCGCCATCTTGACGGCGAGTTCGTCGTTGGTCCGCTTCATCTCGGGCACGACGAACTTGCGTGCGCGCCACACCCTGCGTCGCTGCCACAGCTGTAGGGGGAAGGTGATACCCAATCGTGCAGTGAGGGCGAGGCAGAAGACTGATCCCCATAGGGGTAAGGGGGAGGAGGCGAGGAGACCGGGGAGGGGGGTGGAACCGACGGCTTCGGAGAGGGAGGAGAGGGTCGAAGTTAAAAAGGTTCGTTGGAGGCCGACCGAGGAGGAGAGGGGGAGGGGGAGTCGAGGCCGCCGACCGCATGATAGAGCCGACAGATATAATGCTGGGCCCCTGGAGACGAGGGGCCGTAGCGACATTGCTTGCTGATGAGATGTTGATGGATGAGATGGTCTTTGGCTGAAATTGTCCTTTCCGCAAGCTCATTCTCCAACCTCCACCATTCACCTCCACCTACTCCACTGCCCCACTCTGAATAGCTGGGACTCTGCATTCGATAGCACTCGTACTCTACACACACACACGACATACATGCATTAATCGTCACAGTCATCAACTACTCTTCCTTCTTCTCGCCCTCCTCTCTGCCGTTTTGGTATGGTGGCGGGGCCTCGTTGCCACCGCCGCTCGTACTCGGGGGTGGCGCTGCTGACTGGCTTGCGCCAGTGAGTTTGCCGACAAACCACGCGGGCACCCAGCCGCGCTCGCCCGTGTCCTCCTTGATCCTGCCGTCAGTTCAGACTTTTGTTAGACGCACGAGTAGCTCCAGTGACAGTACTTCTTGTACACGCGCACTCTCTCGCCCTCCCGGATTGCGAGCTCGTGCGCGTCCTTGCCCGTGTGGTTCATGAGCACCACGCCGGGGTAGCTTGAGCTCATGATGCTGGCGGGTGGGATGGGTGCGCGTCCGGGAATGGATCCGGGCGACTGTGGCGAGATACTGGCGATCGGCGCTGTGAGTTCCAGCAAGCACCCGGCTGGTACCCAGGCGCTCTTGGTCGTCTCCGAGTTGATGTTGCCTCTCCCTTCGGCGTCCTTGAGGACGAACCACCAACCCTTCGCTTTGGACATGACGACAAACGCCGCGCCGACCGCCACATCAAACTCGTCTTGCCGGTCGGCAATGTACGGGTAGATGCTGATCGCGTACGTGACCTTGTGCACCTTGCCATCCTTGTCCATGAGCGTGCCAGTAACAGGGGTGCGCGGTTGTGTGGTAGCGGCTGTGCCATTCTCCTTCTCCTTGCTCTCTTTAGATCCGTTGGCCACCGCTTCACCGTCGCGCATACCGGGAGACGGCATCTCTGGGAACGCGCCTTCGCCTGGCGTGTGCCCACCAGAGGCCCCGTCCTTTGTGGCGCCTGGTGATCCGGCTGCCTTTGTGGGTGATGGAGTTGGAGCGTCCAACTGAGGAAGGAGATTTGCGGTCGAGTTTGCTGGGAGTCCAAGCTTGATCGCCTGCTTCTGCTGCGCCACCGCGATGGGCGACTTGATGTCGCGCTGATTCATCAGCACACTGATCCGGGGAGCACTTACGATATGCCGTAGCATGAACACGGGCCGCTGCCCGCCCTCCTTCAGCTTTTGGAACAGCAGCAGCGGCTTCTCGTCGTAACTCAAGCATCTCTCTGCGCGTCAGCTCTGCCTGATGGCGTGACTCACCCGTGTTGCCGTAACAGATGAAGAGCGCGTACATCTTCCAATCGTCGTTGATCTTGTACTTCTTGAGCGCGGCAGGAAGCACCTTCCAGCACGGGTCCTCCATCGTCACACGGAAGCTCTTGGCAGCCGAGTGGGCCGCGTCGCGCGCGCCATGAGACGATCCGCCAGAGGGCGCGGGTGCTGGCTCCACTGGAGGTGTCGGACTGGAGGGTAGTGGGGCTGTCGACGCGCCGTCGTTCCGTTCTGATCTGGAGTTGGAGCGCACGACAGTCCCGCTCGCGAGTCTGGTGAGAGGCGGCATGCTGGACTGCAGCTTGCTTTGTGATGATGGTGGTGGGCCTACGCCAATGTGGCTGGGCGAGTCGAACGAGTACGTCATCCCTGCTGTTGACGTATCGGCCACTTGGACGAGGGTCGGCATGGGTGGTGGTAGCTGTATGCCGTTGTCTGAGAGTGCACGCATCAACCGGAACTGCTCCTTCTCAAGAGACTGGAGTCGCTCCTCTGGTTGTCAGCGAAGGGGAGCGTGATGGGGCTGGGGCGCTCGACGCGACTCACGCTGATCCAGCACAAGATTCCACATCCTGTCGATCGTAGCTGCCGTCTCCATCGCCTCAAACACTACTTCTTCTGACGGTCAGTAAGCCCGCTCGTGCTCGTGAGCGCACCTTGTGGCCGCCAGTCGTCCTCGCCTATCTCGACGCCTTGTTCCTTCTTGAGCTCGAATACGGCGCGGAGGACGTTGAGCCGATGCCCGAGCGAAGTCATCCCGAGGTCGACCAGGGTTTCGTTGTCGAGGGCGCACAGCACCTCGCCCGTGATGCCGTGTTCTAGGTAGCGTTAGCAACTGAGAGTGCGAGCGGGGAAGAAGGAGCTGGGGAGGGCGGTTGGAGGGTGATGACCTAGTGGAGTAACTGGCCGCATCTCGGCGATGACGCGTAGCGTGCCCGCTTCCCGGCCAACTCCTCCAGACGCGCGCCGTATTTCCCAACGCAGCGCACTCACCATAAATGACCTCCTCATACTGCTTCAATCCCAAGCTGACAAAGTACGCGTTAACCTGTGCCTCGTCCCATTCCATAATGGGTGTGCCGTGTGTGCCGGGAGACAACGGCTTTGGCGACACTGCCGTCATCGTCTTCGCGAAGCGCCGGGCGAGTGGATATGATGGAAGAGGGAGGGGTTGGTGGGAGGTGTTAAGAGGAGGGGGTGGTTGTTGATGGGAGAGGGGAGGATGGTAGGGGAGGCCGGAATGTTGAGTGGCGACGGGTGGAGGCGGGAGGTGGCGCCTAGTGTGCGCGTGGCGATGGATAGCCCTTGTATGACTTTGATGGAGGAAGAGGGGGAGGGAGAGGGAGTGATATCAAGGAGGATTGAAGGTTGAGGATTGGATTTGATTGAGATGAGGACGAGTGGGTTGGTTGAATGTAACGAGGTCAAGAGGTAAGAAGCAGTGCTCAGCCGGGCCCAAGGAAGGAGGAGAAACAAGAGAGGGTCTCCAATCGGTCAGGCACCAATCCACCCCTCTCAACCTCTTCACTCATTCCAACATCAAGATAAGAGATCAATGCAACTCGTCAACTCGTCGCCAGATAAAGCTCTATAGGTAATGCTTTTGTACTGGTACATATTCCCAGCTGCCCCATTCAATCAATGGAATCAGCTGCTCAATTCAATGACTGCACCTCGCAGCCCGACTTTGTCACGACAACCAGTCGCGACCAGGCACACCGATTTCCCCCCAGCTACGCGCTTACGCGCCCGTCTCCTCGTTGGCAGGCGTGCGCGCCATGTAGAGCTTGCGAACCTCGTCGCCAACCTCGAGACGGCGGCTACCCTCGAGGTACTGCATCGTCTCGTAGTACGTCGAGGGAACGACGGTGCGTCCGATCACCTTGCCGCGCGGCTTCTTCATGGTAAAATAGAACGTGTTTGTTTCCTGCCTGTCGCCAGTCTCGACGTCCTCGACCTCAGCCTTGACCATGATGTGGGCCTTGGCCTCGTTGTCAAACTCGTCAGTCGGCTTGGTCGTCTTGAGAACCTTGGAGGTGAGGCGGACGATTGCCCCAATGGGGACCGGAAGACGGAAGACGATTTGGTCGAGCGACTGGAAGCGCATGGGCGCGTGGGCAAATGTCGCGGCCGTGGTGAAGCAGAGCTCGTACGCTTGGCGCATGAGGAATCCTCCAAACACCTTGCCGTGGAGGTTGCGCTCCTGCGGGAACATGAGCTGGACGCTTTCGTTGACCGTGTCAGCCATGGGGACCATGATCTCGCCATCGAGCGTGTTGTCCTTTGCGTCGCGGGCGCGACGCATCAGCTCGTGCAGCTCGGCGGCCTCGCGAGCGTCAGGTGGCGCCTTGTCGAGCGTGCGCTTGGCGATCGCCATTCGGTGGTCTTTGTGCTCCTGCCCAAAGTCCCACAGCGACTGCTCCTCGGGAGTCTCGACAATCAGCTGCGGCACCTTGCGCGCCTTGCCGGTGTGCGTGTCGCGCGCAACCATCGCGAACCGGCCCAGCATGAGCGTATCGCTCTCGGTCGAGCCAGGCCTGGTACCCTCCATCTTGACGAACACCTCCATCGACGAGTTACCGGTCCACGTGACGAAGCCTGAGAAGCGGAGGTCGCTGCGTGTGAGCTATGGCCCTGCAGCGTCAAGTCTTGGCAGGTCTTACCGAACATTCTCATGGTTCAGGACGCCAAACATGTCGAGACGGTCTGCGCTCGCCGTTGCAATGTACAGGCCGGCCTTGGCGGCCTCGGCGTGAAAGTTCTGTGTCGCGCGCCCGTCGGCTGCAACCTCAACGGGCAGGCAGTGCCTGTACGCGACGGCGCCAGCGAGCGAGTCGAGGTTCTCAAGCAGCTTGCCCATACCTATGGCGTGAGCCCTGACCAATTGGCGATCCGCAATGACCAAGGTGACAAACGCCTCCTATCGGATTACTCGGACCCGCGACTCACGGAAACCACCAGAGAAGTTGACGTAGAGGTCGTACAGGCGCGGGTCCGTGGCGAGTGGAAGGTCAAACGAGGTGTAGCTGGCGCTCATGGGCTTGGGCTTTCCGAGATTCTCCTTCTCTTGCTCGCTGAGAGGGGGGTACTGCTTGGCCGTCTCGCTGGCAGGAGGCTCAAGCTCGGGAGCGCCGCACCCCGCATTCATCCACGGCACGGGGTGCGCGCGCATGATCATTGGTGTGTCTCTCCTAGTCTTGGGGGAGTGTTCTGAGTGTTAGCCTGGGTAGTCGCCGCACAGACGCCGCATGGGCTGGCGGATAATTGGCTCAATGTAGATCAACGCCACGCTGAATGCATGCACGGACTAGCGCAAACTTTGGCGGGTAGTACTCACGCGATACATGGGTGAGGAGACGGTCGATCTCGCTGAGGGTGAGGAGCTGCTTGCGTGCGGAGGCGCGTGGGGTGGCGGCGCCGTCAGTCGATCCGTTTGGTACTTCGAGGTTAGAGTTGCTGGCGCTGGTGGCCAGGGAGCGTGTGAGATACGATGAGGAAGCCATGGCGCGACAGATGGGGCGGGATGCTGTACGAATGGCGTACATGATAAAGGAAGGGGGTGGCGACTGATGGAGATCTGGGTGAGTGACGACGTTGAGATTGAATAATGTGTGATGAGGAAGTTAGGAACGGGCGATGTCCTCTGGCGGAAGGCAACCAGCTGCCCCACTCTGTCATCTGTCATCTTCGACCATATACCGGAGGGACTGGGGCCGCCAGAAACAAAGGCAGGCAAGAGCATACGGCCGGCGTCACCACCCATTACAGCATGCCCCAAACCCCTCACAGGCCCCGAGTAGTGCGGGTATAGCATCTACACAAGCGTGTCCCAGCGCCCCAAACACCTCTGCACAACAGTGAAACGCGGCCCCAATCGTCTCGCAACACAGTCCGGCATCGAGCCACGCAATGTCGGTACAGGCGAAGAGGAGGGGATCGCAGAGGGGTGCTTGGGGACCAGTGTGGGTTATGGGTGCGGGGAGGAGGGGTGCCGTGTCCTGGTCTCGTTCTTGTTCGGGCTCGGGGTACGGTGGAGGGGGCGAGGGCGAGGGCGTCATGCGACCAAGAGGGGTCTGCAGTCAGCGTCGTGCCAACATGCACATCTTATGAAGGCGTGATTGTGGCAGGACGCATTCAGCAAAAGTTGCCTTCATCACCACCACAATGAAACTCACGGGCTCGTCTGTGATTGTACCCGGCAGCAGCTCGTCGCCTGATAATCGCGGCATGGTTGGTGGAGATGGGAGGTGGCGAAAGCGACACGTCCAAATGAATGAAATCAACAATCGACGTCATGGCCAGTAAGGCTCTGCAAGTCGCAAGGAACACGAGATGCCAACGTGTCAATGTTCAGTGATGCTGCACAACATAGACCAGAGCACTGCGCACACCGTGGCATCGCTGGGTACCGACGAGAGTAGGAGAGTAGAGGCGCAACGTCAACCTCATACTCTGATTTACAGTTGTCAGCTCGTCGGAGTGGGGCAGGTTACCTGAAGCTTGTTTCGTGGAAAGCGCAAGAGAGACGGGGGCCACGTGAAAATACAAAGCCAGAATCAGCCCCAAGCAAGGCCCGCCAGGCCGCCAGGCGAGGTCTTCCCTCTGCCCCACTTCTTGCTTATTAAATGATATCCCCCATTGCTCAACTCTGTGTGATCACGCATGTGTGAGAGAAAACAAAACAAAACCGCGCCTGTAGGCATCACCAGCTTGCCAGAGCACCAGCTTACCAGACGCGATTTTCTCAACACTGAGGCTGCAACATGAAACCTCCCATCCCAAGCATCCCAAGTCAGTCACATGACATCATCGGTCCGGTCCGCAGCCTTCCATCTCACATCAGCCTGCCATCCTAAACCTTCACATCGCAATGTCGCTCAAGCTCTCACCCCACGGCGTGCAAGTCACCTCGGCCGCCTTCCTCTCGGTCTCGGAGACTCCGAACGAAGGATCGCCCCCTCCAGCCGCGCTAATCAACCTCCCCCTCGCCAACAACGGTGTCGACTTGAGCCAACTCGGTCCGCGCGGCGGATCGCCGCAGGTCCAGCTCACCATCTCGGGCGGTTCGGGAAATGGTTCAGTGACCGTTCCCCTCGCTGCTCCACCTGGTGATCGGAGCCGCGGATGGGCCCAGCTCGAATGTACCGCCCCAAACGTGCTCGCCTACGTCTTATTTGGAGAGAGGGAGGATACGGTCGTCATGATCGCCTATCCCGGCACTCTCGAGTTCATGTCGGCCCTTCCGGACGACTGGAGTTTCGGCGACGTGAGCCTCTGCGGTACGCATGAGAGTTCGGCGCAGACCGGCTACTTTATTAGCAAGTGCCAAGATCGGGACGTTGTCACCCAGCTCAATGAGGGTGTGAGAGTGCTTGATGTCCGGATGCGCCTTAGTGCCACCGGCGAACTGGAGAGTGAGTCTCCACCACACCGTCTCTAATCCTAGCCTACCACGGTATCCGGCCCCAATACTCGACCCTCAAAGTCTACCTCGACGCGATCGACGCCTTCCTCTCCGCCCACCCGCGCGAGACTATCATGATTTCGCTCAAGGAGGAAACTCCGCCGGACGCCCCCGACTTCTCCAAGGCCGTTTACGACCTCCTCAAAACGTACGGCGACCGGTTCGTCTTCACTGAGCATGTACCGCGTCTTTCGGAAGTGCGAGGTAAAGCACAGGTAATGACCCGGTTTGGGAGGAAGGATAATGCGCCGTGGAGTGAGGGTCTGGGTTTCCACCCCAATAGGTGGCCGGACAGTGTCAAGGAAGGCTTCGAGTGCGATTGCAACGGTACGCCAGTCCGTATTTCGGACTGGTACGGCCTCGACAGCGCCATGGACATTCCACTCAAGGCCGAGGCTGTTACCCAATTTTTGGAGCATACCACCTGCTGTCCACCCGGGAGCCAGATTAGTCTCGCCTTCTCGAGCGCGGCCAAGTTTCCACTTGCGACGCCGCAGTGGGTCGCAAAGGGTGTTGGAGCGCCGACATTTGGGCTCGGGATGCACGGGGTCAATGCCAGAATCGTGCATTGGCTCCTCCAGCAGGCTGTGCAGGGGAAGCGGCCGCGGGCTGTTGTCATGGCCGACTATTACGACTATACCGGCTCGGGAGAGGCGGGGTTGGGCGCGCTCCTTGGCGCAATGAACTATGTCCAGCAGTAGATTGTAGTCGTGAATGAATCTTGAAGTGTTGGTCCTACCTCTAAAGATGTGTCGGTCCTACCTCTAAATGTAGTGCAACCCGTTGCAACTGCTTTGGGAAGGAACATGTGTGCCGGCAATCAAACTGACCACCGGCACCCTCACCACTCCATCCTGACTCTACACCTCACCCGCTTCTATTCATGCATGTCTTAGTACGACTAGCTTAGTGGGCCTTGGAAGCAAGGATCGACGCGGCGTACGGGTTCTTGGGGTCCTTGAGGGCCTCGGGGGCTGGGGTTAGTGTGTGCGGGGTTGGTTGGGAGGGGGAGTACAAGGGGGAGGAAGAGGCAGTCGGTATTGCGCGAAATCGTCGGCGCACGAGTAACGAAACTGCCTAGACCAGTGCACATCCACCTCTCCCTCTCTCTCTTCCATCTAGCCCATGGTCAATACGCACTCGAGACACCAATGTCCTGGAGCTTCCAGACGCCGGCAATGACGACCGCCGACGCGAAGATGAAGGGGCCGACGGGCTTGAGGATCTGTTGGCGGGAGAGGCGGGGCATGGGTGTAGATGCGAGTTTGGGTGAGGCGGGGCATGGGTGTAGATGCGAGTTTGGATAGATCGGGAGAACGCGAACATGTGTTGGGGATGAACAGGGGTAATGGGAGTGATGGGGGTGATGGGGGCGATGGGAGTGATGGGAGCGATGCGCAGTGATGGGAGCCATGTTGGGAGCAGGAGAAAGGAGGGGATGAGGCGGTACGAATCGACGCGAGAACGGAAGACCTGGTCAGCACCTCTCATGAATACTGCGTCTGCTGGGTTGCGACGCGACATACGGGAGTGGGCCAGGCGCGGAGACCGAACATTCTGGTGTCAGTCTCCCTCTTGTGTGTGATCTCACTTTGATGAATAGACTGGTGGTGGATGAGATTGAACAGTGAACAGTGAGCACCGTGTATCGGGTAGTGAGGGCGGCAGGGAGGGGGAGGGGGCCTAGGGCGGGCCCCAGCGAACGGCCGGGCGGAGTAGGACGGACTACGGGTTTAACCCGGCGACATGGTGTGGCACTCCTGGATATCACGTGGCAATAGTCATTACGTCAGCCGTCCTCTTACCTCCACTTTCAGAGTCCGCTTGTCTTCCAGATGCCAAAGGGCTTGTACAAGGAAAGTACATCTGTGCTCTGCTCGCTATGGAGGTCCGTGTATGGTGCGTCGCGTCGGGTCCAGCGCTGGCTCTCTCGACGCTCCCTCCCCTCGATATGGCCGTCTTGCGGTCTGGTGATTAAGCTCGCTTGCTACAACGCCCCTTACATCGCAACATTCCAACTCGTTGAATCCCTACATTCGGTGGGTTGAATCGCAGCTCCAACTTGTCGAATCCCCACTCAGAACTGCAGCCGTTCCCACCCCCAGTTGGGAGTATACCAGCTCGCCACGCGGCGGCGGCGTGACCGGCGCGGCGCTGCGAGAGGGGTATACGTCCCCCATAGCTCTGGGTAGGCTGCGGGGACACCAGTGGAGAGGATGACCTCGCGCGGGTAGTGTAGGAGGCCGGTGGATTCGTAGGATGTTGGTCTAGGTTAGCGGCAAGCGGCGAGAGAGCGGGAGAAGGAGCGAGGGGCGGGTCGAAGAGGCGCCCGGGGCAGGTGGGGGGGTGGATGGGAAGGAGGAAGGGGGGACTGGGACGATACCCGAGATGGGTGAGTGGGTGAGAGGGACAGCAGGGATTGGAGGGGAGAGGGCTGATAAGGAAGGGAAGGAAAGACAAGAGACGAGACGGAGAGGTAAGAGAGTAACGAGAGGAGGGTGAGATGGAGGAGGAGGATGAAGCGAAGGGGGCCGAGAAGGAGGAAGTAAGGAAGGAAGGAGGGAGGGAAGAAAAAGCCAGGAGGCCTGGGAGGAAGAGCACTCACTCTGGAGCAGGCTCCTCTAGCACCGACGCAAGACTCGACCGACTCGATGCCAACGAGGTGAGTGTATGTTTCCGGCTGTGGCTGAGGACAGAGGCAGGACTGGCCGGAGGGGCAGGACTGGTGGGGTAGAGCGGCATGGTGGGAAACACGTGAAAGACGGGCTAAGATTGGGAGGGGAGGATGCGTGATATATGCCGGAAGGTGATGGCAAAGGACAGATCAAGGTGGCGAGGGCGATGGCAAAGGTGGCGATGGCGGCGGTGGCGATGGAGTTGGAGTGATGTGATGATGATGAAATGCCAAGACGGTTGCGCTGCGATGGTGTCTGTGCACGTCCTTCCCTTGGTCCCACATGCTGCATCCACACCCTAGTGGAGATATTGAGATACAACTATACATAACTACACCTTGCTTACGCGCAGGACGAGGACGTTCATCTCGCCCGTGTTGAGGCGGCGCGGCGGCACACCCAAGTTCTTGTACAGTGCGCGCAGAACACCACTGTGCGCCGTCATCGAGATGTCTGCGATTAGCGACGTGTCAACTTGTCCCCTTCTCCCTTTTCCACCGCCACACTTCCCGTCTCGGGTGCTGAAGAGCTTCAAGAGCCGCCCCGCTTCACTCGGCGTACTCACAAACATCGTCCCTCGCGCTGTCCATGATAATCCGCAGTCCCTCGCCTGCGCGCGCAACCATCTCGTCCTCCGTCTCCCGCCCTGTCGGATGCCACACCGTATCTTTGTCCGGCATACTGTCAGGCCACACAAAGGCGGGGAACATCTTCATGAGCTCGCTCTTGCCCAGCCGCTCGTCGCAGTGATGCACATGCAGGTGCTCGCGGATTTCCTATACTCAGCTTCTTCTCTCCTTGTACTCACTTCAACGACCTCGGCGCGCACACCGTGGCTCAGATCCGAACTGCGCCTGAGGATCCCCTCGGCGTGCAAGTCGTTCTCGCCCCTCCCATACAGCCAGCCCCAGGTCAGGCCGACGGTCTCGCCAGGCCGCCGCATCGGCGACGTATACCAGCGCGTCGGGAGGGGCATGCCCATCGAGCTCTCTCGCCGGAACACGTGGGCGAGATTGGTCGCCTGCTCGCGTCCGGCGGGGGTGAGCACGGGGTCAATGATCGGGTAGCGGAGCTGGACCTGGGGTTAGCGAGTCAGTAAGCCCGAGCCTGCGGGGCCGAACCCAAGTCGAATGGGCAAGATGAAGCTCCGCCCCGGACGGGCTGATGCCAATCCCAAACCCACCTCGTCCGTGTCCGGCATCCCGTACCGGAGGTATAGGATGTTATGCTCGGCTCCCGTCAGCGGAATCGCGGGTGGGCTCACCCTCCCCATGGCGGGCGGTATACATGACCTTGATCTGCTCGTTCTCTGCACAGGAGCGCTGCAGCTCTGCCATCAGCACATACGTAGTGCCGCTCACCATCGATGTGCTTCCGGAACTCATGCCACCCCGACGAGCGGAGTCCGAAACCCGCATTGATCTGGAGTCAGTTTCAGCTCACGCGATCGATCGCGGAATGCGCCGCTGTTCGGATGTTCGGATGCCAGCTGCGAGCTCTGGTTCAGAGAGTCTGGTTTGGAGAGTCCCAGGCGTCCAGATAGGTGGTCGCGGAAGGCCTCGTAGGAGTCGTTACTCTCTCTTACTCCCTCCCCGCCTTGCCCCCTGTCGTCCCCCACTCTCACGTCATCCCGCACACTCACGTCCTCATCCCATGTCGTGAGCTCGAACAAGCCGGGGATGTGCTCGTACGCGTACGGCATGGCGGGGGGTGTGGGTTTGGAAGAGAGGATGAGAAGAGAAGAAGAGAAGAGATATGGTGAAGAGACAATGGGGAAGGAGGAAAGGGGGGAGGAGGGGAGGATGGGGAAGGTGTGTCGGGCGTAGCTCGGTGGGCTTTACATTGTGTAGGCGGTGCCTGGACCGAACTTGCCGACAACATCATCAAAGCAACAACTGGGACCTTATCGGCCATCCTCGGATATCCACTGCACTCTCCTTTCCCCAACCTCCCACAGCTTACAGCTTCTTTGCACGCCCTTCGATGCATCCTACTATACAACATCTATCCTTGGCTGGACAGGTGACCAGACGAAACGTCCTCTCACCGTATGCAGCAGACGAACTACTCGACAGGCGATACTCGCTTTCCACTTGTCAAGGCCCGCTCTCAACCACACCTCATGCGCTCGCTACACTCCCTCGCGATAGCTCATCTAACGGCCCGACTTCTGGCCCTTGAGCTGGCGCGCAAAGCGGTTAAACTTCTTGTTGTCCTGTTGGATGCGCGCAATGTATCCCGTCTCGCCCGAGTGGTGCGTAAGCCGGCTCTCAGGCGCAACCGTATATTGCACATCGCGTACGTTTGGCAGGCGGGCGCCCTTACGGTCACGGTTCTCGGTGAGCGCTTCGGCAACGTTGAAACGCTGCTTCTTGGTCTTCGTCTTCGGCCTCGGGCGGCTTTCGCGCGGCTCCTCGTCGTCGTCGAACTCGTCGTACTCGGCGCGCTCCATCTCGTCCGCCGTCTGGATGTAACGACTGCGGAAGTCGGCGGGCCGCTTGATGATCGGACGCGACCACGTCTGCACAAGCGCCTCGGCGGCGCGGTTGATCGACGGCGTCACGCGCTTCGTCTTCGTGTAGAAGAGCACGATCGGCCCCAGTCCGGCCTCACGGATCGTCGCCGTGTCTAGGTCCATCTTGGGGAGTACCTCGAAGACGGCCTTCTGGATCCCCACAGCCGGGAGCGATTTGTCCGGCAACGGCTCGAGCCACATCTTGACCGCCTTGAGCACCTCGTTGTCGATGATCGACGACCAGAGCGTGGTGCTGATGTCAGTTCGAGTCTAGGACATATAACTCACTTTTGCAGCGCATTGACGACCTCGTCCAACATGGCTAACTTGCTGGTGGCAGGCATCTTCTTCAAGTTGGACTTCTGGTCGGCCTCGGCAGCCGTGTACATGCGGTCGCGTAGGCGCACACACACGTCGTCATGGTATCCCTCGACAATCTGCGGTCAACTGAGCCAGTCTAGTTACTCACGTCAATGTCATCCCCCTTCTTCTTGCGGCGGGGAGCGCGGTTCGTCTTGCCCACAGCGTCGATGCGCTCCTCAAGCGCAAGGCGGCGACGGGTGGCTTCGTCCAGCTGCGGCTCGTCTTCACCGCCTTCCTCTTCCTCTTCAGCTGCCGCACGGGCACGCCGCTCCGCGCGTGCGTCCTTCTTCTTCTTCTTTCTCCTCTCCCGCTCCTCGTCATCCTCGCCCTCTTCGTCGCCACTCCCGCGGCGCTTCTTGAATGACGGAATGCGCGCCGCGCTACTCTCTGTCGCGGGGACGTACTCGCCCTCCCCTTCCCCCTCTTCGCGTGCTTCTTGTGCCTCGCTGCCTGGAGCCATGTTGTCATTCGTGTTGGCGGCTGTATTGTCGTCATCGGAGCCGAACATGTTCGCCATCGCTGGTGCGGGCGCGCTCTCTGACGCGCCTGGCGACGGCGCTCCGACAGGACTCTCGGGAGCGGTGGGCTCGGGCTCGGCAGGTGGGGGTGACGAGCTCATTGGAGATAGAGTAGTGGTAGATGTCAAGTTGATTTGGTGGCCAACTGATGAATGTAACCAAGTATTTGGCCCCGTTTAGGATCTTGAATAAGGTGTGTTTTGATCCCGTCATGTAACCCCTGAAGAATGTGGTGGTGATGGGGGTGGGTCGTACGGTCAGTCAGGTGAATCCAGGTGGACGGATGGGTAGGTGGGTGGACACATCATGATGTGGACACCCTTGGGCATCGTAATCTAACACCATCTTGTTCCTTTCGCTGTTCACTCTTCTATAACCCTTCACTTCTAGTCCATCACCATGGGCGCTCTCCAGTTTCTTATCATGGGTAAGGGCACTCTGACGCGTCACATACTGACAACCAGGCGTCACTCACCCAGGAGAGCTCCGCTCCATGATCGGGTACAAGATCTGGCGCGACACTCGCGACATCACCAACCCCAAAGAGTTTGCCGACACTGGCTACGACCGCGAGTCGATGAAGCGCTGCTGGGATTTCCTCGACCAGACTTCCCGCTCGTTCTCCATGGTAATCAAGGAGCTCGAGGGAGAGCTCGCACGAGTCGTCTGCCTCTTCTACCTCGTCCTTCGTGCCCTCGACACGGTCGAGGACGACATGACTGTCCCCAACTCTGTCAAGCTCCCTCTCCTCCGCGAATTCCATCTCAAGCTCCACGAGCCCGGGTGGACGTTCAGCGGCTCTGGCCCTAACGAGAAGGACCGCGGCGTTCTCGTCGAGTTCGACATTATTCAGAAGGAGTTTGCCCTCCTCGACCAGAAGTACCAGCAGGTCATTGGTGACGTGACGCGCAAGATGGGCAAAGGGATGGCCGACTTTGCCGCGCTCGCGACCCCAGAGCTACCCGTGGCGGAGGTTAACTCGATCGCAGACTACGACCTGTACTGCCACTACGTCGCCGGCCTCGTCGGCGAGGGCCTGTCCGGCCTCTTCTCCAGCTCGGCCAAAGAGCGGGCGTTCCTCAAGGACCAGCTCACGCTGTCCAACTCGATGGGTCTGCTCCTCCAGAAGACCAACATCTACCGCGACATCAAGGAGGACGTCGACGAGGGTCGAGGGTTCTGGCCCCGCGCAATCTGGGGCAATTACGGCTTCAACTCCATGAAGGAGTTGACAGACGAGTCGCGCTACCGTGAAGCGCAGTGGGCTGCCAACGAGATGGTGCTCGACGCCCTGCGCCACTCGTGCGATGCCCTTGACTACCTCACTCTTCTCAAGAACCAGAGCGTGTTCAACTTTGTGGCCATCCCGGCCGTCATGGCCATGGCGACGCTCGAGCGCTGCTTCATGAATCCATTGATCTTCAAGCAGAACGTCAAGATCCGCAAGGGCGAGGCCGTGCAAATTATTTTACGCTCGACTAACCCCCGCGACGTCGCTTTCATGTTCCGCGACTACGCCCGCAAGATCCACGCAAAGGTGCCCAAGGACGAGCCCAACATGTTGCGCTTCTCAATCTCGTGTGCCCGCATCGA
This sequence comes from Cutaneotrichosporon cavernicola, assembly GCF_030864355.1. Lineage (NCBI taxonomy): Eukaryota > Fungi > Basidiomycota > Tremellomycetes > Trichosporonales > Trichosporonaceae > Cutaneotrichosporon > Cutaneotrichosporon cavernicola. The sequence continues at coordinate 512,079 of NC_083400.1, read as the reverse complement.
GCAATGGTGCGAGCATCACTACCCGTCGTTCCTCATGATCCAGAGCGGCGGCGAGGGCAAGGCCACAACCGGCATCGACCCCATGAGCACGGACGCGCGCGCACCTCTCTATCTCGATCTTGTCAAGAAGGCGCGCGAGCAGGCTGAGGCGGACAGGCGGGAAAAATTCATGGACGACCTGCGGGCGCGCGGCATCATCAAGCCCGCCGCACCCGAGACTGAGGAGCAGAAGCGCGAGCGCGAGGAGCGCATCAAAAAGATGGAGAACGAGCCGTTCCCGTGGCTCATGATTATCGGTATCATTGGCGGACTCATCGCAGTCATGGTCGCCATGGGCTACGGCGTCATTACGCTCGTCATGAAGTACTCGGACGTAAGTGCTGCTGCAGGAGTCTAGCTGATGGTGCAGTAATGGCTGTTGATAGATTTGAGAGGGAGTAATATCACCACACTATTCGGTTGTCGGCTGTCGGGCTGTCGGGCGGTGGAGCGGACGATAGCAGCACGATCTCGGTCGGCACATCATTATGTATGCTCATACCCAGGGAGACGGTGGCGGGCCCTACGAGGTTGATGAGGATGACGAGGGCGACGAAAGGAAGACAGGTGGAGTGAAGGCTGCGGCTGGCTGTGGCTGACTTGGTTGGGTGCGAGCGAAGGTAGTCTCGCACACTCGCGCTCATGTCTCATTTCCAGCACAACAACACTCTTCTTCCATCTACTCACTTTTGACAGTCAGTCTCCTCTTCCATCTCCTCTTCCCTTCTTTCCCATCCTCCTCACTGTCCATCATCTTCATCCTCCCAGAACCACAATCATTAGATCCACTGTCCTTGCACCCAGTCATCTTGACCCACCTTCCTTACGCCCACCATGTCGGCACCATCGGGGGGAACGCCTCAAGAGACGCGCCTCGGGCCCTTCTTCTTCACCTACCGCCCCCAAGCAGGCGATGATGCCATCACCATCCAAGGCTACTTTGTCCCCCTCCACTGGCCGCCTGATAACCAGTGCAGAACCGCCCCCTACTCGTCGTTTGTTTACACCGAGTTCGCGCCGCTACCCGTCCAGCCGGTCTGGAGTGTGTCATCGGACACTTTGGCACAGTGCAACAACGCGTCGCCACCTTCCTCACCCTCGCCTCCCTCGTCTCCGTCTTTCTCATTGTATAAAACGCCCCCTACAAGTCCCGTGTCGACTGACTGGACGAGCTCATGCGAATCGTCTACGTTTTCTTCAAGCTGTGACGCCTGGGTACGTGAGTTGCGCCGGCCTTCCTCCTCGCCAGCAGCGACGTCGAGCCCGTCACCCATAATCGGAATACCCCTACCTTCTTCTCTAGTAGGGGTTGGAGTCACTGCTCGTCCGCCTTCCTCCCCTTACGACGCTATCACCTGGTCGCCTCAAGACTCCGCGCTTGCTCCAGGAGCGGGTCCTTTCCCGATTGTGCCAGAGATCGCAATTACCCAGGCGAGTAGCTCATCGCCCTCTCTCTCTTCTGAGTCAATTCAACGACGGATCGACCCATTCAATGACAACGCCATCGCAAACGGTCACTTCACTTCAGCCTCCAACCTGCCGCTCTCCGCAATGTCGACATCGCCGGATTCGCCCAAGTTCACTCTGCCTCGTTCCTCATCCAAGATGGCGATCGGACACCTCGTCCACGACGTAGATCTATCCGACAAGGATTTGAGCGACCTTGAACGGGAGCTTCAAACACGACATCATGAGCGCAAGTCCCTCCCAACAGAATGGCTCATCCCAACACGAACCCCGTCGCCCAGTGAACTCATGTACGTTGACGAGGTGCCAGAGTCGCCAATATTGGAACGTCCAGCTCGACCAGTCAGCGCTGATTCCACGTTTGACATGTGAGTGGGTTACTACTTGTTCTGCCGCTGACATGCACAGGTCCTTTGGCCTTCGTCGTCGCGCTGGTCAGATCTTGCGAGAGGATCGCCCAGCGTCATGCTTGCCCTCCCTCCCCCACGCCGATTTGACTCCACCGCCAGCGGTGCCTAAGGCCAAGTCCATGAGCGCGCTCCGTGTAACTGCTGAAGAGTGAGTTGGGGTCTGCTTGCTTGCCAGATATCGTCATTCTGAGAAGAATGAAGAACGGGCGACGCGTCTGTTTCAGCTCGTCGATGGCAACCTGGGGTTGCACACCGTAAAAGATTGACCTGCGTCGTCTACTTGGGCTCGTCAACCCCTAGGTCTGAGAGCACTTGTTTGACCTCGGGAGCCACACCGAGATCAAGACGGGTGTTCGTCTGTGGTCCCTGTCTGCATCTCTCCTGGCAAACTACAGTCTCTCCGTGTACGCTCTTGACAGCTGACACCAGGGAAATGGAGGTTAACCGCCTGCTCGGAATCCAGGCGCGCTGCGCTCCATTGTCTCCGCCGCTCCCCCTTACGCTTGCAGCTCTCGAGGACGTCATCAACACATCTTGGTCCGAAGGGGAGAGTCAGATTCTGGAGCCCCTGCCGGTTTCAAAGCGAGTCATGAAGTGAGCTGGGCTGATGCCAGCCCGTCTGTGGAGTATGGTGGTTGTGACAAGCCTCTGGGCCCGGTACGGTCGCCGGGTTCCAAGAATCTCACTGTGTTGGTGGAGGACTGGGAGCCGGAATCGCCCACGCCGGTTCGGACAATCGCTTCCCAGAACCCAAGAGGGCAGCCTCGCAAGTCGGGAAGTGCTTCTAACGACGTTGTCAACGGCGGGTCGAACGACAGCGCGGTCTCAAAGTGCAATCTCAGTACCACTCCGACCATTCCCTCCCGGTGCGTCGCTGTATAGCCATCGCTAATGCCTCAGCTCATCGAGCCTGTTCGTGGAGGGACCGCATGGGAACTACGCAGACCATGGATCTCCCTCTCCAGTCACCTCACAAGAATCCCGGCATACGACGGCAGTCAAGCAAGCAAGCTCTATGGACAAGGCCGTCTCTTCCCTCGCTGAGATGTTGAAGGATACCCTCGTTATTGCGGATCCGAGCGAGCGGCGCCCTTCTCCATCCTCGAAGAGTGATCTGGATTTCGACTTTCCGGAAGACGCCATGTGGTCAGACGAGGTTGTCGCTGGCAATACGGCGTTCAACAACGAGAACGGCCACTTCGAGCAGGAGCGCCTCCTTCCAATGGGCTCTCCGGTACTCCACGAGTCTATGACCTGGCGGGAAGCACACGGCCTCACTGACGCCGACTGGGGTGATGCCAACGGCGGGGGGTCTGAGATGGACGTGGGCTCAAAAGACCCATCGTCACCTGACCTACTCGATATCGAAAGTGCGTTTGGTCAGAGGAGCTCGTTCACTCCCGCCCCGCTAGGATACGTCCACATCGACGAATTGTCTTTCTCATCGGGCGCCCTGTCTCACCTATCCTCGGGCGCACGCACCGACTCCTTTGGGTCGGTCGTCGACAGCGACAGCGACGGACAAGCGCACGACACCGACATCGATGGCCACAAGCCTGAGGCCTCGATCGAGTCTGATCCAAGCCGCGCCATTTTGCCATGTACGTGCTGCCCCAACCCCAGCAAAATGTCATTCCTTTATATGCACCGCGGACCACTGCCGACCATCGCGGAGGTGAGTGACGAGGAATCGCCAACCGCCCAGTCACGGTTCTGGAGCACGCGCGAGCAGCTGGTCATGGCGTCGGCAACATAGGCCGCAGCGAGAGTCGTATGCGGCCGTCAACTCTGTGCACTCTGTGCATGTGGTATTATTGTTTCTCTTGTACCATTGGTCGCCGTGCTGGTCGCGCGTCCTTGTCATTTGTCGTATCATGATTATTGCCTTGGTTTCATCTCGAGGTCGGTGGTTGTATCTCGGTATCTTGATGGACCGTGTCTGCCCAACATAAACGCATCAACGCATGTACCCAAAGTCAGAAATGCATCCCAGAACCCGGAGCGATTACAACAACTATTCGATTGTAAGGCGGTGCTGGAGCCTGTAGCTGCCGTCGGCCGTCTGGCCAAAGTTCATCTCGTCGCTAGGAGTGTGGCCGTGTCCTTTTCGCCTCCATCCCGTGGCGCGCTTAAGGCCCTTGCCAAAGTTGCGCCAGACGATGATGGCGAACACGATACACAGGACGATCATGGCGAGCGCGAGCACCGAGAATATGGTGAGGGACATTTTGACGCCCTCGAACCGGGATGACTGGGTCCAGATGCGTACCATCTTGTAGATGAAGTACGCGACGGCGCCGTGCATGCCGAAGATGAAGATGCCCATGAGCCACGCCAGCTCCCATCGTCCCGCAATGGCGCCGAACACGAGCCACACGACCGAGAGCGGAAGCATGATGATCGTAATGTACTTTTCCGGTTGGTCGCCGCGAAGGACCATGAAGATGAACTGGTGTGAGCGGGAAAAAAGGGGGGAGGAAGAGCTGGACAGACACCCACCTGCACGCCAAAGCCAAGGACGAAGAAGAACGTAAAGCAGAGGATACACTCAAATATCTGGTACTGGCGGTAGTACCTGCGGATCTGGAGGTCTGCGCCGAGGAAACGATAGATGCGCCAACCAAACTCTTTCCAGATGGACCAGGCGAGGAAGATGTACGCAATTTGAGCGATGGCGATGACTGCGATAACTAGACCCGAAAGGATCTTGGTTGGTAGTGAGAAAATCTTGTGGTCCGTGTGCGCGTTGCCGTCCGTGTGAGTACCGAGGACCTCTGCGATTTCGCCGACTTGGATGGCGGCGTATATGAGGAGGAGGCAGTTGAAGATGGCGAGACCGACGATTTGGATCGTGTTGCGGTAGAATACTGCCCAGAGGGTGAGCGTCACCTGGGTGATACTGGGATTAGCATATCAAGAGAAGAGAGGGGCTCACTGGGCAAGAATGAAGACGACGAGGAAGATGCGCAGGCGCCGACCGTTGGGATCTCCCGAGTCGTCCGAGATCTCCTGGTCGTACCGCCACAACAAGTTTGCCTGGATCGCAATGTCGATCACTGCCTCGAGGAACGTGATAATGATGAGGGCGCGGATTGCAGTATTCTTGGGCCAGAATCCGTCTATCCACTTGTTTGGGGCTTTGGGTGGCACATAACTGTTACGCACAGGTTGGGCGACGGCCTTTTCTTCATGTCCGTCCTTTTCTTCACCAGGCTCCGAGACCATGCTCAGTCTCCGGTCTGCAGAGAGGGGCGAGAGCACAGTTTCGGTGTCAGGGATCTGTGTTTCCATGGGATGCCGCTGGTGCATGAGCTGGTGACCAGCGAAGCCTCCTGAGCCCGGCTGGCGGGAGGGCGCGTAGTCTGTTGACGGTTGGCTGGACGGGTAGTTCGGGCCATAGGTCGGGTGGTAGGTCGGGCCTCGCGCGTAGTTGAGAGACGAGTTGGATCCGCCAGAGACAAATGGTGGCCTGCTTACCGGGGGCGAGGTGGGTCCGTGCGCTGGCGGTGGAAGCACTCCAACCCCAAAGTGGGCCTGATAGATGCGAGGCGGGTAGGTGGGGCCCATTCCGGGCGGCGACGAGGAAGATGACGAGGCGCGGCTCGGCGGCTGTTCAGGGGACGCCTGGTGTGAGTTGTGAATTGCGGGCAAGGTGGGAACGACGGACTGGGGTGCAAGTGCAATGAGGGGTAGGAGAAAGGGAGACGGAGGAGACGCACCGGAATAGGCGCTGGCCCAGGGCCGAGGATGCCTTCCATCGGTGTGGGCGCGCCAGTCGACGTGGGAGATGTGACGCGCGGGATGTTGGGAAGCGGGCGGAATCCGCGAGTTGTCGGACTCGTCGCGCTAGTCGGGGACATTGCGCCGGGAGACGTGACGCCGGAGGAGGGCTGAGTGGAGACGGCGTCGACGAGGTAATCGTAGTCGGAGAGTGTGAAGCGGTGTTCCTTTGTTGGAGAGGACATGGTAGCAATGAAGAGAAGGGATCTGGAGGAGGAGTAGGAGTAGGACAAGGAGTGGTTGGACGCTCGGGCCTGGCCTGCTGGCGAGTGCGTGGTTGTAAGAGGGTTCTTGTGCGGCCGGCGTCACAAGGTTAACGAATGAGAGAAGAAATGAGGCGGAGAGAGCACGATGTAAGAGGTAAGAGGTAAGAGATAAGAGAGAAAGCGGATGACGGAAATGCCAAGAGGTCGCAAGAGACTACTTGTTAGGTGGCGGTGCTTGTTCGTCTCCCAAGTCTCACCTGACTTTGTGACCGTGACATCTTTGGTGCTTTGGCCTTTTGGCCTTGTAGTACATTCCTAGATCTCAAGTTCTAATCCTAGGCCACGTAATCCCCCTCTCTCCCTCTATCTCTCTCTTCTTCTCAAGCAATACATCCAAGTGCGGTACGCGATCAAGGCACCATGCTTTACGGCATGTTCCATGTGACTGCAGCATACCATGTTTACCCGTCCGCGTCCCCGTCCGCGTGCCCCAGCCGCCCCTCGAGTCTTGACTTTGGCCATGCATCAGCCTCATCGGGGTGATGAATGTCAGCCCACGCGTCATCGTACTCTCCTCCAGTCCAGCCCCACCGCATCTCGGCCTCGGACCATACCTCGACGACCTTGACTTTGCCAAAGCCCAGGCGCTCGAAGAGGGATATGCTGGCTTGGTTGGCAGTACCGATGCGCGCGATAAAGTGGCGTGGAGAGAGGGGGAGGTGATGTACGGCGTAGGTTATGCTGTGGTCAGCGGGCGCGCGCCAGTGGAACAAGCGTGCAGGGAAGTGGGCGGAGCAATGGTGCGGGAGACTGGTGCGGGAGACTGGTGCGGGATTGAGCGGCATCGTCGTTGTGAATGGTATCACTTTCAAGGCTCACTCACAATAGACCCAATGCCTCCATCGCGATTCCTTTACGTCTAAATCCGGGCTCTAATGTCAGCTAAATACACGCACAACAGCTCACCAGCGATCATGATCTCGCACTCGGCGTCGTCGCCCCCCTCCGGCTTGAAGAGGTTGACGTCGCCGACCATTTTGCAGCGCTGCACCTCCTTCCACGTCAGGAGGAGATTGGAATCGGCAGGCAAGTCGTCGGGTCTCGCGAGGATGATGAATGTGAGTTCTGGTGTGTGTCAGTACGGCGTCCAACGTCGCAAGTGTGGAGGGTGGAGAACGTAAAGATGACATGACGCCGACTCACTATCCTCGTCCGTCTGCCATTTTTCTGCCGTCAGCTACAGGGTAACAATGATTGAGCTGTACCCACGCTGCATCTCATACTCTTCTTCGAGGGAGAGAGGCTCGCTGGCCGTGAGCTCGAGGAGCTCTGGGGATTTCATCCACTCGTGATATGTCTGCCCTCAGCTTCCAGCCCTGCTCCAAGAGGTACACACTGGTACATGCTCCTTCCTGCTGTTAACTGTGATGATCTGTGGTTTACCTGTAAGGTACGAGGACGCAGGTGTCGCCGCAGATGTAAGTGTGTTTGTTGAGGCGCATGTTTGTGTCAACAAGACAACCAGACGAAAACGTCACGTCACTATTCCTGCATACTCCTGGCTGTTGGGTTTCCTAAAGAGAGATGTGGAGTGGGGCAGATGAGATATAGATGACGGATGAGATAAACGGCTCGCTTGGATGGGGCCGATGGAGATTGAGCGGGCAACTTAGCCGAGTTTATGGGCCCCGCAATCATCAAGTATGGAGTGTTCGAGGTCCGGTCCGAGGCATGTCATGTCACTTTGGCGTCTCCTCGTACGTGTGCTTGCCGAAGTCGTCAGCACATCCACATTTCCCACCCCTCATATACTGTATCTTTGACTATCTATCTCTCCCTCAATAACTCAAAATGCTCCCAACCTCCACCCTCCTCTCGCGCGCCAACACCTTCGGCTGGATCGGCCTCGGCGCCATGGGCGGTCCCATGGCCACCAACCTCTACACCAAGGCCTGGGCTCTGGCCGGTACGCGCAAGGGTACCGAGATGCCCGAGATGGTCATTTGCGAGCCTAACGATGCCAATGCCACGGCATTCATTAATGGTGTCAAGGAGCAGAGTGGTGCCGAGGCTGCCGGTCGTGTGCGCCGTGTCACCAAGCCCAGCGAGTAAGTCTAGCCTCATCCGTCTCTAGGACGACATTCTCCCCCTTGCCCGCTCACTAACCCCAGGGTCGCCGCCGAGGCTGCGCGCGTCTTCACCATGCTTCCCTCCACGCCCCAGGTCGAGGCCGTGTACCTCGGCGAGAGTGGTCTTCTCAAGGGTCTGTCGGACGCAAAGAGCTCGGGATCCCTCAGCGAGCACGTCAAGGCCAACCCTTGGCTCCTTGGTGCCTCCGAGGCGCCCAAGGACTCGACCAACGCCAACACCCTGCTCGTGGACCACACGACGCTGGACCCCACAGCCGCCAAGCGTATCGCTGACGACGTGCATGCGCAGACGAACAACTCGGTGCTTATGATTGACGGGCCTGTTTCTGGTGGTGAGTTATCCAAGTCGAAGCGACGAGGGGCCCCTATAACAGAAACTGATCTTAGGCGTCGCCGGAGCCAAGGCTGGCACCCTCACCATCATGTTCGGTTCCCCCTCGCCTATTGCGTCCGACCTCGCTCGCGGCCTCCTCCAGTTCATGTCCCGTGAAGGCGGTGTCGTTCCCTGCGGTGGGAGCGGCGCAGGCGTTGGCGTAAAGGTCTGCAACAACCTCGTGTTGGCGATCAACCAGATCGCGCTGGCCGAGGGACTGGCCCTGGGTCACGCGCTCAAAATCGACCCGCTTCTCCTGCACGACATTTTCAACACTTCCTCGGCCCAGTCGTGGTCGAGCAAGGTCAACTCCCCTCTTCCCGAGGTCGCTGGATCACCGGGGTCGCGCGGATACAAGGGCGGATTCTTGAGCAAGCTCATGCTCAAGGACGTTGGGCTTGCTTTGAGTGCTGCCCACGCCCACTCGTTGCCCACGCCTCTTACATGGGCCGCGGGGAGCGTTTATGAGGCTGTGGGTAAGGAGGGCGACATGGCCAACGAGGACTTTTCGGTTGTGTACAAGTGGCTTTTGGAGAAGCAGGCGCAGGGCGTTGAGATTGGGTGGAAGAACGGCGGGCCGGGCGACAAGTAGTAGTAGTAATGTTGTGTAGATTCGCATCGTGACTGGGATTGGTGCGGTGGGACGAATTGAGACTGACGGTTCAGTTGCAACTCACTAATCACTGACTATTGAGCTCCGTTGCGACGACAATAATATCTGCTGTTTCGTGCCGTCTGCGTACGATCTTGGGCGTGTCTTGGGTGGCGGTGCTACTTAGCAATGGCAGCGACAAGGTAGGTGACAACACGTATGTGGCATTCCTCACGCTGGTAAGTCTCCTGGGATGACACTGCCAACCTGCCACACAGGCGCGTTGTCAGGCAGTAGCGAGGATGATGCGGATGGCGATATGGCGACTAGCTCTCGCACTTTGATTGTCATTATCATCGAGGCTTGTACAAACTTGGATAGGATTGCTAGATGAGCGCAAATCTCCTCTGGTTCTCTCAGCAACTCGCATCCGTTGTGTAGCCGTAGTTGACTAGTGACTCGTAAGCCCACTACTGTATTCCCATCTTGCACCTCCCATTTCACGCATTAGTAGCATGAGGCTACCAGCTACCAGCTTGTTAATTGTTGCCAAACTCGAATATATTCTTTGGCTCTGAGTGTCACTGCCAGAGTTGGCCCACACCACGAGGCTGCCCCACTCTCAATGCGGAAGCAGATTGTCCCACTTGGGTTTATCGACCTTGACTTTGCCGCCCAACTCGACACCAACAACTCACATCCATCCTCACCATCTTCTCCGACTCTGGTGACATTGTTACAACCCGACAGGAAGAGTACTCGCATTCCCTTTTATCCAGCCAAATCCACCCTCAGTTGCGTCACCCACTCTCAACACCTACCTTCCTTCCTTCCTCCTCTGCCATGCCCCGCTCTCCCTCACCCTACCGCCGCCGCCGTTCCCCCTCACCACCTCGCTACCGCGGCGGCGGCGGAGACAGATACCGCGGCGAAGATTGGGACGACCGTGACAACCTGCGCCGACGCAACAAGCGCGGCGGCCGGAAGGAGAAGGAGCGTCGCGCGGCCGTGGCAATCGAGGACGAGTGGGGTGCCTACAACCGCCGCCGGGGACGTGATCGCAGCCCATCAAGCTCAGTCCCAACGCCGAGCAGAGCCGGCTCACCTGAAGAGGGACAAATCACGAGCCCTTCTCCGCGCCGCGAACGTAGTCCTAGTCCGCGTCGAGACCGGGATCGGGATCGTGACAGGGATCGCGACCGCGATCGCGACCGTGACCGCAGCCGCTCACCACGCCGCTCGCCTTCTCCACATCGGTGGCGCGACCGTGAGCGTGAGCGCGATCGTGAGCGTGAGCGCGATCGCGACCGCTCCCCACGTCGCGGGTTTCAGGACATGTATGCGGACCGATACCGTGGGGATGACTACGACGACGACCGCGACCGCGACGACAGGGACCGCGGGCGGCGACGATGGGACCGCTCGCGCTCGGCGAGTCCGCGTCGGCGTTCGCCTAGCATATCGTCGCCCGACTCGCGCCGATCGCCCAAGAGCGGAGGGAATAGTCCGCGGCCCACCTCGTCATCCGCAACGCCGCGGCGCCCACCTACGGGACCTCGCGCTTATGGACCTGGCTCGCGCGGTCCCCCGACTGGGTACGGCGTGCCCGTACCCCTCGAGGGCGTACGTCCCCCATGGGCTGCTCGCCCACCACCCAACGCGCCAAGCGGGCCGGCTGCGCTTGTGCATGCCTTACCCGTTCCCATTCCCATTTCCATTCCCATTCCCATGTCCGTGGCCGTGCCAGTTCCAGTGCAAGTACAAGTGCCCGAGGACCCCGAAGTGGCTGCCCGCGCCGAGCTCCCGGCTCTCACAGTGTCGTTCGTGGGCGCATGGGAGGTCGAGCTGGCTGCTCACCATAAAGTCATGGCAACCGCTCAGGCGACCACGGATCGGGCACTGGCAGCGCAGCGTGTCGCGGCAACTATACTTGCCGACGCGGAGGCTGAGATGGCCGCGGCGGCGGAGCGGCACAAGGTCACGGAAGAGCAGCTGGGGGCATCAATTAACGCCATGATTGGTGTGTAGATGGTAGTAGAGTGTAGATGCGCAGTAGTGATGTAACATGTACCCACGACACAGCAGTCGAGCAGGACTAACATCCCACCCCCAACCTTGCCACCAAGCCATTAGCGGCTGCGTATTCTCATGGGCCGTTTCGCATCCAAGCCTCAGCTACGCATCCAAGCATCAGCTACGCATCCAAGCCTCAGCTATAGATACAGTATGCATGCTAGAACCTCCCAGCTACGCTCACACCTGCGTCGACGTTGCCTCAAAGTACGCCTCGTACTCGTCGGGAGTCATGAGCTCCTCGTCGGCCTCGGTGACGTCGACAATCCGCATCGCCTTCCCGGCGACCATGACAACCACGTCAGCCCCAGCAGGCGTGGCAACGGCGCTCGTATCGGGCGCAGGCGTGCTCTCGGTTGTGTCGATCGTGTCATCGAGGGCCGCCTCCTCCTCCTCCATTTGGTCATAGTACGCGCTGAGGTCGTCGGCCTTTGGCCCGTCGTCGCTCGGTCCAGCAGCAGCCTTGGCAGCCGCCGAAGCCTTTGCGTGCGCCGCGGCCTGTTTGTTCCCCTCGGCTGTCATCTCGCCAGTAATGGTAGACTGGGTATACCAAACCGGCAGTGCCTCGTGTTTTTTCCCCTCCTCTTCCTTTGGCGCATTTTCGCCAAAGACCACATCGAGGCGCCGTACTGCCGCCCCTTCAGATTCCGCTGGCGCAGTCTCGGTCGCAACATTTTGAGCAATCCAAGCAATGATATTAACAGTCGGCAGTCGGGCCCCCTCGATACTTTTCAAGGCGTCACGAATAGGCCCTGTCGCAACGTTGAACCGCTGCATTCGATCTTGCTTGCTGTCGTCGCCGTGCATTGCCGGATCGTCCTCGATTAATTCCGTGCTGTCCACCTCACATAAGAACGCGCCGGCAGACCGGTCAAACAAGTGCGCGAGGTCCAACGGGTCGTAAACTTTATGGCAAAGGGGACAGATGTAGCCCCTCTTTCCGACTTCGCTCTTCATCTTCTCGTCGATGGATTTGCGCATCATTGCAATACGGTACTTGACGACGTCGGCGAATTCGCGATAGTCGAGGTACCAGTAGATTACGTCGCGGGTGCGAGCCATGGCGCCGGGGGGCACGCCGGCGATCGAGCCGCCGTTGGCGATTGCGCGTTGTTGGAATGAGTTGAGGGGGGCTTTTTCTTTGTTGACGTATCTGGGGTCAGCGGGGAGCGAGGGAGAGGGAGGCATAGGGGGTTGTCAGAGTCCGACGCATACCTCGCACAGCCAAACTTACCGCTTGACAAGTCGATGCGTATGCAGCATACCAATGTACTTGCGCACATCATTCACACCAACATTAAGGACGTCGCTCAATCTCTTCTCTGTGATCCTGTCATCAGCTCCTCCGTTGCGGAGGCTTACACATTCTCCTCCACGAGAAATTGGAGGAGGATACGATACGCGCCGTCGTAGAAGCTATACGCGACCTTGTGCAGCAGGTCCTGACAGCGACGTATGACCTCGTCGCGAGTGAGTTCCGCCATGACAATTGTGACGATGACGATGGGAGATGGGTTGTGTTGTCCACAAAGTTGGGTGACGAGCGGAATCAGATCAGCGTGAGAGTGGGGCAGATTGATCTGTAAATAAGGCGGCATGTCCCGAGGTTTACCAGTGGGCAACGCCGTGAGCGCGCTTTTACGCGTCATCCAACCTGACTCACATTGGGTTTCAGACGCACGCGGTAGAAGCGGCAAGCCAAGCTTGATGAGTAGAGATTGGCCGATGCTAACCGACCCCACACGCTCCCATCCGATGTTGCACGTAACGATGCAACCTCCACACACCTGACTTTGCTTTCTCTCCATCCACATCAATGTCGCAGAACTGGTCTATCAAGGAGGCAACCCCCGACGACATTGTGAGGTCGAGGTCTGTCAACGTGTTGCTAATCCCAGCCTGAGCTGCTCGAGCTCGTCGTCGGTCTCGTGAGTACCCTCCTCCTCACCTTCCCCCTCTTGCTCACTCGCTCACCCCAGGCCATCTACGAGAAGGAACCAGATGCCGTCACCTGCACGCCTGAGATGATGCGTAAGGCCATCTTCGACGACAAGTATGCGCACGCTCTCATTGTGCGCCTCGACTCGGGTAAGGCCGTTGCGCTTTGCATCGTGAGTACATGACGCCAACCTGGTCGAGCCGCCGGCTGCAAAGACGCTATTCCTCTCACTTTTCCGAGCCCCCGATTCCTTCCCGCCATCCCCTCTCCTGCTCGCACTCACGCCAGTACTTCTTCACGTACTCGACGTGGCTCGGCAAGCCCGGCCTCTGGGTCGAAGACATCTACGTCGTGCCCGAGATGCGCGCCGCCGGCATCGGCAAGGCTGTCTTCGGCTACGTCGGCGAGATTGCGCTCCAGCGCGACTGCGGGCGTGTCGAGTGGTGCGTGCTCAAGTGGAACACGCCCAGCATTGAGTTCTACGAGAAGAAGCTCGGCTCGACGCCCCAGGTCGAGTGGGAGACTGAACGCCTCGAGGGTGTCGAGCAGATCAAGAAGCTGGCCGCGCTCAAGGTCTAGATTAGAATACATGCTATATGACGCTTGGAACTATCGGATGGTGGTGTACCCAGCCCCCTTCTTCTCCGCAACCCCGTCCACCCGCTTATCGGCGCTTTGAGACGCCGGTACCTGCCCAAGCTTGGACATGTCCATTGTCAACTGCTTGGCATCACCTTTGAAGCCGACATACTGCACCTTTGATCGCTGGCCGGTACCTGCCTCGCTCTGGGGGTTAGATTAGCCTGGGACTGACTGGCTCACGAAGAGGAGGGTTATGGCGAAGACGTTGGCCATTCGCTGGACTTTGAGGGGCCATTCGTCGACATCGCGCCGTCCACCGAGGTCGCGTCGTTGGATTGGGGGCTCGCTCACGTCCAGGTCCATAATGGGGTCCATGGATTCGAGCTCATCAAAGTCTGGTGGGTGGGGAATGTTGGCGTAGATGCGTAGTCGTCCTGGACGGTGGGGATGTCCTGGAGCGGGGAGGTAGAGGGAGAGGTTGCGGAGACGGAGACTGGCGGTGAAGGGAATGTGGAGGATTAGCTTGGGTTAGTGGTTGCGTGGATTGTGTTGGCAGAATAGGAGCAAGAGGTGGTTCAGTAGAGACGACATAGGCAGGGGGGATAAACTCACCTCGTCATCAACGCCGCTCTCTACAAACTCGTCATCGTCCAACCGCTCATCCCACGGCTTGATGACATTTGGCGCGGCGCCAGGATCGACGAGGTTGACACCCACGACGCTGTTATCAGCTCTGTCGGAATATAGCGCACTTGTCCCGATCAATCCATCCCCAGAGGTTGACATTACTCCCCTCTCCGGCCGATACGCGCTCGAGTACCTCTGTAGTAACCGAGGTATTGAGGTCGTCGACAGTGAGGTCGTCTGCGCAGCTCATCGCGAGTGTGTGGTAAGCTAATGGCTGATGTTGGTATCGTAAGTGAGAGAGGAACGCACAGTCATCATCATCCCAGGTGGCGGCGATCTGGGGCCCAATCTTGATCTTGCTCTTGTATCAAAAGTACACGTGTAAGTCACGTGAATTGACACTAGACCGCCGTCACCACAACGACATTCAACTGCTGGATCTTGTAAACACAATTACAAAGATGGTGAGCCCCTCCCGAGAAGCACTAACCCCAGCTCCCACTTTCGCTGCTCAATGCCGCACAAGGCAAGCCTATGGTATGTCTGAGGATGGAGGATGTGACTGATGCCAGCTCGTCGAGCTCAAGAATGGGGTTACGTTCAACGGACACCTCGTCGACTGCGACAACTTTATGAACGTTACCCTGCGCGAGGTCTACGAGACTAGTGCGGATGGGGAGCGGTTCTGGAAGATGAAGGAGATGTTCATCAAGGGGAATGTGGTGAGTGGGCGCGCGCCGAGGGCAGCCGAGGGTAGAATGCGAGCGCTGGGAGGCAGCAAGGTGGACCAAGGTGTGGATGATGAGGAAGGGAACTCGACTTTGGAGATGGAGTCTATCCCTCTCAGCGCTGGCTAGAGAGCCACACGCGAGGCTGGATGATGGCTTGTAGGCATGTCTATATCTACATCGCGCGAGTGGCTACCGTTAGACTTTGCTCATTCCAACTTGCTTCAGTTGCTGACCCCAGATCAAGTACTTCCGCATTGCGGATGCGGTGCTCGACCAGGCCTCCGAGGAGCAGGAGAAGCAGCGCGCCGAGCGTGCGGCGCAGAAGGCTCGTGGCGGTGCTCGCGGAGGTGGGTGCTTGTTCCTCATCCTTCCCTCATCCTAATGACCCTCATCGACTTTTGTCCTGCGCCGTCTCACCTCTCGGTTGTGCTTGCACATGCCGTCTGCCTTTCAGCGCGGCGCGCACTCTCCAAACCCTTACCCACTTGCCTTTCCGCCAGCTCTCTCTCCCTCTTCTCAGCTATCTTAATGTCGTTCAAGCTGACAGCAGGACGCGGTGGCGGCATGCCCGGCCGTGGCGGCGGTGGAGGTGAGTCGGCCATTCTCGCGATTTCCCAGCTGACAACAGGACGCGGTGGACCACCTCGTGGGATGCCCCAGCGCGGGCGCGGTGCGCCGGGACGAGGCACGCGTGGTGGCGGCCCGGCGCGGTAGTGCGCGGTGTGTGAGCGATGGGGATGTATATGATACCAGTTGAGTGGAAGGGGTGACTGACGCAGAATGATCAATGATCGAGCTCTCTATCGCGCAACGTCACTGGCCAAGCCCCAACCGAGCCTCGACATGCTCGACATGCTCGACATCCAATCGCACTGCCCAACGTGCTGATTATGGACTCGATTCCATACCGCGAACGCGCCCACATGTCCAGTGTGCCCCGCTCTCTCCCCGCTTGCCTCCACTCCATTCCACCGAAGTGAGTTGCCTGGCTTCCGAGTTGGAGGGGCGGGCCGTAGTATGGGCATGGGATGGGGTATGGGTTTGGGCATGGGTTTAGGCATGGCCTATGGCATGGACGTGACGATGGCATTGGCGGACGAGTAGACCCGCCACGGAGATTGACTGTGGATCGACAGCGGCGGCGAAGACTGAGGATCTAGATGCTTAGCAGTCGTGTGTCGAGGTTCCGAGTATGCCGAGAGCTACAGGGGAGACGTGCAGGGGTTGTGAAGAGGGAGTTGTCGTTGAGCTTGTTGTCTGGGGTCGGTGTTGGTGTTGACAGGGGATGAAAGGGGAGTCGCAGGGGGAATGTCTCATGCCATAGGGGTCTAACGTTTGTTATCGCCATGACCTAGCTCTCATCATCCCACTCGACCTCTTGACATCTTTGCCCACATAGTTGAAATTCAACCGCCGAGGCAACAGACATACCCCCCTTTGCCCCTCTACCCCTTCTCCCCTCTCCCTCTCTCCCCCTCTCCCCCTCTCCCTCTCTACCCCTCTACCAATCGACTTGTTGGTGCCCCTCCATTCACCCTTTTGACTCCATTGTCTCAATCTCAGGTCAAAGGGCCGATGGCACGTGCATCTCGGAATGGCGGCCATGCGGCCATTGAAATCCACAGGAATCCCACCAAAATCAAAAGGCACCCGCACAGACCTCTATGCGCACCCGCCCACACGCACGAGACGTGGCGCTATGCAGGGTTGTGGCGCATCAACATTCATGGCACAACCTCACCTGCCAACCTGCGCCGCACATTGCATACAGGTCCAAGCGTCTTTTACCTAGCTAGCTAAGCATGGGGCAAGTGTCTTGGCGACCATGAAAGAGACAAGAAACAGTTCCAACGCCCCTCCTGACACCTCATCCCTCCCTCTCTGCGCCCACTTGGCTAGCTAGAGGTTATAACCATGAGCTCGTGGCCACACCCGCCCATAGACATGGCCGTCGTTATCCTTGCCTCTGGCGTCGAGTTACACGCACGCATCTCTACTCCGGGCAATCCAACGGCCAACAAGATCGACCCCTCTCTTCCCAGTATCGTATTCTGCCACCCGACATGGCTCGACTCATTCTTCTTGTGAGCCCGCCACTCTTCAGACTTGGCAACCCTAACCCCAGCTATCCCCAGATCGAGGACCCCCTCTTCACGGACGGGTATAACCTCGTAGCCTTCGATATGCGTGGGCACGGACTCACGCTCGGCGGATCCCGTCCCGAACGGTACGACGCATGGAGTGTCGCCGATGACATTGTTGCTGGCATGGTGGGTTGTGTGAGGTGTGAAAAGGGCGTTCAAGAGAGAGACACTGACGACAGGACGGACTGGGTATCCGCGCCGCCCACGTCGTCGGTGTTGCGTTTGGAGCTGTCGTAGCGGCCAACCTTGCGAGCGCGCACGCGGACCGCGTCAAGACATTAACGCTCATTTCACTCCCTCCAAACGTGGACAACGAGGACACGGCGATGGGATACGCCGAATGTCGCGAGGTGTGTCTGTCTGCTCTGTTCTCTATTCAACTCTTTGTTGAATTGCAGCTGCAGCTGCAATTCAGGTCACCTGAATGTTCAAGTTGCTCTGGATTGTTAACGGACTGACCCCAGGCACTAGTCGCCGCGACACTTGCTGGTGACGCGGACACAATGGACGCCATTACGCAGGCGACATTTGCGTACGATGCCGGGGCACTTGCACCCGCCATTCGAGAGGTTAGGGACGAGTACATGGCCGCCGCGCGTGAGCGGCTGGAAGCTTCGCCGGTGAGTTGCAAGTTGCGGACGCCACGGTTGGCAACTCTGGCTAATGGGGCAGGAGGAAGCGGCCGACGCAGCTTTCTACGTCTGGGAGCCGGTCACGACCCGTCAACCTCAAACCACCGACGAGATGGCACAGATCTCTGCCCCAGTCCTCATACTGCAAGCGGGTACAACGGAAGAACCAGCCTTCACTGAAGATGCCCAACTGTGGGCGTTTAGGTTTAATTCTCTTCACCGCACCGCGAGAGCCCAAGTCCACATGATCGACAACGTTGGACACTTTATGACTCTGACCAGTCCGAATGTGTACGTTCCCCTCTTCCTGAACATGGTGATTAATATAAAGTGTTAATCCTCTGGTGGCCAAGTTTATCGGTACCCCCGCAAGTGCCAGATTACCCCCTCTTCCTAGAGTTGGTGCCCGAATTCGCGGACCGTCCGAGCCGCGTAGACCGTCTACCCCGCGCAGTGCGACGTTTGGTGGCTTTGACATGTCCATCCCCTTCACGCGGGGCCCGACTGTCGGCGAGGCAATGGACCGCGTCAACGTCTATGTTGATGTTGTGACTGAGGTTGTTGGGTAGGTGAGGAGGAGAGGAGATTGAATTGTGGAGAGTCGATGCAGTGGTATAGGGGTGGCTTTGGGAGCATGATATTGTTGTTGAATTGTGCAGTAGAGTTGTGCTGCAAGCCAGATGATGCATTTAGGAATGAGGAAACAAAACAAAAGGAAGAGGCTGGTGGCGTGTGTGCACGGACGAAGTACGTTTTGTGCGGGTGCGAATGGATAGCAAATACAGTCCAGTCATCGTCGTGACGTTCAAGTCGACTAGTCATTCATTCTTCATCCCTTATCCATCCCTCATCTTGTCATATCACTTGATTTGTTATCTATTCATTCACTCGACCTCTCAACTTCTACCCCAACCCCAACCCCAACCAAACTTATCAACTTACCATCACCCACTCCAGCACGACGATGCCTCGCCGCAAGGCGCCCAAAGGACCCGGAACCGATAAACCCAAGCTGGCAAAGAAGCGAGCCAAAGTCACTCCTACCGTCGCACTTCCCACCGTTGCTGCTCAACCTCAAACACAACCTCAACCAGTAGCAGGTCCTTCGATAATACCGTGGAAGCAACAGGTGAGCTGATACCCTTTCTATTACACTCGTATTGACACTGCGCCCCGATTCTCATACCTCATACTCGACTCGTCACCGGTCACCCGTCACTCGTCACTTGTCACTCGTCACTCATCACCTCCACCGTTCTTGCCCATCCTCTTCTCCCTTACCCTCCCTCCCCTTCCCTCCCCTTCCCTCAACCCCTCCCACCCCCACCCCCACCCCATGCGTCCCCAACAGCTCTCAAACCTCGTCGCCAACCTTCCTCCCCTCCCCCCCGCCGCCACGCCATCAACCTGGACCCCCGAAACCATGGCCGCCTCTCTAGAAGCCTACACAGGCTGGGCCACCTCCATTCGCCAATGGCACCGCGAGCTCGAATCAACCCTCCTCGAACCAAACCTCGACGGACTATTGGAAATGATTTCCACCCCCTTCGCCCCGCCCCTAACCCTCGCAGAGGCCGAAACAAACCTACCCCCAAACACACTCCACGCGTACCTAGTCAACGAAGTAACTCCCAACTATCGCCGTTTCCGTGCCCTCTCGACTCCGTCGCTCTCTGAACATGTCGCCCTCGAATCTCTGGGTATGGCGCTGGACGATATGCTCGCCCAGCACGTCCTGCCCCATATCGCGCCGGGGCATTCGTCGGATGTGGCGAGTGCGAGCTTTTTGCAGTTTGTCGTTCACGAACTCATGCCCAGCTGGGTAAGGTTTAGGGGGAGAAACGTCGAGGCAGTTAGGAGGGCGACGGGGGGTGACGAGGTGGTTAATAGGCTTGTTAGTAGTCTGGAAAGGGCGTTGGAGGGACAGGTTAGATGCGGGTGCCATCCCGAGCGGTTGTAGCTAGAGATGATTAGTTGTACTGTACATGTCATGTTGGGTTCGTATCAACGAATGGAGTGGGTGTGGGTGAGGGTGTGGGGGCCGTGGGGGTTGAGAGCATGGGAGACGTTGTCGTCATGTGTCAATGACAAGTTGATTGTTCACATGCTCACCTGGGGCTCACCTGGTTGTGGCCGAGGTGGCGTGGTACGTAGTATGGTGAGACGCATGTGGCGGTTCCCGGCACTGTTCAGGTGAGGATCTGAACCGCGCTGTGGGCAGGCAGGGTTCCTTACAGTGGGAGATTCAATTCAACTCCAGTCCTACTCAAAATATCACATGAACGAGGCTGTATGTGCGGACATCCAAGCACTTTGTCACAGCACAGTTTAGGCCAAGTTGATCGCAGTGTCACATGTGCATCATCCAGACGCCCCCACCAACCGCCACCAACCAAACCCAACGCCCTGCCCCTGCCCCTGTGACATGGCTCTATGTCCAACTCTCTATCAGTGATAATATACATACGTAAATGCAACACAAGCACAAATGTCACTAAACGCCAACCGACATGGACCGGCGCGCCGCCTCGCTGACCGGCACAGGCGACGGGAGCGCGTCCAGCGTACCCCACTCGCCCTTGCCCGTCTTGCGGTAAAAGCTGACAGGCAGCTCGCCCGAATCGAGATCAGACATGCTGACGGTACCCGCAAGCTCGTACCCCATGCTCTTGTGCGTGATGTACTTGAGGATGGTCAAGTGTATGATACGGGCACTGATGAGCGAGCTTTTGCTGTGCGCGACCCATGGCGAGCCGGCAAGCTTGATCTCGCGGCAGTGGCGCTGGCGCACACGTGCCGCCTTGACGCCATCGACCCACGTCGCCTTGATCCCCTCCTCTAGTGCCTGGCCGACGTCGGCCTCGGCGTCAATAATCCAGATACGGTCAGACGAGTAGAATGCGACCGCGAAAAAGACTGGGTCGGGGTCGGGCGTGCAGGTGCTGAAGACGAGTGTGTCCTTGCCGGAATCTGCGGTCAGGAACAATCTCAGATCTGGGGGTGTGATCTGTGCGGCCGCCAAGAGTTTGGCGCTTGCACCAAGATTGAGTCGATGCAACTGTCAAGGAGCGCAGGGACACGGAACGCCACGAGCGGAACGCCGAGCGGATCACACTCGCACTCACCCTTGGCACTCATGCGGTAGCTCGTCGTGAGCTCGTATCCGTTTCGTGCAAGTTCGACGAGGAGATAGAGAATGATGCGCTTCGAGCTGGCGTCAGTTGCAGTGCGAGCGTGGCTGTGATGCGGTGTAGGTGAGAGTGAGGTGGGATTAGGGGCCAGAGGAAGGCTGGGCGCCAGAAACAGAAGCGCCAAGAGCGGTCGGTGACCGTTGATCGACACTCACGCCACCTTGTCCCCCGAGGAGGGGTTCCAAGCATCGCCCTGGGGTCAGCGAGCTCCACGTTGTCTAGCCTACCTTGAGGGTAATCTCCCACACTCCCCCTTCGCATCCCTTGCTGCGGTGGAATTCCATAAGCTCGGGTGCATAGTCGACGCTATCCATCGTGCGGATGCCGTGCTTCCAAGCACGCTGTACGGCGGCAATCACGGCCGGTCGGATCACCACAGGCATGGCGATGAACGAGAGTGTGGAAGTGCCGGAGAGGGACACGCTGAAGAACGGGAAGGGCGACTTCATCGAGCTCTCTGGTAACGGGCACATGTCGTTGCTAGAGCTTGAAGAGTTCGAGTTCTCATCGGCGCTCCAACGGCTATCGGTTGTCTCGGTGCGGTTGATGCTGAGGTTGCGGATGTCGCTTAAACTCAAGCGCTTCTTGCTGAACGAGGTGGATGTTGAGCCGGACGACACAGAGGGCGTGGATGCCTTCAGGATCGAGGCGGGCTGCGACGACACGACGATGCGTGGAGACGGGGGGACCGAGTCCCCAGAGTTGTGACCATTCTCGATGGTCGATACGGGTGTGACGGGGTTGGATGACTTGGAACGTCTGTGGCCTCCGATCTTGAGCGCGGCTAGAGCCATCGTGGGGCGGTTGGGTTCAGGGGGAGGAGGTGAGGAAGGGGGAGAGAGAAGAGAGAGAGATAAGGGTGGTCAAGGTGATGAGGTTGGCGACCAAGTCGGGGAATGGTAGGAGAGAGCTCTAGAGGTGGGAGGCAAGTGGTGGGAGGTAGTTGGACGTTGGAGTTGGAGGTGTGGCTAGAGTTTGGGAGATGGGAAAGTGTGAAGCGAACAGCAACCGCTGATAATGAGTGGCGGTGGAGGCTGAGGCGGAAATGACCGGCGGCGGATGAGCTGTGGCGACGATGGAACGAGAGGGTACGAGGATGTGAAGGGGAGGGTGAGATGAGAGGGATGAGCAGTGTTGAGATGAGGATGTGGGTGGACGATGACAAATGTTCAAAGACACTATACTGTGTGTGTTGACACCTTTGGGTGCTTTAGTGTTGAGATTCACTGGCCACTGGCCACCGACCACCCTACCCTTCCGCTCCACCTTCCCCTGCACCCCAGCACCCCTGCACTTTGCACGCGGCATGTAAGCACGTCACCAAAACAGCCAGGATAGGCACAGCCTACGACGCGACAATTCTAGCACATGCAAGGCAATATGCTTTCAACAAGCATGTGAGGCACCAAAACATGCACCTCGACGGCACGTGCATCCCATCCATGCCTGCATGCTTTTTTTGCCCATAGACACTGTCCAAGCTGTCGCCGCATCATAGTCCTGTCCGCAAATTCAAGTCACCCTCGCCAATCCAACACAATCTAACACACTGACAACCAGCCATCCCCGCACTCACACTCGCACTCGCTAACAATCGCTCGCTCGCTCGACAAACGAAACATACGTATGGAATTACAACAACGCGCAATCGGCATCTACTCGCTCATCGGGACAGCGGGCGCCTCGGCAGACTCCTGCTCGTCCTCGTCCTCGGGCTCGTCGAGCTTGCTCTGCACCCACTCGTCGAGGCGCTTCTTGGCACTCTCATTAGACGACTCGTCGTCCTCCCCGCCAAGGCGGTGGAAGTAGTCCTCAGTGCCCGGAACATAGAAGAGGCGGTAGTTGCCCAGGGCGACGCGGAACTTGAGCCCACTGCTCGCGACATATGACGTCTCGCGCCTAGTGTTCTCTGGCAACTCGTGAATCGTGCGCTTCAGGAATGGCGGCTCGACACGGTGCGCCAGTCCTTCGGTTGGGTAAATGAGAGGATAGCCCGACATGTACAGGTTCCAGGCCTCGACGGCGTTCTTGGGGTCCACCGTCAGGTCCTCGCGCAGGATGAGCTGCACCGCCACCGTCTCGGAGCGCGGGGCATACTCGATCCGGTACATGTTCTCGCGGCTCTCCTCGGGGCCGAGCACCGTCTCGGCCTTCATACGGTACGCAACCTGCTGGCGGGTGGTGGTGCGCTCGTGTCGCCGGTCCGCGACAAGAAGCTTGAACAGCTCCTGGCTCTTGTTGTCGCTGACAATCTGCTGTGTCTGCTTGACGATCGCGCTGACAACGCGGTCCACCGTGAACATGATATAAGCCTTGTTGTTGAACATGAGGCGCAGCGTCTCTTCAAACGTGGCCTGGTCGATCTCCTGGTCAAAGAGTCGCTCGCACAGCGCCAGCAGATGGCCGTAGTAGTGGCGTGCTGGGTTTTCGCCGTTCTCGATACCAAAGTTCTGCGACTCGGGCTCAGCGAGGCCGAGCTTGATTGCAACAGGGTTGATCGGCTGCTTCTTCTGCTCAGCAAGGTCGGTGGCGATCGACTTGCACAACAACAGGCGAGAGTAGAGGATCTGGATGAGACGGACGAGGATGAAGAAGTAGTTGTTGGCGAAGAAATTCGCCGCACGCTGAGGCCTGGGTTGCAGGCCGGGGTCGGAGTCCGCGTCTTCCTCAGGCTCAAGGAAAGGTGCCCACGACGGGTCGTCGGGCCCCTTCTCCTCGTCGTCGGCGCTCGTATCAATGTTCTCCATGCCATCGCCCTGTGCATCGGCGGGTGCTGGCGTGCCTGTGTCCTCGCGAGTCTTGGACATAGCCTCCTTGAGCAGCTTCTGGCGCAGAGACGGCTCGCTCTTCTTCTGACGCCCGTTGTCCTCGGCCATGCTCTGATCGCCGTCCGACTCGGCGCCAGCCGTGCTTTCATCCGAATCGGCAGCGTCGCCAAAGTCGTCAAACTCGTCCTTGTCAAACATGAAGAAGGTGGGGATAAAGTCGCGGATCTGCAGCTCGATGCGCTCCTTATCGGTTGCGTTGATTGTGGTCATGCGGTCCAAATAACCGAACACGAGCTTGAGCGAGTCCTTGAGCACATCGACGTCCTTGAACTCGAACGAATACTGGTGGCGAGGACGAGGAGTCGAACCAGGCTGTGTCATAGTGTTGCGCACGTTGACCTGCTCGCGGCGACGCGCCTCAATCTCGGCAATGATCGTCTTGGGGGCAATCGTCTTCTTGTCCTGCGACTTGAACGTGACACCCTGATGGTCAAGCGCCTTATAAAAGTTCTTGGCGTCCTGCTCGCGCCAGACACGATTCCACTCGCGCTGTGCCTTCTTCCACTCATCATCCTTGGCCTTGAGGCGGTCCAGCACAATGGGGAGCGCGACGACGGGGTTCTCGTGCAGCGCCTTGATAATGTCCGGACCCAACTCCTTGCCGTACACCTTCTTGAGGATGCGCTGGTAAATTGATCTACTGTGCCCGCCCAGGCCCGACTTGAGGTTAAAGTGGCGGCGCTCCTCCTCGTCCATACTCTGGATCTTGTTGTAGAGGGGCTCAAGGAGTGCGATCGTGCGCAGGTTGGCCTCGATGTGGAAGTCATACTCGTGTCGCTCCTCCTCTGACTTGTGCAGCGCCTCCTCGTACGCGTTCTTACGGTGCGTCGAGAATGGTGCCGAGTCTTCGGAAGCCCACGTCGGGTGCGACACCCACTCGTCGTTCAGCACCTCCCAGCACATGGCGTCGCGGCCAGTGCAAGTTAAGTTGATCTCGGACTGGGGCAGTTTGCGGTAGCTGGGGCCGTAGCTCCTGGCGCGCGCGCTGCCGAGGTCAGGCTTGACGCGCTCGAGCATCGGCGTGTTCTCTGACAGCTGGTTGTCGATGTTAACCATACCGCCGAACCCGAATCCGCCCTGCGCCTGGGTTGCGTGGCCAATGTTACCCAAGTCGTCGGCCCCTACTAACTTCTTGAACGACGTCCAGATCTCGCCCGCGTCACCGATGAAGTCCTTGGCGCGGTTGAGCAGCTCCTTGGAATTGATCATGTCCTGAATGAAGAGGTTGAGGAGCTTGAGGAACTCGTGGTACGTCGTCTTGTCGTCGATGTACTTCTTAACCTTGTCAAAGAAGGCCACCTCGTCGGGCGAAGCGAGCGTCTGCAGCACCTGCGAACCAACCGTGGGCTCGTCGGCCTCGGGCGACGCCTCCTTCTTCTTCTGCGCGTCAGCAATGCAGTCAGTCAGAACATACCTTCTGGGCTGCAGCCTTGTCCTGACGGCGCTTCTTGGCCGCTGCGGGATCCTTGGTGTCCTTGCGCTTCTGGCCGGCAGTGGGCGCAGTCGAGCCCGCTGCAGCCTGCACAAACGAGCCGAATCCCATCGCGCCGCCGCTCTCCGGGAGGAACTGTTTGAACTCGGCAAGCAGGTCGGGGGCGTTCTTGAACAGCTCGATTACTTGCTCGTACACCTGGCTGTTATCGCCGGTTCGGCGTCCCTTGCTCACCTCCTCGATGCGCTGATCGCGGTGGTAGGTCTGCAAGATCTCGAGGAAGTTCTTGTACGTCTCGGGCTCCGAGTTGAAGCGGTTCTTGATCTTGTTGACGAACGAGATCGCATGGTTGAACTCGAGCATGGGCGTGGCGCGTTGCTGCTGCGAGCCCGACTGCTGCTGCGCGCCCTGCTGGTACGCCCCGGCCCCAGGTGTAGACGGGCCGGAGACAGGCAAAGGGTGCTGCGGAGGAATGGGGACGGAAGACGGAGCAGCCTGGCGCGGAGCCGGCGCGGGCTGGGGTGGCAGCGCTGCCGGGACCCGCGCGGCAAGTGGCTCGGCACGTGGCCCATCACGGCCGTATGGGTGCGGCTGGGGCGGTGGCGCACCACTGTACCCCGGATGGCTGGGAATTTCACGCTCAGGCTGCTGCTGCTGCTGCTGGGCCATGTGGGCCAGCTCGCGCTCCCTTTCGCGCTCCCTCTGCTCCATGGCGGCTGCGAGACCACCGCTGCCAGGCACCTGGGACACGGTGCCCGTGGGCGTGGTGACGGTGATGACGCCGTGGGCATCGCCCTCGGGGCCAAAACATTCGATTCGGTAGCCGGGAGGCAGGAAGGTGTTGAAACCTTGAATGAGGGACGGATGGCCGCGGAACAGAGTCGAGACGCGGTCGATGACGCCAGGTGTGTCAATCCTGCAAGTCAGCCTCCACTCTCCATAAGCCGAGGCCTGGCAGTTATACTGGCGGGTTGGCCACTATCACCGCCACGCATGCAAACACTCACACCTGGCCCTTGAATTCCTTCATCACGTCAAGGAAGCGGTTGTACACCTCCGGCTGGTCCGCGAACTGGATCTGGGAATGTTAGTACAAGCCAAGCGTGGACACTGGGGTGATGTGGGGTGGTGGAGGTGCGTCCAGAGGAAGAGAATAGAGCTCTCTCCACACCGCGTAAGTGCGATACACGCGCACGATGTCATCCACTTCCTACTGCTAAGGAGCAAAGCTCTTTCAGCTCTTTCCCCGCATTGCTTGCGGACGGGTCCCCTCCCCCAACGCCCATCAACCTCCACCGGAGAGACTCACCTTGACCAGGTCCAGATAACTAAGCGCATCGCGCACGTTGAGCGGACGATACGCGGCCGGGTCGGCCTTGGGCCACGCGCCCGTCCCCGACTGTGGCGGGTTGGACATGGCGGGCGGGTGGATGGGGGTGGTGGTGGTGGTAAGTGGAGGTTTGTCGGGTATCCTCCGAGGGTGCGTCAAGAGCTAAGGAGCTATGTAAGGGGATTGGAAGATGTTCTGACTAGCGCTAGCCAACGGTCGCGTTGTAGGAGCGACGGTAGGAAGAGTTTGAGATGGAGAGAAGATGGATGGCGAAGAGGATGGATGAGTGGGATGGGGGGAAGGGGGGTGGTGGGGGATGGAGGTGACGACCGGCTTGCGAACAAGGCTGGGCCAAAAGGAGTTACCGTGAGAGAGTTGCACGTGATACCGTGATACACCACTATCAACCTCCACCAGCGCCACCCAAGGCACAGACAGACACACGAATATGTGGCAGTCAACATGGTGATACAGTGCGTACGCAAGTCGACGTCGCTGTAAAACTGTCCTAAAGGCCTGTCGAAACGAGTGTCCAGCCAAACAATGCGCGCATTATTGACATCCAGGGACAACAAGAGCAAACGAGCGACCCAAATATGCAACGTACGTCCTCGTCGCCCAGCCCCAACTCTTATCTACGTCATGCCAACAACACGATCTCAATGCCATGGAATCTAACAATACACGTGACTACAGACCTACGCCTACCCTACGCTTTGGACTTCTTGCCCTTGATGCCGAGCATCTTCTGCAGGTCTCCGCGCTTGCGCTTGGCTGCAGGTTTGGCAGCTGCTGGAGGGCCGTCGAGGGCCTTGCCCTTGGCTGCTAACAAAGACGACACTGTGGGCTCGCCCTTGGCCGAGGCGGCGGTGCGCTTGATAATGAGAGGAGCAGGTGCTGGAGAGGCGCTCGTCCCCTCATTGTCAGAGGCGTCGTCTGCACCTGGTGCGGCGTCAACCTTGGCGCCGGGAGGCGGCAGCTTTGTAAAGAATTTTGCCACCATGGCATCGTCCTCGGCGTCTTCGACCTGGCGACGTGCCGCCTCCTCCGCGTTCTCCCGTTCAGCGTGGAGGGCAGCAAGGAGCGACTCTGGATCGTCGGCACGGGCACTGGTCTCGAGACGGGCATTGCGTTGCCGCAAGTCCGCAAGCTCGTCCATGATCTCCATCTCGCGCCGGGACTGTTCTTGGCTGCGCTCGAGGTCGGCCATGGCATCGCGCTCGACCTTGTCGGCGGTGGGGTTGCCATCACTGTCGTAGTCCTCGTCTGCCTCGGCGGAGGGAAGCAGGCCTGCCTGGTTGTTGGGGTCGGTCTCCTTCCAGTTCTCAAAGTTACGTGTCGCACCATGCTCGGGAACGAAGTCGCCCTGCTTGGGGTCCGTCTTGAACGTAATTTCAGATGAGCAGACCGGGCATTTCTGGTGTCAGTGAGGTCGTAGGAGAAGGTGAGGGAAGGCGAGATAATCAGAGGGCTAAGCCCCCTAGCACAGCCGCTTCATGGAGGAGTCTCCTACTCACAATGTAGAATCGGAACACCTTGATGCCAAGGTACTCCTCCCCAACCGCCGTCTCCTTGCGTGCGTTAAACTTCTTGCCCTTGTCTGGCGTCAGTAAACGGAGCCGCGTTTATAACAAACTCACAGATATACTCGCCGCACTTGGAGCATTGCATCGAGTACGGCGACATGAGACGGACAGTCATCTGCGACCCATTCTGCTTCTTCAAGCCCTTGCGGCGCTTGATCTTGGACGGATCAAAGTCGGGCGGGAAGCTGGAGTCAGCTTGAACGCGTACTCCTGGTATCTGGAACGTACTATTTCTGTTAAGCCGATGCGTGGGATAGGTGGGTGGGGGTGAAAGGGAGAAAGGTGGGGGTGGGAGCCGGGGGGTTGGAGGAAGGGATGGTAGAAGGAGAGTCAAATCCATTGTTGTGTTACGATGGAGCACGGCGTCAGCGTCGTCTTGCGCTTTAGTCTTTATTACTCACGTTGAGGACCTTTCGTTCGGACATGTTATCTCGGTGATGGAGAGTGTGAACCGGGTACGGTTAGGTAGTTGGGTGGCGAGGATGATGACGGAGAGTGGCCAGACCTCCACTTCCTTCTCCTTCCCTGCAACCGCCACAAAGCTTACCCAAATTCAATCCCGAAACACCACACCCACATTAGTGTAACCTTTAGGACGTCGCATCGCTAAGGATAGTATCCTCTCTGGCCTAATTGGCTAAGATCATGTGTAGTATCTGTTCTTAATGCTGTGAGAAGCATTACAGCCCTACGGGGCTTTCTTCTCTAGCAATTTTTCCTCACCCGGCGCCTCCTCTGTGCTTGCACATGAGCGCCACGATGTCGCTGGCTCTACACTACCGCCTTCTGATGTCAGGGTACCACATCATCTTTTGTTTTGGCCACTGCGAACTTAGGCGGGCGAGTCCAAGCTCGTCGCATGTTTACAACTTGAGCCAGCAGATGCAGCAGAGTACATACGCAACGGGCGTTTTGAGGACGGCTGACACCATGTCAACGTTAAACTCGTCCTCTACCCACCTCCACATCCTTTCCCCAACCAGCCCTCGCCGCTCGCCGCGCTCGAGCTCGCTACTCCTACAGGTATCTCTATGCATTGCTTACGGAGTGAACAACATGACCAATGATGGTGCACGGCCCATATTTTAGACCGGCGGGTAGCTCACCACGCGCACGCATTGCGCGCGGTGCCGGGGGGCCGATGGCGGCCTCGTGCCGGCACGCGGCGCGCCATCGGGCCATGCTTAGATGTCCGAGTCCTCGTCCGAGCCGTAGAACTCGTCGTCCTCGTCGTCAAGGTCGTCCAGGTCCTCAAACGCGACCTTGTAACGAAGGAGGCCGCCAATACCGCCAAAGCCCTTGACGAACTGCGATCCCTCCTGCGACTTGTTGGTGACAAACTCGAGTGTCGCGCCAAAGTTCTTGTACTCCTCAGCAAACCACTCCAGGAGGGGCTTGGCCTCGGAGGCGACCTCCATCTCGGTACCGGTCGCCTTGTCAATGAACTTTTCGCGGTCCGTCTCCTTGGGCATGGAGAAGACGATGATCTCCTCGCCGGCCGAGTTGCGCAGAACGTTGCGCACAGTGTCGAGGCCCTCCCAGACAATCAGAGTCTCGACGGCACCCATGTCCAGCGCCTTGAGCGTGTCGCTGATCCCGAAGCAGTACTTGCCCGTGTCCAGGGCAATCTCGTCAAAGTACTTCTGGATGAGCTTCTTCTCCTGCACAAACTTGACGTTGGCAAGAGAGTCGGCGGCCAGCTCGATGGCCTGGTTGAACCCGTTCTCGCCACCGTACGACACGTCGACAACCTTGACAACCTTGGCGAGGAGACGACCGTCAAACAGGTCCGAGCTAGACAGGTCGGTCTTGAGCTCGGCAGAACCTGCCAACACAAGACCTGCGACGTTGACCCTGTCGGCCGTGATAAAGTGCTGGACGGCTAACTCTGCGACCTTGCGCACATAGTTGCGACGAGCCTCGTCACGCAGACGCGAGAAACGCAGCGCCGACTGACCACCACGACCGTGCTTCTTGGGCAGGTCGACGCTGAACTTGTAGAGAATCTCGCGCGTGTTGCCGGACAGGGTGCCGAACAGCGATCCGTTACCGTCCATGATGATGAAGCCCCACTTCGAGTCAGTCTCGAGTAGCTCCTCGAGGGCCTCGACGTGGAAACGCGAGTCGCACATGTACAGCGAGGTATTGATGGGCTTGAACGGCTCGAGCGCGAATGAAATCTTCCTCTCCTTGCCCTCGTCATTGAGCACCGTGCCGACAAAGACGCAGAGGCCATTGTCGGGGACGCGCGAGTAGTTCTTGAGCTTCTGCTGGGTGGACGTGATGGCAGACAGGACGGATAACCTGAAGTTAGCGCAGTCGCTAGCGAAGTCGCGTAGCGGGAGCTGCAGCGGGGTAGGTGACTGGGCTTGGGGGAAGGCTTGGGAGCGGCGGAGGGGGTAGGGGAGGGAAGGAGTTGAAGGGGAAAGGGGGACGGGGAGGGAGAGCAATGACAGGCCAAACGGAGCCATGCTGCGGCCGATGTGTTTGAGCGTCGATGATAGCGGCCGAGCCGCGATGTTCCCCGAGACTCCCTGCCAACCATGAACATATCGCCAGTCGCCACCCACCCCACCACCAATCTCGGACCCGGACTTCTTGACTCACCGGTTAACGCGCGACTTAATGTTAGACGCTGTACCGTACTCGGTCGTGAGCATGTTTGACGCCTGCGAGATCTGCGACTTGGGCGGGAGAATGAGGGTGATACACGAAGTGCCCGCGCCGCGCGAGGCCGCAAGCATCGTGAGGAGCTTGCGGTAGCGCCAGATCTGGGGTTAGGTTTGTTGGAGTAGCGCGCACCTCGATGGCGTGGTCGGTCTCTTCCTGGGACGACATGGTGAGCAATAGAGTAGTGAGACGAGG
This sequence comes from Cutaneotrichosporon cavernicola, assembly GCF_030864355.1. NCBI lineage: Eukaryota > Fungi > Basidiomycota > Tremellomycetes > Trichosporonales > Trichosporonaceae > Cutaneotrichosporon > Cutaneotrichosporon cavernicola. Next base: position 481,102 of record NC_083400.1, on the reverse strand, counting down.
AGGGGGGGAGATGGGGCCGCGCGGATGCGGCTTTTGATGGGATGAGAGAGAGAGAGATGCAAGACTGAGACAAAGCCACGGCCGATGGTGGCAACCAGCGACCAGGACGCCAATGATCCCCAAGCCCCCATCTACCTCCACTTTTTCGCCACGATTTTCGGCTGCGGGACCTAAATCCTAATCAACTTGAACACTTCAAGGCTAATCGCAATGACTGACAGTTACAGAGTGAATATTCATTCATCCTTCCTCCAAGCTCCCGACCCTTCAGCCTCCAAGACAAGCACTTGCAAGACCACGGACAGACACGACAGAAAAGCCCTTCTAGCTATGCACACGGAAACTCTGCTGCGCCCGCGCAGCGCGCCCTCACTTTGCAACGTCCGGGTACACGTCGAACCGCCGCTGCACGGTCACGGGTAGATTGCGGCGCGTCGTGGCGAGCAGGTCTGTGTCGATGTCGGCGTACACGATCGCCTCCTTCTCATCGGCCTCAGCGATGACGTTACCGAGAGGGTCGACGATCGATGAGTGCCCGTACTGCTGTCAGCTTTGGCGCCAACATTACTCACGGCCTGGTAAGCTGCCTCGGGGTGACGCGCGGGCGAGCACATGGCAACGTAGATCTGGTTGTCGTTGGCTCGTGACCTCTGGAGCAGAGTCCAGTGCATGGGCCCAGTGGTCGTGTTGAATGCGGCCGGGTAGATCATGGCGGCGCAGCCTGGTGTTAGTACTAATACCGTAATACCAGAGAGAGGGCGTACCCTGGCGCGCGGCGATCATGGCCATCTCGGGGAAGCGCTTGCGTCAGCTCAATCTATTCAACCATGCAGCCCACGTACAATGTCGTAGCAGATGCCAACACCAATCTTGCCAAACGGCGTGTCGAACGAGTTGAGCGTCTTGCCGCCCGTGAGTGTATCGCTCTCCTGTACGTCAGATCCGCGCCGATCAAGCCGCGTCTTCGATATTCCTCCATTCCGGGGATGACGGGATGACGACGCACCTTGAACGTCTGGCGGCCAGGGATGTCAATGTCGAACAGGTGCACCTTGCGGTGTTTGGCGACCATGCGGCCTTGTGGGTCATACACCGTGAGCGTGTTGTAGATTGCGTCGCTTTCGGGCTCGTGCTCGGCAATAGAGCCTGATCAACGTTAGCGGCGACGAGTCTCCGCTTTTGTAGAGCTACTTACCGCCGATCAGATAGGTACCCGCCGCGCGCGCCATCTCGCGCATGGCAGTGACAGTCTCGCCCTCGGGGCTACCGGGGACCTCGGCGCCATCCTTGACGTTGGGGACGCGCTCCGAGTACTCGCGGAAAGCAGTGACGGCGTACGGGCTGTTCCAGATCTCGGGGAGGACGATGAGGTCGGGCTTGGGAACCGAGGCAGCGGCGGCAGCGACTGCCTTGCGCGCGACGGCAATGTTGCTCGCCTTGTTGGCGGAGAGGCCAGAGAGCTGGAGGAGGGCCAGGCGGAATGGCTTGGCCTGGATAAGAGCCATGGTAGCGTAGTTGTGAGACAAGGGCAGTAGCTGTTGGTGAACAAGCAGATGTACTGCGGGATAATAGAGTTGCGACAGAGGAAGAAGTGGATAAGAGTGAAAGTGAAGAAAGGAAGGAGCGAAGAGAGAGTGATTGGGGGACTGCGCGTTTCGTGTTTAAGGTCCCATAAGTGGGCAATTGGGCAACTTGAGTCCCAAGCTGGAGCCATGTCAGAAATGACATTCCGCATCTACAGAGCACGCCGGCCGCAAAAGTACGCTGCTGGTTCTTCATTCCTCTCAACCTCATTTTCGTACTCCGCGGCCGTCCTGTTCCAATTCATGCGCCCATGCTCTGTCATCGCAGTCCGCCTCGCCATGGTTGCCTTGCCACCCAGTCAATATTCATGACTAGTTACTCCGCAGCTCACAGCTAGAAGTTGACTCTCCTCCCCCCCCCCCCCCCCTTTTCCCGAAGTTGCCGATTCGCGGTGGTCATTGCGTCCCGAAGTCGACCAAACGTAGCAACGCTGCCAATCTCGGCTCCTAGAATCCACAATCTTCTCCCAACGGATCCAAGCATCCAAGCTTCCAAGTGTCTAGTCAAGTTCAGCAGTCATCACACAGCACCCAGCAAGCAACTTGCAGAGCCCTCCTCGCTACAGCAGCCCGCAGAGGCGCGTCGGCAAGTTGCCGGCAACGCGGGCAAACGGGTGAGCCAGACGGTTGGGCCCGATCTCATTCCTTCCCTCTTCTGTGACAGTCGCCGTGGATCGCACACAATGTCCATATGTCTATAAAGCTATGTAGATACCTGGAAACCTGGAAAATGGCGCATCACCCAGCTCCCGGCGCTCCCCGACTGCCAGGGCGCCACGAGGGGCGCCAACGGCGCACTCGGACCACGGACATGTCCCGTGACTCCACGACCCAAAATGGGACTAAACACACGTGTAGCCGCCGTCGACGACGAGCTCCGAGCCCGTAGTGTACTTGGATGCGTCGCTGGCAAGGTAAACCAGGGCGCCCTTGAGGTCGGACGGGTCGCCCATCCGGCCCTGGCGTCAGTTGCTGGTCTATGCGCCCAACACCGCAGGCTAGTACCGAAGTACGTCAACACCGCGCCCCCGCGTGCCGAAGTGCCACAGCGAGTGCTACTGGCCCCGTTATGCCTGCCGAGGGGCGACTGTGGATGCCGGACGGGCGGGGGACAGAGGGCTGGGGGAGCTGCGGACCTGGTGAAGGGCGGCGAGGGGCATATATTTGATATGGGCCGAGTTCGAGCGGCGGTCCTGGATCTCAGACGCAAACCCACCATTGCAGTGGACGCCGAGCGCAGGCAGCCGGTGGCGGGGGCGACAGTCTTCCATGGTCGTCGGCGACAGCGGCCCCCCAGGACGGCCCTCCTAACCCCTCTAGCGCACAACCGCCGCTTGCCCCGTGCCCTTCACCGCCTTTAATCACTCGCTACTCACCTGCGGGATCTTGCTGACCCACGTCTCCCGCAGCACAGGATCCTTGTCGAGGATGGCCTTTGTGAGTGCTGTGAGCATATATCCTGGGCTAGGATCAGCAAGGATCCAGCCTCAACTCCTCAACTCACCTGATGCAGTTGACGCGGATACCGCGCCCCGCCCACTCGACAGCAAGCGAGCGTGCCATCTGCCGCACCGCCGCCTCTGTTTGTCAGCAGGTGTGTCAGCCCCGCAATCTCTGCTGCTCGGCCGTGTTGCCGCGGGCTTGCCTCGGTGTAGTCGAGAAACCAGTCCAGTCGCTAGCCGCCACTCACTCGAGAAGTTGTACGGCGTCTGCGGCTGGGGAACGTTGACAATACTCCCACTCATGCTCCCAATCAACACCTGGCTCCCACCGACGGGCATGAGTCTCGCCGCCTCTCGCGCACAGAACCAAGTGCCCATGACGTTGACATCGAGGAGCTTCTTCACCCGGTTCGTGGGATACTGGTCAGCGTGAAAGTTCTCGACGATCCCAGCGGCAGTCACGAGGATATCGACGCGTCCGAATTTCGCCTCGATAGTCGCGAAGGCCTCCTGGACTGAGGATTCATTGCTCACGTCGCAGGCTAGACCGAGAGCCTCGATCTCGGCATCGCCGAAGGACGCGGCAAGCTCATCGGCCGCCTTTTGCGCTTCACCGCCGTTCAGGTCCAGGATCACCAGTTGACTGGCGCCGCTTTCGATCAGCGAGGATGCCATCATGTTTCCCAGGCCACGGGCGGCGCCGGTTACAACGCAGACTTTGCCTTCGGTCGAGAAGGAGGGGAGGCTGCGCGGTCGGACAGAAGGGACGGACTAGGTTTAGCATGCTAAGTGAGGTAGAGTGGGGTTGGGCGCGGGCACGGGCTGTGGTTGGTATGGGGAACAAAGCGGAAGCGGGATGAAGGAGATGAGACAGCTGGAAGTGCGGATGCCAGGGGCGGGGTTGTCGATCGTACGTGTGAGGAAGGAGGGTTGGAGTACCAATTGGTGACACGATTGTGACAGACGGTGATGGCCTGCGGTATATGGCGCGCTGGAAGCTAGGGGAAGATTCAGCAGGGCAGATGGCGCAGGCGTTCCCAAAGGCGGCGCAGAAAGCGACCGAAGAGCAGTTTGGGCGCCGGTTGATGACAACAATTCGCCCTTCGCCCTACTCGGGCTCCGTCGCGATCCGCTTCTTGCGCCTCCCCTAGCGGCCGTCACCTACGGCCGAGCGACAGTGGCGACAGGCTAGATAAGGCTCTCCGCTGGGAGGGAGGTCACGCCATCGGGCCTCTCCCCCAACACCGAATAGCGTCGTCTTGTGTTCTTGATCCCGCTGTCCGACCTCTAATCCCATGCGCACATCCGCTTGGTGTTGTACACATCAACCTCACTCTCATCCTCCCCTTAACCAGCCATCGATCTGTGGGTTGGCTCACCTTCATCTCCGTCGACATGAAGCGGCCGATCCTCGCGGACGCGGGTTTGATCTGGACACGGCAGGGCAAGATCTTCTGGGACGTGCTGTGCGTCTTGTCCCTGCGCGTGATCGCTGACACGCTGAGAGTGCGAGCACTTTTCAGCGGGGTGCGAAGACTACGGTGGGTGAGCATGCTGACTGGGAATGACAGAAGGGAAAGCAGACAACAGATGTTATAAGAGATTATTGACGTTGGTGAATGGGTATGAGTCGGTATTGGCCCGGTGCGCCGGACCGATCGCCATTCCGGCTGGAACTGTTCCTCTCGTACCTCCCGTTTCTCCCGTTCCTACCGTTCCTACCGGCTGTTATTCCCATTCATGAGCGGAATGAACGAGCCTCAGCCTCGGTACGCATTCGAGTCTCTAGCAAGACACCGCATTCGAGACCTATCATTCCGACATTGAGCCGCCGGCTGATCTTATCGATCATAGCCAGCCAACTCCAGTCCGGTCGCCACGCTCTGCACGAGCGCGTCGATTGCGAATCCCCGCTTCGCGTAGTCTGCGTCAGCCAGCTAATGGTAGACATACCTTTCAGAGTCGCGTCCAGGTCCTTGAGCGGCACGATTCGCTGGACGATATGCTCGCCCTCGTCAGGCTTGGGTTGAGGAGGAGGGGCGTTGGGTGGTAGCTCGATCGACACCGTTACGAGGTGCATGTTGGCGCCGGTCATGCTGGCGTCAGTTAGGGATGGGGAAAAACAGGAGACGTACCCAGGATCCTTGACCATGACGGGAGACACTGAGATCACGTTTACTCCATTGCCGTGATACCCCGTCTCCTCGTGAAGCTCGCGCAGGGCAGTGGTCGCCGCGTCTTCTCCGGCATCGAGGAGGCCCGCGGGGAACTCTGTCGTCAGCGTCTCTCATCTGTTTACTGGATGCGGAACGCACCAACTACAGTCGCTGCCACGGGAGGACGGTATTGCTCGATGAGCACGACGCCTCGCTCGCCAGCCTGCTTCACCAGCGCCAGAATGTGCACGCTGTCGACGTCGCCCTTGCGCGTGGAGCGGTTCGCAACTTCCCAGAAGCGCTGGAGTTAGTCTACTTAAACTCTCTACCAAGTCACCATATGGAGTCAACCTCCCAGTCACACAGTCGAGGAAGGTCTCCAATGACTCACCTCCTTGCCGTCCTGGTCGCTGTACTTGATGCGCTGGAGACGAAGCCATTTGGCGTCCGTGGCGAACGTCTCGGTGGAGAGAATCTCTGGCTTGTGCGACATGGCGCGGCGTGTTTGAGCTAGCGGTTTGGAGATACGAGAGGCGACGAGTCTGTGCGTGAGACGGTTGAACGACATGGAGTGGTGGTGAGTGGCAGAGGTGGAGGTCGTGCGTCATCATTGTTTTCCCGCGATTAGAAAGTGCCTGGGATTTGCTAATGGTAAGTGGTCTTGTTGGTATTTGGATAATGCGGTGAGGTTTATTTGTCGTAATCAGTCTCCCTGCATTATTCAGTTCCGAGTAAATGAAATGAAGCGCGTCACGCGCCCAACGAACTCAACCTCAGATCCTCAATATCCTCAGTCCATCCATTCTCCTCTCCTCGCCATCACTCTCCTCACCATCATCACCATCGTCATCCTCATAGCATCCAGACAATAAACAGCGGCGTCGTCCTCCTCTTCTCAACGACGCGCCGCTGGCTCCCGATCATCTTCCTGCAGCTTTCCCCTCAACCCCCCGCCATGCTGGCACTGGGGCCCACACGCAGCTGCAACCCACCCAGCTTCACCAGCATGAGTGGCAATCCGTTTGCGCGTCCAAAGCCCTCTCCATCGAAAGGCAACCCCTTTGCGCGCGTGACAGAGTCAACGAGTTTTACGCGCAAAGCCCTTCTCCCAGCCACAGCGTCGCCGAAGAAGACGCCTACAAAGTCGCAATGGCGCATGCTATGGCGCGGCGGCTTCGAGATTGGGTCCGATGGTTGGCGGCTGGATGGTGAGCCCATCCTCATCTCCGCTAATTTCAGGCGTTGTGTTCTTCGCCCTGCTCACCTTCCCTAGCACCCCAACGCCGAGCATGAACCCCTTCGCGCCGCCAACGCCCGGACCCTCCGATCCGGCTCTGCCGACCGACGCAGACCTCTGCCTTTCCCTCGAGTCCCTGCGCGGACGCAAGTACCTCGCCGTACGGGGGACGACCGAGCTTGCCGACGACGACGTGCTCGACGGCGAAGAGGCTGCTGTCCAAATGTACCTCTCCCCTAGGCTGAGCTGACCGCAGGTCCACAGCGTCGCCGGTCCTCGCGGCGTATCTGACTGGAATGCTGTGTCGCGAAACCAATCTCGCACCAAGCGGACGCACGCGGAGCGCGATGATCGTCGGCCTCGGCGACGGCGAGGACGCGAACGTGCTCATATATGGCCAGCGGGTTGGCGAGACGGAGGCGCTCAAGCTCTGTGTGGGGCGGAGGAAACCCCCTCCGCCGCCAGAGAAGATCCGTCCTGGAGAACCCCTACCACGAGGTAAGCTCTTCAGCCGGTCGTTTGCTAACACCAGCTCCGCCGGAGATCGAAGCTCCACGCAGAGGCTTTCAGCTCCCGAAGCGTGCTATCTCCCGCGCCAACAGCATGCAGGCGTACGCGGCCCCGCCGGTTCTGCGCGCCCCAGGCTTACCCATCTCGGGGCGATTAGGCGAGAAAAGGTCGCGGATGGACGATCACGCGCGCGCGGGGCTCATTATACCAGAACGAGAAGAGGATGTGTTCGGAGGCATCACTCGTCCGCCGAGCGTACGGCAGAGGGAAGTCAGCCTTGCACCGTCCATGGCGCCCTCGACTTCCACCGCTGACGACCGGCCTTCCAAACGTGCACACTTGGTTGATTCCAAACAGGTGGTGGACAACAAAGGGGTGAGCTGACGACCTTTAAACGAGCTAACCCAGTGTATCCGCAAGATCACGATGAACGTCCTCGAAGAACGGGGGTTTCCGCGCGAAGGGGAGGTACACAAGGAGGTGTGGCCTGTCGCGTACAAGGGCGCATACTTTGCACTCGTGGGCTGCGAACTTTGGGCAAAAGGCTGACAGCAGCGGAGGAAGCTCGAAGGCGCGTCGCTAGACAAGGCCGAGGTCCGCGACATTGTTGGACGGCACCTCAACATGTACCTCCCTGCCGCTGAACCCAAGACATCTTGCAGCTGGAGCGACTCCACTGCAACGGACATCCGCGAAGGTGGTAACACCTCGCTCCCACAAGCGCTCTTGCGCACACCCACACGACAAGTCCTCTAACGGCCTCTTACATTGTACTTTGTATCACCTATTCATCGCATTTGCATTCGCACCTGCATCACACTAGCATTGTCCATGTCCATTGTACACAATATACATGCAGTCTATGTCTATGCTCTCAACCTGCGGCTTCCTCCCACCAGCTCCCTCCTGCACTGGCAGCTGGCGCTGGTCCTCGCCGCTTTGGCTGGTTGTCGATCTTCTTCCCAAACCGTTTCACCACCACACTCAGTCCCGACGAGATACCCTTCTGTCCTCCGCCCGGGAACGACTTGTTCCCCCCAGCCTCCTCGTCGTCATCCCTCTTCCTCTTCTTCTTCCGGCCCGGCATAGCGCTCCCCGTCTTCTTGACATACGCCTCCATCACGCCGCGCAGGCTAGCCTCCCAAGCATCCTTATTGAGGCGGTAGAGACCCATGGTAGCCCGCGCATCCGTGATCGAACTATGCGCCCCGCTCTGGATCTTGAGACCGAGCTGGCTCTCCACAAGCGACTTGAGTCCGGGACGTTTGCTGCGCGCGGCCTCGCGGAGAGGCCGGTATCTCTGTGTATCGCGCACGAAAGGAGCTGGATGAGAGAGGAGGAGTGCCTGTGGTAAGCCTCGCTCTTGAGCTATCAAATGCGATTCAAATAACTGAATGCAGACTCACCTTCGTGTCGTTCTCAATTGCGTGTCCAACCAACACCCGCCCTTGCACCAACTCGGCGACCTTCTTCTGTACCTCGTCGAAGAGGGGTGCACCCCGCAAATCCGACTCCCGAATACCAGACACCCACGTCCGGTAATCCGTGACCCGCTCGCGCGGAGCCACGTAGCTATCCAAGAGCACGTGTCCGTGGTAATTGACCAACGACACGCGAGCGAGTACACTCTCCGCACCAAGATGCCCAAGGCCGACCATCTCACAATCGAGAGCGACGTAGTTCCCAGGCCTGGTGTCAGATAACCCGTGCGAGACTTACGCTTTCTTAGCCTCCGTGAGCACCTCGTGGCCCAAAACCATCTGCCGGAGCTCTTGGAGGAGCGGGCTGTCGTTGGGGGGAGGGAGGAGCTTGACTCCAGTGTTCGATGGCACGCTGCTCGTGGGCGGAGCCGTCTCCGTCTCCGCGATGGCTGCGCTTGCGAGTGCACCTATCCCCTGCTTGGGGCGTTTCTTTGCGGAAGGCCCGCGGCGCGCATCGGCGGGTAGTTTCTGCTGTTAGGCCCGGAGGAGCGCAAGAGTTGGACCCACCTTCTTCAGCGCCGCCCAGTTGCTGCTTGGCGCTTCCTTGGATTCCTTGCGCGCAGCTCGGGCTGCCGCGAGCTTCTTCTGTCGCCCAGAATCGGGGTTTGGGGCCTTGTCACCCTCCTTCTTCTTCTTGTTGGGGCTGCCGGTGTCGCTCATGGTAATATAATGTTGACAAGTTGGAGGGGCGAGAACCAAAGATTCATATTGAGCGGAGATGGGGATATGTCCGTACCCTACCTTATTTGATGAGGGAGTGGGGCAGGGCGGCCTTGTCCGCCAACGGTAGACTCTTGAGCTCGCCCACCATGCGTCACAATTACATCACAACATCAGCACGTCACAACACCACAACATCTCACTCCTTGATCAGTGGCGATGCCAGAAAACGCGCCACTCCTCCCTTCTGGGCTCTCTGAGCGCCGCCGCGCAAGGGGATACATCACGCTCCTTGTGCCTGTCGTCCTCGTCCTGGCCACACTCGGTGTGCTTATCTTCGGCAAGCGCGAGCCGACCGACCCTCTCGGGTTGGCGCAATCGTGGCTCGACCAGTACGTCTCCCGTGGGATATGCTGACCCCAGCACGCCTGTCGTTGATGGGCATATCGACCTTCCCATCTACGTGCGCGAGATGTATGGGAATGACGTGACCAAGTTCGATTTGGGCAAGAAGATGGTGAGTGCGGCGTGCTCTGCGATATGGGCACCGCACGCAAGTAGACGAGGTATGGGGGTAAATTGCGACTTGTACTATTCGCAAAGGGCCTCGATCCTGTGTTGCTCGTCAATATTGCCGTCTCATCAACGAGATGGCCTATGATAGCATCCCTCGCGCTCGCTTGCTGACACAAGTCTGGGCACGTCGACATTCCCCGCATGCGCGCGGGCCGCCTCGGCGGTTTCTTCTGGAGCGTCTACACCGACTGCCATGAAGAGATTGACGGGCCCGACTTCCTCAATCCCTCCCACCACGTGCGGGGTATGTCTCCCCCGTGACCAAGCTGATTTAGATACGCTCGAGCAGATCGACCTGGCGCGTAACCTGATGGACCGCTACTCGGGCACGTTCGAGTTTGTCACCACTGCCCAGGGCGCCCGGGACGCAATGGCGCGCGGACGTATCGCGTCCTTCATGGGCATCGAGGGCGCCCACCAGCTGGGCAACTCCCTCGGCGTCCTCCGGCAATACTACCGTCTTGGGGTGCGTTACGCGACCCTGACGCATAGCTGCAACAACGCGTTCGCGGACTCGGGAGGGTACGACAAGCCTCCTAATGCAACGTGGGGCGGTCTCTCGCCTTTTGGCTTCGAACTGGTCAAGGAGATGAACCGCTTGGGCATGCTCATTGACCTCTCGCACGTCTCAGATAACACGGCGCGGCAGGCAATCAAGGCATCTAAGGCACCGATCATGTTGAGCCACAGCGCCGCGAGGCACTTTAACAACTTCTCGCGCAATGTTCCGGACGACGTACTCGAGATGATCGGGCGGGGGAAGGGCCAGACAGACGGCGTTGTAATGGTCAAGTGAGCAAGGCTGATTGTGGGTGACTGATGCCAGCTTCTTCCCATCGTTCGCGAGCCCGGACCCAGACTCGGTCGGTGTCGCTGCCATCGCCGACCAGATCGACTACATCGTCTCCAAGACTGGCCACCACCAGTGAGCTCGATCTATACCGGCAGCTGACAGCAGTGTGGGCATCGGTAGCGACTTTGACGGCATCGACCGCGTCCCCAAGGGATTAGAGGACATGTCCAAGTACCCGTATCTGGTGCGTCCTACATTGCCTAACAGTTCGCTCACCCTAGATCGCCGAGCTCATCCGCCGCGGCTGGACGCGGTACCAGGTCGCCCAGCTGGCCGGTGGCAACATTCTGCGCGTCCTCGAGGGCGCTGAGGGCGTGGCGGCGCGGTTGAAGCGCGTCAAGGGCCCCAGTATGGCCAAATACGACAAGAGACGCGACCTCGATGGTGGGTGGGGTGGGTTTGAGCTGTGAGATAGACGTGGACCAGAATGGATGCGGGGGGGGGGGTTGATTGGTAACATGCATGTGATGTTCGGGCGGCTGGGTTGAAGGGAGGGGAGGTCCCGTGCGGTCACGGTGCAGGTATATCTACCGCCGGCAGCCATGCTCTCTACATCTTTCGCCGTGCATGTGCCCCGCTACTCACCATCAGAGCTTCGTGACACCCTAAATCTCTCACCTGAACCGGGCTCCTCCTTGAGCAACGCACTTAGCACGGCCGATCAGATCAGGCCGAGCGAACCCACCACCCAATGGCCTAGAACAGATCCAAGGAGTGGAGACATGCAGCCTCGTGAGGAAATGGGTCCAGCCGAGTCTACAACGCATGGTTACGTGCTCTCCCAAATTTGTTCGCAGCGACTCTGAGCCGCGCGTCATTCATCCACACTTACACCGCGGCCAAATGCTGCTGAATCCTCGGACTGCGGATCGGGTCTTCGCCGCAACGGACCTGGATCCCTTACTCCGGTTCGGAGCAATGACGTCCCGAACAACTCATTCAACGTCACCAAGCCACAAATCTGAAAAGTAGCCGCTGGGGAGCTGACGAACACGCCGTCGAGAATAATGAGCATGAGCGAAGTCACCCCGAGTACGTGTGTGTAGCCGTGTGAAAGAGAAAACGAGGGTGAGAGAACGGCGACTAGTGGCTCTCGGATGTGCCGGGCCGCGCGGCCCGGAGCGGATGGGAACCCGGCCCGCCTGCCGAGAGACTCAGCTCCATCACACGTATTTCTGCTCCACTCTCTGTTTCTCTACTTGTCCATCTCTCCTCTCTCTATCGCTCTCTTACGTTCGTTTTCTCAATCTCAATAATGGCCGCTCCTACCAATAACATGGCTCGCGGGTACGCCGTCACCGACCCCAAGAATTACCTCGACTTCCAAGTTAAGGAGTACGAGCTCGAGCCGCTCGCCGACGACCGCATCACTGTCGCTGTCGAGTGCTGTGGTGTTTGCGGGTCTGACCACCACACCATCTCGGGCGGGTGGGGGCCTTGGGAGACCAAGTTTGTCGTTACGGGTCACGAGGTCGTCGGCAAGGTCGTCGAGATCGGCAAGGACGTTACCTCGGTCAAAGTTGGCGACAGGGTTGGTGTTGGCGCGCAGGTCGGGTCATGTGGCGACTGCAAGTGGTGCAAGAACGACAACGGTGAGTTGACCACGTCCCTACCATTCCTATCCTTAAGGTTCGACTCCGCACAGCGCTCGTCGTTCACTACACCCGCTTCCCTGCGCTCGCTTCACTCGCGCTGACACGCAGAGAACTACTGCCCTACCCCCGTCCACGGGTACAACACGCTTTGGCCCGGCGGCGCCGAGCACCAGGGCGGATACAGCACCCACATCCGCGCGCAGGAGCTCTTCGTCTTCCCGATCCCCGACGCTGTCCCCTCGGTCGAGGCGGCTTCGATGCTCTGTGGTGGCCTGACCGTCTTCTCTCCTCTCGTCCGTAACGGCGTGAAGAAGGGGTCCAAGGTCGGTGTCGTCGGCCTCGGAGGTCTGGGACACTACGCCGTTCTCTTCGGCGTCGCCCTCGGTGCAGAAGTGACCGTCTTCTCCCGCTCTGACGCCAAGAAGGCTGACGCGCTCAAGATGGGTGCCAAGGCCTTTGTGGCCACCGACCCCGGCTTCGAGAAGGGACACTTCCGCGAGTTCGACGTCATCATCTGCTGCGCGAGCAGCAGCAGCCTTCCCATCGACGAGCTGCTCACCTGCCTCGACGTCGGGTGCAAGTTCGTGTTTGTCGGCATGCCTGAGGAGGGGATCAAGAACATCACGTCCCAGAGCATGGCTGGCAGCGGAGTCGCCCTCGGGTCCAGCCACATCGGGTGCCGTACCGAGGCGCTCCGTATGCTCGAGATCGCGGCGGAGCAGAAGGTCAAGCCCTGGATCGAGCTTATGCCTATGAAGGACGCGGCTAAGGCCATCCAGGCCGTCGAGGACGGCTCGGTGCGCTACCGCACCATCTTGACCCAGGACCTCGTTTAATGTAGCAATATAGGGGATGTGACAAGTTCTGTGCGCAGTGGCTGCTGGTCTGGAGCGATCTGGTTCATTCACTGTCACTGGTACTGTTCTTAGCGGGCCGTGTCAGCAGCAACGACAGTACGGCGGTACGGTGATCCGGTGAGGAGGTCCCCATCGACCCTCTCGACAAAACGGGTATTCTTGGGAGTGGGGCAGAGACTCACTCTCCTGGTAGCGTTGATGCAGATCCGCCGTGTCACCTTCCTTCATCTCTAAAAACAGAAGAGCCAGACAACAAAAGATCAGGTCCGACTGGGAATCGAACCCAGGCTACAAGAACAAGTCGAAATGCCTCAGAATCTTGTGTACTAACCACTATACGATCAGACCGATGAAAAGTTTATTCCCTACTTTATGCATCATCCGCCGGCGTTATTTTACTTTTAACAGCTCTAACCGGTGGATTCTCAAATTCAAACCCTGATAGTGCTCTGCAAATGATGCCATCACCGCCGCTGTGCGCTTCTGCTCCCCCCAGCTCCGAGTTTGTCTGCAGTTCTGCACTTTCCCTCTCTTCCCTTGTGCTGCGCGTCGGATCGGGGAGTAGTTGGGTTACTGACGCAGAGGTCTGACGCCCGGAAGTAGCCGCACCCCCCAAACATCGGTTGAGGCCATCCGGTGGAGGTCGTCCACACACACTCTCACCTCGCTCACACCCCACCTATGCTCGCTACCACACCGTCATCCGCCACCACACACATCGGCTCAATCCCCTTCCCACCTCACCCTCTCAGCAAAGAGGGCCACAAAGCTGGCTCCAAGGCAAATCCCGAAACGCCAGACCCACATCAGTGTAACTTTCAGTACGTCCCAGAAAGCTAGAGAGCGGCTGGCTGGCCCCAGTTGGTATCCGCTGACTCCAGTGTGTGTTCCGCCCTGGTTCGGTCTAAGGTTGCTTCTCTGGTCTGATTAGTTATCTATTTGGGAATTAGAGGTGCCCATGGCCTCTAGTATCTATTCGATATCTATTTGGGAATTAGAGGTGCCCATGGCCTCTAGTATCTATTCGATATCTATTTGGGAATTAGAGGTGCCCGTGGCCTCTAGTAGCTTCAGATAGTGAGGATTAGAGGTCACTGGTGGGCCCGGTTGAATTTAGAGTTAGGCAAGGTCTTGGTTGCTCATTAGAAGCTGCTTAGGATTCAAGAGTAGCCGGTCAAAGAGCAGTGAGTACGGAGCGGAAAGGGCCAGCCAGCCAGTCATTTTTGGGGTTGGGTCTTGGGATGGCGAGTACGTGGTTGGTGTTAAGCATGAGAAGGACTGGATTACGAGTGTGCACATGAGTATAGGGATTCAAGGCAGCCAGCTGTATGCGGCTCACTGATAGCTGCATTGGTACGAAAGATCCAAGTGGATGCATATCGGGTATCGTGCCACCTCAAAGCCACACCCAAATAGACAGTGGCATGTGACTGGAAACCAAATGTAATTGGCCATCCACGCGGATCGAACTGTCGCCAGACGGGATCAAAATTCCGCTCCCTCGCTCGCCACTGTTTCGATTCTCTCCACACAACTTCTACCCACCCCTCGCCCAGCTCTCTCCCACCTTCCCCCACCACCTCCAGCTTCTCTACACTCGCCTCCATCAAGCTCTGAATGACCGCATGAGGATTCACGAGCTCCTCGAGGCAGTCATCGACTACGTCGTCGTCGAGGGTGTGCTGGGTGAGTTTGGTTTCGGACGCGTCGCAAAAGTCCGCGCGCGCAGTCTGGGCGAAAGGTTCGAACGTCGGATGAAAGGACAGGCGGTGGAGGCTGGCCAGCAATGTTGATGTTGACGCGCCTGCCCTTCATGGTGCGGAAAGGAGCGGGGTGGGTGGACGGGCCAACGTGGGGGCGTGGTCACGGCTAGAGGAAGCGGGAATGATGAGAAGGAGCTGGGCTTTAGACATTGTCTCTGCTGGGAGGCGTCGGGGCCCGAAGCGCGTCGCAAGGACCTAATGGGCGTGTGGCCGAAGGTTTCGGAGAGCAAATGATGAACACGGACAGGCGGGTGGATGCGGAAGCGGAAGAAGGAACGCTGACTCTAGGTGCCGACCCGCTGGTCGTTCAGAAGCACCTGGTCACCCTCGATCCAAAGGTCGACGACGCGTACTTTGCACACCTCTGGCCGCACATTGCCTCGCACAAGCTCGTGCAGGTCGTCGTGGCCGAACATGCGCTCACCGACCCCAACCCCTTCCCGACTCCGGAGGGCACCGATCTCCTCACCTTCCTCGGCGAGGATGATGGCGCCGACCCTCCCGTGAAGACGGCAGACCTCCGCGCTCTGACGGAGCGATATCCCGATCGCGTGCGGATGCGGTGTGTGGACGACGAGGTGTACTATCGCCTTACAGGCTCGCGCCAGCGTGTGCGTAACTCAACGCCGACCTTCCTCCACGTCCCCCCAATCATTGCGCTGTCGCGCCCGTTCGTACCGCTGACTCCAGATACCTCGTATCACCCCCATGATCTTCACCTACCTCCAACTCTCGGCGCGGTCGCGTGAGAAGGGTATCTCGGCACTCGAGCTCGGACCCCTCACCCAGACTAACCAGAAGAGCGTGTTCCACTACATCCGTGTTCTAGTGCAACTCGGGCTGTGTGCAAAAATCCCCGCCAGCCTTCACGGCGCCAACACGTCCATCTTAGTCTTCCGCAAGTTCCTCGATCAGAACCCCAACTACAGGGCTCACATGCGCAAGAGTAGCCAGGAACCAGAAGTCAAGGAGGAGCACAAGGAGGAGGATGGCGAGGACGCCGCCGTGCCGGAGGAGGATGGCGAGGTGGAGAACCTTGGGTTCAACTTTGCGCCGTTCTCGGAGATGGAGCTCGGCGCAGGACATATACCCCGCGAACGCCTTATCCGTGTGCTTGACCACCCCGGACTCAAGAATCATCTTCTTGGAAACCACCACTTGCTCCAAGTTCTTGGATGGCCCACGCAGGGGTACAAGAACCGCCACCGCCGTCAGCTGCAGCGCCATATTGCGCTGATGGTCGACGAGGGCATCGTCGAGTATGTCGACATAGGCAACGCGCTACGTGCGTGTCTTCGCCTCACAAAATTCAACCCCGACTACGTTCCGCCAGCGAAGGTAGAGGAGATCCAGGTGATCGAGGAGGTGCCCATGATCGGTGAGCTGTGAAATTCTACCGGAGAGCTAACATCAGCGACTGAGTACGCTGAGTCGTTCCACTTCCACGGGGGTGCCATTGCGACGGCCAGCCTCGAGTCTCAGGTCATCAACTCGATCCACAGGTCTGGACCGCAGGGCCGCACATTGCAGGACCTCTACGTCAGCCTGAGCGGTATCTTCCGCCGTACCCTCGAACATATCATCAATCGTATCGACCTCGTCTTCCTCGCCCCACATCTCAAGCACAAGGCCATCCGCTGCGTGATAGAGTCGGTCCAGCGGGAGCGTCGCCTGCGCCTCTTCTCTATCGACAACTACGTCAGGCACATGGCACATCTGGGCATTGTCGTTACCCCTCCACCAATACCACCAGCTGCTGGACACTGGGCGGATGTCTCGTTCCGCAAGTTCATCGAGAACGGCACCCAGCTCAACAAGGCTATTGAGACGTTGTCGGCTGGTATAATACCAGTCGGATCCGCGTACTCCGGTGGAGCAGGCCGCAAGCGTGGTCCGCGGAAGTCGGCCACGGTGTCAGAATCGCCAGCCCCGGCTCTCGGGAAGAGGAAACCGCGTGCCTCCACGCGTTCCCGTGCGGCTGCCGCCGAGGACGATGAGGAAGCTGCCCCGGAGCAGGAGGGAGAGAGCGAACGCGCCGCGTCCCCGGCCCCCGTCCCGAAGAAGAAACAGAAACGCGAAGCACCACCCCGCCAGCCGAAGTACGACAACGACGTGCAGGAGCGTGGGCGGCCGCGCAAATACGTATACGTCGTCAACGAGGACGGCACGCGCAACCGCATGATCCTTGGTGACTTGAAGTTAACCCCGGCTCTTCCTCCGTTACTCATCTATGTGAAGGAGGCCGGGGTACTCTGCCTCCCACCCAAGGGCTATTCCGGCGTTGGCGAGCCTCCGACACTCACGGAAGAGGCGATAGCGGCCGGCCTCTCGCCTGAGCATTATGGCCCGGCGAAGCGCGGCAAAGGCAAGGCCAAGCCGAAAGGTAAAGCCCCACCCAAGGGGAAGAAGCGCAAGGCCGGCGAGGGTGAGGACGAGGGTGAGGACGAGGGTGAGGAAGGCGAGGTGCTGGCCGAGGGCATACCAGCAGAAGACGAGACAGGGCCTTCAAAGCGGCCTCGTAGAAAAGCTGCCATGAGGAAGTCACTGGCCGAATTACCACCTGACTTCGAGCCGGAGGAAGGCGCCGAGATAGACGAGCTCATTGCGGAACAAGACGCGATCGACCCAGACGCGATGGAGATCGCAGTTGGACTGGTTCGGGAACCCAAATCTGTCCATGTTGGCGTTGGTCCGTCGGCCGAGGCAGACGCGGCTGTCGCTGGGGCCTTGCTTGACGTCGCGATGGCCTCCGAACCCGCTGGAATAGCAACAGGCCCGACCGAAACTATCGAAGTACCCAGCGCTTCGGACCAGACGGCAGTGTCCACTGCCGTTACGATCGACGTCACCGTCTCTCAAGCAGCTGTCCCCGCTCCTCAGGCGAAGTCGCCACCCAAGCCGCGCCGCGGCAAGAAGGCTCTCATTCATGCTGCTGATAAGAGCGTGGCTGTTGAGGCCGAGACTGCCAAGGGGCCCAGACGCTCTACTCGGGCCAGCAGAGCTGCCGCTGCAACACCACCCAATGCTATAGACGTTGACGCACTGTCTGGCCAGGAGCCGGCGCCTGCATTTGCTGGCCCTCAAGGCGCTGCGTTTGCTGCCGAAACGGCAGAGCTTCCAGCCGCAATAACACCAGCTCCCGACGGAGAGGGTCCCGAACTAACAGAGGCCCAGGCTACTCCGACTGGACCGTTGAACCCTGCTGCGCCTGCCGGCGTCGACATTGCTACCCCTGCTGCCCGCATCGAAGCAACGCCAGACCTCGTGGCGGTTGATGAGCACGAGAGGAAACCGCAGCCAGTGGGCCGCCTTACCCGTGTTGACGTCGCCACCCTGCGCAGGATACAAGAGCTCCTCCAGTGTCTCATCGACAGCGGTGGCGTCATGACCGACAACAAACTGTATCACGAGCACAAGGACTGGGTCAACAAGTGGGCCGGCACCGACCACCCTTTCGCTCCCGTCGTTCCTGCAGGTATGGACCGCAAGGTCTTCAAGCGCGTGCTCGGCATCTTGGTTAACGACGGCCGCATTAAGGAGCGTATCACCAACATGCCCACCACGACCGGCCGCTGGGTCAAACAGACGATCGTGTTTGCGGACGGCACGCCAGAGGTTGCGGTCAGCACCTACATCCACTCGCTCGCGAACACTGTTGGCTCGCAGCCGTCGACGCCTCAGCCAGTTGCGAGGTCCAGAGTCGCCTTACAGTACTCTATGTACAAGAAGCCGAGCCGCGCGAGCATCCTCTCGGCGGCCGACCTCGACGACAAGACCGAGTCTCCGAGCAAGGCTCCCCTTACTCAGCGTGAGGCGTTCCTCAGCGAACCTGGAATGGGCGCACACTTGTACGGCTACCTCACCGGCCGCAACCTCCGCACCAAAGCGCTCCACAAGGCCATCCTCAAGGTTCTCTCCTCCGAGGCGGCCCATGTGGACGCGCCAAGTTTAGTGTCCATGACGCCACGACTTTTCGCCATGCCCCTCGTGTTCGAGGAGCTGCACATACGCGACTGGCTCCGGATCGTGCGCGTCGAGAAGTGGGATGAGGAGTTGTATCAGTGGACCCAAGTGCCTGGGAACCTCGACATTAGACTCAAGGACTTACCTCAGGACATCGCTGAGCGCGCCAATATGAGCGGGCGGTCGTGGCACAACGCCAAGGTCAACAGCGTTCGCACGTTATTCTCGATGCTGTCGTTCCTCCAGATCCTCACGCCTCTACAGCCTTGTGACGAGGGAGTGGCCACTGTTCGGCTGGACGAGGTCAATGGGGACCACCCTCGAACGTACGAGCGCGCACCTGACGCCACTGCCGCACCATACTTCATCCTCCACGATGTCGCACCAGTGTACCACGTCGCGAACGCTTCGCTTCCTCTTCTCGGCTTCATGCCTGCACACGACGAGGAGCAAGCTGAGAAGCTGTGGGGAATGATCAAGGACGCCGCGCACCAGGCTAACACGCCACACCTTACTCGTATCGACGTACCTGCATTCCCTTTTGCACCCGTCGTCACCGGTGTCCTCGACATGACCGTCAATCTGAGTGCTGCACTGTTGTCCAAGCGGAGGTGGAAGGACGAGCTCAAGCTTCTTGACGGGCAGCGCCGGGCTCTCAACGCGACTATCGACAACCGCGGTGTTCGTACTGTCAAGACGAAGGAAGAGGTGGCTAAACTGGCGTACGACCTGGCTATCACGCCTTCGGACGTTGAGACCTACCTGGCGCGTCGGGGTCGACTGATGGCGGCAGGTGAGAGGCCGATCCGGCCGGCTACCCCGCGGGCCACAACTACCTACACGCGCTCGGAGCGCAACATCGAGAAGGCCGCTATTCGCGAGGAACTTGCGAACCGCATCCGCGCCGCCCGCCAGGTGTATGAGCAGCGTGTGCAGTCTGCTGCCGCCAAGGTTGGCGTCGAAGTCACCCAGGAGCTCCTCGACTACATTGTTCGTAACCGTCCGATGACTCGTCTTGGTGAAATCACCAGTGACCAAGAGCTCGTTACGATCATGGAATCCTTTGTGCGCGTCAAGAACGGCTTCCAGCTTCCACCTCGACGCAACCCCGGTCTCACTCGCGCCAGCACCAACCACATCAAGCCTAGCCGGAGTCGCGGGCGGCCGCCCAAGCCCAAGGACTACAAGCCGATGGTCTTGCCCAAGGTTGAGAAGGAGAAGGGCCGACGATACCGCCATCACTGGACAAAGGAAGAGGAGGAGCTCATCCTTGACTGTGAAGCCGTCATTCGCGCTCGCGCCCGTGGCACTCAGCAGCGCGGTCGTGCAGCAATGAAGGAGATCTTCCCGATGATCGGTGATCAGGTTCTCCGCGCCAAGGTCAAGAAGCTGCTCGAGCCTCCTGGCAAGGCGGCGTACTACCAGCGGCTCGAGGATGCCGTGGCCAACATCCTTGACGAGTTCAAAGGCAGCGACGTTCTTCCGGACCCCAACCCCGGCAGTATCACCCACTTCAACCTGAAGCTCTATGTCGACTTTGTGCGCACCAAGATCAACAAGGCGCTACTACGTTTACCGGTGTCTTCCGCTCCACCACCTGGCAAAGGCAAGGCACCCGAGCTTCCCAGCGACTCCAAGGAGCTCATCAAGAGCTACGAGTGGGAGTACCTCAAGGCGACAAACACGTCGTTCGACCAGATCCTCGATATACCTGGTAGCGAGGAGAGCAAGTTACACAACATCAGCCTCGCGAGTGTGGTTGAGGAGGAGCCGCGCGCATGCCAGCAGCCTGACTCGGCCGTGGACCGCACGACCTCAATCATCCGCGCCGCGATAAAGGTGAGTTATCCAACGTGTTGTGGAGCTAACTCACGCAGATGGTCGTGTCCACGCCTAACGCTGTGTACAATATGCAGGCTGCGTCACAGCTGCTGAGCAACTACTACAAGGACGAATACGAGCCCCAGATCGCAGCCCTCGTCAACGAGGGCATGCTCAACAAGAACATCAACTCGATGAAGACGCCCGGTCGCATGTATGGGTACGCGAACGGCTGGCTGTACACAGCCGAGGGCTTTGTGCCGCCCGAGGTGCCGAGCCAGGTCCGTGGCATGCAGGCCAGGCTCGAGGAGGGCGAGATGACGTGGCCCTTGGTGGGCCACCCGGGCGACCTGGCCACGTTCATGCAGATGGTGTCGAACCACGAGGTGAGCTTCCTTTTCTGAATCCAGCTGACGCCAGCTCGATATCGACATCAACGCGGACGAGGTGCCAGCTCTGGGCATGGAACGGCTGGCATACAACACGCGTTCACTGAGTGAGCTGAAGATGTCCGATTGAGCTGACATCAGCCGACGCCTCGTTCGAGTGGGACATGCGCGTTAAGCGGATCGGAGGGTCGATGGACGCTGTACGGTTCCCGTCTCCCCCGGCGCCTCTCGAAATCCCGCCGTTGACGCCTTGGTTGGTGAAGCCGGGCCCTCAGGAGCATGTCCAGCGCGTTATGGACGCCATCGTCGCTGCCAGCGCCGACGGAATCACGGCCGGCGGGCTCAAGCTCGAGACGGGCCTTTCGGTCAGCCAGATCGACGGCGCCTTTGCCGCACTGGCTGCTGAGGACAACCCGCGTATCTTCTGGGCAGGATATGACAACGCGCACGTGGTTGCGCGCGAGTTCTGGGGCGGGTGGACGACGCGCATCAAGCCGGGCGACAAATTCTTCGGGCCCGACCAGTGTCCACGCGTCGAGTGCGTTGCGCGTCGCTGGGTCGACATCTGGGGCGACGTTATCCCGCTTGAGTGGGACCGTTGCATGAAGGCTGTGCTCGGCCAGCTAATCGTGCGTCCTGGCCTAACTGAACACGACCTTCGCCAGCGCCTCGCCACGGTACTGGACCGGATGGAGTTGTCGGACGTGCTCCAAGCACTTGTCGCCGCGGGGTGGGTTAAGCGGCGCACTGGTCTGCCATCATCTCGGCTCGTGCCGCCGGTGCACGCGACGGACGCGTGGGAGGCGCGCGCGATTGTGATTACCACTGCGGAGCACCTGTGGGTCTAGCATTTGAGCGGGAATGAATCTAAGGAGAGACGGACGACGAGGATAAGCACCGGAGTGGGAGTATATTGCGACATACGGATTGCATGTTTGTATATTGAAGAAAGGTGTACTTGTTCATGTGGCGGGGCAGGTTTGGCGGGGCAGGTGACAGGTGACGAGAGATGGCCGATTGCGCCATCTGCAGTGCGCAACGAGCTCCACAGTTGACGACCAAGCACGCTACCAGCTCGACTTGTTGGGTACCTCAATCCCTACATACAAGCACATAAAGCACCCACTCGCTCGTTGACATTCTCAACTCCCTGGCAGTCTTGGGATCTGAGTGACTACCTTCGGAATCGCCTCTCGGCCTCGGACGTAGACTCGGAGCCTCTGAGCCTCCGACCCTTCGGGACCCTCGGACCTGGCCAAGCGCCGCACTTTCTCCGCCCTGAATCTTAATCAGCGTTGACTCGCCACCCAACGATTCTCCCTCACTCTCAGAGAACTTTGACTCTTACATTTGAACATCTCAACATCTTCATCTCGCATTCTTGCATCGCATCCTTGCATCTCCCATCTCCTCCCGCATCCCCAAAACAACAAACAACCTCCCGATTCGGATTCACAGCAATCGCGTCCCGTGACCTCGTGACCCCGTGAGCTGTGATCGACGCGTTCAGCGTAACGCCATTGCGCCACCCGCGACACGCAACACGTCGATATAAAACATTCGGCCCCAGCACAGATCCATCTCCATCTAGGCTTGTTCGACTCTCTACTTGGCATCACTCCCTTCGCCACCCACACTTCCTCTCTAACCCACCCCTCCTCATCACCCAATCCCCAATCCCAACCCCCACAATGACCTGGATCTTCGGCTACGGCTCCATAATCTGGCGCCCTGACTTCCCCTACGCCGAGCGCACCCTCGCCTTCGTGGCAAACCATACCCGTCGCTTCTGGCAAGGATCGCCCGACCACCGCGGAACTCCCACATCTCTCGGACGGGTCGTGACACTCGTCCCAGAACCCGGCGAGGTGTGCTGGGGCTTTGCGTACCGTGTCCCTCACGACCGCGTAGACGAGGTCATGGCGTACCTCGACCACCGCGAGCGCGGCGGCTACATCCGCATCTCAGTGCCATTCCACCGCGCCTCGTCCGTCTGCGCAAACCCCCTCCACAACATGGGCCCAGCCATCGAGAGTATCACCTACATTGCAGCCCCCGATAACGAGCATTATCTCGGCCCTGACGCTCTTCCGCGCATGGTTCGACAGATTGCCAGCGCCGAGGGAGAGAGTGGGAGGAACGCTGATTATGTCATCAACCTCGCTACGCATTTGCGTGACATGGGGCTCGAGGATCCACATGTCTTCACCCTCGCTCAGGCTGTTAGGGAGGCCGTCGCAAGCCCCGTCGTACAGGCCAAGGTCCTCGAAGCACTCGAACAAGAGGCCAAGGAAGTGCCGGTGCCTACTCGGTCTGCAGTTAGCGCGCTCGCTTGGTGAGTCCAGCAACTAACGACGTATTAGCTGGATCCGCGCTCACGTCAGATTCACTGCGCCTCCAACCTGTACACACGTGCCCAACTGGACGACACCAATATGTACATATGCGCCCATTGTACATTAGCTATACATCGCATTGGCCTTGCCTAAAGTCTCGAAGTGGGCGGCGGAGTGTTGCGTTCAGCCTATAGAGGCGTTGTCTCTGTGGTTGTGAGTTGTAGAGCTTGGGTTGTGAGAGCGCGCAAGGAGCAACTGTTGTTCATAGGCCGCAGAACTGATTAAAGGCTCTAGAATGCCTGTAGGAAGGCTTCTATTGCACAATGCTGTTCCTCACGGGTCGAGGTCAACTCTCATCCTCTTCTTAGTACAGGGACGTGTCGATAACTCCATCGTACAGAGCGTGCCATTAAACCAATGTTTACATCTCCAAGCTATCACATGACTAACAGTCATGCCTCCTCTTCGACCCACCCCACACACCTGGACGCGTTCGCATGCGGCTGACGCGCCCCTCACGCATGCGCATGCTGACCCGTCACAAAGGGATGGAGCAGCGCCTCGCGTGGCGAAATACGCCGTACCGGGTCGAGCATGAGACATTTGTCGAGCAGGTCGACAAACTGCTGCAGCTGCTTGAGCTCGTCGACGCCCATCTTGGCCTGTACGCTCGAGCTCGGCATGAGGCGGGAGCGGAGGTCACGCGTCGCCTTGGAGATGACAACCGTCTTGACAACGTCGGCGCCAGTGATGCGGTCCGTCTCGGCCGAGAGGAAGTTGTTGTTCTCGTCAAAGTGCATCGCGCCGAGCTGGGCCTTCTTGATCATCCGGTGGGGTAGCTTGCCTTTCGTTTCTTGCTGCAGGAGGAGCATGTGGTTGTTACTCCGGCCTGGGAAGAGGATCTTGCCCGTGTACAACTCGAAGAGCGTGCACCCGATCGCCC
Organism: Cutaneotrichosporon cavernicola; assembly: GCF_030864355.1. Lineage (NCBI taxonomy): Eukaryota > Fungi > Basidiomycota > Tremellomycetes > Trichosporonales > Trichosporonaceae > Cutaneotrichosporon > Cutaneotrichosporon cavernicola. The sequence goes on along the minus strand of NC_083400.1, from coordinate 456,937 downwards.
AGATGTCGATGGCGGTGTCGTAAGGAAGGCCGAGGATGATCTCTGGAGCACGGTAGAATCGAGACACTAAATAGGGCGTGATCTCGCCGTCTGAGACCTCGGCGGCCGTACCCAGGTCGCAGACCTTGAGCACAGCCTTGTTCTCGCTCACGAGCACATTGTCCGGCTTGATATCGGCATGGACGATCGAGCATTTGCGCATGAGACTCAGCGCGAGCAGCATCTGGTGCGCGTATGCACGCACCGCGCGCATGTTGAGACCCACGTCCTTGCCAAATCGCTTAATGACGTCGCGGAGGTTCATGCTCAGGCTCTCGGTGACGATCGCTAAATGGCCCTTGTGCTCGAACGTGCGCTCCATCCGCACAATGTGCTTCTTGTCCTCCGGGTCGGCGTCGTTGAGCAGCTTGAGGATCTGCGCCTCCTTTCGCCCAGCGACATACATGCTCTCTTGCGAACGCATGAGCTTGATCGCAACCTCGCGGCCGACGACGTCCGCCGGGCGCTCACCGCCCACAGCCTTAAGGACCTTGGCCTTGACGACCGCCGAGAACATGCCCTTCCCCAGCGTCACCGTGACCTGGTACCGCCCGTCGTCAAGGATCTCACCCGGCGTGATGCGGTAGTAGCCTTCGGTGTCGTCTACATTGTCGACCACCTCGAGCGCGGCCTGCACAGCCGGCGCTTGGATTGTTGTGCCGTCCTTACGCCGGCGCACTTTGATCTTGCGCTTCTTCTTGACGGGCTCCTCGTCACCAAAAGCCGCGAACATGTCCATGTCGTCGTCCTCGTCGTCCACCTCAATCTCGACCTCCTCCCACTCGTCTTCGGCTGGTGGTGGCTTGTTGGCTGGGTCGACGCGCGCACCGCGCTCCGCCTTATCTCTTGCGTCGTCATACTCAGCAGCAGAGACGCCTTCGCCAGCCTCGGCACCGTGCTTCTCACCATGCTTCTCGAGATCAAAGTCCTTCCCCAAAGGTGTGGAGGGGAGGGATGGTTCCGAGCCAAGCGGCGTGGCTGCTCCGCTGACGCCAGGCGCAGAAACGCTGATCGGTGCGCCGGTGACCGAACGTGTACCAAGCGCCTTGAGGAGAGGGGTAGCGCCAGTCGTCAGCTTTACGGGACGAAGGCTAGCCGACTTACCCGACTGGCTGTTAATCCCGTTGCTCGTGACGCTCTCAATTCCAGACGGAAGAGGCTGCGTGGCAGAGTTAGGTGACCCTGCGGCACTGGTGACAGCACTGAGGGGTGGCTTGGCAACCTCGCCTGCCCGGAACTTGGCCATGATCGCCTCCCGCCTTCGGCGCTTCTCCGCAAGCTTCTTCTCGGGGTTCTCTTCCTCATCCTCTGCAAGCAGTTCCGGCTCGGGTTCAGGCCTTGGCTCAGCCAACCTCACCTTCTTTGGTGACGGCGCACGCCGTTCCGGTTCGCGGTGGCCGTGGTCGCGGTCGCGGTCACGACTGAAGCTGCGGTGTCTCTCTGGCTCGCGGTAGCGCTCAAAATCAGCACGGGGCGAGCGGAAGTCTCGACGGGGAGATGTAGTTTCAGCACGGCGTGTGCTCTCGCGCATACTAGGACGGATGGGGCTGGCACTTCTGCGGGGGGAGGTTATCCTTATGTCAGCTCTCCAAGGTGAAGAGACGTACTCGCCCTCCTCAGCATCGTCGCGCCGGCGCTTGTCGCCATGCCTCCAGTCACGCCGGTCGTCGTGGGGTCGGTCGTAGTCGCGTGCATACCGATCGCGGTCGTCGCGATGTCCGCGCCCGTCCCTGCTTCGATCCCGCTCGCGGTCGAGATACGCATCGCGCCAATTGCCACGCTTTCCTGTCGACATGGTGAGAATCAATCACTCGGGGAGATTACTGTACTCGGCGGTTTGTGGATGATGGAGTGGAGTTGGATGAGACGAGTAAGAGTTCAAGGAGGATGGGTCTCGTCTCGTTGGGTGGCGAATCGAGGACGGGGAATTTTGGTACCGCCGCGTGTGGCATCGCGTAACTAACGTCAACAACAACAACAATCACCATCCCACCATTCACATTCATCCAGCATGGCGCCATTGGCACTAGATGAGAAGGCGCAGATCGCGCACGAGTTGCGCACGACCATTCGGGAGCTCAAGGACCGTGGGCTGCTAGTCGCGTCCAAGTGGTGAGTTACACTTCCTCCCTCACAACTGACAACAGGGCATGCGAGCTGCTGGCCGCGCTGCCAAAAGAGGTGCGCATGCGCGCGTACCTTCCTTTCTCCCCTCCGGCGCAGCAGGCTGGCCTGCCGAGGGGACGACAGTCGATAATGACTGAGATGAGTTTTGAGAGTGACGTGTCGCTGCACATCGAAACGGAGGAGGACGTCCTGGACGAAGACAGGTTCGAGCTCGCCAAGACCTACTACGACATCAAGGAGCATGACCGCGTCGTCGCCACCCTCGAAGGCGCCCAATCACCGCGTGCTCGCTTCCTTCGCACCTATTCTGCATACCTCAGCGCGGACAGGAAAGCGCAGGAGAGCCTCGGGCACTTTCTGGACACGAAGCAGGAACGGCACGCCCTCTTCCCGCCGCTCAACAAGCTGCTGGGCGAACTCGAGGACGATACCGACCCGTACCTCCTCTATTTGCGAGGATTGCTTCACTTGCGGCTGGAACAGCGCGAGGCAGCCGTCGAGTGTTTCGTGGAAAGCGTCAAGGGCCGGCCGTATAACTGGAGCGCCTGGACGCAGCTCGCTCAACTCATTGACTCGGCAGACAAGGTATGCTGTTTAATGGTTTTCGCGAGTTAATCTCAGTTTATCGAGATCAAGGAGCGGCTCCCACCAGGCGTGATGCGTACTTTCTTCGCTATTAACGTCATGCTCGACCTCCACACCGCCACGGATCTGGTGATGACGATGATCACCGACCTCCTCGAGACGTTCCCAGGCAGTGTGCACCTCCTCGCCCAGAAGGGCATGGTGTACTACCACATGCGGGGTGGGTTTAGCTTTAGCCGGGCTGACGGAAGACTTTTCGCAAGCCGAGATCCAGTTCGACCACGTACAGGAGGTCGATCCCTTCCGCATGGAGGAGGTTGACATATACAGCAACATGCTGTATGTTGTGAACAAGAAGACCAAGTTGGCCAAGCTGGCGCACCAGTACGCCGAGATCGACCGTAACCGACCAGAGGTGTGTACCCTCATTGGGAACTACTACTCGTCGCGCGGGGACCACACGCGCGCAATTCAGTACTTCAAGCGTGCGCTCATGTTCAACCGCGACTATCTACCCGCGTGGACCTTGATGGGACACGAATTCGTCGAGCTCAAGAACACACACGCGGCCATCGAAGCGTACCGCAAGGCGATCGACGTCAACGCCAAAGACTACCGCGCGTGGTATGGCCTCGGGCAGGCATACGAGCTGCTCGACATGGCCCATTACGCAGTCGAGTACTATAACCAGGCCACTACCCTGCGTCCGTACGACTGCAGGATGTGGACAGCCCTTGCGACAGTGTACGAGCACCTCGGACGTATCCCCGACGCTATCAGCGCGCACACGCGCGCTCTGTTAGGCGCCGACCACAAGCAGACACCCGACATTCTGGCCAAGCTCGCTGTGCTTAATACGACCGAGGGCGAGCCCGCCAAGGCCGTCGAGTGCCATAAGAAGATCCTCGCCCTGGGCATCAGAGAAGAGGCCCCGCTCGCTGCGCTGGCCCCTAGCTATTTGGCCGTCGCCGAGTGGGAGAGCGGCGAGGGTGGCGAGTGGGCGCTTGCAGCGCAGTACTTTGAGAAGGTCGCCGCGTCAAACCTCCCAGAACGCGATTCGGCCGCAGACCTGCTGCGCGAGCTGCGGATCCGGGAGGCACGTGCGGCCGCGGCGTGAGGAGTGCTTAGTGAAGGGAAGTGAGGTTGGAGCAGTGGAGAGCCCAGGTTGGCTGATGGAGGGAGGGACGCAGGGAGGGAAGCAGAGAGAGACGGATGATAGACAACCAGACTAGATATGGAGCGCACTTGGTGACCTCCCGTTGACAACACACACACTGTAGACTATGCAAGCATTCCTGTGCATGGCATTATGGCATTACTCCACATTTTGGGTTCTTCTATGTCTCGTCGACCACCACAGGCGTGAAGTTGCGCGAGAAACTGATGTCAGCTTGGTCCAACTGCGGCAGCTGAGAACGTACTCTCGGAGCAGCTCCTCGGCCTCCTGTGAGTCCTTGGGCGGTGCTTCTTTGGGCAGCCTGGGGTCAGCGATGTCCTTTCTCCTCTCAATCCCTGCACCACGCTCGCAACTCACATGTTCCGAAGTCGCTGCATCGACCGCCACCGCGTGCGCCAGTCAGTGATGTACTCTGCCGACTCGGAATCGACCGCTCCCTGCACATGCTGGAAGCGCAGGGCCATCGAGTTGCCCTGGTGCGCGATCTGGCGGACGAGGATGGGCAAATTGCGCCGGGATACGAGCTTGTACTCCCCAACTGGTGAAAAGTCGGGGATGCCAGGCCGGACCTGGAGGACGACTTTGAAGAAGTCCTCGCTGTCGCCGCCCCACTCGTCGCGCGGCGGGCCGTATTCCTGTGGTGCGGGAGCTGAGGTAGATGCCGAGAGGAGGGAGCCGGCGTCGGCGGCGTCGCGCGTCGCATACGGACTGATGACAATGTTGACAAAGTTGAAGCTCGTCCTGATCGTATCAAAGGCAAAGTCGACACCGCTCTCGTTGTAGATGATCTTGACGTAGTCGTTACCCACCAGCCGCTTCTTGTTTGTGTACTCGGGGAAATGGGAAAAGTTGGGCATGAGCGTCGGGGCATGGAAGATCATCTGTGCCAGGTCATCCCACCACGCGTAAGCGTATAGGCCGTCCGTGTCGTTCTCGCGGTCCATGCCACCCGTGAACACGTCTACCTGGCCCTTAAGACGGATGATGCGGCCCAAGCCCGCTAGGAAATCGAGGAAGAGCGGCGAGCCGTCGACGTTACCGAGAATCTCCGTTTCGTTCGTCTGACCGGGTCCGACATACAGAACTGCAATCTTGAATGTGTTGATTACGCTCGTTTTGATGATGCCGCTGACTGCACGCTCGTGCTTCGGTGTCGAGGGAATGAGGACGCCGCGCGGAACGGTCAGGTCGTTGTTCGGGTAGCTTGAGAGGAGCTGCAACGCTAGGTATGACGGGTCGACGGTCACGTCCTTGCGGCGCTGGGACGGCGTAGCGCCGCTCCACACAAAGCTGGCGGCAGCTTCGTCCTTCGGCGGCGGCGGCTTGACAGTGACAATGTCCACAGCCGTCGGGTCAAAGTCCTTCTTGGCCGCGGCGGTGTCGTACTTGTCCTCGTCGTCCGTCCCCTCCTCATTCGCCTTCTTCTCCGTTTCCCTCTCCTTCTCCTTCTCGTCCTCGCTTTCGCCCTCATCACCCTCCTCGATCGTCTTCACAGTGGAGCGAATGTCGTTAACGTCCCGTCGAAGCTGGCGGTTGGCCATCAAGAAGGCGGGAACGGTGGCAAGATCAGCATTGTCCTCGCCCAGCTGGAGGAGAGGGACATTTTCTAGCTTCGCAACCACGCTCGTCTGGCCAGTCGGACGCGTCGTTGTGATCGTCGCCCAGCCAGACCGCTGATGTGAGGTGACCGTCACGATAGCGCCGCCGAGCATCCAGGATACAGTTTTCGGTGCCATCTCCTGGTTGTTCGTCTTGAGCATGACGGCCTCGGAGAGGAAGCTCTGGGCTGGCTTCGGGTCGGCGTTGCCGTACGTGTAGCGTGCCAGCCAGTCAAAGCAGACCTCTGTGCGCTCGTCGATGGCGCCGCGCTGACTCTTCGCGTGCAAGAGGCCCTTGACGAGGTACGAGACGTGGCGAGGACGTTGCGACACCCGGATGTTGAGAAACCACAGATAGATGGCGTGGTAAGCGAGGCCGATAACATGCTGGCTTAGCGTGAAGGACTCGCGGTTGGCGGCAAAGTCCTTGTCACTCGTGTCGGAGCGCGCATTGTGCTCGGCGATGTAGCCGATCGCCGCCGCAAACACTTGGCGGTACTGCTCGTCCGTAAAGTTGCGGTAGAGGACGCTGTTGCCGAGCGCCACGAGGAACTCGAGGATGTGCACGGCGACGTTGGGGATCGAGAGGATCTGCTGCACGCGCTGCAAGATCTGCAGCAGTGCTTTCGCGACATAACCTTCGAGTTCGTAGATGCAAATCGTGAGAGCCTGGATACAGGGCTTGGCGACTAACGCATTCGCTTCCAGCCCGTTGACAAAGGCGGCAACGAGGCGCTCGCTCTGGCCGCGATCTAGCACACTGCGATACGACACGAGAATCGAGAGGCTCTGGTAAGCCATGTTGTTGATGTGCGGCCGGCGGATGAACGACGGAATGTTGTACCGCCGCTCCCATCGCGTCTCCGTCTCGAGAATGCCGTCGCATAGTACGCGCACAAGGCCCTTGATCTCTCTGGTCGCACGTATACCGTGGAAGAAATGTTTGTTGCCGAGCTGCTGAGGGAGGTAGCACAGCACATAGCTCACGAGCTCCCAGTCATTCTCCCACCGCAGGATACCGTTCAATACGCGCACATACTCGGACACGGGGAGCCACGCGCCCTCTACGAGCGGTGCGTCCTTGGTCTGCAGACTCGGGTGATTGGGATCGTATGTGAGTAGCGTCTCGGAAGGGTGGTTGTCAGGCGGCGCCTCGAAGTCGACATACTCAGGCAACACCCAGAGTGGGTTGTAACTCTCCTGTCGCTCATGACCTGGAGCGCGAAGCAGCCCGCCCGCCGCCTTGGAACGTGAGCGAGATCGGCCACCAGCGCTGAGCTCGTGAGTGCGCGACCGCCCGCGATCGTCATCCCGGGCCTGCTGGGTCGCAGAGGTGCGCTCTGCACGTGCACGCTTTCTCGCTTCCTCCGCCTCAAGCTGCGCCCGAATGGCCCCCTCGGTCTCCTTGGTACGGTAGAGTGTTTCGGCGAACGGCATGACGAAGCGATTCAGGTCTGCGCGGAAGAGGATGCGGTGCTTGCGATCCGCGCGCAAGCGCATCGCCCATTGGAGGACCACTAGTCGCCCGCGCGGGCACTTGGCGGGCAGCCGACCGGCGCCGTCGTTGATGCTGTAAAGGAGGTGCAGGACGTCGCGGTAGATCTCAATGCAGCGGACGCTGGCGGGTGTACGCGCCGTCCTGATGGAGAACTGGTTCCCCGCCAGAGGACTGGTGAAAGCCAGCCCTGTGAAGATGGCGATGAGCGACTTGACCGCGAGCAAACTCTTGCACTTTAGGTGCTGCGAGCGACCGGAGTTGCCAGCAAAGTATTCCTCGCTCTGTGCTAGGACTGCGCTGACGTTCTGCTGGGGCGGGGAAGTGCGACCCGCAGCCCCACTTGGCGACAGCGTGCGCATGAGGGAGCGCAAGCCGCCAGGCTCTCTTGGCCTGCCCTCGCGGCTGCCCCTGCCTTCCTTCGTCATGCCTTCGATAACAGAGGATGATGCGGGCGACACAATGCTCGACGCCACAGTCCCGACCGAGACGCGCGAGGCCATATGGCTCATCATCTCCTTACACGGGCTCGTCATCGCCAGCTTGGTGATCAAAGAGCGGATAGCGTTGAAACTCCCACTCGATACCGAGTCAACCAGTCCCTGGGATGGGAGGGGGCTTGCGTCCTTGGCATCCAGTTCGACCTGACGCTTGAGTGCGCGCGCACGACGACGATCCTCGTCCTTCTCCTGAGTCTCGGCGACAGCGGCCTTGACAAGCACGTCGAGCGCCTCGGACAGCAAGACGTTGTCCGTCTCGTCTGGTAGCCACTGGGAAAGGTAACGCACGATGACGTGCTCCACCAGAGTCGCTCGATGCTCAGGCAGGTCCTGCACATACCCGTAAATGTCGTGGTAGAGGAGGTTGGAGACGCGGACTCGGGCAAGGGGCAGGTCATAGTGCAACCCAAACGTGTTGAGGAGCTGCCAGATATTCTGGATCCACCCGCTCGTAAACGGCAGACAGAGACACTCGCGCGTGTAGTAGTCGATAACGAGAGCAGCCGCGTCCTCGTCGAGATGAGTGCCGAGATCAAGCAGGAGCGCGATGTACTTTGGGTGGTAGAAAGGCGGAGCAGGAGACGGGCTCTCAGAGGACGACGACGACGAATGGAGGAGCGAGTTGAGGTGGCCGACAGAGGCTGGGATGCGGTGAGTGAGGCTCGAGAAATGCGCCGCGAGGGGCGAGCCCTCGCCCGTGAGCAGTGTGCGTGGGATGCTGCCCGCCCCTGCCTCCGCGACAGGCCGGAGTGCGTCGAGCACTTCACTCGCAGCCTCACCCTCGGTCCACGCGTCATCGACCGCTAGCTCGCTGACGCTCGTCGCACTCTCCAGCGCGGACAGGTGCGCGTCGAGGAAGTTGAGGATCTCGTGGTCCACCGGCGCCCACTTGGCCCACTCCGTTGGGCACGCATCACTCTTGCCAGGGTAACGTGACGTGCTCTCCGCGGCAATCAGCGACGGACACAGACTCGAGAAGCTGAGTCCACACTGCGCGCGGAACTCTCGGTCTTCGACCGCCATGCGCGCAATGATGACCGCACCACGCGTGACCCTGCGGTCTATGTCGATCGTCCTGCGCCCGCCGGTCGGTGTGAGTACGAGCTTACCCTCGAGCGCCTTGCGCAATGCGAGCTCGCCACGACGGCCCGACCTGGTGCTGAGCATGGTGCGCACGAGATCGTTAGTGCCGAGCTGCATGTCGGCGTCCATCATCACGTCTGTCTCGTCTTGGCCGAACACGAAGCAGAGGAGTCCGAACATCTCGTCGAAGACGTCGTCGTTGATGGTCGTGTTCTCCAGCAGCATGTGCACTAACGAGCAGACGCTCTTGAATGGCCCGCTCCACTTGACCTGTCTGGTCGCCGCAGCCCGCACAGGCGACTTGGGCGGCTTGATACCGGCCCCAGGGGGAAACGGTTCGACACGGCCCACCGTCAACGAGGCCGTGCGGCGCACTTCCATCCGGTTGCGCGTTGCTTGGGTTACGGCGGTAATGGTTGACGAAGTCGGAGGGGTGGGGCGGTGACCGATGGATGGCGAGGAGACGCCCTCCGCTGAAGAAGGGATTGGCGGGGCGACTTCGATGCCCTTCCACACAAACTCGGTGAGAGGGCGAACAATCTGCGAGAGATCGCCTGGTGCGAAGAGCGCGATGCGGTTCTGCACAATGCTGTCCAAAAGGTCGATCAAGGCGGCGCCCGCTGCTGCGGCGCTCGCGCTCTTGATAGGTCCGAAAGGCATGTCCTTGCCGTCCGTCTCCGGCCCGTCGGCAGGTGACGAGCACCACTGGATCCAGTACGGTGCAAGGTTGGTCAACGTGCGTAGCATCCAGCCAATGAGGCCTTCCATGCCGTCCACGGTGGTGCCCTCGCGAGTGAGCGCTTTGAGCGCGCCCACTTCGACGTAAATCTGGTTCGTGGCCTCCTTGCCCGGCGTACCGCCGCTAAAGGCGGTGATAAGGCGATAGATTGAGCGCCGAGAGACAGAGGCCGGGAGATCGTAAGGATTCTCGTCGAGGACAGAGTCACGGGGCGGCGCACCGCCGAGGAGGACTGCGAGGAGGCGTATTGCTGCCGTACGGAGGTTGTAGTCTTGCTTCGGATCGGAGAGCTCCATGGCACGCGCGTACAGTGTGCGCAGGTCTGCGGCGCTCAGTCCGAGCTCCGTGAGTCCGGGGGTGGTGGTGGTGGAGTTGTCGAGGAGGGCATTGGCGAGGTGGACGCTGGTGGCTTTGACAATCTCGACTAGTTCAGCAACGGTCTTGGTCGCGCCAGGCGCGAGGAGGGTGAGCGCAGTGTTGAGGTCGAACGAGGCGCCAGTACCTGCCGGGCTAGTAATACCCGCGGCGGAGGCGGCGGCGGCGGAGACGGAGGGCAAGGCGACGGTGCCTGCCGGTGGGCTGCCGAGAGGATTACTCTCGTCAACGCTCATCCGGGTAACGCCCTGCTGCGCCTTTGTCTTGTGACTAGTGCTCCGCCGCCCAAATAGGTTCGGAAGGAAGGCAAGAGGATGAACGGACGGAGCCTGAGATGAGGAGGGCGAGTCCTTTGGGGTGGCGGCCGGCGACGCGGGGTCGCGCAGGTCACGGTCGCGGTGCCCGCGCTCGGCCATGATGGCGGCCGGGCGGACTGCCGGGGGAGGGATGGTGGCGGCGTTGGTAGGTTAAGGAGGGGATCAAAGCCGTCAGACGCGTGGGCGCATTGCTGGAGTGGGGGAGACTGATGGAGTAAAGGGATGATGTGGATGTTTGAGATGATGATGGGATGGGGGACTTGACCAGTCGAGTGATGGTGAGGAGCATGATATCAGGCACGGGGGTCCGCCACCCACCTCATCGGTCGGCACATCCGATCCAACCACTCTGACTTATCCTACCTTTGCTCAAACTACCTCTTATCGCTGACATGCGGCTATCGCTCCTCATCGCGGCCCTCGCCGTCCTCATCCCGGTGTACGCCGGCTTCTTCAGTGTCACAAGCTACTGCAAATGTGCGTGACTGAATGGGAGAGATGTGAAGCTGACCCCAGGCATCTGCTTCTCCAACTCGACAATCGTGGCACTCGACCGGCCAAACGTCGACCTCTCCAAGCCATGTCTGAGCTGCACCCGACAGTTCTGCCTCGACCTCAAGCTTCCGATCTGTAAGGGTACGTGGGTCTTGAGGTAGTGAGGGAGAACTGCGCGGATGTGGTTCTGGGCGTCGAGCTGGAGTTTCAAAGTTCCGATGGAGCTGGGCTACGGCGAGCGAGCGCTCAAGGAGGTGCCCGCGGTATCGGCGTCCCGTCTCATATTCTATCCGTCCGCACGAGTCTTCTCCACCCAATTGATCAGCTGACGCCAGGCGCGACCGTCCCCGAACTCGACACAGACACAGGCACTGGAACAGAGGGTGACGTCGAAGCGCGGTGTTTCAGTGAATCCCCTCCCAACTCCAGGCTGACAGCAGAACGCGACAGTCCCCGCGACCAGATCATCGTCACGTCCTTCCTCTTTCTCGTCGTGGGGATGCTGCTATTTGCGGCGGTGCGGGCGAAGTGAGGCGCCTAACGATCTGTAGAGTCGAGCTGACCACAGACTCCAGCGTGCCATCCAGACACGTGGCCAGCCGACTGACCTGCGCGAATGGGGCGAGGCTCTGCTTCCCGATGCGCTGCAAGCGCGGATTCTGGGTTACCAGCGCCAGAGGGAGATGGCCGCACATGGGACCTATGCGCCTGTTAGTGTTGGGAGCTAGTAGATAGATGTCGTTGTATGTATCTTTCCATCCGCTGACACATGGCTGGGGCGGAAGCACGGGTTGTTCACTACAGCGCTCCTGCAGAAGTTATTGCGCATCGCCCGTCGCTTGCCTGCAATACTCGCGCTCCATCTGTCGCCACGATCGCCACACGTTAGCCTAACGCGCTCCCCGTCACTTCCGCCACTGGGCATCATCGCCAACACTTATCAGCCCCGCACTAGCTACAGGTGTGGACGTGCCATGCATTGCAGTGACTAGTATACAAGGGCCTCGCGCGCCAGCAGTTGTATACCGCCGCGCGAGGCTATTACAGCGGCCCAGGTGGACCAGGGTATCATCTTCACGGAACCCCCTTCTCTCTCTCTATTTGCCGCGCCGGCAGCCGAGGCAGCGCCGCATCGGGTGGAGTCCGACGCGTCACCGAGGGGTGTGAGTCGCGGCCCACAAGAAGAATGGGGACGGGGAAGGAGGGGATGCTACTGTCACAAACATAATGAAAAGCCGATGGAAACCCTGGAGAGGAGAGGTTAAAGCGGCTGCGCCCCAAAGCCCTCGCGAGCGCGACGGAACATGAGGAAGATTTCGTCGTCGGCGCGCACAAACTGCTGGTCCCAGAAGCCATAGGCCGGGTTCTCGAGCAGCTCGACAAATGTGACGATGAGGCCCCAAGGGTGCGGGCGCGCGACGATGACGCGCTCCAAGAGCACGCGTGCGATGCGCATCGCAATGAGCGGGTCTGTCGACACCTTGAACATGTAGAGCATGAGCTGCGCGAAGAACGAGGTGTGGGCCGACGGGAAGCGGAGCTGGTCCGCAATCACCGAGAGGATGAGGTACTGGCCCTCGGCGTCGAACGAGTGCGCGAGACCCAGAAGCAGCGAGACGGCGGGGTCCTTGTGGTCAAAGTCGGCGACACCCGTGTGCATGTAGTGCCGGTGGACCGCCGAGGTGCCGAGGTAGAAGACGGTTGCGTGGAGCAGAGTGTGGTTCCACACCGTCGTGGTCGCGTTGTCTGGGAGCACCTTCTGCACCGCGATTCGGTTCTTGAGCTCGGACACGATGAGTGCGCCGTTCGGCGACGTGTTGTGCACGAAGCTGTCGATGGCGTTCTTGACGTTGCCCGAGTTGAGCGCACTCACGTGGTCAGAGCGGACGCGCGGGAACGTTTGCATCTCCGGAACGAGCTCTTCGAGACGCTTGTACACGTCCGGCAGCGGCGCCTCGGCGGCGGGGAACGCCGCGAGGATGATGTTCCGGAGCTGGACGCAGTGGGCTGGAATGGCCGTCGAGAGAGTGTGGTAGCACTCGACAAGGAAGCCCGGGAAGTCGTGCATGAGCACCAGCAGGATGCGCAGTGTCGCCTTGTAGAGGCTGCGCGCTGCCAGGCCCATGTTGTTGTTGTTGTCGTCGGCGTCGGCAGTGATGAACGGCGACATGAAGCGCAGGAGCCACATGAGCGTGCGGTGGTAGTCGGCCCAGCCCTCCTGGCGGGGTGCGACGAGGAGCTTGGCCATGAACAGGCGGTGCGAGACGATCGAGAACCAACCGAACGCGAAGCGCGGCGCGTATGTGGGCTGAACGATGCCGAGCACGTTGGCAATGCTCTTGAGGCAGCCGAGAGCCGTCTCGGGCAGCGAAGCCTCGATCGACGCAATCTCCGCGAGCATGCTCGTGAAGAAACGGGCCCACGGGCGCTGGTCGAAGGGCTCGTCGGGGTTGAGCTGTGCACGCACAAGGCTGTACGACATAATCGTGACAATCTTATTGAAGTAATAGACGGTGCGAGTAACGCTACCGGGGCCGCTCTTGTCGCCATAGTTCTTGACGATGAGGATGATGAGCTTGGCCAGCGAGTCAGTACCGAACCACTGGCCGTTCTCCGACTTCATGTCGCACTCGACGGCAGCCTTGATCGCCGACGTGTAGAACGCCGTGGAGACGTCCTCGCCACTGAGGATGTTGTCATTCTGCAGCCATGTGATGTAAGGCACAAACGAGACCTCTGGAGACGTGGGGTTCTCGGTGAACAGGCGCACCCACTCGAAGAAGTAGTGTTGCAGGCGCTCCTGGACGCTGGGGTCGACGGTGGTGGCCTTGTTGTCGTGGATAGACTCGCCGCGGAGGTCATCCAGGAGCTGGTCCGCAGCAGGGGTCAACTGACCGTGGTCCTGCGCCTTAAGCAGTTGCGTGACGCACATCGCAAATGCGTTGCGCGTGACGATGGCCTGCGGGCCGAGCGAGCACTCGCGAATGAGCTGCGCAATAAAGTTGATGAGATCCGGCGAGTAGCCGCGCGACATCTGCTTGGCGAGCTGCGCGTCGAGCTCAGGCACACGAATGAACGACGCGCGGATGAGTACAGCCGTGACAGGCACGCTGAACTTGCGCTGTCCGTTAGCTATAGAGAGGCAGACAAAACTCACCGGGTCTTCGGCGTAGACGAGCCACTGCTTGACCTCGCGGTCGACCTTGGGTTGGACGACGCAGAGTTGCTGCAAGAGAACCGTGTAGACCTCGCGGCCGAGAGGCGAGTCGGTCTTATAGAGTAACTGCACAATCTTCTGGGCAATGTTGAGAGTGCTCGACTCGCGCGACGACTGTCCAATCACAATAACGTTGCGCATGAAGTTGCGCAGGTCATGGTCATCCTCGAGCTGGTTAAGGCCCTGGGCCGGCGTGTTAACAATAACCTTCTCGATCTCCCCGATAACCTCGTGAATCTTCTCGATCGAGTTCTGCGGCGCAAGGGTCACCGCAGTCTCGGTCGGCTCGAGGACGTCCTGGAAACGCGGAGACGGGCCGCGCTTGGCTTCCGCGGGAGCGAGGTTGCCCTCCGTAAAGCCCAACTCGCGGTAGTTCTGCAGATAGCCCTCACCACCGTTGACGTGAGCGCCAGCCTGCTGGGCAGCCTGCAGCTCGGGACGGGCCGACTCGGCGAAGTCCTCGTACACGCGCAGCTGCTGCGCGGTTAAGCCGCCCTGGCGGAGGCGCAGGGGGTCTGGAAGCGCCGTGTGTGATATGGCAACGCCGAACGACGCGCCATCCCAGAACGGCTGCTGGCTGCGCGAGTCGCGGTGGGCCTTGCGAGCGGCAAACTGCGGCTGGAGGTTGACGTCTATGTCGCGCGTGGCCTTCTCCATCGCAGCGCGACGGATGACGTTACACGCAATGTCAAGGTTCTCGTTGACGACACCCGCGATGACGCCGTCCGGCACGTTCTCCTCGGTGAAGCCGTTCTGGCTCACGAGGGACCGGATGTGGGACATGAGGCTGGTGCGCAGCGGCTCCTTGCAGGTGACGAGAGCGAGATTGCCGGCCAAGTTCTGGACCATGAGGTGAGCTGCCTTGCGCATCTTGGTCGAGTCGCCCTCGGTGCCAAAGTCCTTCTGGACGAGGTCGCGCGACGAGATGCCCGCAATGGTAACTGAGCGCTCAACCACGGGCGCAACAATCTCGCGGATGGCGCGTTCGATCGAGTGGAAGACGATGCGCTTGAACGTCGGCGCTTGCAAAACGCCGAGGTCCGAGTTGAAGCGCAGCTGCTCCGGGAGGTCGGCGATCAACTGCTCCACATGGTTCATGAACTGCTCGTGCGCCTGCTGCACAGCGTGTTCGTTCTGTAACGCCTGTAAGCGAGTGTAATGCTCGTCAAAGTTGGTGTCGTTGAACCGCTGGCCGCCGTTCGACGACTCGTTCGTGTTGAGGTGACGCTGGAGCTCCTGCTCGAGGCGGTTCGGGACATTCTGCTGCGGCTGGGGCGGCGGAACGTGGGTGCGGAGCACTTCCGACGGCGCGACAGACTCCAGCTGGATGTCGAGTTTGCCAAAGAGCACCTCGATCTCAAACTTCATGTTGAGCTTGAGGTCGCCATAGTGGTACATCTCGACGAGGACGCGGATGATAGCGACGAACCACGGGTTGGGCTGGCGGAAGACGAGCGAGCCCTGGCATGCTGCGAGAACGTTGCAGACAAACGGGATGGCGACGATGAGGCGCTTGTTGTCATAGCCCTGGATGAGCAAGTCCTTGAGGGAGAGTTCGCGGTACTTGATTGGGAGTCGGCGGCCGAGAGTGATGCGGCCCAACCATGTCGCGACCGTCTTGAGGTGCTGGCGGTCTGAGGTAGACGTGAGCGTCTTCTCGTCGTTGAGCAAGTCGCGAGCCTTGCGGTATGTCTCCCAGAGGACATGGCGTTCAAGCAGCGGATTGTTGAGGAGCTCGAGGATCTTGTAGTACAGGTCGTGGCGGTTGGCCTCCATGCTGACGCGGACATCGATGAAGTACTGCGCAAACCAGCGTGACCACTGATCCTCGAAGAGGTTGAGGAGATCCAGCGACTTGGTCTCGTAATTGCCTGGGGCAATGTTGTTGACGATGAACATGATCTTGTCTCTCGTCATCGGGTCAGGCTCGCGGAACTGGTCGTCGCCCTCTTCAATGAGGATGGGAAGCTTGAGCGCAGGGAAGGCAAGCTTGACGCCACCCTGCTGGTCAAGCTCCTCGCGCTCTGCGACCGCGGCTTGAATCTCCTGTATATAGGAAGGGTGCGACTCGTGTAACGCAGGGATCTCAAGGAGCGATCTGCAGAGACCAGGGAAGTCGACAAGCGATGCGCGGAGGACGCCCAAAGCACTGACGCCAAACTGGTAGGGCGGCTCGTGGGGCGCAGTCTTGCAGGCGTCTGCAACGTAGCGGGTAGCAACGAACGCTGGCGTGTCCTTGACGAGGCGACAGTCGATGATCGCGCCAAAGAGGATGCCAGTCATCGTGAGCTCACGGTGCGGGTAGGTCTTGATAAACTTGTACTCGTCAAAGAGCGAGTGGAGAGCGGCCGCGAATAGCTCTTGCTCGCGAGTGTCGCTCGACTTGGAGTACTGCGTGAGCTGGTCGATGACGCTGTCCAGCGTAAGGTCGTCATCCTCCGAGTACATGCGACGGTACATGTCGTCGACCTGCGAACTGATCGTCTTGCTGTAGGTGGCAACGGCGAAGCCCTGTTCCTCCTTGGATCCGGGACGAAGGTTGAGCAAGCGCGGGTGGAGGATGAGTACGTCTGTGCGGAGGATCTTGAAGCGGCGAACGTCCTCAGCCGCAAGGTTCTCGGCGTTGCGTAGCACGCGGATGAAGATCGAGTACGCATCGTCCGACAGCGTGAACATAAGGTTGGGCACCGACTCGGGCTGGTGCTGATGGTCAATCTCCAGGCGGACCTTGTGCTCAATAAAGTCGAAGATGGCCAACAGGAAGTCGTGGTCGCGGACCGAGACAGTGTCAGCAAGCCAGTCTCCCAGGTGGAAGTAGTCCTTGCTAGCTGCAAGGGTGGCGACGTCAAGGGCAAAGTGCACATTCTCGCTTTCGAGAAGCTTGTCCATAATGTTGAGGTCCCACGCGATCTCGACGACCTTGCCAAGGTTGTTCTCGTCCTCGCCATAGAACTCGCCCAGGTCTTTGAGGAGTCCCGAGGGGTTGAGGTCCCAGAGCTGCTGGAACACGAGGGGTGCTGAAGCAAGGTCTGCGTAAGGGTTGACAAGGTAGATCTCCAAGATCTTCTGGTGCATTGCCTGGATGGGGGGTGGAAGCGGCTTGGGCAACTTCTCGAGGCCGATCAGAACGAGCTCGGGTGCGAGGGAAGCCGCGCGGTCGAGGAGCTCGGTGGCACGACGGCCAACCTCAATGCGATCCTCGCGTTCGGGGCCCTCCTCAGAGTCGGCCATCGTGCAAGCTCGCGTGAGGACTTGGATAAGGCCGAGAGTGTTCCACAGCCCTGCAGCCTGGACGTCCTTGGCCTGCTGGCGGACTGCCTTGCTAACTTTGGTCTCGGCTGGGTAGGGCTCAACGATGCGCGCCATTGCCTCAGGAGGGGGTGAAGTCGGCGAAGTGTAAAGGTTCAACGAGTCGGGAGGTAACTGCGACAGGTTTCTAAGGACGTACAGCAGGGACGACATGTTGATCCACGTCCTATCCGAAGTTGAGGCCGGGAGAAGGGCAGCAATGGGAGGCACGGGTGTCTGGGGGGGCACCAACAGGAGGTTGGCAGCCAGCATGAGGGCTGCAGAGTACGCCAGTGGAGTAGAGGGAGTGTCGAACGACTTGACAACATCATCCCAGTGGATGTTGGCTGGCTTGGTGGTCTCGACCAGCGCCTTCATAACGGCTAACGTGTCGGTGGTCCTGCCTTCGTGTAGGCCGCGACACAGACCGTGGAGGGTGTGTACGACTTCGTCAAAGACTGCCTGTGGGACGGGCTCGTCAAGGATATAGGGACCCCACCAGCACTTAATCACGGCGGCAACTGTGGTCTCGTCTTGGGTGATGGTCTCGCCGAGCTCGAACAAGATGTCCTCGAGAGGAATCGCGCCAACCGTGCGAGGAGCGCCACCGGGCTGGAGTGCGGGCAGCGTGTTGTGCAGGATAATGGGCCCGTTGAACTTGTGGGTGAGGACCTGCAGCATGAAGCCGCGCTGGAGGGAGTTCAGGATGGTATGGTGAGGGAGAGTGGGGTTGATCGGAGAGGCTGGGCGTGCCAACTTGTCGTCGGAGGAAGGTGACGAACAGGGGTACAACGCAAGAATGAGGATGCGGGCCTCTTGCATCGAGATGTCGTCCTGCGGTTGGCCTGGGATGTTGCCAGCCCAGAACGGCATGTTCGAACCAAGAATCTCCATCGCACCCTGGTATGTCTGGTGCAGGTCGTTCTTGACGGCGTCGTAGGCAGGGTTCGTATTGGGAAACACTTGCGGGTTGGCCAGGGCAAGCGCCGAAAGCGAGAACAGAACGGCAGGCGAGAGGTTGAAGAGACGCAGATTTGGCAGAGGGAGCGGCGTGCCCTGCGACGGCGAGAGCATGGTGGCCACGTAGTGGGGCGCGAGCGACACGTCGCGCGCGGCGCGGACAGCTTCAGTCGCAAGGAGGCGCCAGGCTAAAGCGGCATGGTCGGTGGTGGAGATCTGCGGCGGCGGCGCAGAGGGGTCGTCTTTGTACTGCTGCGAGTGTTGCACGAGCGTCTGGATGACAGGCGCAGCAACAACGGCTGTGCGGCGCACAAAGTGGTGGTACATCTCGGGGCCGTGGTTGCTTGCCATCTGCAAAAAGTCAGCGCCATCACATCACACGAGCAGTCGCGTTCAGATCGACCATGAGATGATGTACGCACCGTGCGGAGCTCTTGCGATGCCTTGTCAAACGTGTCTTCTGAAAGGGTGCTCAAAAGGAAGACGATTTGGGCGCGCACGATTGCGGCGGTGCCACCGTTGGCCCCACTGCCGCCACCACCAGCGCCTGGGCTGTTTCCAGCGCCACCTTGGACATTGTTACCAAAGCCAGGCGGAGGGCCGGTCCTGGCGACCCCGCCTCCCAGTCCGGGAGGAGGGTGGGACATGGACGTGAGAGGATAAGGGGGGATGGAAGAGGGAAGGTGGGATGATTGAGGGAGGAGTCTTAGGAACGATGCATCCCCGGATGACGGGGGTTTGGATTGAATCAAGCTGGGGAGTAGATTGTCAACGCGTTGTAGTTGGCGAGGGTCGCGAGATGAACAAGGCGCCGGCGCGTGAGGGAGGAGGGGGTTTGGATTAGATGAACAGAGATGTGAAGAGTGATGCGTGGATGGGATGAGGTTGGAATAGGTTTGTGGGTGGCTGATGGAATGAGTTGCGACTAATAGCAACGACCAGCTAAGAAGGAGAGAAAGGGGGCGGGGGGGGGGGGGGAGGTAAAGGAAGGGGGAGGTTGATGATGAGCAAGGGCCGAGAGTGAGGGCAAGCCGCACACGCTACCCACCTTACCACTGTAAGCCAACCTAGGAACCTGCACCGTAGACCATCGCTCACGCGTGGCTTCCTATTTCGGTGTTTCCAAAAACGCCGGCCCCCCTGGATTTTCTTAGTACTGTGGCACACCACGTTCATGACGTACAACTCAGAATGCACGACCCGTGCTCATGCCCATCATGAACCCCGCTCACTCTCTCAATGCCTGCACGAAACCAACAAGCATACATTCCAATCTGCCACAAACCCATGCACCACACACTGTCGAGTACTCTAAAGACATGCATGCAAATATAACAACCCAGACATGGCCAGACACACCCAATAGAAGCTAGCCTATAGCCTACTCCTTGGCCTCGTCGGCATACACCTCGTCCCACTCGCCACTCTCAACCATCTCCTTGAGAATATCCAGCCCACCAACAAGCTCCCCGTTGAGAATGATCTGAGGGAACGTAGGCCAGTCGTTGACGCGCTTCAGCCCCTGCCGCACGTCCTCGTCGCTCAGAATATCAAACCAGGCAAACTCAATACCCTTGTCGCGCAGAAGCCCCACGGTTTGGCGGCTGAACCCGCACTTGGGTGCGCTGGGGTTGCCCTTCATGAAGAGCACGACCTTGTGGCGGTTCATGATCTCCTTGCAGCGTTCCGTGATCTCCTCCTCGGTACGGGGACGCTCGGGCTCAGACGCGGCGGCAGCAGCGGAGCTCGCGACGTTGGCAGCGGCGGGCTGACCCGAGTGCTGCGAGAGCATGGAGCGGAGAAGTGCCGGGTCGGCGCCAGAATGGCGGGCGAGGAGGGAGTGGCCCTACAAGATGGAAGCATTAAGCGAAGCGAAACGCGACACAGCGTTACAGCGGAGGCAAGGTGAGAGAGGTTGATCCGTTGAGCAAGGTGGGTAGAGGTGGGAGATCGGCGGTCGCAATGAAAGTCAGAAGTACCGTCAGCATCGTCAACAACAAAGGATATGGTATTGTTAAGGCCTCTCGCTGCATCGCCAGAGTCGCGTCGGGTGTAACGGCCGCCCAAAACACACCACGACCCCGGAGCCAAACAACCACCAGACTCACACGAAGAAGAAGGAAGCTAGGAACGGCCTCGATGTCAAAGCTCTCCGAGATGTCCGCAAGCGACTCTGCCTCGATCTGGGGTCAGCTCATTCGAGGGTTACGCCAGCTGGCTTGCTCCGCGCCACTTGTGAGGAGCGAGCTCAAGAGAGGCTTTGAACAACCTTTCTGCCGTCCGCACTCACGTTGAGGAACAGTACGTTCGGGAAACGCGCCGCTTCAGCGGCAACAGCCTCGTTGAACCCCTTGCATGGCTCAGCCCACGGCGCCCAGAAGTTGAGGACCGAGACCCGGTTCAGGTCCTTGCTGAGCTCGGCCTTGAAGTGTTCGGGGGAGGTGACCTCGATGAGGTTGGACATGGTGAGTTGGGGGATTTGAAGAGGAGGTTTGGTTTGAGATAGATTGAGTACTGTGAAGTATTGAGAGTAGAATGAGTCGGAAAGTCGGCAAGTTGGGAAGTAATGAAGAGCTGACCAAGGATGGTGTGCTTGATGGGCAACCTTCGTATGCCGACTGATCGACTAACATACGTAATATGCTGCCACGTGACTTTGGCCTCCTAGGGAAAGTAGAAACGCGCAACGCCTCTTGCAACTCAGTTGTTGACACTACCTGAACCACTTTCCTCACCAACAGCCGCATTAACAAGCTCAAGATCGACATTCTCTTCTAGGATCTGACTAGGGCGCTTCCAGAATCCCCCACGCCAAGTCCGAGATCGATCGGACAATCTCCCCCACACCTTCCTTAATCAAGATGGCGGACGTCGACATGGGCGCAGACGGTGAGTTCAGCTAGTCGCCGGACACAAAGCTGACAGCAGCGCGGAGAGACGGTACGCAGCCGCTACGCTGTGCTTTGATACTGACCTTGCGCTTCTGACCTGTCATTCCTTTCGACGCACATCCACACCTTTCTCTGTCAGCCAACGGCAAGTCGGACTGGGCCGCGCGCTGTACGTCCGCTTACTCTGGTGCCGTAGTAGCTGACGCCAGCCGTCGAGGGCTGGATCATCATCGTCACAGGCCTCAATGAGGAGTCGACGGAGGAGGACCTCCAGGACCTGTTTGGGGAGTATGGCGACGTGCGCAACCTCTCCATGGCATTGAACCGGCGAACGGGTTACGTGATGGTGAGTGTGGCGACGCGCCGACCGATGGGCGTTCCCCAAGCGTGTGCATAGGTGATGAGGAGCCGGAAGGTGGACTGGCTCAGTGGCTGGAACGGCTGCGTGGCACCGCATATCGTCCACTCCGCCTTCTTAATCTCGTTAGGCCCGCGACTCCTGTTGTCCAAGCAGTACTAGCGCAGCTTCACCTTGTCCGACGGTAGCTGACACCAGGGCTACGCGCTCATCGAGTACGCGCGCAAGGAGGAGGCCGAGGCGGCGATCAAGGAGACGGATGGGACCGAGTTCCTCGAAAAGAAGATCCACACGTGAGTGCCGGGGTGGGTCGAGGGGGATGCACAAGGACGGCTGAGTCCGTCGCTCTTGAACCTGTACTACGCGTCGAGTTGGAAGCACAAAGTGGGCAGCGTAGCCTAAGGGCGCGCGGATGTCAGAGGACCTGCTCCATGCTCGGATAAAGTACACAGCAGCTACCAAGTTGCCCACATATGCTGACAGCAGCGACTTCGCCTTCGCCAAGGCCCCGGCCGGTGCTCGCGGAGGCCGTGGTGGGCCGCGCCGGCGCGACCGCTCGTTGAGCCCTGGGCGTCGGTAGACATTGTATGGGATATGGTATCGTTTCGTGTGAGCGTGTCTGGGACTGGTGGTTGGATTACAGTTGTGCGGAACACAATGGATGACGCATTGATACAAGCTGCAGGCAGTAACTACGGCCCGCCCTCCTCAACGACGACAATCTTCTCCCTCTCCTGCCTCTCCTCTTCAGCCTGGCCAGCACGCACCTCAACCCTGTGCAACATATCATTAGCCACAAGGAACCGGATAGTCTGGCTGAGCTGAGACAGGGTGTTCTCGATAGGATTGGCGAGGATCTGGTGTCAGACAGTTCAAGAGGGACTTACGGCTCCGAGCATCGATGGCCTGGCGAAAGCGTTGGGCGCTGGTCCGCGGGGCGCACGAGGTGGCCTTGGCTTGGGTGGGCCCTTGGGTTCCTCCTTCTTCTCGGGGACACTCTGGGTGTTGGGGCGTGTGTGCTCTAACTTGCACCGGGAGCCGAAACGACACTGCCCACGTGCGAAGAAGCGGCACGCCTGCTTGGCTGGGGTCTTGTTCTCCTCGGCCTCCTTGTCCTTGTCCTTTTCGTCGGCCTCGTCCTCGACCTTGGCGTCGTCACTCCCCTCATCCTCATCTTCATCCTCGTCCTCATCGCTAGAGACGTCACTCGAGCCGCTGTCAGAGCCTGAATCCGAGTCCGAGTCACTGTCGACCGTGTCGCTATCGGCCTTGGTCGCCTTGGCCGGCCGACTTGGTCCCTGCAGACGCGCCCGTCCTCGCGCACGCGCGCCAACCCCCTTCCCATCCCTCACACCAACTGGTTTCCCATCCACACTCGCCTCACGACCCCACTCCTCAGCCGCCCGTGCAGCATCAAGCTTTCGTTTACGCGGGTTCTCGCCGCGCGCAATGGCAGCCGCTTCTTCTTCTTTCTGCCGTCAGCCTCCTCTACTTCCTCCTCTCCCTCTCCTCAAGCACACTCACTCGCTCAGCAACCCTCTCCGCAGTGGGAAACTTCTTCCGCCGCTCGGCGATCCACGCAGCAATCTGCTCTGGTGTATCAAGCTTAATCCCCGTTCCTTGGATATACGACGCGCCGCCGGACTTGGCCCATCGTTCTTCCTCCTCGCTCCTCTTGTTCTCAGTCTCGGTCTTGGGCGCCGCTTGATGGCCTGCGCCTTGTCGCCCGCCCCGTCCGCTCTGCCCACCCCGACCGCGCCAAGACTGTCCCTGTCCCTGCGCCGACGACTGAGCAGACTGGGTGGAGGCGTACGGGTGAGCAACGTACCCTCCGTAGCCGTACGCGCCCGCTCCGTAGCCGGGATACCCGCCGCTCGCGTAGGCTGCGTTGACTTGTGCTTGCGGGTAGGGGTATCCTCCACTGGCGGCGCCCCAGCCTGGATAGCCGCCCGAGGCGTTGTATCCCCCAGCCGCGTTGTAGCCACCAGTCGTGTTGGAATAGCCACCAGACGCGTTGCCGGGGTACCCGCCCGAGGCGTTACCGGGATACCCACCCGAAGCGTTGTGTTGGGCCGGATATCCAACGTTCGGTCTTTGGGGGAGGGGGTGTCGAGGCGCCATCGTAGGATGGTGAAGATGAATGTGGAGTGCACGCAGTCGAGTGCACGCACAGTGTTTGTGAACTCGCTGCTTGGTGGCAAACTTCAGATTTTGGACTTTGGGGCTCCAGAGTTTAATACAATTCTAATTGCCTTAATCAATAGTGCAAGCAGCCAATTGCCCCAGAATTCCGGTCTATACACAGCGGAATCCGTCCAAAACCATCGGGCAGATGTTCGAGTGGTTAAAGAAGTCAGAGTCAAGCTTAATTCGCTTATTCCGAATCGGAATTTCTGATCCGTAAGGTTCCTGGGTTCGAATCCCAGTCTGCTCAATATTTTGCTTTTTGTTCGCTCCTGTGTCTGTCTTTACAGTGGGCTTGATTTGAGTTTGTTGGAGGGTGCTGCCTGGGGGATATCTTTCGATGCCAGTTCGGTTAGGAAGAACAATGGTGGTCCGAAGTTGGAGGTGCAGAGAGTTGGTGTGGTTGGGGATGGGTTCAAAGCCAGTTTGCTGAAGGCGGATGGGGTGGTTAGGTATCAGTTCAAGTCGGACGTGATGTGCAAGTATGGGAGTAAAAGAAATAGAATGACACGACATCTAGGTGCTAGGGGTACGTGCGAGGGATGCGTGCGAGTGTGAGAACGGCGCAATGTGAACGATAAGGAGTGTTCTGGTGGCGTGGCGGCACACCCATGTCCAACGTGTACAGTTATGGGGTTGTTTGTGTATCGGTCATAACCGCATGCATAGAAGTGGGGTTAAGGGTCGCGCTTGGGGTGTATTGTCCATGTGGGTGGTTCGGTGTGGGGCATACTCAACGATGCTAGGCAGCTCTGCAGGGGATGAACATGATACCAGAGTGAGTTGAGATTACTGGTTGTCGAGGCAGTTACGGCCGTTCAAGTCGGACGCCATACTCTTCATGTATAGACAAGTCTAAGCTGTAGATGCTATGACAACTGGCGTGCCATATCAAGGATAGGGAGTTGTGTCCGTGGAGATACAGGTTAAAGCCCACCGATTGAATCTGCAGCGGTCCCAGAAGCCGGAGTAGCCGTCGCCCCGGACCCAAGAACTCAAACCTGAAGCCTGAGTCCTATGTGACATCCGTCGGTGGGGATAGGAGTCGGATAATGGGAGGTCAGTCGCTCGAGAATAGGAGTGCGATAATGGGAGTCAGTTGCTCGAGAATAGGAGTGCGATAATGGGTGGTCAGTCGCTCGAGAATAGGAAGTGGTGCGAGAATAAGAGATGGCCCTAGAATGGGACAATGGGAGGCTAAAAGAGCACACGACAGCCGGGGAACAGAATGGGAGACCGAGAGAGTTGGAGAATGAGAGGTCAGAATGGGAGGGGAGAATGATGGGGAAATGGAAACGGAGGCCTCGTCTCGTCGGCCGCCAGATGTCATGACAGCCAGGCATCGGGCCTCTATCACGCCTCTCGATCCAAAAACGAGCGACAGAGGATAGGAGGCCACCCGAGAATGAGTGGTCGTCGGAGAATGGGCAGTCTTGGATAATGGACGGCTGTTGGGTTGGAGACAAAGGCGCGATTAGAGTGGAATAGAAGGTAACCCGCAGAGACTGAGAAAAGGCCATCGAGAACACCGAGGACTTGAGAATCCGAAAGGTAGAGCAGAGCCAAGAAGCCTGGTGGCTGCAACGCCCGCTGATAATGGAAGAATGGGCGCGATGAAGGGAGAACCGTGAGTAATCAGTCGCGAGGGTGTATTAGTCGAGGCGGGCCTCTTTCTAGCTTCTTGCTTGACGACGGGTTAGCGCATTTCCTCCACGACCATTCTCGTACTGCAGCGTACATGACTCCTCTAAGCTACTTCTACACGTAACTGCCCCTTCCCCTCGCGACTTTGGCGCTCCCACGGCCACGCTTACTAGCGTTACGCCTCTGCGGACGCTTGGGCACGTTGGCGGGCTTATCCTCGTCCTCATTCTCATCCGCAAGTTCCTCCTGCTCGTTAGTGATGGGGTTTGGCGAAACCCCGCGGCTGATGGTAGGCGAGATCGAGCCACCACGGCTGAGGGCTGGCGAGACGGGGGACGACGTGGGCGAGTTGCGGCGGCGGAGGGGCGCCTTGGTCTCGAACTTGGAATCAAGAGATGAGCGTGAGGCTGCTGGTGACTTCGACGACGACGGGGGCGAGAGAGTCGACGCTGGGACGGCGGTGGAGACGGAGAGTGCTGGCTTGTCCTTGGAGTCAGACTTGGGCTCGGGGTTGGCGTCCTTCGAGTCGGGCTTAGGGTTGGGCTCCTCGAGGTAGGCGAGGCCCGAGTCCTCCTTCTCATCCTTGTCCTTATCGGCCCCGATCTCCTCCTTCTCCTCATTGCTCTGCTCCTTGGCCTCGACCTTGGTTGTCTCGACCTTGGCCTCCTTCGCCTCGTCCACCTCACGCGCCTTCAGGATCTGGTCGGCGGTCATAGCGCCCGGCAACCTCTCGGCGGCCCTAGCGCGCCTCTTCTCCGCCCGCTCTGTCGCCAAAGCCTCAGCCTTAGCCTTAGCCGCCGCCACTCTCGACTGGGTGTCATCATCCCCCGAAACTCTCTCAGCACGCGCCGCAAGCGTCTTGAGACTCCCCTCGCTCTCGCTGGGCGGAAGCTTGAATCCAAACTCTGAGCTCTCGCCAGCGGCAATAGCGACCGCGCTCGACAGCGGCGCATCCTCATCCTTGTCCTTGAAGGCCTCGGCGTCAGCTTTGTCCGCCTCAGCCTTGGCGGCCGCGAGGGAGGCGGCCCGTGCCCGTCGCCCGAAGAATGAGGTGAGGCTGCGGCCGAGATTGGCGCCTTCTGGTGCCGGTTCAGGCGGGGGAGGTGCCGCGGTGGTGGAGGTGCTGCGCCAGCCCCCGAGCCAGCCCTTGGTCTCCTCCTTCGGCTTGTCTTCCTTCGGCGGGGGAGGCGGGGGGATCTTGTCCAGCGCCATGGGGTCGGCCATGTTTTCAAAGACGGGTGGAAGCCCCTCTGGCGCAGGCGGGGGACTCGTCACGCTCGTAGTTGACGGCGCGATTGACGGCGCGATCGACGCGGAAGACGAGCCCCGCCGCTTCGGGGTCTCGTTCCATAGCCCGAATCCCCATCCCTTCTTCTCTGGCTCCGGCTCCGGCGCTGGCTCATCGTCGCCTATCTCGTGCGGGAGGGGCGGGAGGGACACGCTGCCACCGCCGGCTTCAGGGTCGGCCGCTAGGAACTCGCGCAGGGCGCGCAGACAATCGTCGGAAGCGGCGCGCGCCTCATCCGCTTCAGCGAGCTTCATCTCCAGCGCCTCGACGTGTGCGCGCAGCGCGGCGGTCTCGATGCGCGCGGATTCAAGCTGCTCAACATGCTCGTTGGTCACTGGGAGGATTGGCGAAGTGGCTTGAAGACTGGATGCGGAAGCGACGGAGAGGGCGGAGGTGCGCCGTTCGGCCGGTGTGGAGGGGATCGCCAGGGGCGGAGGGGCGGGCGCCAGAGCGAGGCCCGGAGACTTGGGTGGCGTGAGAGTGGTTGTGGTGGGTGGCGGGGAATTGGAGGCCGGCGAGCGTGGGTGGTGCGGACTTCTGGGTGAGATGGCGGCTCTTCTGGGCGACGAAGGTAAGTTGTCGTCGATGAGCAGCGGCGGCGCGCCAAGACTCGTGCTCATCCCTCTAGAGTGTCCCACGCCAGAGCCGAGGCGAAGCTCGCGAAGTCCGCCCAGCTTGTCGTGCTTTACGTCCTTCTTCTCCTCTTCGGGAGGACCCTGGCTGACAGGCCGCCGATTTCCGAGATACAGACTCTGGCGCTTTCTGCTCGGTTCTTCCTCGAGCAATCCGCTCTGGCGACGAGCAGCGCGATCACTCTCCTGTTTCTGGAGCTGCATCACTCCACGCCGAGCGGCGTCCACCGCACCACGTAGCGATTCGACCTGTTCCTCGGCCTTTTCGCGGCGCGTAATCTCCTCGCGCAACTGCGCTTCCAAAGCCTCCTTGGCAGCATTGGCGAACGTAAACTGGTCCTTGAAACGGGCTAGTTCAGCTTCGAGGACGGATGTGCGCGTCTCGGCCGCCTCCTTGGCCTCAAGTGCGGCCTTGAGGTCAGCGCGAAGGTCGGCAGTCGAGCGGGGTGAGGTGGGTGACGAGGTTCCCGCCGTCGAGGCGGCTGTGGTGCTGCTCATCATGCTTGGCGCGACAGTGGATGTGTCGACGTCGTCCATGATGAGCTGGAGAGATGCAAAAGGCGTTGCGCTCAAGTCTACGTGTCTGAGTGTCTAGCTTGCGGCTTGCGCCCAGGAACGGGGGATATGGTGATCTGGTGTGAGTGGTGAGTGGCGAGTGGCGAGGGGGGAAGGGCAAGAGTGGAGAAGGGTGCACAGCATGTCAAGCGTACCTTGTTCGGATCGGCGTTCGGGTTAGGGCGATAGCAGTCAAGCAGTGGAGAGTAGCGTCGACGTGTCAAGCGAGCGGTCTCGGGAGTCTGAAGAGGCAGGAAGACACGCAGGAAACCTAAACAGGCCGGGTGCGGGGTGCGGGGAGTCTAGCAGTTCCGCTCCGCAACTCGAGACAACAAGCGGGGTAGATGTGACAGTGACAGTGGCAATTGAGGAAGGAGAGTGATGAAGAAGAGACAAAGTTGTGGATCCTGTCGCCAAGTGATCAAGTCAGTGAGGTACAGTACAGAGTCGTGGTGTTGCAAGTTAAGACGGGGGTTGCCGGGAAGGTATAATGGGAAGCGGGCCATTGACTTTGACGCGGTCGTGCCTGAAGTGTGTAATCGAGGGTGTTTGCATTTCCAGGCGCAGTAACAAAGTAGAACCCGTACGCGTCCCGCTCCCACACTCTCTCCGCCCTCTTCACCCTCTCCGCCTTGTCCACCTTTTCATTTACCATCAAAGTCTGCAAAGTCGAGGGTAGTGGTGCCCCGTTCCGTAATGTTCAACCCAATTCTCAGGACTCAGGACGCATCGCGCGACTCTTCGTTCAGGTTTTTAGGCTAGTCAGGCTAATCAAGCTAATCAGACGCGCTCAGACGGCCCAGACGGGTCAGGACGTGCAGCCACCACTTCTCATTCCCACCCTGCTAAGCACGGAATGGAAATCTGGCCTTCCTCCTTCTTATCGACCAACTACGTGTAACCTATGCAAAACAACACGAGATTATACGCCCCTGTCTTCTGTCTACAATCTCTTATCTTTTATGACGGTTCCCTGCGCCCCAACAAGTCTGGAAGCTTGAGTCCCAGCCTGCCGTTAGGCGCTGCTGGTGGTCCCACCGATCCCGAAGCTAGGACCCAACGGCTGAACGCTCCGTCGCCCTGGCCCATCTCGGGGTGGAGAGCTACAGTGCGGAGGAATCGCTGTAAGCGAGGACGGCGGTCTTGGAGGAATTCCGGCGACAACTTGTCTGTGTATGAGCAGTGAACGCAGTGGGCACAGCATCCAAAGAGGCCAAGTAGGGCTTGTGGCTTCAGATCAACTTACGCATGTGATTTTTGCCAGGCAAGGGGGGGATTGTTCGGCGTAGATGCTGTGGTCAGTCATCTTCTGAAGCCAACTCACAGGATACTCCTTCCGCAGCGCATCGCGAAGCCTCACAAACTCGGTATACCGCCGCATAATCAGCACCGTGGTGCCACTACGCAGCGCAATCTCAATCTCGTACACTTTGTCAGCAATCTTCGAGCAGCAACTCACCAACATAGGCCCCAACTTTGGCGCTATCGTCCCAGCTCTTCCCTCCAACAACCTGCCATCCCTTGATAACCACCTCGGCGGCGAACGGCGCGGGTCTGTGTCCATGCCCATGCCCATGCTCGATGGCCTCTCCAGACGGCCAGTCAAAGGACCCATCCGGAGCCGGACTAGCTTCCCTCTCAAGAGAGTATCCCTCACTAACAATACTCTCGTCGACACTAGGCCGCTCGCCCCATTCTCCACTAATCCTCCCTGAAAGCGCAGGCGACACCCGTCCCCCAACAAGCATCTGGACAGTGTGTCCATCCTCAGCCTTCCTCGCACTTCTCCAACCCGAAGAATTTCGCCCTCGACTTCCCCCCAATTCGCCATCGACGTCGGGATCACCATCTAATCTCCTCTGTCGTCTGGCTACCGCGTCGGCAACTGCGCCTCCACCGGCGCATACGCGTGCGAGGGCGCGTAGTCCCCTCACTGGGGCTAGGAGGACCGAGTGGCGCGGAGATGGTAGATCTTCGTGTTCTGTTACTGTTTGGGACGGAGTGTCGGGTCTCGAAGGCGCGTAGGATTCATCGGAGAGGCAGGGAGAGGGGGAGGGGGTGGGGGATGAAGTGAGGAGGATCAGGGAGGGTTTGGGCAATGGGTCGTGGGAAGAAGAGGAGGGTGGAGAGGCGTTGGGTCTCGACGGCGTGGACATGCTGCAATGTTGAGAGCTAGAGAGAACTTTATGAGGAGGTCCAAGCTTGGTTGGGTGGCGGCTCGGTGGCTTTGAGCAGTGACGTCGACAAGCAGCCACTTTGGTGATGCAATCTGCCCCACTCTTACCATTATTAGGAATTACATAGGAAGGGAGAATCTAATAGAATTAGACCGGCCGGATTTGGTCCCGCACATCTCACCTCCACTCCGTCATCACTCTGTCTGACCCGTTTTCCGACCAAGACGACCAAACACTACTCTCAATCTCGCATCTGGACATTCAGTTCCTTCTCTAACATATCCACCCACTCGACATACTCGAAATGTTCGGCTTTGGCTCGTCCTCCTCCTCGTCTGCCAGCGAACCTGGCAAGGCGCCATCGCGCGAACAGCGACAGAAGTGCTGGGCTACGCGTGACGCGTTCTTCGCTTGCCTCGACCAGCATAATGTGATCCAGCCGCCTGAGGGGGCAAAGGGGGCGGGAACAGTGTGCGAGGCCGTGCAGAAGGAATACGAGGGAGCTTGTGGGAAGAGCTGGGTGAGTCTGAGAGGGGCGGAGATGAAGACCGAAGGGGGTAAGGAGGGGAGAGGTAAAGGGGTTACGGTGGTGGGGCCATCTGGAGGAGAGGTGGGAGAGGCAAGGAGGGAGCGAGGGGAAGGGCCCAGCATAGTCTGGAATGGATGGGGTTTCGAGACCATGGACGCTGGATGGATGTTCTGGCCATGTGGACACGACCGAGTTGTGCAAGAAGCCACCGCCGCGGCTTGCGTATGTGACACATGCCGAACGGCATCACTGCCTTGCGGCCGGCATCCCAGCATCCTCCGCTTCTCCCGGCCGTCCTCCCCAGCAAGCTGCTCCCCCGCATGCTGCCATTCCACATCACTGGCTTCGCTCGTAATGATAACGTTGCTAATACCAGATCGACTACTTCAACAAGCGCCGCGTGCTCGAGTTCCGCCAGGCCGCGACCCTCGCAGAGGCCGCGCGGCAGCGCGAAGAGGCTGCCAAGCGGTAACAATGGCCGCCTTCGACTCGCATCCATCTATGTATTATGACACCACTCCATCCACATACGCTACTCCGCCGGGCTGCCGGGCGACCCAGATGCAATGCTACTTGAGAAGCGCCTCGACGACCTGGTGTCAGCGAGTGGACCATGGGTGCTGCGATTCGCCTGCGGAACGCTGACGGTCATCCTGCTCGGCTTCCGATCGCATCCGCATGCGCCCAACCCACAGTGTTCTCGTTAATGTTCGTAATGTTGTTCCCGCGGTAGTTTAAGCGCTTGAGCGTTGCGATCACGGTTTTGCGCTCAAATCCCATGTCGGTAAACTTGCGTACACTCGCCTCCGTGAGGCCCGCAAGCTCAGCATCGGTCGCGGTGCCGATCGGGCGCTTGGCGGTGGGCTGTGCATACGTCTGTGCCCAGTGCCGTGCGGTCGCGTTAAAGCTCTCGCGCGACGACAGGAAGTGCTTAGCGACTGCGCGTCAGCAAGGTCGAGCATCAAGGAAGGCGGTGATCACGATGCCACAAACACGCATTGTGGCTGACTCACCCTCGGCGTCCTGTGGGTCATTGGGTTCGGGGCTACACAGGAGCGACTGGAGCGAGATGAGGGTCGACTTGAGGGTGAGGACCTGGTGTCAGCCAAGTTCCGCACCATAAAAGCACTGGAGACCACTTGTCCTTCAAGATGTCGAGGCAGATCGCGCCCTGTTGTCAGCTCACACTTGATTGATCAGCTCACGCTTGCAGAGGATACGTTTGGGTCTGGGTAAGCGCACCTTCATCTTTGACACGCGACTCACGGTACACCTTGGTGATGAACTTCATCTTGACGGCCTCGAATGGGTACCCATCCGGAATAACAATGTCAATCTCGTAATACCCTCCCTCGTACGGAGTGTCTCCCTGCTGTCAGCTCCGTGGAAACAAAGCAACTGACTGGTCCTGGGAAGGAGCCGATGAGGTGGAACGGGTTGTCCTCGACCACTGTGGTCAGTGCGCGAAGCGGGAAAGATAGAGAGGACGCACTTTGGATCGAAATCTGGCTGTGCTTGTCTGCCTGGCACGCTGGAGTCAGTGCTGAAGGAAAGGAAGGAGAATAAGGGAGCGCGGAACAACGCCAACAGACATGGGAGGCGGAAATCGACGTACCCTTAATCTCCTTCTGGACGCGGCGGAGGCGCGCGTCGGCCATAGTGGGTATGTTTGCTCTGGTGGTGGGGAAGAGAGGTAACTGAGGGGTGGCGACGGTTGATGGTTGATGGTCAAAGAGGAGGATGATGAGTGAGCACTGCTCGGGTGGCCATGCGCCGGCTCAGGCACAGTCACGGCTTTGCGCGCGATCATTCCAAAGCCCATTAGGGCTTTGCTAATTGGCGTGCCTTGAGTGTTATGTAGGATTTGATGTTACGGTGACCAAACAAGGCGCTAATCAAAAAGTTGATGGACGACATTCCTCCACTCCAACCACTATGGACACTGAAGACGGCACCGTCAAGCAGCTTGAGGCTTCCCAGGCCCCCGAGGCGCCTATCCAGGCTGATGCAGGGCCATCAACGGGTGTCACATCAACTCCGGCTCCCGTCTTGTCGAAGAACCAGCAGAAGAAGGCGGCGAAGCGGGTATGTCTGCCTTCCTCCGCCTGAGGAAGATGACAGCTGACTCCAGGCCCGCGCACAAGAGCACAAGCTCGAGAAGCGCGCAGTAGAACGTGTCCGCCGCCGCGAGCGCCAGGCCGACCTCAAGAAGGGCCTGCGCGAGGGCACGCTCACCGATGCAGAGCGCGAAATCCTCGACAAGTCGCGCGAGCTCAAACGCGCCCGCCGCGCTGCTACAAAGGGGACAGAGGAGAACGTGTGGCCTGGCGCCATTGTTATCGACCTCGGCTTTGACAGCCTCATGATGGACGGCGAGATCACGTCGATGGTCTCGCAGCTCACGTACGTCTACGCCGCCAACCGCACGGCCAAGCGCCCCGTCTCGACTGTGCTCCACACTTCTTTCTCGCCTGAGACCAGCCCGCGGTTGTGGGACAAGATGGCGCGGGCACAGTGGCATCGCTGGAAACGTATGTTCTTTTGGGCGGGAGGGGTGGATGCCCTCTCCACCCGGATGGGGGAGGAACGGGACAAGGAGGTTACGGTGGAAATGCCTGTCAAGAGCAAGCCCACTCGCGACGTGCCGTCCTCTGAGGATCTCTCCGACCCACACCTTCCCTTCCCGGCCTCCAGACAGCTCGTGTACCTCTCAGCAGACGCTGAGGAGGAGCTTTCCACCCTCTCCGAGGGCGAAGTGTACATCATCGGTGGGATTGTGGATAGGAACCGACACAAGAACTTGTGTCAAGGCAAGGCGGAGGGGCTGGGTATCCGAACCGCGCGCCTGCCGATCGGGAGCTTCATCGAGAACCTCCCAACACGCAAGGTGTTGACAGTCAACCAGGTAAGTGCAGCTAAACGAATGTAGCCTGTAACTGATGCCAGGTGTACGAGATCCTGCTGAACTACCTCGCGCTTAAGGACTGGAAGGCGGCATTCGAGGCTGTCATCCCACAGCGCAAGTACTTCCAAAGCAAGGACCAGAAGAAGGCGGCTAATGTGGCCAAGCATGGAGAAACTGGCGAGGATGGCGAGGAGGGGAGAGAGGGAGAAGAGCTGGACCAGGTCATGGAAGAAGCCATGAAGGATGAGGAGATGGACGAGGAGGCGGCCATGAACGGGTAGATCAGTAGAGTTGTTGAGAGGTAATGCCATGCAGTATCGTACACTTGTACTGTCCACCCTCGGGCCTACGCCTCCCGCTCGGTGTGGGGGAAGTTGGGGTTGTTTTCCTTTCGTCCCGACATGCGGAGGAGCTTCTCCTGGCGCTCCTGGAAGAGCTTCTCGACGGCCTGACGCCCGCGTTCGGAGCGGTTCGCGATGTAGTCGAGCTTGGCAGCGTCGAGGCGCTCCTCGGTCATGCTGGGGTTAGGGTATTTGCGACCGCGGAGCGGGCGGGGATGGAGGACGAGAGATGACCGAGAGGAGGACCGGTATGGCCAAGTTGAAGCGAGGAGCCGATGCGAGTGGCCAGGAGGAGCGAGAGGCGCGGTGGTTATGGACATCGGCAGCGAGTAGCTGCAGCTGCTATTCAGGTAACCCGAATGTAACGGCTGGAGACGAAGCAGAGCGACGTGTACATCCCCTCCGTTTCCCGGCTCGCCACCGCGCCTCCATCTCTTCCCCTTCTCCCCTTCTCCCCTCCTCCTCCCTCCCCCTTCCTGCCTTTCCGGCCCTCCCTTCCGCTCCTCCATCTCCCCTCCTCCCCTTACTCCGTCAACTCACTGGACCTTGATACAAGCGTTCATCGCCTTATGCTGCGACCCGCACATGAAAGGCATAGTGACTGTCCGTCCGCGCGCGCAGTCCGCGAAGTCTGCCGTCAGCCCCTACTCTAGCTCGGGTAGAGTTGGCCATCTCGCCAACACCATTGCGCTTCGCTCCCTCCGGCGCAGCTACTCACCCCGCACAAGTTCGTCGCACGCAATCAGGGCGGACTTCTTGACCTGGACCTCGACTTCCTCCTCTTCGCGTCGTGAGAGGGCTTCCATGATGAGTTGGGTGATGTCAACATACGTCTACGTCTGTCTTTCGGTAACTTGTTCTTGACTTTAGGAAGATTACGTAAGACTGACTTTTGGACCAGAGAGGCGTCGATGATGCGGTGACCAGAGAACGAAGATGCAGAGAGGATAGCAAATAAAGAAGACGCAAGAGTGCAGGCCTGCATATCGCAGATGGGGAGGACCAACATCCACTCTGCATACATATGCAGTAAGTAGTGCCTTTGGCACTGCCGCGCAAAAGGATACAACCTTGTCTGAGCTGGGGTTCGAACCCAGGAAAGCTATAGCTACCGCAAAATCTTAAAGGGACTTAAGTGCGGCCCGATTGACCAACTACGGGACTCAGACGATGAACCGGACTCGCCCGAATGAAAACCAGCAGATATATGAACCCTATAAGGGGAACACGTCATTTGATAAGCCACGTGCAATATTCCGCATTGGCAGAGGAATGGGTGAAACCAGACTTGGTTTCATGCTTCACTTTGCTGTGATGGTATGTGGCACCTTCATCATCAGGTGTGGCAAATTCATCACAAACACCCTAGTTGGGTTGCGAGCAAATGCAATAAACAACGACATAAAAATAAACATGATCTGGCAGCATCGCCTCCTCCTTTTGAATAAGACAATAACCTTCCTCCCTCTCACCCTCGTTTGTATATTATATCTCCCTCCCTCACTTCTCTGTTCATTTGCCACAACCTCTTCCATCTCCAACACGCAGCCACCTCGATCAACCAAACCTCATCGCCTGTCACCACAGTCAGCATGTCCAGATCCAACTCCAACCGCAACCGTAACCTCGACCCCAATACCATTCCTTCTTCCTTCAGGCCCACTCTGAGCCCCCTTCACCTTCGTATGCACGAGGAAGACTCGGAAGACATCATCATTCGTGCCAGGTCGCCAATCTCACCGCTCCGTGTGCTCTCCCCCCCATCCCGCGCGAGACCCCCCATCCGCCCTCCACCCACTAGAGCACCGCCATCTCCACCTCGTTCCCTGCGTCTCTATCCCCGTTCTATCACTCCTCCCATGCGAGCCCCCTTTCCGACTCGCGAGATGCTTGAGATGGACGACCGTGCCCGTGGCGACCTACCTCCTCGACCTAGGTACGAGATCACTGGTTCCGCTAGGCCCCCGCAACGGCCCCAAGAGCGGAACGACGCGCCCCCGCCATACTCACACAACGATGCGCTCGGCCAACTTCCGGTTATGCCCGTCTTCCCTGTTCTTCCCTCTGGCATTCAAGCTCATTCTGTCCGGGCCGGCCCGTCCCGTCCAGACACCCTGTCGCCGCCTCCCTATCCTGTTCTCTCACAGCTCGAGCGCGGCATTCGCGACGCCTACAGCTTCTTCGACCGCGCCTACGATCCCGTTGTCAGGAGCGAACTCCGCTTGAAGGTTCAGGTCGCAGAACTGGAGGCCAAGGTCATCGAGATGCAGGCCAGAATTGATACCCACGATGTCCAGCAGCGGGTGAGGGCGCGCAGCCTCGAGGTCGCTGAGGCAGGCCGCCTCCAGGCGGAGGAAGGTCGCGTCGCTGCAGAGGCGAAGCTCCGTACCCTTGAAGCGCGCCGTTGCGCAGCTGGATCTGGGCTCTGCGAAAGCTGCCAGAAGGGACGCGAGTCCCCTGTAGAGCTGACCCTCAATAACGAATTCCAACGCCGTGCCGAGCTGTCGACGAACCGGAATATGCTGCCTTGGGCTGCTGAGCTTAACGAGATTCTGGGGATCGATGTCGTTGACGGCCCTCCCAGCCCCATGGAGACCAGTGAAGCAGGCCCCAGCCGCCAGGCCTCCTCTGACGAGAGGGCCTGAAGAACTATCAACCTTTCGAATATTGGATGGAATGCAAATGTGATGTACATGTACATGTATGCTTTATGCTATTATATTTTTGTAATTATCCTAAACAGTCCAACGCGGCCCCCCTAAAATCCTCTGGTGGCCTCTCTCGCAAGTCCTCATCGTCGCTCAGGTAAACAGCAATGTACACGTGAGCACCCAGCAAACAACTATTTATCGGCGTAGAGGACGAGAGCTGGGTTTTCGTTCTACGCCCTTTCAAGAGCGCGCTTGAGCTCATGGACCTTGAGCGCCAAGGCCCTTTCACGCGTCGCACCGCCGACGGCTTTCGTGGGGCTGTTCTTGCTGTGCGTCGAAGACCTGATCCTCTGCAAGTCTCCGACGCTTCTCCTCTTCCCGCAAACCGAACCACCTATCGATTCCACGGCTCACGGCACATCCACGCGCCCCTTGAGGAACCGGATCGTGTCGTGGAGATCCTCCACCTCCTTGGCTGCGCAAGGTGGAGCGTTTCTGGGCGAGCCGAGCCGCATCTCGTGGGCGATACCGAGGTCGACAGTCACAGTTACTACCTCGTCCAGTAAGTAGACCGACCGCAACAACAAACGAGGAAACCGCTACCACCATTGCGAGCGCACGATCCGCGCCACTTTCGATCGTAAGTTCCCCGTCTGCACGCCTTTCACATAGTTGATCCACTGTAGCTTCCAAATTCATGCGAGAGCTCAGTACTCAGTCTGTGTAGCCTGCATCACATGTCGCCTACTTGAGTGGGTCAAAGTCGCCCCAGTCTGTCTTGGCCGCCTGTGCCGCGTTCCATGCCGGTTTGGCAACGCTGGGCTGCATGACGCCAGACGACCAGCCAGGTGGTGGTCGTGGTTGGGACTGGATGGGAGGCGATACGACGGGTGGGGAGGACATGCCCATGCCCATGCTCATTCCTCCCATTCCTCCCATCCCGCCCATTCCCACACCCGTGCTCGCTGGGTTCCAGCTGTTGAGCCCCTGCGGCTGGAGCGGTTGGAATGTCGGACTCTGCATCGGCGGTGGCGCGACCCTCGGCGTGGCCTTTGGCGCCTGTGGATCGAGGCTGAGGTTGTAGTTTGGTCCCGAGGAGCTACGCGATGGGCGGGGCGGTGAGGCCGGTGAGCGCAGAGGCTGCATAGGCGGCGAAGCGGGTGTCGTGCGCATAGGCTGCATGGGTGGTGAGGCGAGGTGTGGTGAGAAAGCCGGGGTCGTGGGTGGGAACGCGCTAGCATTGAACGAGGAAGAGGGCACACGCGTCGCGCCGAGGCGCGAGGGCGGTGCGCGGGACGACGGCGCGTCCGCAACGCTGATACTTGCGAAGGAGGACTGTTGTCAGCTTCTGGACCAACCCGAGCTCACTAGGTTGTCGTCGTCCCACCCGTCCATGCTCCACGGGTCGATAGTGGCAGGCGCCGAAGTGGTCGCGCCGCCCTTGACGAGTGTCTCAAAGTCGACCTCACCCGATGGCGCAGTGAAGTCGCCAGGCGCGCCGTTCGTTGCAAAGGACGTGGTCTGCTCCTCCATTTTGCGTACCTCTCGGAGGTGTTGGGAGTGCTCCTTCTCCACGCGCGCGCCGAGAGACTGGATGACGCGCATGAAGCGCGCGAACTGGTCCGCGTTGAGGAGAGGTCCCATGCTCATCACCCACAACTGGGGGAGGACGAGCGTCGCAATCGCCTCGAGGGACACCTTCTGGCCCATCGCCTCGTGCACACTCAACGTCGCCACCATCACGGCCGGCTCCTTTGTCTTGATCTTCGCCAAGAGGGGGACGAGCTTGGTGGTGAGCGTTGTCGTGTCGAGAGTGGACACCATCGCCGCGAAGCAGTCGAGTGTCTGCACCTTGACGCTGAGAATACGGGTGCGCGTAAAGAGGATCTGGCGTCAGAGCCGGTCATGTAAAAGCAAAAGCTCAACAGCCTGCGAGAGCGGCTGTACGTACCGCAATCTTTGTGAGGAGAACATTCTGCACCGTCCCATAGTCCAGGATCTCGCAAAGATGCGGGACAAGCTTGAGCACGCGCTCCTGCACAGGGAGATGCTCGCTCTCGAGCGAGTTATAGATGATGGGCATTACGTCTGCGTGAGCTCAAGATTCAGCAGTTAACTCACTTTCACGGAACTGAGCGGGCGAGGTCTTCTCCTCGAACATCGTGAGGTTGTCGAGGAGTGCTGACGTCAGCTTGAGAATCTGAACTGGTTAGCTGGCCACAAAGAACGTACTGAGCATGTTCTGCGGTGGGTCCTTGAGCGCAAACAGCGGCTGGAGCTTGGGGAGCACGACCGCGAAGTCAGTCTTGTCAAGGTTCTTGGAGATCTCGAACACGTTCGGGAGAAGGAACGGCAGTAGATACGGGTCCTTCATCTCCTCGAGCAGCGAGAGCAGGATCTTGCCCTTCTTGAGCCGTTCCGAGAAGTTTGGGAGGACCCGCACCAGCCCTCGGAGGAATGTTGCCTTCTCCTCTCGCGGCTTGGAGGCGAATGTCGTCGGGTCGAGGAAGTTTAGCGTTGATATGGCGAGGGAGGAGAAGAAGGGATGAGACGGGAGGGACTGGAGCGTGATCCGGCCCGCTGGCTGGCGAGTAAGGAGACGTGGGAGGAGATCCTTGAGCTCGTTGCTCGCGCGATCCCACTTCACGCCGCGCGCGTAGTCGCGCCGATCCAGGCCATCGGCGTTCTCCCTCAGTGCCTGCATCGATCCCCTGGTGGCAAAGGGTGGTCGCCCTATATGGAGTGCGTACAACACGCAACCAAGCGAGTAGAGGTCGTTCGCGGGAGCGAGCGTGTTGTCAAGGGCGTACTCGGGTGCTGATGTCAGCTGGATCTCCTTACCACTGCTCACCGAGATAGTCCAGCTTCCACTGTACCTGTGGCGGCAGACGCGTATCGACATCGGGGTAGACGTGTTTTGTCGCGCTCCCGTCCGGCTGCTGCAGGGGCAGCACGAGGCTGAGGCCGGAGAGCTTCCAGTCGCCCTGGCGTCAGCTCGATCGGGATGGGGCCGCAATATAACTGCCCATCAGTTCCCCAACCTTAGACTCACCTTGGCGTTGACGAGAATCGCGTCCGGCGACAGGTTGAGGTGCACGCTCCGCGCCTGGGTGTGTAGGAACCCCAACGCACGCGCAACCTGCAGCGTCCCCTTCTGGATCTCGACCTCGTCGAGGTCCACTTCCCCATTCTTCTTAGCCGTCGCCAACACATTCCCCAGACTGCCCGACACGACTTCGGTGACGAACGTCAACTCGGCGCGCGTCTCCTCGAGCGGCTCGACCATATGCAGTACGTCCGGGTGCCGAAGGCGTGACAGGCCCGTGGCCTCCTTCTTGAGCTGCTCGAGCACCCAGTCGCGTCCAGATCGCACTCCGTCGAGTACCCGTTTCTCGAACACCCACACGCTCACGGCCTTGCCTGTCGTCTTGTGACTTGCCCCGACGACCTTCCACAGGCCGACATTGAAGGACTTGGTTCGTGGGGACGGAGAGGAGCGCCCGGACGCTGGGAGATTCGTCGAGGACGAGGAGGGGGAGGGGCCGGCCGAGTGGAGGGTGTATGCGCCGAGAGTCGACGACTTGCCGAACAGGCTTGATGCTACTGAGAGCATGTTGGGCGCAGAGTCGCGAGATGTGAGATGTCAAGTGGAGGTTCACAGGTGCCAACACGCAACGCGTAGATGACAGCTAGGGGTACGTCCACGCGAGATTTCTAATTACCTCAGGATTGTATTAGGGAGTCATTAAGAAAAGGAAGCATTATAACAGTCTTCACCTCCACCCCTATTCGGTCCTCCGCTAGCAGAAAGTTCAATCTTGGCGGCCACCATCAACAATCTCGGCTCTCGACAGCTCTTTCCACCATCCACCATGAACGGATCAAAACGAGAACTCAAGACGAGGTGAGATACATGGATAATGGTATCTGACACCAGTTTCCGAGCGTCGCCCAACTCCATCCGGCCGCTGTACACTGGCGGGCCAGTCGCGCTCACCCGCGACGGGCAATGGTTGATCACGACGATGGGCGAAGAGGTGCTCGTCACGGAGGTTTCGAGCGGGCGCGGCGTGGCACGTGTTAAGGGGGTGCGTAACCTCTCTAGCAGGCTGACAGCAGGACACGACGGACATCACGGCTCTCGCGCTGAGCTACCACACCTCCCCTCCGACGCTGATCACGGCCCACGCCTCCCTCAGCGTGCGGTACTACCCACTCCCTGCCTCCCTCCCCGAGGGTACCGCCAAGCCACCCTTCCTCCAGTACACCAAGGCATTTCCTCGTGCGGCCGGCGCACCGATCCTCCTCGTCGCTGTATCACCTGACAGCACGCTTCTGGCAACGGGGAGCAGCGACGGTATCGTCAAGGTGTGGGACATGGCGGGCGGGTATGTCACTCACCTGTTCCGCGGGCATGGTGGGCCCGTGAGTGCCCTTCATTTTTCCTTCCCCACCAACGAGGGGCGGCAGCGGATGGAGCTGTGGACTGGATCCACAGATGCCCGGGTACGGGTGTTCGACTTGCGCGATGCGAGTGCGCGCGTGGTCGTCGGCGGGCAGGAGGGGAAGACCAAGGCCAAGGCTGTGCTTGAGAGTCATGTGTCGGTTGTGAGGGGGATCGCCGTTTCGGAGGATGGGAAGTACGCTGTGTCTGGTGGACGAGACAAGGTCGTCCTGGTCTGGGACAGCAAAGGGAAGGTTATCCAGACTCTGCTCGCGAACGAGCAGGTCGAGGCTTGTGGTCTTCTTCCCCTTGGAACAGCGGTCGAGGGAGAGCATGCCGACAGGTTGTTGTGCTACACGGCGGGCGAATCGGGCCGCGTGCGCATCTGGGACGTGCTCAAGGGAACGGAAGTTGCGGAGATGGACGGCGTGGCTGGCGTCGACGAGGTCGACGAGGATGACGAGCAACAGGGTGTGCTCCAGGTCATGTAGGTCGCTCAATGAGCCAGCTGACGGCAGGTACGACGCATCCTCTGCGGCATTGGTCAGCGTACACGCCGACCAGAATATCCTCTTCCACTCGCTCCATTCGCTCGAATGCGCACGCCAGATCGTAGGCTTCAACGATGACATTGTCGACGTGGCTTGGCTCTCCCCCTCTGGGGAGGAGGCGTCGCACGTGGCGCTAGCAACCAACTCGAACCTCGTGCGGGTGTACGATGTGGGCAGCCTCAATGCGCGCCTTCTCCCCGGCCACAGGGACATGGTTCTGGCACTGGCGCGGTCCGCGGACGGAAAGCTCCTCGTCACGGGCTCCAAGGATCGGACGGCGCGTCTCTGGGCTCCGAGGGGCAATGGGTGGGCGTGTGTCGCGATAGCGGAAGGACACGCTGAGGCGGTCGGCGCGGTCGCGGTGGCGAACAAGGGCGGGTTCATGTTCACAGCCTCGCAGGACAGGACAATCAAGATGTGGGATCTGTCGTCTCTCTCTCTCGACGAGGACGTGCATGAGCCAGTCAAGTTGAGGTCGTTGGCGACACTCCACATCGCGGACAAGGATATCAACGCGCTCGACATTGCGCCGAACGACCGCTTCCTCGTCTCAGGCAGCCAGGACAAGCTCGTCAAGGTGTTCGAG
The DNA here is from genome assembly GCF_030864355.1 of Cutaneotrichosporon cavernicola. Classification (NCBI taxonomy): domain Eukaryota; kingdom Fungi; phylum Basidiomycota; class Tremellomycetes; order Trichosporonales; family Trichosporonaceae; genus Cutaneotrichosporon; species Cutaneotrichosporon cavernicola. Next base: position 415,206 of record NC_083400.1, on the reverse strand, counting down.
ATCGAGCACTCCTCCTCTTCTGGATCGGTGAAGCACATTGGAACGTGCAAGGGGCACCGGCGTGGTGTGTGGAGCGTGCGTTTCTCGCGTACGGACCGGATTGTCGCATCCGGTGCCGCAGACCGCACCATCAAGCTCTGGTCCCTCGACGACTTTAGCTGCCTCAAGACGTTTGAGGGGCACACCAACAGCGTGCTCCGCGTCGACTTCATGACAGTCGGCATGCAGCTTGTCTCGGCAGGAGGAGATGGCCTGGTCAAGCTCTGGAATATTCGTGACGAGTCATGCGTGGCGACCCTGGACGGGCACGAGGACAAGGTCGGTTGTGGAGGTTGGGGGCTGGGAGGCGGCTGATGCTGGACTATTGCTGACTCCAGGTGTGGGCCCTCGCCATCTCTCCCGACGAATCGACAATCCTCTCCGCGGGTGCGGACAGCGTCGCAACCTTCTGGGACGACTCGTCTGCCGCCGAGCAAGCCGAGGCGAACGAAGCCCTAATCGCCAAAGTGCAAGCCGAGCAGGACTTTACAAACTATGTCGCGGTAGGCGACTACCGTCGGGCAATCAAGCTCGCGTTGGCGATGGGACATCCCGGCCGTCTCTTGAAACTCTTCCGCACGGTTCTGACGGCCGCGAAACCATTCGCGTACTCTCCCGAAGAAGAGGAGGAGATTGACGAAATCGAGCGCGGACGAGTGGCGGAGATCGATGCCGTTATCGCTGGGCTCAGTGCGCTGGATTTGGTCCGGCTACTCAAGTGCGTGCGCGACTGGAACGCGAACGCCAAGACTAGCGGGGTTGCTCAGGCTGTCCTGAATGCCGTTGTGCGACTGAAGAGTCCCGACGAGATTATGGGGGCCTTTGACCGGGTCAATTCCAAGAAGGAGAAGGAAGAGGAGGAGGAGGATCAGGAAGAAGATGATGAGGAGGAGAAGGCAAAGGAGGCAAAGGAGAAGGCGCGGAAGGTTGTCGCTCCCACCATCTCAATGCGCGAGTTGCTCGATGGGTTACTCCCGTACTCCGAGAGGCATATGACGCGCGTCGACCGTCTCGTGCAGGAGAGCTATATGCTCGACTATACGATTTCGGAGATGGATGGGGGGATGTTTGGTGCTGAGGTTATGGAGGTCGATGTGTAGATGTGTAGGATGCATAGATGAGGCTGGGCTGGGATGGCATGGATCCTGTACATTGAGGCTACAAATCTACACTGGCGTGTACATTCTCGAGGCTATATTCAATTAATTGAATCGCCCTCAAACAGAAACATTACGAATGGGGTTGGTTGGCTGTGCGGCGAACGATGCGCTCAGACGGAAACGGTACGGTTGGTGTCGGTTGTGCGGCGAACCGTCTCGAAAATACGGAAGAGGGCGAGCACCATGTTCCCGCAATAGAGGAGGAGAACTACGACCGAGACGGCAAAGCAACCCGCCTGGCGTCTACACACCGATCGCGCGAGACCTCCAAACTTGAGATTTTCGGGCACGGGGATGGTAGTTTCGAAAACCGCAAAGCCTGGGAACAGCGCGTTCGGCGTATTCGTGTACTCGATACCGTGGGACCACCACGGCGTGAGGGGCGTACAGTCGAGCGGAGTGTTGATGTAGTCGTTAATCGCCAGTGTTGACCCCGAGCTCCATAACGCGATGAAGAGGAGGTCGAGACAGACCCACAGCATTTTCGAGCGCAGGCCCCATAGACCTATTGGGCGACCAAAGTACTCTCGATATATGGCCGTTAAGACGTGTACGATCGTCAGGCTCGAGTAGGCGATAATTAGCGTCGTTGACGGGCCGATAATACCGCTCAAACCGAGCTGATCTATTTTCTGCCGAATCGTGATGCTCAGTGCTAGGAGGGTTACTGCGATGGCGAGGTTGAAGAGTCGGATGTATATTGTCACTCGGGCGTCGAGGAATAGCATGCGCCGCATGCGTTTACGCCAATCGAGCCGGTCGAGGGGGCGTACGCTGCGCCGGCGCCCGAACTTCCCCACCTTCTCCGACCGCGTGTCGTCAGAGTACGGACAATCCTCATCGATACGGTCGAAGGGGTTGACGCGATCAAACGGGTTCGTGTCGGGGTCTGGGGTTGGACGGGCATTCTCTCCCCAGCCTTCGAGGACGGTTCGGTCATGGTTGAACGTGGGAGCATGTGCACTAGGTGTGGGAGGCATCAACGCGGGCCGATAGCGCCGTGTACGCCGGTTGCGCGACTTGCGCTTGGCGGGGGGCGGCGCGTCAAGCTTGCTCAGGTCCAGGTGCAGTTTCGTCCTCGGCCTGCCGGTCGACGTGTCCGTGTCGTTCATGGTCGTTCTGTAGCCGTGGCCAGACGCACTGCTATGGCCATGTACACTTCCGTTGCCGTGTACATGGTGGGCGCTCACGACGCGTCCGTGGGCACTCCCGCCGTGACCATGCACACTCCCGTGTCCATGCGCGCTCCCTTGGCCTTGGGCACTCCCGTTCCTGAGGGAGATGGTGTCCGGCTCCTCGACTAACTCGTCTCCGTGGTCCGAGTGCCGGCGCACATTGGGTGGCTCCATCGAATGGCGACGCGGCTTCTCGTCCTCGTCCATCAACCCGTAATGCAGCGCCTGCTGCCACGAACCGGCGTGCGGCCACCCGCTTGCGAAACGCTCCGAGACGTTCGCGGGGATACGTAGCCGCAGGTTTTGCGTGTTGAGGCGACGATGGCGAGGGCGCACGGCAGTTTCAGCCGCCGTGTCTGACTCGGCTGCCACCTCGTCCCCGTCCTCTTCTGGCAGCGACCCGTGAAGCCCCGGCCACAGACGCTGCTTCGCACGCACGCGCGGTGATGTAGTGCCAATGGCCTCCGAGTCGGTGAGTGCGGTGTCATCCTGACTCCGGCGCTGAGGCATCGACAGGAAGCGCTTCGGCTTTGGTCTCCTCGTCCTCGACGCCGGCAGGGTGTCGGTCTCGTTACTCGCATTGGGATTACCTGCGTCGTAGTTGAGCTGAAGCGAGTCGAGTTTCACATTCTCGTTCGGCTGGTCTTCGGTGATGGGAGGCGATGTCGACCGGGGTCCGAGATCCTCAGCGTGCGGTCCGAGGTCCTCCGCTTGTGGTGGTGCCTCAACAACGTCAGTCGAGCCCAGAGTCCACGGTTGTCGCAGTGGGCGCGGGTGGAAAATGCGGGACGCGGCCTCGCGGGCCCGTGTCGGGGTTGATGATCCGCCTGAGTTCTGGCGCGATGGGGTCGAGGAAAACGGCAGGCGGCGGCGGATCTTCGTGGTAGCGCGCCCGGAGTCGCGCCCAGACTCAGCGCCGGAGGCGGCACTGTGGGCACTGTCGTCGTGTGTCTCCGAGATCGACCCCGTGGCCGGTGGCGGTGTTGGGCGCTCATTCCACCGCGATCTGAGCTTTGCCACCCCATTCTGTGTAAACGTCCACCATGCAGGTTCGTCGTCGTCACTCGACGACTCGTCGTCAGAGTCAGGATCGTCGCTCGAGCTCCAGTAGCTTCGGAAGCGACGTCTGCGACGCTTGGGGTGCTCAATGCGCGCAGTATCGAATGTCGGGTAGCTCTCGGCCGTCGGTGTTGGTGGATCGAGCAATGCCGATGCTAGGAGTCAGCGTGTGTTGCACAGCAGGGCGATCATGACAACGTACGGGGCACAGTGCGGACCTTGCGGGTCGTGGATGTGCTGCCACTCATTGTTGTGACAGCTGTCGGAGTTGGGCTCCCCACCTGGGTCGCCTGAGTCGAGGTCGTCGTCGCGCGCGGCCGCCCCGGTTTGAGGAGGGGTGGCGAGCCTGATGGCCCCGCGTGACTTGCCCCCGCTGCACCGATGTCCATGCGAAAGGTGATGGGGAATGGTTAGAAGGTGAGGATGGACGATGATGACGATGTTGTTGTGGAAGAAGATGTCGTATGAGATGCCCGATGATTGTGGCTGTGTGACCCCGGGGCTGGTGCGAGGAATAGCCAAGGGATTCGATGATTCGATGTTGCGATGCCAAAGGGACGCGACCTCTGTTTCAGAGTGGCGACATTGGGTGGTGCAGGAGCCGAAAAGGGAACGGAGAAGAATGAGACTCTGGCGGCAAGACGAAGAAGTGAGGGATGGAGGTGAAGAGAAGTGTAAAGGAGTGTTAGGAGTCTGGATGGAAGTGCGTTAAAAAAAGGACAAGAGAGAGAGAGATATGTAGGATAGGAAAATGGAAGTGACGTGTGGTAGTGAGCTCGGTAACGTAGTGCTAAAGCGCTACAGTTAAGAGCGGAGCGGTTACACGCATGGACGTGTGACAAGGGAGGTCTCGATTGCCTCGGCAGGCACGGTTCCCCTTCTCTCCTACTGTGCGGCCATACCTAATCAATAACAACAACAACAATTAAAAATTATATTGGATCCAAGGTGAGAATTAGTATTTGTATTAATTTGTATTAGGTACACCCCAATTACGGAACCAAGTAACGGCAAACCATAGAGGAGATAGGGTGGGAGAAGGGGAGTGGGTCATGGTTGTTGCGACCTCTGATCTGTCAATCATTCTACTCATTCTTTACACTCTATAACTCAAAACCTCATCCCCTTTGTAACTTCCTCACTATCGTCATCAACGTCAATAACGCCTCCAACACATTTGCCATCACATTCACCACACCCACACCCACACCCACACCCACACCCACACCCACACCCACACCCACATCCACATCCACATCCACATCCACACCCATACCCAACGGTCTGGGTTTGTATATCAGCACATTCACCCTCACCTTTGCTCCGCCTTTGCGCCGCCTTTGAGCCGCCCCTCCTCTCCTCTTCTCCTTCCACCCACATCCAGTCCGCGCCTACCAACACTCACACCAATTGCGCCTCCCCTCCATCCCGACAAGTCGTACATCCCCTCAAACATCCAGCAAACATTGACACGGCCCTTGGCGAGCTCTGTGTGTGCGATTGGCATCGTCATCGCTTGCTCACACGGCTGGTCAACCAGGGCAGTCCTAGCTCATTGTCTCTGTGGCCCTTGAGAGACTGGGCCATTACCATTGCGAAACCATCTTCACCCGCCTCTTCCAACCGTATGCTCCAGCACTTCCCTCATTAATCACTTCGTCGACCGCTTCTCCTGCCGTCGTCGTTGTCACACAACACGCCCCCCTTGCCACTATGGCCTCGAGGGAAGACGCGGACGATCCGCTCGATCGCGGGCCCAGCCAAACCCCTGCGGCGCCATCACCTTCCTTCCGACCTCGGCCCCTCCAGCTCGAAACACCACAACGTCGTCCGTCTCGGGGTCCTGCAACCCCCACATCCGATCAGACGCGCGGCCACCATTCCCGAGGTTCGTCTCTGACCAGCCCACCGGCACCTCCCGAAGACTTCAATCCACCTGCCGACTTTACACCTTCAGACTGTGCGTTGCAGGGCATCCAAGCTCCTCCTCCCACTCCGGCCGTACAGCCTGTGAGCTCGACGTCATCTCACTCGCCCCGATCGTCCCTCGGCTCCGGGGACGATGTTGCGGCATCATCATTGGTCATCGGCAGGCCATCATCCACTCCCATCGAGGCTTTGCGGCAACGGCCGCAGATCTTGGCCATGCAACGGCTGTCGCAAGAATCGGTGCACAAACTGTCGTACAACAGCTCGCGCTCCTCAAGCAACGACGGATCGGACAGCAGTGACGTTCTCGCGGCGCGACGGGACGAGCTCATGTCCCAACTCCTCACGGCCGAATACGATCAGGACATCGGCAAATGGTCGTCCGGCGAGATGCTCACACGACGACCGTCAACGCCACCTTCTTCCGATTGCCCTGTCGAGGTCAATATTATTAGCGCAACTCCTTCTCATTCCTCAACCCAACTAACCGAGGACGCGCTCCGCGAAGCTCAAGTGGATGGGTCTTTACGCCATCCCCCCTCTGGATCCACCAGCAGGGACAACGACAATGACGACGGTGGGGCCCATGCGTGGGACAGTGTTGTGAGTAACCACATCGTCGTGCCTGTGCGTCGCTCATTGTTCAGTGGCCCGCGCCAAACGCGCAACCGGTTGTCAGCTTTCCGCTGCAGCCTGCCATGGCCTCTCGCTTCCCGTCAGCGCCAGTGTCGCCATATGTTACGCCCTCGTTCTCACCTGCAGTGGTCCAGGCCACTCGTCGCTTGTCGTCGTCGCCTCCTCACTCACCATCACCGCGTACGTTTGGTGAATCGGTGGTGTCTGGCGGGGACCGTGCAAACTTGGGTTCGAATCAACGCGTGCCTCAGGCACCGCGCGCTGCAGCCGCCACGGCGTCATCGCACTCACTTCGTTCAGAAAAGTTGGCGTCCGGGAGCTCAACAGCAAGCCCAAGCTCTGCGCCGTCCTCATCGCCGTCGCAATCCCCAACGGGTCTCGAATTCGTCGTACCCACACCCGGCAGCCCAGGCGGGGGCGTCCGGAGTAGATCATCTTCATGGGTGGCTGCGGGGCCTCCCGGTGTGACTCGGCCACAGACGTCGCCCACAACCAACAGTGGAAGGAGATCGCGTGGGGGTGAGAGGTCTTCCTCCTTCATCAACCAGTTCCCAGAGTTGGCTCCCCCTTTCATCTCTGGCAAAGAGCTCGCATCGTCACCGCATCTACCTCGTCGGCTGTCGGAGACTGCCATCACACGGCGGTCCGATGCTTCCCTCTCACTCAACAGCGACGTCGGTGTGTCGGCCACCCTTTCCTCGCTCGTGTTGCCCGACCACGACTCCCAAGGAACATTGAGGGTGCCATCTGTGACGTTGCGATTGCCAGCAATCACTCGGCCCGCTGGGCCTCGCCGGGCCCATTCCGCACAGGACGCTCTCGGCACTCGCGCCCGTATTGCGGCTGGCTTGTCCGGAAGCCCAGCTTCACCACAGGAGGAAGACGCCTCCGAGGCATCAGAATCGTGGTCTGAAGCGCATGCATCCCAGCGTCCTCCTACGCCACTTCCTCCCGAGCCTATCACGTTCGCGTCCCCGGCCTTTGCCATGTACGAGAACGCGATCGAGGACGACGTCGATGATGAAGACATGGTGGAGCCGTCTTCACCCGTTTCGTGGCCGACAGGTTACGAATCCACTGTTATGGATGACACCCTAGCCCCTGGCCCGACAGAGAAAATCGATATACCGCATCCCGCTCTTGCAGGCGGCCTCGTAGACGAAGGAGATCTTCTACCCAGCAACGTGTTGCCGCAGATCGAGTCGGATGTCACCTTCGACGACGAGGGCCTCACCACCCTGGAGCGCATCTTCCTTCTCTGTCGGAGCGAGTACTCCTTCCATCGAGCGTATGCGGCACGCGTGCTTGGGGACCTTCTCGGAGACGTCGACCCATGCGAGTCGGTTGAGTATGTTCTCCCTCTGGTCTCCAGCTTTTCGCTCGACGAAGACGAGTCAGTCAAAGAGGCCTTCGCAGCAGACCTCCACAGAGTTTTGTGGTACTTTTTCTCTGTGAGTAGTGCCAGACGTTGCATCACGCTGACGCTGAAGGCGTGCCAGGTGGTCATCAGCGAAGACACCACACAGTATGAGGCGACTGCTGCGTCCGACCGAGACGACGACTTGTCGCGGAGCTCGACCAATATGCCCGAGAGCGTCTACCATCTCGACCATGTCATTCGGACTCCTGGAAGCGAAATGCCCCGCGACAAGTTCGAAGCCATGTTCGCAGCAGCGGCGGCGACGCAGTCTGTGGACGACATTAGCCATTCTACTGCGGCGACGCACCAAGCGACCGACGGCGGATCTCCTCGCGATGAGTCGCCTGTGATCACTGAGGGCACTTCAAGCGGGACGCTGACCTCTGGAACAACGCGCTCGACTGACCATGTGACCGATTCCGGGACCGCCCTCACCAGCGTCTCGTTCCCCCACGCAGACGAGGGTGAAGAAGCCAAACCACCAATGCTTTCTGCCGATAGCGACAAACTTTGGCCTGGCGACTACGAAGTGGTTGAAGCTCCCGCCATAAGCGTCGACTTCTTCCGCCCGATGCTTGGAACACTTCTTCTGAGTCACAATCCTGCTGTCGCAGACCCGGTTCGGGCAGGTATTGTCGCGATCATCTCCCGCTTGCGCGGCCATGGTCTTGTGACTACCGAAACCTGGGGATCAATGTCTGAGCCGGAAGACGAAGACAGAGTCAAGACGTTCTTGTCGCAGACTGGTCCCCACGCTCACGTACTCAAGGCCTTCGACGGTACCGCAAAGTCTCTGGTTGAGCAGGAACTGCTGCATGGCATTGTGTTAGGCATGGGCACACTGTCCACCGACGTCCCTGAATCGCTTTTCGACAACTCGGTCGAGGTCGTTGGCGACGACGACGAGGAGTACACAATCGACCGCGCTCGTGACGAGGAGCTCTTCCGGCAGCAGATGGTCCACGAAGCGGCACTGGGCCGTGCACTCTCACTGTCGCTCATCGGTTCCGTCTCGGAGATGTACCCCGCTACCGAGGTTGAACAATACGGCTTCGTCGACGAGGTCATCCGCGGATTAGACGGCGACGTCAATTTGCGGGCGGAGGCTGCCGTTGCCATGGCCGCCGTCGTCAAGGCTGCGCCAGAGGAGGCCATCGACCGCCTGCTCCCTGTATTTGAGCTCTACGCAAATGATGAAGACGACCAGGTGCGTCAGGCCGCATGTGTTTGTCTGGCCCCACTGTGCAAGCGCATTCCACAGGACGCCGCGCGCCGCCACTTTGCCGTCCAAGCCATGACGACGTTCATGGCTAGCGGCGATAGTGTGCGCTATGCTGCGCTTGAGGTTCTCGGCGAGGTGATCTACACCTTTCACTCCGACCCAGAAGGCCCACCAGCCGAGCTCATCAGCATCTTCTGCGACGACCAAGAAAGTGATGGAAAGGACTGCGACTGGGATGTCGTTGCCAGCTACAATGTGAGTCTCGACTAAGAGCATGGCCTGACACCAGTTCCCGGGCGTCTGCCTGACACTGGGCTCCGACCGCTGGTCTGAGCTGCGTGACTTGTTCAAGCGTATCGTCGAGCGCGCTGGTGAGGGCGTGTTCCGCACTATTTCGGCCTTTCTCCACGAGTTAGCGCGCATCCTCAACCCGGAAAGTGTGGCTGAGGACATACTTCCCGTCTACCATCTGTGCCTCGAGCTTGGCGACGATGTGCGTGAGAGGATCTTCGAGCACATCGATGTCCTCATCTCTCGGCTGCCACCTGCTCTCGGGTGGCAGTCATTCCTGCACCTGTCCAACTCGTGGAAGGAAGACCAGCTCGGCGGCTGGCGTGCGCGCGAGCAGTTGGCACTTCATATCCCGTCCTTCCTTGAGACATTCCGCGAGCACGATGAGGTCGCTCTCGTCCTCCACATGATGCGTTCGGCGCTCCTCGACAAGTTCGCAGCCGTGCGCGACGCAGCAACTTACGCCATCCCCAAGACGTACGACATAGTCCAGCGCAGCCATTGCTCGGCAACAACGTTTTACGATATGCTCCTCGAGTTCTCTCATTCTCCGAGATTCAGGCAGCGCTTAACGTAAGTGACCCTGCATGACGGCATATCTGGATCGCTTACAGTACCAGGTTCGTCCGGTGTCTCCGTGAATTTATGCGTCCACCGCCGAACAAGCGCGCCTTTGAGCAATTCTTCATGCCTGCGCTCGTACGTCTCGCGACCGACATCCTCGATGTGCGCCTTGGCCTCGCAGGAGCCGTTGCCGACCTGTTCATCATCGGTGCCTTCTACGGCGACAAGTCGATTCCCATCCCCTCCATAATTCGGGGCATCGTCGAAATCCTGCTCAAGGACGAGTCGGTCGATGTGCGCAACGCACTTTGCGAGATCGGCGTGGACCGCTGGGCCAACACCGACTCGTCTGTCACAGCTGGGGAGGTGCTCGCGTCCGAGATGGCAGCCACCGACAGCCCCGGGAGTCTCATTCGATGTGTAACGGACGCGCTCTCGGATGGACCGCCTGACGACGAGCGGGTAGCTTCGCCACACAACCGCGCCGAGGTTCCGTCGCCTGCACTGCCTGCGATGCCCCAGGACCAGAGTGATCTTCAGGATAACGCGGGCATCGACCCGTTCAGTGAGAGCTTTGTACGCGCGCAGATTTCTGGCGTCATGAGCGCGCGCTCCGTGGCCGATGACATCCTCGCCGCAGCCCACCGTGCAGTCACCCTCCCCGAGGGGCTGGAGGGCAGCCCGCCACTGAGTCCCACCCTACCAGGTGTTTACTCCCCGCGTTAGTCATGAATGTCGGCGTCGAGACGTCGCCTCAGCAGTGGACAAACCACCCTACCCATCCAACCACCACATAATTCATCCACCGATACCATCACCACCTGCATTATCCGTGTCTGTCTTGCACCAGTTGCATCTGCAACTTATCCTACATCCCCACGCCCAATGCGGCCACTGTATCCCGTTACCTGTCAATCTATAGCCTATGCACTGCCTGCCAACACTTCCTTCCCATTCATAGAAGTTTGATCAATCAGTGTCGGTAACTCGGAGTGGCATTGCAGGACCAGTAATCAGACCAGAGGTAGCAGAATTAGAGGTGGTAGGATTAGGAGAGGTAACCAGACTAGAAGAGAGACCAATAGCACGTGTCTGATGGGCTCAAAGGACAGAGCGCCGACCCCATGGTGTGAGTTAGGTACTGTGCTGTAGATGTGACCATAACTGGGACTGATGAACCAGATAGGGTATAGGGTAGGAGACTCCTCGCGGCAGCAGCGCGGTCGCCCGTAAGGTAGGCGCGTTGCCTTGCCGACCCCGCGACCCCCCATCGGGTCCAACACACCGATCCACCGAAGCCTGCCGCCTGCAACTCAGTATGATGGGGTACCGAAGTTGGACGTTGCATGGAGCTATATATCTGCTTCCGTTCAATACAAGGAGCGCAGACGATTATACTGCTAGTTAAACTGTACATGTTTGGTGATGTTGGTGACCTCTCCATCTCTCAAACCACTGTAATGCTCTACCTCTGCCTCTACCTCTACACCTCGACCCAGAATCGCCCCTCAGACCCCGGCGTGCTCACCTGCCCGTCGTTCAGACCGCCCGTACGGCCACCTCCGCCCACCGCCTTACCCACGCGCTCCATAACAGCCAGCCCCAGCCCATCATCACTGCACCCCTCGACGAGAATGGCGTCGACGCCGGCGCCCTCGAGCGCAAGCAGCCCGTCGAAGAGGACCTGTGCGGCGCTCGTGGCGTCCTGCCCCAAACTCCGGCGCTCGAGAGGCAACCCTTCGAGCGCCTTCGCCAGTGGACTGCTTTCGTAATGTAATAACCCGACGCGCTTGCCGTTGGTGAGTGCGCTCACGACCGCCGCGGCGTCGGTCGTGAGACCCACCACTGGTGGCCGGGGGAACACGTTAGAAGGCAGCAGCAATTGCACGGGCACGGTTGGCGAGTAGTGCCTGTACTTCATGCCTGGTGTGGAAGGTGGCAGGTCGTCCGTCTGCGGCTTGGGGACGCCGCCCCCAGCGCTGCCCTTGACCCAAGGCCGGCCCTGGAGGAGGAGGTCGGTGGATCCGCCAAACTGGGCGTCGACTTCGGCGACGACGCGCGCAACGTCCTCAACCCCCAGGCCTCCGGGCCGGAGCACGTTGACGCTCCCGCCGCCGCCTTTTTTCCATCCCAGCGCGTCGAGGACCGTGCTCTCCACGCCCACGCCGCATGGCCCACCGTCGAGGATGCAGCCGAGGCCGTCGCGCCCATCGAGGTCATGCACGACGTGTGCGGCGCGTGTTGGAGATGGGCGGCCCGATGAGTTGGCGCTCGGGGCCGAGACGGGGAGGTCGGCAGCCGCGATGAGAGCAAGCGCTAAGGGGTGACTTGGCATGCGGATCGCGTTCGTCTGTGGTGCAGGCGGTGGTGGAGGGTTCGCGGAGGGGAAGAGGAGGGTGAGAGGTCCAGGCCAGTACGCCGAGATGAGGGCGTGGTAGAGCTCGCTGAGCTGGTACCCTGGTGGGAGGAGGCGTTGCAGCATGTCGAGCGAGGAGACGTGCATGATAAGCGGGTTGTCGGCGGGGCGGTTCTTGATCGCGTAGATCTTGGCCGTCGCGTTGGGATCCAACGAGTGCGCGCCCAGGCCGTACACCGTCTCAGTCGGGAACGCGACCGTACGTCCTTCTCGCAGGTGCTGCGCGGCGATGTCAAGCGAGGGCTTTAGTGCTGGTCCGGCAATGATGGAGGGCGATTGCAGCTTGTTCCCTTCGGAGGGGCTGATGCTGACGTCCGCAACGTTGCACTGGAAAACAGGTGTCTTACTGGACCCTGGTGTGGGTGTCCCGGCGAGGACTGGCGTGCTCCCGGCGCCGTTGGGTCGAGTGGAAGCGGCGGGCGTGGGCTTGTAGCCCAGCGCCTTGGCCAGAAGCTTCCCGTAATGCTCGCGTGTCATGCGCTCGACATCCGCCGTTGCTTCGCGGACCATGACGTAGAGGTCCTCCTTCCACATGGCACAGTCGCAGCTCCGCGTCGCAGGGGCCCGCCCGATGACCTCCATGATCCCACTGCCTGCCGGTACGCGCCCTTTCCGCTCGTTTTCCGGAACACTGGGGTCGAAAAACCACGCAGAATTCTTCTCCAAGAGGTCAGGATACGCTCGGCCAGCGACGTCGAAGATGTCGACTGACACTTCGCACCCCTCGCGGTTCAGACGGCGGTAGTGCAGTCCCTTGGGTGGGGGCCAGTCGGGCGCACCTAGGGCAAACGAGTCCGACAACTCGTAAATGTCGCCGTAGATCATACAGCGCCACACGTCGTTGACGCTACCCTTGACGGTCTGATTCTCGAGCGCGATGAGTCTGCGTGAGCTGTTGGCAGATCACGAAGCTCACCTGATGCGGAGGAAGACGCCACGGTCCTCGGCGCCGGGACTTGGTGGGAGGAGCGCGTCGGTCGGCAGGCTTGCGCGGGTCTTGCGCAGGCGCACGACATCATCCATCCACAACCGCTCGCCCTGGTACCACATGCCTTGGAAAAGGCTCTTCTTGCGGTTCTCTATGTCGCTCAGCTCGGCAGGTGAGAGCACCGTGCCGCTCGGCAGCGTCTCGAACCTATCCGTCTGGGACCAGCACGACGCGAGGTTCTGCTGTCAGTCAATTCTAGCCAAGACGCACCCTAGCCATTCGCAACGCGACTCCAAGGCGTAACACCGCCAGGTCCCAGTTGGGGGGCATTTCGGAGAACTTGATGCGCTCACCCCACCGCCGCTTCCATCGGCCCTCGAGCTTGGTACCCTCGATGTCAGTCTGGTGCACGGGGATGTCGATCTGCGCCTCTCGCTCGATGCCCTCGTGCAACGCGCGCGAGCTTTCCTGGCCGATCTTGTTCCACCCCTCAGTCCCGCCAAGGAGCTGCACACTGGCCGAGTACGGCAGCAGCTCCGACGTGAACTTGGTGATCTCGTGCGAGTTGGAGAACATGCCAAGAGGACGGATGCTATGCTTGAACGAGCTGGTGGGCTTCCCGCTCTCGTCGACCTGGGAGACCTGCGTAATGGAGGCAACCAGCCCTGGCCAGTGAGTGACCTCGGGCAGGTCGCTGTCCTTGGGCGGCATGATCGTCTCCATGCGAAAGAAGACGAGCTCGCCCTTGCCTGTTATCAGTCGCGTAGGGCACCCCACTCACGGTATCGCCGCTTGGTGAGCTGGTCAATCGTCCGCTCAGGGACGACGACCGCGTCCTGCACCTCTTCTTCTTCAAGACGCGTCTTCTTCGCTTCGGGTGCCATGCCACCCTCATTCGCGCGCTTCGTGCGCGCCGCCTCGCCCTTCTTCTCCTTGGCAATGGCCGACTTGGAGTTGTATTTGCACTCGCACTGACAGTCAGCGACAAACCCGGCCCGGCGCACTGTGCTGTGGTCTTTGAGGTCCTTGGAGAGGTCGAAGAGCCAGGTCGCGTGCTCCATGAACTCATTTGGCGAGCGGAACTTGGACACAGGCGAGCCGAAAAGATACACGTCTTCGCGGACGCTCTTGTCGGGCTGTGGCTTCTTGTGCACATACAGCTTGTACCCGTCAGGCAAGTCGATTCTGGGCTTCTCTGTCGTTAGCCCAGCGCCCGGAATGACGCACTAAGCCCATGGATGCCAAGGACCTTCTCAGCGACATGCTTCCCAATCTTCTCGCCGTACAGTGTGTACTTTGCGTCGTCGCTGTGATTAGACTGACCTCAAGCCGGTGACTCACGGGGAGAGCGGTTCGAACCAGCCAGTGTTGGTAGGCTTGGTGTAGGGAGGCCAGCGGTCTGACCTCCCGTCCGAGCGCGGCCAGACGAGACTGGTGTGTGAGGGCACCATGGCCTTTCTAATGGCTCTGAGAAAGCGGATGATGACGGAGAGGGAAGGTGTAGGTTGCTTGGTTGCATAACTTGGGACATGTCCAGATTGTTGCTTACATTACGTTAGTTGGGGGGGTCGAACAAAACCACGTGTATTTTGCTTCCATCCTCCATCCTGGCTCATTACAAGCAAAAGTCGGATTCGACAGTGCATACAACCACTCCGACCGTCCAACGCCGCCCCCGCCTGCTCCGAGACCGAGAACAGCGCGGCCCACCATCCTCCCTCCCCATCCCGACGACTTCGACATGTTTCCCTCAGCAGCGCTGCGCATGATCGGCCTCAAAGGCCGCATGGTGGTCATCGACAACTCGGGCGCGACCCTCGCCGAGTGCGTCAACGTCCTCAAGGTCAAGACGAGGAAGAAGAGCACCGGGTTCGGGACCGTTGGTGGGTGTCGCACCTATATCCGTGCGGAAGCGTGACCACGGGCGCGTTGTGGAGGATGACAGCGGATTGATCGGAGGGGAAGAGAAGACGGAGATCGGAGACAGATGGCTGCTTCGAATCATACTTCGCATGCGGTCTTGATGGGGTCTACCAATCTCTGCCTCCTCTCTATCCGCTAGCTCTTGCCTGTCGCGCTCTGGTCCGTTCATCTTGAAAGGGCTAACCCCAGGCGACGAAATCGTCTGCGTCGTGAACAAGGCGCGTCCCGTCCCGCAGCTCACGCCTGGCGCTCCCGCGCTGCAGAAGGTGCGCAAGGGTGACGTGCGCCGGGCAGTGATTGTGCGCACGAAGAAGGAGGTGGTGCGGCCAGACGGACGAGTCATTCGGTGAGTCAAAGACTGCCGACCTGCTGCGAGCTCAGCTGACACCAGTTTCGATGACAACGCGTGTGTACTGCTTAACGCCAAGAGCGAGATGCTGGGTACACGTATCAACGGTGTTGTGTCGGCCGAGCTGAGCAACGACCCCAACAACCGGTGGGCAAAGATCCTGGGTCTCGCGACGAAGGTAAGCTTGGTGTGACGGGCTGAGCTGACAGCAGATTGTGTAACGCATTGCATGTATGGCATCCCCTCAGCGATAGAACAGGTGGAGAAGTCGAGAAGAGGAGTGGCGTATCTGAGAGGTCGAGATGGCAGACTGAGGGCCCAAAGCATGTGCCATGGGCAGCTGCTCCGTTGTAAGCCTCGTGGCGTGTCGTTGCGGCATGTTCGGTTGGTGATGTCGCCCGCCACCAAAGTGTGGTGCCCTTGGAAGCTTGGAAGGAGAGGAGTGATGGCAGGTGGAAGAGGTGGTTGAAGGGTTGCAGGTTCGTCGGGTAGGATGCGACAACGTGGTCTGCTCCTATTGTGGGCTTACGAGTTGTCCATGAATTGACGCCAGCGTACGCCAGAAGGTCAGGCCATGAGATATAAGCAGCCTTCGGTGCAAGTCCATTTTGATGAACTGCAATTCTCGTCGGAAACTGTGAGCTTGGCGGTACCTGTTGCTTTTTCAGACGACACCTCACTGCTCACTGGGCGGGCACAATGCGTGTGCTAGTCGTGACGCCGATGAGGGCCCGAGCGGTGGCGCTGCGTCCGTGCCACGGCGACCCTTGTTCGCCGCGAGCGGCGGTCACGGGCAAGGGAATAGCGGGCCGACGACAACGGGGTGATGAGGTGATGAGGTGATGAGAGGGGATAAGGGAGTGTTCATGTGTACATGTTTACGAAAAGGCAACCAGGCAGTAAACAGTGAGCGCTCAATACCCAAAAGTTGATGAGGAGTCGAGTGGCGATCCGTGGGTGGCGCATCTGAGGATATCACCTCTACAATGTCACAATCTTAGTCTTTCCACATCTCCCTCTTCTATCCTCCTTATCATCTTCTCTCTTCATCATCAGTACTTCGTCCTCATCACCTCCTCTCGTCACAGTTGTCGCACTCTGTCCTCACCCTCCTTGCATCCTTCCCTGGTCCACGCCAAGCCCATCACAACGCGACAATGTCCTTCCCTGCGCAGGGTACGTTCCATCCTCCCCCTCCTTCATCCCTTTCACCTTCCTTCCTCATCCCCATGTGTTTTTATATGTTCCTCACCCCAGGTCGCCAGCCCGTTCGGCCTGCGCGCTCGACTTTCCGCATGCCCGGCCGCGCCGCACCATCACCCCCCGTCGGCGTCGAACCTGCGTCGGCGCGCATACCACACCTTCCTCTCCAGCTTGGCCCGTTACCCAACCCTCCACTGCAGAGACACCCGACCGTGCCGGCGCGGGCGTCTGCGTCTACCAAGGGGCACGTGGCGCGCTCTTCGCTGTCCAACACCACGCCCACCTACACTCCGCACTACGTTTCATCATATCTCTCGTCGCAGCTCTCTGCGCAGCAACTCAATCAGCTCGCGGCGCAGCAGCTCAGCACGCAACAGTCCAATGCGCAGACTCTCATCGTCCACCCTCCGCGCCATCGTTCGCTCAGCATACAGAGCTATCACGCGCTCATGCCCGAACACGCCGCCGTGACCGACCTCGCCGTGCCCGAGGAGGACGAGACCGACCTCCCGTACAGTAGAGGCGGAGGCGAGCTCGCCGTCCGGGCCGACCACACTGGGCGCCGGTGCAGTGTCATTGCCATCACTCCAAGCGTTGGGCGTAAGGCCAAGTGTCACTACGACCCGTTTGCGCGCCGCCACACCCTCATGCAGACGACAAGCCTGGCGGACATGGACGGCGATTCGGTGCTCTCAAGTTATTCGTCGGGCGGGGCAAGCGGCGTCTTCGTGCGCTCCGAGGGCTCGCACTGGACCGTCGTCGACGAGGGGAGCGTGCGCTCGTTGAGCAGCGCTAGAATCGGACAGCTTGTTTAGGGCACATCAGAGGAGACGGGGCCACACGGCCGTGTATACACTTAGTACTTAGTCATATAGTCAGCACATGTGAACAGTGTCTTGTATAACGTCAGCGCCCGTACTCCGTAAGCGGTCAGTACACAATTCATCCTGTACAACTCTACGATACAGCAAGATGTTCGAGCTCGGCGTGTATTACGCGCTTCCCAGCTGCTGGCGCTTGACGCCGTGCAACTCCTCCAGGCGCGCACGCAACTTGGGCACCTCGACGAGGCGCTGCTCGAGCTCCTGCTTCTCCTCCTGCAGTGCGAGGCGCTTCTCGGCATCGAGCTCGGTGAAGATGTACCCGCCCATGCCGTCGTACTGCAACACCATCGAGTGATACTTCCACAGCGACGCCCGGTGGCTGACAGTCATCATGGTGACGCCGAGCTCGGTCGCGTGCTCGTACATGCGCTTCTCGATGTCGAGCGTCACGGCGGAAGTGCACTCGTCAAGAATAGCGTACTAGTGTGAGCTCAAACACCAAAGATGCCTCACCTTGGGCTTGTGGTAGAACAGACGCGCCATCGCAATACGCTGCTTGTCGCCACCACTGAGAGCGTCACGCCATTCCCGCACAGCGTCCCAGCCGCCCTCGCGCTCGACCATACCGCCGAGATCCACGACATCGAGGAGCTTCTTGAGGTCATCGTCCGCGACACCCTTGGCCTCCATCTCCTCGGCCGAGTCGGGGTAGATGATCTGGTCCCGCAGCGTGCCTGCGCACAGGTAAGGCCGCTGAGGGATGTAGGTGAACTCCTTCTCGGGTGGCTTGTAGACCACTCCACCGTAGACGGGCCACAGGCCGCCGAGGATGCGGAAGAGAGACGACTTGCCGCACCCGTTCGGGCCGACGACGAGGAGGTGCTTACCTGGCTCGACGTTGAAGCTCATACTCTTGACGAGAACGTCGCCGTTCGGGCTAATAAGCGGGACGCTGTCAAAGCGAATCACATCCGACTCGATGATCTTGCCGCGGCCGCGGAGCACTGATGTCAGCTGTGTCAGACTCAGACTCACTCTTCGCGTTCTCCTCGACGCTCGCGCTCGAGACAAGCTTCTTCTGGTACTTTCCCTCGCGGACGTCGTCCATGGCCTCAATGAAGTCAGAGACGCGCGACGTGTATCCCGCGAGTTCGGCCAGCTCCTTGTACGAGTACATGACGCGGCCAAATGCGTCTGACGAGGAGAGAAGCAGACGTCGGTTGGTGACGAAGCCTGGCGTGAGTGTTGTCCTTCGCTTCTTCAGTTCGCCTCGCGCACTCACCTTCCGTTCGGCTCCCCATGGTGCCGGTATCAATGCCAAGAGCACCGCCAAGGAACACAGGGAGCGCGCAGATGACAAGACCGAAGCTGCCCCACGCCCACTTGATGACGCCATCCTCGGCCATGCCATGCCACACTCGCGTGCGAAGGACGCGGTTGATGTGCTTGACCAGCGCAAAGTACCCGCGCTCGATGACGTTCTTCTCAAACTCCTCGCCGTGGTAGAACGCGATCTCCTCGGCGTTCTCGAGGAGGCGAGAGTGGGTGAAGCGCAGCTCGCCCTCGAGCTTTGCCTCGTGTGCAGCGTACTCGCCGAAGGGCGGGGTAATGGCGCGGACTGGTGTGAGTGAGAAAGAGAAGGGTGAGAGCGGGTAAGGGCCGGTACTCACGCGCCTGGGCTGACAACTGCACAAGTGCAGTGAGGAGAACCAGGCCCTCGGCGCCAACGTTGCGGCTGAGCTTGTAGTTGTAGAGGATGACGTCGAGGACGGGCTTGGCGATGTTGCTGTACACCTCTGCGAGCTTGTTGCTGAATTGCTGCACATCGACAGTGATGTACTTCTGTCAGCTCTTCCCAAGCTGAAAGCCCACCTGATCGGCGTTCTTGATTCTATCGTCGAGATTGCCTAGCTTGTAGTACATCTTGAAGTCGTCGCCGTCGGCCTCCTCCGAGTCAAGATACTTGACAAGGAGGTATCGGGTGAGGCTGCCATCAGTTTGGTGCGGGCATTGATCGCCGCATATCAGAACTCACCGTGTGCGATACGCGAGACTGAGCTCGTTCTGAAGGTATTGGATCATGCTGTTGGTATAGGTTGCCGGGATGGCGATAGCGCAGAACCTTAAGAGGTTCATGGCAAACAGGCGTGGCTGGGCCGTAACCAGGCTGGACACGATACGGCCGTCGAGGTCGGCCACATACAGCGAAAGTCCTGTACGAGCGAGGAGGAAGCAGGTGTGAAGGGCGAGCATGCCGGCCTCGCGGGAGCGGATACCGGGGATGACGATGCGGAGCAGCTTCTTCAGGCGCTGATGGAAGGCTGGGTCGGAGACGCTCGCTCGACCCTTCTTGCGCCTCCGGCCTTTGGATGACGGGCGCTCACCCATATCCTTGGCCCCCTTGCCGGTGAGGTTTACGCCCGCTGCTACGATGCAGTAGATCACAAAGCCAGCGGTGAGGACGCGCTGGACGCCGGTGCGGTGCTTCATGTAGCCGTCGAGGGCGGCTTTGAGGCGCGCCTGCAGCTCGGTGCGGGTCTTGGGCGCTAGGACCTGCATCGCGCCGAGGGACTAAGGAGTGTGTGGTTGACGGATGAGATGGAGAAGTGGAAAGTAAGTTGAACAAGTGACACAAGTGATTGTCGGCTGATGGAGAAGGGGGGAGGGCGGGAGTAGTGACCGTGTGCTCTAAGCGGGGGATCGGTGCGTCATAGCCGACCTTCTGGAATCAACAGGTTTAGCAGACTTCCACGCAACGGCCATGACAATCAATGCTAAAACGGCTTGCAAACACTCAAATGGACTACTGATCTTCTGACTCTGATACAATGACAAAAAGCGGCTAACCTGGGAGCACGGCCAGCGTGCTCCATTTGGATTCGCCTCCTACTCAAAGTAGATGCCGGTGACCTCGCGCAGTTTCCGGTGAACACGATGGTTCTTCTTGTCGCGGTTCTTCTTCTCCTTGGACCCCAGGTCCTTGGTCTCGTCCTTGACCTTAAGCCCGGTAGCCTGGGCCTCAATCTCCTCAATATTGGGCTGATTTTCGAGGCTCACGAGGAACTTGACTGCGTCATACTGGAGGGTCATCTCGGCAATGCGGGACTCTAGGGCAGCAATTTGGGCCTTGTACTCGTCCTCATTCTTCTTGGTGCTGTCGCGGACGTGAGTGAGCTCACTGCGCGTAACCTCGTGAGCTCTGAGCTCGAGAGAGAGGTCGAGGCACTCCATCTCGAGGCGGCGCGTGGCCTCAGTGGTCTTCTCCTCCTCCTCCTGGAGCTGAGACTTGAGGGTGAAGACCTGAGCCTCGGCCTTCTCCCTGGCGAGGGTGTTACTGAACCGGCCCGCATTAATGTCCTCGCGCATAGCGTCGAGCATGTCACGGCTCTGCTCGTGCGCCGACCGCTCGATAATCAACTGCTGGAAGAAGTCGAACGCGCGGCCACTGTACGTGCGAGCCTCTGCCTCTGCCTTCTCGGTCTTGACCTTGGCTGCGGCGAGCGCCTCACGCTCGGTCTTCAGGTCGTTGACGAGGCCGACGTTGATGTTGCACATACGTTCAAGCTCAGCCTGCAGCGAGTGGGGGGAGAAAGGCGGCTGGGGGTGGGAAGGGGGAGAGTGGACGGGAGAGAACACGTTGTTGGGGTTCATGCTGTTGGTGGGCGGGAAGAACATGCCGTTGTTGGGGTGCATGTTGTTCATGGGCAAGAAAGGCGGGCCGTTGTTCACGTAAATACTGTTTATGGGCAGGAAGGACGCGCCGTTGCCGTTGAGAGGGGTCGTGTTGCGTGCGGGAGAATTGGTACTCTGCTCGACAGGAGTACTGGAGCGGGTGGACAGCGACTGGGTAGACGAATAGCGAGCAGGAGAGCTGTCCCGGCTCTCGCTGCCGTAGTGCTTGTCCATGGCCGCGTTGAACACGGCATTACCGTTGAGGCGGAACTTGCGGGTTGAGAAGCCGTTTCCAAAAGACCGGCGGTTGTGAGACTTGCGCTCGTCCTTGGTGAGGTGGCTCACGTCGATGACGCGGTTGGTGCGGATATGAGAGGGGGAGGGAAAGTCCTCTGTGACGGGCTTGGGAGGGATGTTGGCCTTGGTCATCGAGTACGTCGAGTTGGTCTTGGGAACGGAGGACAAGGGGCTGCTGCCTGAGATGGCGGGTGCAGGCGAGTTGAGGTTGACGTTGTCGACCATGGTAAACTTGGTTACTTGGGTGTGAAGTTGGTAAGGCGGGTTGACTAGAGGGCAGAGCGCTGAGGAGTGTGCGGAGACTTCTCAAGTTGAGATGAATAGTGAGCAGTGGATGGGGGATGGGAGGACAAGTGCTGGGTATTTAAGCCAGTTTAAGATGAGTAAGAGAGCATCTCGACGCAGGCGGCGACGTGAATAATGGACATTGAGCTCGAGATGTTCACCTCGCCATGCACGGGTGGTTGACCAGAGACTGCTCGGTGTTGACCCGGCCTGCCGTGCATGCGGCAATAGACCGTCGAAACCCTTGAATGCGTTGCATCACCATGCCGTCTCTTTGTGTTTAGTGATCAGCACAACTTGTGACTGACGAGCGGTAGAGGCATGCGGTGCGAGGGTGCCACAATGAACATCAAAAAACAGGACCGTCTAGCACTGTGTATCGGTATGATGGGGCTCAAACGTCTGTGCGTTTTGTCTCCAGTGGCCTCTGATGGTACGTACAATCAACAAGAAATCAGCAACGAACTTGCGTAGTCTCGTCAAGATCGACACGAACGCCTCGCTCTCAGCCCCATCAGCAATCCTCTCCGTTTGGTACTGTCCTGGTTGTAGCTTGTTTACAGTCATGAACATTTCCTCGACGAGGTACGCAATTCGACGAGGTATGCAGCTCCAAACTACAGTTAAAAAAAAAACTTGCGCGCACGCTGAGTCGAACAGCGGTTGGCTCAGATGCAAATACACTCCACAACGAACAGTGATAACCACCTACACTATACACGCGTTACTGAGTTATTTGTTAGCTGTGATAGTCTAGACATCATGTGTTTCCCGTGCTCTCCGGACCAACTCTGTTGCATGCTAATATAACCGATCAATGCCCTTGTCTTTAAACTTCTTGATGGGAGTGGGCTCTCCGGTATTACACAACCTTGTGCCCATGTTCTCTTGCTTAGAACGAAGTAGAGCTGTCCTTGCCACGGAGAACGCCGTCCGTGCTGTCCTCGGTGGTCCAGGTGTAGTCGAAAATCGAGTCGGTCGCCTCGAGGGCCGGCAAGTCCAGCGAGTCTATAACGGTAGTAGGCGTGTTGGGCATTTTGGGCTTGGGGTTGCGAGGAGGGGGGCTAGGGGAAGCGGACACCTCGCGGTTGAGGTAAAGAGGCTTGATCAGGTGGTTGTACTGGTTCTCCTTGTCGGGTGTGGGGGGTGTCGACCGGAGGCGGACCTTGGTGGGCGTGTTCTGGCGGGGAACAAGCTTACGGGTCGGACTGGGAGTACCCTCCAGGGGACCGAGAATGCTGCGGACAGGCTTCTTGAGAGGCTGGGACTCCATGACGATATTAGGACGGGAGTTCTTGGTGTCGTCGGACTGGTTGGGCAAGCGCTGCTTGGTGACGAAGATGCTGTCGCGAGGGACCTTGGGCTTGCTGTTGATGGTGTGACCGTTACTGGGCTTGTTGTTGGCGTCGGTGGTGCCCGCATTTTCAACGGCGTTGAGGTCGATTTCGTTAAACCTGTCGTCCAGACCCGGCCGCATGCGCGTCAACTCGCCCACGCGGGTGTAGTATATTCCCGCCTGCTGGCGATAAACCTTGAGCTCACCCTGGAGGCTGGCCATCTCACGCTCCTTGTCCATCAGCTGAAAGTCCATCCGCTGAGCACGCTGGTTTGCCTCAGCCAATGCACTGCGAAGAGCTTCAAACTGCTCGATGGTGTGGGTACCGCTGAGGCTCTCGACCTTGTCGTTGAGAGTCTGGATCTTGATCTGGAGAGATAGGTTGGTTTCCATGAGCTCGTCGTTGGCCTGGCGGTAGGCGCGGATCTCGCCGCGCTCGTGGTCAGTGCAGACACCTTGGTTGATACGGAGGCGAGCGTTCTCCTCCTCCAGCTGCACGTTGCGGGTGCGGAGGGCGGCGTATTCCCGCATCTCAGGGCGAGAGATGATGCGAAGGTAGTGTGCCATGGTGAGTTGGGAGTTGGTGAGTATTAGTTGACTTGGGTTGGGGTTTATATGTGCCACGGCGCGGGTTGGGAGATGCTTACGTCGGCGCGAGGTGTTGCTGTTTGGCGTTGAGAAGCATGTCTATGTTTGATGATGCGAATACGAGTAGTCTCGGTTGATCTGTCATGGATGCTTGACGCTGGACCGATCCACATGGTTTAGCACGTGGGCTGAGCAAAACAGTTGAGATAGAGGAAGTTTCGGGAGTTATTACAGACAGCACGCACAGGATTGTAGGATGCATGGTGGATGGGAGTGGAAATGTAATGCATTGTATGAATCGTAATGTCATGTAGTGTGCAAATGTGAAGTCTATGTTGTGTGTGTTAATAGCTGCCTATTCGATATGTGCGTATGGTCGAGCTGAGTGGCTGAGCACTGAAGGTCGCTTGACAGAGTTGGCATCTGAGGCCACGTCGTTTGCAGATTTCTTCCTTCTTCCTCTTTCTCCTCACCTTCCTCCAATTTGCTACGTCCACCCTACGAGTCGTATGCCTAGCTCTATAGATTTCTGAGCACCGTCAACACCTCATTCTCATCCTCTACACCTTCCTCCTCGTGAACACACCCCGACGTAGACCGTACCATGTCCAACACTCTCCCCACCCCCGCAACTGGGAATCGCACCGGGCTCCCTACACCCACAGAAAGCATCCCAGTCCTTACCCCCACTCCGACCTTCGTCCCTCCACAGACCTCCTTTGCCCGGATCGCTCCCATCACCCCAACTGTACGTTCTCCTCAACAAGAGCTCGCCAACTACTCAGTTTGGAGACAGCCGGTTGCGCCGGCCACGCAAATGTATGGATACAAGCAAGAGGCCGACACTCTGCGTGACGCGTTGCAGCGCGAAGTCCATGAACATAACAACACGAAGCGACAGCTCGAGGATGTGCGTAAAACAGCCAACGCCACCAATGAGATCCTCGCCCTCATGCGTGTGAACAATGTCCACCAGCTGGCTGAGCGGTGCGCGGCTGCCACTCAGCGCGCTCTGGAGACCGACACTCGCCTTGAGAGGGCAGTGGCGGATAACAGTACATTGCGGGACGAGTCTAACCGGATTGCGAACGAGGGTTTAGACCGCGAGCGCCGCTTTTTCGAGACATCCCAGGCCAGGGAGCTCCTCCTGGAGGCGCGTGTGGGTGATGCTGTAGAGCGGGCTGAGCGCGCGGAGCGCGAGGTCGCGGCTTTGAAGGCTGCGGAATTGCAGCACAGGCAGGTCACAAAGAACCAGCCAACGCGGCTCGAGTTGATGGAGAAGTTCGCCGCGCTCAACCTCGAAAACGACCATCTGGCGCGGCGCCTTCGCCTCCTCGAGATTGAGCTCAAGAACCGCAAGAACGTTTCCCCCAGCTCGAAGTAACCTCGCATTCGAACAGCCACCACGCGTTTGAGTAACAACTACGTCAATGAGCAATCGACCTATAGAACTAGGGAAACAGGCGCGATAACTCGCATTGATGTTGAGGTTAGTCTTACCCCGGAGGTGTATGCATGAGCCTTGTAATATCTCGATTCATCCCTCTCAAAAAGTTATTTTCTTGACGTGCAACTCATCTCATCTCATTTCAAGCAGAGTTCGTACAAAAGTCGGAAAAGGAAGTCGCTAACAAGCCGTATTTTATCAAGTCGTAATGTATAACGCAAGACAGTGCGGGCCTAATTGGGAAGCGAAGTGTCGCGAAGGCGCTCGGAATTGCGAGCGACGTCAGCGGCTAACTGGGCTCGCTCAATGCCCTGCCGATCCTCGTCGACCTCGACCTCCGCGAGCCATTGCGAAACTTTCTGGCGGACTTTGGAGATGTCGAGGGTGTTGCGATCGTCGACCCTCTCTTCCTCTCCCAGCGCCTGATGAAGCTCGCGACGAAGCAACTCGAGTTGAAATTGCAGCTCCGAGATATCGAGGGTGTCCACCAAGTCGGCGTGTCTCTCCTGGTGTCTCTGTCCCTCGTCACCCTCGATTTTGTGGCGACCAAAAACCTCAAGTCCTGTATGAATCTTCGATATACGCGCGACGTCGACGCCCTTCTCACCTGGCATCCAGAAGAGGGTATCGGCCGGCACGCTACCACTCAGCCACGCAGCCCGTGTAGAGTGGTACTGCTGCATCCCGCCGGCCTGGCGTTCCATCTCGCCTAGTCTGCGAAGCCGTTCGTCCGCGCCTGGGCTGAAGTCGCATAGAGCGTCTTCGAGGTGGTTGATGTAATGTGCTTGTTGGATGTTCCAATGTTTGGCTGCGGCGGTGTGGATTTGCGTGAGGGCGGTGAGGGTTTGCTGGAGGGGATCAGCCCGGCGGGTTGGGGTGGGTGGGGCTGATCGCGACATTGTGACGTGTGAGAGGATTAGAGTTGGGAAGAGAGAGTGTTTGAGAGAGGATGTTGGAGAGAGAGAGAGTTGGAAGTTGGAGTTGAGAAGAGGCGTTTATTGAGCAAGAGGTGGTTGGACTTGAGATGGAATGTGGAATGAGGTGGAGTGGAGAAAAACAAGTCGCGTCAGCTTGGTGTCTCTCGCAGTCATTCTACACCCTGGCTACTGTATCCTGATGCCGTCAAGAAACGACGTTTAGGGTTCCCACGGTAAGCATCACATACCGCATCATAGTTGGCCACTCACACTGCCTTGCTGGAGGACCTGTCCAACGTGCTGCTGGAAGCTGTGTTGCGATGTTCTCTCCGTCTGGGGTTGTCACGAAACGCTATGCATCAGAATGAAACACTATGGAGGCTATCCGAAATAGACATGGTTATTGTGGTGAGGTGAGAAAGGGTCGGCGTGTATCGGAACCGTAGAGTAGAGGGAACCGAATGAGAATTTATGCGGGGGGAGTGGGAGTTGCCAGAGGACGATGGTGTGCTCGCTAGACGTGCTGGGAGGAGAAAGGGTGCATGGGCTCCTGAGCAGAGGTGGTGGGCATGGACGAGCCGGGGCCATGGGAAACGTGCGTATTGAAGGAATGGTGCTGAGTGGCCTGTTCGAACTGGCGCATCTCTTGGCTGAGCCTGTAGGCCTCCCGCTCAGTTATCGGGACCGGGATGGCGGGGACTTGCGCGAGCTGAGTATGGTTGCGCTCCTCCTCGGTACGGACGTAGTCGCGTAACGGGTCCGACGCGTCCCTGGGGTTCGGATCGACGTTCGCCATGGGAACGTGCCCGGTGTAGATGTCCGGGGGGCGGTCGTGGGGACGAGAGGCGAAATAACGCTGGAAGTAGGGCATGAGGTCCTTGGGCAGCTGGGGTACCGGCTTCTCGTCGCCGTCGTACCCGCCACTGTTGGTTTTGGATTTGGACGGAGGTGTCATGTTGTGGACCTGGTAGTTGCGGACGGTGTAGTAGTCGACCATGAACCTGGCGTGGAAAACCCGGCGCTCGGCGTCGTCTTTATCGGTTTCCATACGGCCGTACTGCTCGTCCATCTCGCTGTGCCAGCGGTACTTGGTGTCGGTGTACCATTCGTCGATTGTGATAAAAGGAAGCTCGTCGGTCAAGGGTACGACGGGGCAGTCAGGGTTGGTGATAATAATGGGGTCGTTGACATGTCTGGACTTGTGACGCTTAGCAGGCGAAGCTTTGACCGCCGGCATGATGAACAGGTACAGTACAATGAAGGTGATGGAGTGACAGGTAAGATGATGAAAATTGTTGAGGCTCGAGGTCAAGGACGTTTGTTAAGTACTGGACAGTAGGTATGAATGGAGTCGAGCTTGCGCTATGTTTTTGGAAATGGGCATTGAGGTGTGCGTAGTACAGTAATCCGACGTGGGATGTGTCTCTACTACGCCACTGAATTCACACTCTACTCAGACTGTTTCTAAAATTACTGTTCCCATTCAATGGTCATTGTTTCCTCTCTCGTCACTGGCTACCGCGCCACCAATTTTTGAAACACGGCAGATCGACAATTAACAGAACGAGAGTTGGCATATCGACAATTGGCAGATCGAAAATTAACAAGATCATGGCCGAGCTCGCGATCCCAGACCTTTTGCCCGCTGCGATCTTGACTTCGCGGGCCGCGGAGCAGACAGAGTATACGCCGTGCACAGGCACGAGGCGATAGTGCCAGAACGTCATTGACTGTCCTCGATCCCCTCGGTGTGACTGACGGAACAAGGGCCGCGTCCGTTCTCATGTACCCATACATGTCATGGTCCTTGTGACCGCCACACGTCTCCTGCCGTTCTGGGCTCAGTGTTGCGTTCTCACGGTCGCAGCGCCCCACTTCCATAGTACAGTATATACCCGTCACTCCTTTGATAGCGCCTCTCAGCCCATGCCCCCCTGCTTGAGGCTGTTCATCAATTGTAGACTCGTTCAACGATGGATCAAAAGTTTACCCAGCCCACGAGCAACTGCATAGATCCGGTATCACACATACCAAGCCTAAATATTGTCTCTCGTCATCCCTTGCGCCCTCGTCATAGTCCTGTGGTCCATAACCGCCACTTGTGCCTTGGGCACTCCCGACGTGTGGCACAGGTAAGGTTCACGATAATAGAGGTACATTGTCCAATTATCCGCATCATCGGCGATGACGTGCTGCAGAGGGGGTAGCGACCTTGGCAACGTCGTATCACTCTGCTGGTATCGCGCGGCGGAGCAACTGCGACAAGTTGAACAGATAGCAGCTGTTTAGCAGGGCGGTACAAAGATGCGGGCGGTGAAGTGATGTTGCGAAACCGGGAGTGATGGAGGCAGTGGAATGATCGCGCTGCCCATTGTTCACTCCATCTCGCGCTTCTCGCCCCATCAGTCGCGGTTGGACAAAGGATAGCACCCTAACCCTCTCGTCTCGCCAAACTCGTCGCCTTCATCATCACCCATCCTCCCACTATCCCCAGCGTATAAAAGCCTACGCATCAACTCATCGATCTCTCGACTTCATTCTTCATTCATCCTAGCTTCGGCCCATCTCAACTCCTTCCGTCTTCTTTCTCTACCTCTACACAGATCTTGACAATGGCCCCAATGCGCACATCGCGCCAGCACCCCAAGGCTAGCAGCGTCCCCAGCTCACGCACCAACGATATGGGTCAGCAAGCCAGCCTCGTCAGGCACAAGTCCTCCTCGAGTCCCTCCAGCTCAAGCAGCCCGAGCTTGATTGGCTCCTCGCCTCAACCGTTGCAGATGACAGCCTCGCCCTCATCCACGCCATCGCCTTCACCGCGCAAGCAGATCCGACTCCCTTCCTGGCCCCACCTGATGGCGGACATTACCCAGGACCTTGAGAAAGAGGACCTCCCACCTCCCCTATCGACCCAAATGGAAGACGGACTTTTACGTCCCCCAAGCACCGTGTGGCGCGGGCGTTCCAGCTCGCCTTCCGTCTCGGGATCTACTCGAGACTCACCCTCCGTCTCCTCTCTGGCCTCTGTCACACCCGTGCCTGGGTCCAGTGGCCACGCCGCAGACGAGTGCTCCGACGTTGAGGACGTTGCCTCCTGGGCGGCACACCACATTCCGTTCTCAGGCGTAAGTGGTTCGACTTTTAACCTTATCCTTGAAAGTTTCCCCTCTGCGATGGCTGCTGTCCAGCGGCAGGAGGAGACTGGGGCGCCGAGCAGTCCCAGCCTCTGTGAGCTTGCCACAGTGATGCCACTTTTCCACGGCAAGCAGACCGACAGCAGCGAAGCGGCGGAAGCCAACGGCCACGACGGTGCCAAGACAGTCAACAACAAAAGCGAGCAGACCGACGACCTGGGTTTAAACCCCCGCATCGCATCCGCTGAGCTCCCCGAGGCCAAGACTGAGTTTGGTTGGAATCCCCACCGCCCGGGGAAGCCCACGATGGCCACGATGGCCACTCTTTTCGACCCTGTCATCGGTGACGACTCCCCACTGGAAAACGACAAAAACCTCCCGGCCAAGCACAATGGAGGGGTCCAGGCTGGCGATGCCACCAGCCCCGCCTCCAAGGCCCCTGACACGCCCTCCAAAGTGATGCCTCCGGTTGCTCGGACTCCCAGCCGGCCCAGCCGGTTTGGACGTGCGGCAATGCTGGCCGGCGATGCCACCACCCTCGCCTCCGAGGCCCCTGCCAGGCTCCCCAAAGCGCGGCCCACGGTTGTTCGGGCTGCCAGCCGGCCCAGCCGGTTTGAACTTGCGGCGATGCGTACTCCTTTCGACCGCATCAAGGACGCCGACGTCGCGGAGGCCACCGGCAGGGCTGTCGTACAGGACGGCAACAGAGAAGGCGCACTCGCAGACCGCAGCAGGGAAAACGCACTTGCAGACGACAGCAACGTTGCCAAAGTCAGCGACGACGTGCGGGCTCATAACGAGGGTAGAGTCATTTCACGCACTTCCCCTTCACCCACGCATGCCAAGCAGGCGCCCAGCGAGTTTAAAGCGACTTTTCGCTCTGCTGACTTGCCCACGCCACCAGAGCGGGCCAACGACAAGGGAGGAATCGCTCCCCACACTGATGCCTCCCCCACTCCTTCCCCCCCACCCAAATCAAAGCTCACCTACGATTCGGAGCGCGTCGCACGCCTCATTCGCCCCCGGCCCCGCCTCTCCCTCCCGTGCGCCAGTGCGGCCGCCTCCGCGGAGGGACCTAAGCCCACTCCTCCGACCGCCAAGGACAGCATCGACATGGCTCTCGCCGCACTTTACTTTCCTATGGCGATCGGGATGGCGTGGCTCGTCGTCTTCAGATATATCGACGCCATCGGGCCCAACGTTGTCCACCTCCATACCGGCCTCCGGGCCCTCGCCCTCAGCCCCGGTTGGTGTCTTCTTGCGCTTGCCGCAGCCGGGACCATCACTTACGCTGCCGAGCTCGCGCGCAAGCATCCTCTCCTTTTCGCAATTGGCACGGCAGTCATTTGGGCAATCCTCCAGGGCGCCCCGCCCCGCCGCAGCCCGTTTCCTAGGTTCGATGCTCGCCCAACATTCGGCCCCTCACCCAGCGCATGGGGCTGGGCGACTGTGGGCGACTGGGGAAGTTGGACCGGCGACTGGTCCCACTTCTAAGACTCTTTCGTTAGCCTTGTATTTGGTCAGTGTATGGTTACGATGTCACACGTGTCAGTCCAACTGCCCGGGCCCCGCCTTCAATCGATCTTCTATCCATGCATGAGCCCAGTCTACTACACTACAGTAACGCTAACGCGCTGCCGCCCGCCAGCCATGCTCACGTGGTCACAGCGCGGCGCGCGGCACATCGCCCTAGAGGCGCTCGATGACCATGGCGGTGGCAGCACCACCACCGTTGCAGATGGCGGCGACACCCTTCTGTCCGGGCTTGAGGGCGTGGATGAGGGTGACGATGATACGGGTGCCGGAGCAGCCGATGGGGTGGCCCATAGCGACAGCGCCGCCACGGGTGTTGACAATGGAGTGGTCGAGGCCGAGGACCTTCTCAGCAGCGACGCCGACGACCGAGAAAGCCTCGTTGAACTCCCAAAGCGCAATGTCGTCCTTGGTCACGCCAGCGGCCTCGAGGGCCTTGGGAACGGCAAGGGTAGGGGCGGTGGGGAAGTCGATGGGGGCAGCAGCGGCGTCGGCGTAACCAAGGATCTTGGCAATGGGCTTGTAGCCCTCCTTCTGAACGACCTCCTCGGACGCAAGGACAACAGCGGCAGCGCCGTCGTTAAGAGTCGACGAGTTGGCGGCGGTAACGGTGCCGTCCTTGATGAAGACGGAGCGGATGCCGCGGAACTTGTCCTTGAGGAGCTTCTTGTAGTCCTCGTCCTCCTTGACGACGACCTCACCCTTGCGGGTCTTGACGGTCACGGGGCAAATCTCCTCGTTGAACAGGCCCTGGGCCCAAGCCTCCTGAGCGCGGTTGTACGACGACTCGCAGAAGTCGTCCTGCTGCTCACGGGTAATGTTGAGCTGGGCGGCAGTGTGCTCGGCGCAGTTGCCCATGGGGAACTTGTTGTAGACGTCGAACAGGCCGTCGACGACAAGCGAGTCCTTGACCTCGTAGTGGCCGAAGCCGGGGAGGTGGCGCTGGGTGAGGAAGCTGGGGTTAGCGTGGGAGCCAGCGAGTGAACGCCATATTGCGAATATCGGCTGCCATTGCCGCATCGCTGCGATGCTGAAACTCACGGAGCCTGCGACATGCTCTCCATACCACCGGCGACGGTGAGGCCACGCTGACCAAGCTGGATGCCCTGAGCCGAGAGAGAGATCGACTTCATGCCCGACGCGCACACCTTGTTGATGGTGGTAGCGTCAGCCGAGAGGGGGAGACTGGGGTCAGCATTACGCGAGATGTGGGGATTGAGGGGTGAACTGGAATTTCCGAGGAGTTGGGTAGGGTGGTTGGCGAGGTTGAGACGAGGCGTATCGGCTAAACCGATTTCCGCTCAAGGTTGGACTGGGGTCCGCTTTCTCAGCCATTCTCGGCCCGTCTGCTTATCCCGTATCCCGCCTCCGCCTGCTCCCTCCCTCCTATGGCCGCTCCTTTCCGGCGTCCACCCTGGCCGCTCGCTATCGCTCGCGGCAGACTCACCCAGCCTTAATGCCAACCTGGCGGGCAGGCGACTGCCCAGTACCGGCCTGAACGACGTGGCCCATGTAAATCTCCTCGACGCGCTCGGGCTTGACGCCAGCCTTGGCGAGGGCAGCCTGGACGGCAGTAGCGCCGAGCTCGGCGGCCGAGACGGTCGCGAGCGAACCGTCCTTGGCGCCGATGGGGGTGCGCTGGGCGCCGAGGATGTAGACGGACTGGGTGGACTGGGGTTAGCCGAATGACGCGGCGGTGGGTGGGCCAAATAGCGGGGCGGCGGTGATGGGAATAGTGGTGTGTGTGGCTCAGCCCCGCTCTGGACCAGTCTGCAAAGCGTGGGTGGGAGGGAAGGTGCGCTCGTGCGGACACGGACAAGCCTCTGGGTGGTCACCGAAGCTACACCAGCGACGCGTTGATGACCAATCCAGCCATGCAATGCAGTATAGGGCGGGGATGACGTTGGCATCGCGGCGAGTGCGCTCGCCACTCTGCGGGGGTGTGTGACTGGGGCCAAAGTACTCACCATGCTCCTGCGAGAGATGTTGGAGATGGTGCGGGTAGTGCGAGCGGCGAACATGGATGTTGAGTCGTGGAGGGTTAAGCTAGTCGGAAATCGTACGAGATGAGGGTAGTGGGGAAGTCGGTCAGGGCAATTGGCTGAACCGGTTTTGGGGAGTAAGACTTGAACTGGATACTGGATAGAAAGAGAGATGAGAACTGAAGAGGAAGAGATCTAGATATCTATAAGCATCCAACCATCAACCATCAACCATCTCGGCATGTCGGCACGGGACATCCCTCGGCTTGGGGCCAGTTTATTGCATTGGGCATTGGGATCGCATCAAAAGAAACGGAGTGGAGCCAGTAACTTTGTCTGTCTTTACCGGCTAACGTACCCTCCGTAAAGCTCGCCTAAAGCGCTCGGACCACAAATACTACTTGGCCGGATCAAAGCCGATCTCGCCCGATATTAGGCAAACCTCATTGGATTAATCGTCTAGTCGTGCCTATTCTTCATTACCAACGCCAACAATGCGAATACACAAATGCATACAGGTATACGCGTATAGGCTTCGCGGATAACCACGATGTATGATGAGCAGTGTCTAGAGTACAGACCGGGTATGCAACAGGACCAACACCAACACGAGTAACAAGCCCAGAATAGGGTGCAATAGGGCTTCTTAGACGTACTTGCCAAAGAACGGAATGAGCGACTGGGCAAGCGTGTACGAGAACACGAGCTTGGGGCCAACGACGAGGATCTGGGTGTGAGCGATGGAATTGAAACCTGACACAAGTTCAAGGGTGGCGTCAATGGACACATGACACTGTGTCGATCTCGGCGAAACGCGCTTGACGCGTCCGCGTCCGCCTCCACCTCCACCTTGTCATCAACTTACCTTGGGAGTGAGACCCTTGAAGAACGACGAAGGACCCTCCGTCTTGATCATCTCCTTGATGACGGCGAAGCCCGAGACGTTGGTGTTGAAGTTGGCGTTCTGGATACGGGTCTTGACAACGTCGAGGGGCGCGGCAACGGTGATCGAGGCGACGGCACCGGTGACCGACGCGACGAAGTCTGATGTCAGAGAATTGTACGGGTGTCTAAGACATGATACGCACTCTGGCCCCAGGTGGCCTTGGAGTAGTCGTCGAGCTTGAAGACGTACTCCTTGGTGAGGGCAGAGCCACCGAAGAGCTGCGGTCAGCGATATTCCCAGCGATAACGTCGCAACACCCGCCGCGCCGTCTGGGCAACTCACAGCGAACGAGCCGGGAGCGTTACGGGCCATGGTCCAGCCCCAGCCACGGTAGAGCGAGCCGAGTCCCTCCTCAGTGATGAGCTTGACGATGCCACGGCCCTTGAGCGCGTCGGGGTTGGTCTGCATCTTGATCTTGAGGACATCGAGGGGAAGGAGCACGACCTCACCGATACCAGTAAGCCTGCGGTCAGTCTCAGCTCAGCATGTAGGAGTGGGATCACAGGGATTCGGGTCAAGAGGACCGAGCGCGGAGGATTGTTGTTGCGGAAAATTCCATGCTCGCCAAAGACCAAAGGAAGGGTCGGTGCGACGCGATCCCACTGATCCCACTGATCACACTTGGCAACCGCTGTTGCCATCGCCCCATCACAACCAGTGTGGATGCACAGTGTTTGTGGCGTTTGTAGCGTCTCCAGTGTAGACTTTGTGCCTGACGTAGGCAATGATAACACCGCGCCCGACTCGGCGCAGAATCGTGCGTGGCAGCAGAAAACGCGCCCTCAGACCTCGCAGGCAATGGTCACAGCCGGTCGCCACCCTAGCGCGCGACGACCTAGAAACACTCACGAGCCAGCAGTAGCGTGCATGAGCATGCCGCCGTTCTTCTTGCCAAACGTGCTGCGGAACCAGTCACCAGCGTTGCTGTCGATAACGTCACGGAAGTACGGCTGTCCGCCAAACTTGTACACACGCTGGGCGACCTTGTAACCAGCAGCGTAGCCGAGACCGGGGAAGAGGGAGACAAACTTGCCGCCAATGCTGGCGTTGACAGCGTTACGGAAGATGACCTGGTTGAGGTTGGCGAGCGAGAGGTGCGAGCGGTTCGACATGAGACGCTTGGCGACCGTGTCGACCGGGTGGAAGACGATCAGCTCGGCAATGCCTGGGGTTAGTGATGGCTGGCTTTGCTGCAGAAGGAATGGTCAACCCACCCGAAGTGCCAGAGCCGAGGATGCGGGCAGTGCCGCTCTCGCGCTTGAAAGAGTCAGTAGGAGCCATGTTGGTGTTGGTGTAGACGTTGCGTTGCCGTTGCGTTGCGTTGCCGTTGCGCCGGGTATCTAGATTGCTCGGGCTGTGCTAGCAGTGAGCTGGCGATGCCTTTTTAGTTGAAGGAAGGAAGCGAGATGAACAAGGTCAAAGGTGTGAATCCGGTTTCCTCCCACCCTCCCACCCACCCCACATTGGTGCCTCACAACTTGGTTACTAGAGCTACGTACTTTGTAGAAAAAGTCATCCGCCCAGGTATGCCGCCCAAAAACCATCAGGCACGGCTATTGTCATAATCTAGCTCGCTAACAAAACACTACTAATAAACTCAGAGTGGGGCATCTACACCACGTGATATTACTCCCGTCCTCTCATGCGCCACAGCGGAAACACCCGGCGAAAGTCCGACCGCCCGTCCTATTCCCCACTGGCCCACGCCCTCGCCCGTCTGCCTCCGTGCCCAGCCTTGGCCCCCTCCTAGCCCCCCCTCCTCCTAGCCTTCCCCTGCTTGGCTGCTTGCTCGCCGACACAACCTCGTTGCTCACCATCCTTCTCCCTTCACCACTCTAAAACGATGTTCGCCACTACTGCGCGCCGCGCCCTCACCGGCCTCGTCCCCCCCAAGATCGCCACCCCTGGCGCCATCGTGCGTTTCTACTTGCACCCGATCGATCTTGCTCCGGATCTCTACTAACAGACAGTCGTCGGGCACCACTTCGGCTCGCACCCAGGCCGTCATCGACTTCTACTCCAAGCTTCCCAAGGGTCCCCTCCCTGCTTCGGAGCGCGCCACCGGCCTCCGCGGCAAGTACTTTGAGGGCGCCAACGCCTCGGGGTGAGTCGCATTTGGGGAGAATGGCCGGTTGCTCGGCTGCTCGGGTGTGATGTGGCGGGCGCAGGAGGGACTGCTCGGGTGTGAGGGCGAGCGACGACGCCCTAATCTGCGCGCAGTCGCTGCGCACTCGAGAAGGGAGTGCAGAGACGTGGGACATGTCCAAAGTCCGATGGCGCTTTACGCGGTCAAGCCTTCACCCTTCTCGTACACCGACACCTCCCGGCGCACTTGGATCATCTGCATACTCTGAGACCATTGCTAACGCTCAGCAAGCCTCTCCTCGCCACCGTCTTCATGTAAGTACCTCTGCTCGGGCTCCTCCACCCCGCACCTCGCCTCACACTCCCCTACCAAAGTCTACCCTCCTCCACTCACTCACCCCTCCACCACCCATCCACCAACCAACACCATCGACATTGTCGACAACCTCGACAACCTCTCTCTCGTTATCAGACACATGCTTACCACGCACGCAGCCTTTTCGGAATTGGCTACACAATCGACTACCAGAGTAAGTACGCATGCTGCGTTGCGTTGCAGCCGTAGACGATGGGAAGGGCAGCTGGGACTGCGTCTGCACGCGCAATCCACTCTCCATCGTAAGATATCGCTGACCCCAGTGCACCTCAAGCACCACAAGAACGCTCACCACTAAGCGGCCGCGGTTGCGGTGTAGATGCAATAAGATTGAAAGGGCGCGGTGCAACGGGTGCGATGTTGCGGTTGGGGGAGTGGAGGACTGGGGGACTCGGGAGGTGGCAGTGCCACTGTGGGTGATGGTGATGGGTACAGGTCAGCGTGACTAGTCGTGGCTGCTCGCCGTACTGTATCAGTGCGCCAGTCTGCCCGCGTGGCCAGAATCACAATGAGGCGAGGGAGCGGAACGTCCCACGTCAGAGCGGTATTGCAGCTCGCTACTCTTCATCACATGAGTTCGGCATGATGCGCGAGACTTGACACTGGCACACCGCGAGCATGATTGCCAGGCGACTCCACCATCACGCAATTCCATCACATTCCTTGTCACTGATACTGACGAACCTCCCACCGGCTTGTCCTGGGCACATTCACGTCCGGCAACAACGCAACTTGTATATACCACAACCCAACAAGCTGGGAGCCCACCTACTCAACCTGCAGACTCCTAGCCCAATTCCGGACTAACACCTCATGTTCGCCGCGCATGCGCTCTTCCACCTCCCGCACACGGCGGTCGGCCTGCGCCTTGGCGTCTTGCACGCGGCGGTCGGCTTGGTGTACCCGTTTATTCGCGTTTGCCTCGGCGCGCTCAGCGCGCTCGGCACGCTCCACCGCGTCCTCGAGACATATGGCGAGGGCGCGATTCTTGAAGTGGCTGTCGGCTAGGGCTGAGTTGAGGGTGCGTATGCGCAGCTGGTCGGGGTTGCTGATAGGGGAGGGGTTGGGAGAGGGCGGGGGCGAAAGCGAAGGGGAAGGCGAAGGCGAAGCAGAAGCACAGAAGGGGTAGGAGGAGCGCGAGGAAGAAGCAGACGGCAAGAGGCTGGACGACGACGACGAGGCCGTGATACCTGAAAGCTGAGACGACGGCGTCGCAAGAACGTCCCAACACCCATCAATGTCGGCCTGTAACCCCGCGGCCTTTGCAGCGAACACGCGAGCGCCAGGTCTCTGGCCGTCCTCATCCTCGTTCACTTTGCCCTCGACTTGCTTACAGTCGACCAGATGGGCAGAATGCTCACGCAGACGCGCGACTTCCGCCTCGAGAGCGGCGATACGCGCCTGCGCGTCCAGCTCATAGGTCTGGCCAGAGTGGGTGGGTGGAGATGGCTTACCCTGAGATGGGGGACTAGAGGGCTTGGAGGCTGAGGGCATCGGCTTGGAGGCTGAGGGCATCCGCTTGGACAGAACTGGTGTGGTGGGAGGCGTGAATGTTTGCGTTGACAGCGAGACGCACTTCCAGTGAACTTTACTGGGAAACATGGTGTTATCGCGCTCGCCCAAATTGGCTGTTTTGCGAAAGGTGGGAGAGGGGCTGGTGAGTGTGGCGCGAAGCGATGATGACTTGGTCGGGAGATGTAGTGTCGAGGCGCGGGACTTGGGTGAGTGCAGTGTGGTGCGTGTGCGAGTGGTTGGAGGGGTGCATGCGGACTGTATCGGGAGCGTTGTGGCGTTCTTTGTCTCTGTGGGGAGCGTTGTGGCGTTGTTTGTCTTTGTGGGAAGCGTTGCGGCCCTCTTTGTGGTGGGGAGCGTTGCGTGGGGAGAAGGAATTGCGCGACGCGTCAAGGACAGGGAGCGAGGTACGAGACTGGGGGAGGGTAAGGATGGCGAGGGCGAGGGCCAGTTGAGCGGCGACGGCGACAGGCGCGAGGTCGCAGTGCCGGTGGGCTGGGGCTTGGGCTTGGGCTTGGGTTCGGACTTGGGCTTGGGCTCGGACTTGGGTGTGCGGTTCTGGCGCGAGATCGAGCTCGGCATGCTCGGCTTGGACTTGTCGGTGGGCTGGGCAGCCGCGAGGCGGGCCTCCCAGTGCAAGAGAGTAGAGGTAGAGGGCATACGTGTCTGAGATGAGGAGAGAGTGGGCGAGATGAGAGGTGTAGATGCAGCTTATCAGGGCGAACATGTATTCGCGCAGCGCATATGTTTGCGCGTGGATGTTTGCATCGCTGTGTTGGTGTTTGGTGGTGCTAAGCGACATGAATCAACAACATTGGCTCGCAAACCGCCACTCTGCCACTCTGCCACTCCACCACTCCACCACTCGCCCCGCACATACAGTATGCACCAACTTGTTCGCTACACACCTTACTACACCTCTATGCCTATGGCGGGTGGGGCCGAACATCATTTGCCCAGTCTGGATTCGTCTATCGGCCCACAGTCATCTCGACGAGCAAGTGCCCCAGACAGATACAGTAACAGCTGCAATTCAATAGATTGAATGGAGCAGCCAGCCATGCTACATGCCCATACATCTATCTATGACGCGTACTGGGACTGTGCGCGCAGTCGGGGTCCAACGCGGGCGAGGACAAAGCTGGCATCAGTGGGACTTTGGCTGGGACCAACGGGATAGGGGCGAGCATGGCGCACAGACCAGCAAGCAGGCCTGTGGCACCCTCAGGCCCGAGTGCTTGATACATCTTCCGTCAGCCAGTTCAGATCAAACTCACAGGCAGGGCGAAGAGGGGGAATCCTGCGGCCCAGACACAGCGGAGGAGCGTGTTGCCTGCCATGGCGCTCGCCGCGTACTTTGGATACGTGGCTACGAGGAATCCAAACACGCAAGTGAAGATGTAGACCGACTGGGTCAGCGTATTCAGTGAAAACTCACGCCAACCCCGAAAATTAATGTGCCGATCATGGGCATGATCCACGGCATCTTGCGGAAACTGGTTAATGCGAACCACAACAGTCCTACTGGCGCAAGAATTGCACCGGCCATACCGACTGGCAGGCGCGTTTCCGGGGCGGGCTTGGTCCCGGCTCGAAGGCCTTTGTCCTTGATACGAGAGATGAAGAAGGGCTGCGTTGCCGTGCCGATCACCATGCCTAACCCCAGAGCCAAGAACGCCAGTCCCGTCTCGCCGAGGTTACTGAGTCAGCGTAAAAGCGAGTTGGCTTACAATCCATAGAGCTTCTTGAAGGTATACGGAATCGCGTTGAAGAAGAGGTAGATGATGCCGAGGATGAGGGATGTCCACAAGTCCATCGCCAGCGCCATCTTCTCGACTGCCATGAGCTTGATCGGCACCCATAGCGCCCCAGGGAAGACGTCGCTGACGGTCCGTCCACTCTGTTCCGCCGGGCTCGTCCATGCTCCCTCGCCAGTGGCGGCGCGCATTCGGCGCGCCTCACGCTTTTGTACGATAGGCAGGAAGGTTTCAGGGACAAGGAAGAGGAGGAGCACAAACTCGACGGCACCCCACCCGATGATGAGGTAGAATGTCGCGCGCCAGGTCACGTTCTGGTTCATATATCCGCCCAGGATTGGGCCTAAACACGGGCCGGATAGCGGGGCGAGCGTGTAGATGGCCGTCGGGAGATCGGTCGTGCCCGGACGGAACATGTCGGACACGGTGCCGCCGGCGACGGAGAGGAAGCCGGCGCCACACAGACCTGTCACCAAGCGGAAGAAAAGTAGGACGCCCATGTTTTGAGCCGTCGCGATGGGGATGTTGAAGACGGTGAAAAGGGCGACTGCATTAGTTTGACCGAGGGGGAAACGTACATGAGACAAGATAAATGATCGAGCGGCCGTAAAACTCGCTCAGCGGGCCGAGGAAGACTGGGTTAGCGAGATCAAGGTGAGACGTACGTGCACCAATACCGAATCCGAGGACGTAAAGGCTCACACCTGCGACGGCCTCGATTCGGGGCACGTCGAACGCGTCCTCCAGATTCTGGTATGTGCTGGCCTGGATCGAGGAAGCGACGGTGACGCATACCGCGGCAGAACACACCACGATTAGCACGGTCCACTTCTTGGTGGTCGACCAGTTGAAGGGATGCCGTAGGTCGTCGGGGCCAATCGAGACGAGGAAGGCATCCTCAGGCGGAGGGGCAAAGTGTATCGAAACAGGACGGGAGAGTAAGGTCGCGGTGGAGCTCTCCGCAAACCGGTCGGGGTCGAAGCCGCTCATGGCGTCCATCGATGCGCGCGGTGACTCTGCCATTAACCCCCGCGCCTCGGCACGGTAGATGTTGCTGATGTCCATTTCCGGTACTTGGGGAGGGCGGTATCCCAATGGTACGAGGTTGTAGGCATCTTCCTTGGGGCCTGGATGGTATGTCACTTCCTGGTGTAAAGGGTAGTAATCGTCTCCGTATCCTTGGGCTACAGTGTAGTCGGGTCTGTAATGCTCTGGGACTTGGTTCATGAGGTCGGCACGCATGTGACCGTCGGGGTTCGGGGTGACGGGTGAGTAGGCCGAGTATGCTGAGGCGGGGCTGAACGGTGGTTGCTCGGTGGTTGGTGACCACGGTGTGTCGTATAGCTGGGACATGGTGGTTTGAGAGAGAAAGTAATGGTTAGCAAGGTGAGAGATAGTGAGATAGTGAGATAGTGATTTGCATGACAGGTTGGGCCAGTGACGATGGCAACTCATGACTGACGAGTGACTGTATTGACTGGTGTATACTGTACTTGGCAGTACACAGCCCTCGGCAACTTTGCTGCGATCCACGTGAGACCGACTCGTACCGCTGGAAGAAACCGCGGAATACACCGCAGTCTCTGGGTTTGGGTCTGGCTAACTTGGGATAGTAGCGCCCGAGAGATCGCGGCGGAAGTGGGTGCTGTGCGGCGCGTGATTCCTGCGGCTCAGATATGTCGGAGTCGGAGCGGGTGGTAGATGTCGGAAGCGAAGAGTGAGGAGTGTGGATCTCTATTGCTGTACTCCGAACAGGAACAGAAGCGATGCAGGGTCTACAGTACAGAGCTTGTTGTAGCTGTACCGTTACAGTGGCCCCCCTTACGGCAAGAGAGGTCCAAAGAGTGTTATGCATGTGTTTACTTATTTGGTCACCTGGTCTCAACGTAAAGGGCGTGAGGGGGGTGAGGAGAGGGTGGGCGACGGTAATAATAGAGGTGGGGGAATGAGGCTTTGCGGAATGTCATCTCGATCTCTCAATTCTCAATCTAGCCTTGGCAACCACGTGTCAGTGGCGGTCTACGCGCAGTACTGTACTCGTCAGTACCGTAACTACTGTTGCCCTCTCCTCCGTTTGCTTGATTGCAGCTTGCCAAAACCGGTGCAGGTTCAGAGATGGTAACAAAAGCGGTGGCATGTATGATCTCCTCATGCCGTTCAGTGTATCAGAATGCAATTGCGGTGTGGTCAAGCATGATCGGCGCAAGAAGATGTAGGTTTAGAATTGAAAAGCGGTGAAGGCCTGGGTGTAGAGAATGATCAGTTGGGCTGGGGAACGTGAACGACCATCGTGAGGGACCGCATAGGACCGCATCCACTGCCCCGCACACAACGTGACACCTAACCTTGGCGTTAGTGTTCTAGACAGAGTACAGAGTGTACTGGAGCAGTGAGAATGTGTAAAGTAGCTCACAGGGGCTCAGTACTCGTACCAGTAACTCGGCAAAGCCACCAAGTCATTCAGACCCAAACCGACTCACGATCCTACGCCCATTATCATACCTTCCTCACCCCGTAGATTGTGGCATGTATATCTATTCTCTCTTCTATATAAACTCTTGTCTTGATCAACGTTCCTCTCAATCATCACCTCACATCCCTCTCAATCTCATACTCCAAACCCTTCCTCACTCACACTCAGCTTCACCATCCTCAAGCCTAAACATAATGTCGCCCGTCAAGGAGCTCTCACCCCCAGTCATAGTGGCTAAGCCCAAGACTCCCCTCCCGTCCCTCGACGTCATCATGCAGTCGCTCAACGACCTCGACCGCGCCGGTCCCCTTACCTCAACCAAGGGAAGCGCCTTCCTCGTCTCCCCCGTCGTGGGAGCGACCCTCCTCACGTCCGCGGCCAAGCTGGCCAAGAACGCTGAACCACCCCTTATGAGCCCCACCTCGCCCATAGTTTGGCACCCCATCGCTTTAGCTGGTATGCCCCTCAACCCCGCCGCCACGGGGTACGATAAGATCTTCTTCGAGGGCCAGGTGCGCCCGGTCTCGGTCGCGGCCTTTGAGGACCTTCTCTTCCTCACCCGCATCGCCAAATGGAAGGTCGCATACCACGAGGGTCAGCCGTTCAGCCGCTCCGAGCAGCTCCCGTACTGTGAGTTTTGATTCCGGGGAATGCTGACGTCAGTCGGGCGCGTTGACGAGGCACTCGTCCGTGAGGGCCTCGAGAAGACCATCGCCGAGATCTGGTCGTCTGACAGCGCCCGTGAGGTGGCCGAGGCCGACAAGGCCCGCACGCTTGCCGACATCATTGTGTCGCCCACTACACCCCTCGGCGAAGTCATCGGCGCCCTGCAGAAGGCTTTCGAGCTCTGCACCGCCACGATGGAGCGCTTCGGCGGCGCGACCTTCAACGCCATTCACCCCGACCAGCGCTCGGTCTTCGAGCTTACCATCAAGCACCGCCCCGACCGCCTTGTCATTGAGTGGCCCGCCTCCCTTGGCCCCGACTTCCTCACGGCCCTCACCACCAACGCTGAGACGCTCCGTGAGGCCGACATGGACCCCT
This sequence comes from Cutaneotrichosporon cavernicola, assembly GCF_030864355.1. Taxonomy (NCBI): domain Eukaryota; kingdom Fungi; phylum Basidiomycota; class Tremellomycetes; order Trichosporonales; family Trichosporonaceae; genus Cutaneotrichosporon; species Cutaneotrichosporon cavernicola. The sequence goes on along the minus strand of NC_083400.1, from coordinate 372,684 downwards.
GTTTCGTCGACTTTGTCGCGTTCCACATCGGTTACGAGCTCCTGCGCGGCGGCGCCAAGCTCGACACTAAGGATGCCCGCTGGCTCGGCACTCCCGGCTTCCGCAAGGACACGCAGACGTTTGTCAGTCTCACGGACCCTGGAGAGGGGCACATCTTCGGCACCACCCGCCGCTCGCGCTGGCTCAAGGGCGCCATCTGTCACGTCGAGCACCTCGAGCGTCCCGGCAATCTCCCGCGTGAGGAGATCGAGTCGTACCGGTGCGTTACATCTTCCTGGACTAGCTGACACCAGGATCCCCTCCATCTTCGAGTTCGCCCGCGTGCGCCTGCACACCGGCAAGTCGGCACCCAACACCGTGAGTGCCTTGCTTGGTCGTTGCTAACCGCAGTATTTCGTCGGCCGCCGTGTCAAGGACTCGACGTCCGGCACCTTTGCGCACGACTTCATCAAGGTTGTCAACCTGACCTCGGCCGCGTGCTCGGCCGCTTTCCAGCTCGGTGCGGCTGAGACCAAGGTGGCGATGGACGGTCTCAAGGCCAGTGAGCAGGTCGCGTACATGCGCGCGATGAGCGGCCATGTCCTCCGCAACTACAAGCAGGTCCTGAGTGCCGCCTACAACCTTAACGCGCCTCTCATTGACGACCTCGCCCGCCCCATACTCAACAGCGACAACGAGGAGGTCTACCCCTTAATCACTGACAACTATGAGATTGCCAAGCGGGGAATCGAGCTCGCCTCTCTCGGTGGCTTTGACAAGGTCACGTTTGACGGCGCCAGCGACACGTACCCGTCGCAGTGCGTGATCCTGCAGATCTCTGTTGAAAAGGCCCTCGAGCTTGTCCACTTAGCCCACCAGGCTGGCCTCATCACCTACATGTCGGCTGGGTTCAAGTTCAACCACATCGCCGACGCGGTTTACACCGGCGTCGATGGTATCGGTATCGGAGGTGCCCAGATCCTGCGCTACATGGACTCTGAAACGGGCCACCACGGTCCTTACACTGAGGAGTTTATCGACCGCATCGACTTTGAGCGTGACCAGGCGGCCAACTCTGTCCGCGGGCGCGGTGTCAACCTCCTTTGCCGTCTTGACGTGAGTGATCCCCACGTACTCTGCCACCAAGTCCGCGTCTCCATGTGGACACGTTTCAAGGAGACAGCAGAAATACGCACAGACAATTTGCATTCTCCACTATTCCCTGATCTTGAATCGTCCCCATCGTGTGCCTTTTTCCAACCCCTGGTCATTCCACTAACCCCAGCGCATGTTCTACGAGGGCTCGCTCAAGATGGAGGAGGATGCTCTCCGCTCGCCTCTGTTCGAGGCTCTTCGCGACGTCGACGAGCCCGCGATCGAGGGCTTCCTCGCAAACCCCGTTCTCGCCGACATTATCGCGATGAAGGACGACGGCGAGAACCCCGTCATTGGTAACGCGCGCCGCCTCATGCGTGGCGACGTCCTCCTCAAGACGCGTCACCCCGAAATGGACGCCAAGTGGGCTAAGCTGGAGCGCGACCTCGGGGAGCTGCTCAAGAACCCCGACGAGGAGGTGCTCGCTGGCTACTACCGCTCGCAGCCGTGGACGGCTTTCCGCGAGGCGTACGCCAAGATGATGATGACGACCCGCGGCGACCGTCTGTATACGATCAAGTCTGCGCCTCGTGTCTAGTTCCACGCCCTTGTATCGCTGCGTTTGTGAAAACACCTCAATCGCCCCCATCCATCCGCCTCGATCTCTGTGAAAAGACACTGCCCGGAATTTGTATATATTGATATAGTGGAACGATACACAACATGATGCAAACGTCGCTGTTTATTCCTATGACGTGGTGGTGAGATTGTGGGGATGGGACTAATTAAGCGGTTGATTCGAGGTGGAGTAGATAAGATGCGGGGTGACTTAGGGGTGACTTAGGGGTTTGGCCACATGAGGGGTGTGCATGTGATCAAGTTGGTCGCCAAGTTGCTTGGTGGCTTGGGAATGGGAATTTGGAAACTTGCCAAGAGCATCGATGGATCGAGTGTCACAGTTGACCTAACCCCTACGTCACCCCGTGAGTTCCGACCCGTTGCCATCACCTGCTACTGCTACCATCAAACGACTAGGTACGGATGTGAGTCAAAATCTAGGTTTGATAGCATGGTGCCGAGTACAGCCTCCAGACTTTGATTAATCTATTTTGGGTTTGGCGTGAGGCACGTTCTAACACTAACCGAAGGAATGAATCTCACAAACTCATAAAGTGGATATGCCGTACAGAGCATTGTACAGCAATCGACCACCCCTCTCTCTCACGCCGTCCATAATCACCTGTTTACAACCACAGGTCCAGAACCCAAGGCGCTATGCATACAGCAGATCTTCCCCTCGGATTCAGCAGCGCTTTGCCTTTCTGCCGTCCTCACAATTGACGAGGCGCTGCAATCTGAGCCCACCATACCTGTCGATCGTGGGTCGTGTCATGTATCATCATGTGGGGCGCAACACCGCTCGGTACCGCTTCGGGAGACGGAATGGGCGCATCTCGGGGGCTTGGGCTTGGGCTTGTGGGAGTGTACACCAGCCTTTTGGATGCTTACTATGACTGTACTGTACTGTACATGACATAGCTTGGATGGCACACTGCTTCACTCCTTTACCTTCACTGCTCCACAACGTCCCATTCGTAGGGCGCGCCGGCGCCACCGCATCACTCATCGGATTTGCAGGGGTTGCTCACTAAGCCGAGTATGTCCCGGCTATCGGACCATACGTGTCAGGATGCGCTCAAGCTCAGAGGGGGGTATATATGGCACCCCGTCGCCCGCTTCAACCTCGCCCGCCAGCCCCTCCTCTCTTTCACTCTTCCTTCTTTGCTCCCCCTGTCCCTCCTACCTTCTGTACCCAATTCTATCCATGTTCTCATCCCTCTTCCTCCTCCTCCCTCTCCTCGCCCCGGCCCTCGCCATGCCGGTCGAGGTCGAGCTCGAGCAGCGCAACAACTCTGACTCGTCGGGAGGCTCGGGAGGCTCGGGTCAGAGCCTCAAGGACTTCATCGCAGAGCTGTACGCCCAAGTCAACCCCAACGACCGTAACACCCTCCTTGGAAATGGGTTTGTTTTCGATTTCCTCGCCGCCCAGAGTTTCGGTGGCGGTGGTCGCGATGGAGGTGTGATTCTTGCCGACAACACCCTGTTCCCTGGCGTTGTGGGCAACGGACTGAGTTGGCTAGTTGGGTTCCTTGGAGTGAGTTAGCTTTCTATTGCTTTTCGCTAACAACAGCCTTGCGGAATGGTCGCACCTCACAACCACCCCCGCGCGTCCGAGTATCTCTTCAACATCGCCGGCCCTCCCCTTGCTGCCACCTCGTTCCAGGAGAACGGCAGCCCAATCTTCAGCGGCCAAGTCGCTGCTGGTGATGTCATCGTCCTGCCTCAGGGTAGTGTACACTTTGTCTCCAACACGGGGTGTGACCCGGTCTTCATTACTGCAGGATTCAAGTGAGTCACCCCATCGACAAAGCTGACACCAGCTCCGAGACTCCCGGCGTAGGCTTCCTCTCGTCCATGTACACAAGCATGGACCCGCAGACGATCAACGCCGCCTTTGGACAGGAGGGCACGGTCTTTGACGCCAACAAGATCCCCGGTGCCGTCAACCTCGGCCAAGCAGAGTGTCTCTCCAAGTGCGGAATCAACCCCGACACGTTCAACATTAATGGCAAGATCAGTAACAAGGACCTGATGAAGCAGGCGTTTGCGGGGTTCCTCAAGGCCGAGGGATTCGACTTTGATTCCTACAACTCGTCCATGTACCAGCAGTACAACTAGTCGCCAGAGATAATACAACTAGTCGCCAGATATAAGATCGCAACCAAGGACTCTGTTTCGCAACCAAGGACTCTGTTTATGCTTGTGGTTAATTGAATCAGAAGATAAAATCATAGTGTCGAACAATGTACTTCCCATGCTCTGTGTCTTCGTGTGCATTGTGAGAAACGAATAGAATACGAGTACGATCAAAATGCGACTTTACCTCTCTGCCTGATCTCCCTTCTGGGATCTCCAATCCTGGCCAACCGTTGCATCTCCGTCACGCGCACAGGTCATGGCTATGGACGTTTAGACGTTTAGGTCGGCTATGTTTCGTGTGGATATTTTTATGGCGGACGCGTAGGCTTGTACCCCACGTATCCATCTCGCCAGGAAGCGACTATGCAGACATGGTTTCCAAATGAAACGCTGGCCACAAGTATGACGGAATGTAAACCGACAAGAACCCGAAATAGACGGAGCTGTACTTATCTCAATCACGTTCCGCACAATTGCCGAGCGCAGCTTCACTGCTTCACAGCATCGGCCGACTACCTGTGCGATGCTTACACATACTTGATCAGCAGCACCGCCGTCCTCGCGTTGCGTCGTGTCAGACTGGAACATCCAGTCTTTAAAACCCACCTGGAGAGAACGTCAACTCACACTCACACTTCCTCAAGCCCAATCCCTCATCACATCATGAACTATCTCCGGAACTCCAACTCCAACCCCAACCCCAACCCCATTCGCACCCCCACCCTCACCCCCACCCCCCCGACCAAGCCCAAACTCCGCATCCTGTGCCTGCACGGCGCGCTCGGCAGTGCGTCCGTCCTGCGCTCCCAGGCTGCGCCTCTCGCCAACCTCTCGAGCGTCGCCGACCTGGTCTTCGTCGACGCGCCCGCCCTCTCCCGCGGCGGGCGCGGATGGTTCGACCTGTCCACCTATGCCGGCCTGGACGAGACGTACGCGTACCTCTCCAACATTCTGCACACGCACGGGCCCTTCGACGGCGTCCTCGGTCTCTCGCAGGGCGCCGTCCTCGCGTCGATTCTGGTCGGGTGGTTTGACTTTGCCATCATGTTTGGCGGGTTCGTCGCGCAGCATCCCGAAGTCAGGAAGGTTTATGCCGGGAAAGAATACGCCCGGCCAAGCCTTCATGTGTATGGGATGGCGGATAGGATCGTCTCGCCCGAATCGAGTAAGCGGCTCGCGGGGATGTTTACGGACCCGACGGTCGTTGTTCATGGGTGAGTCGCAAGTCGGGCGGGCTGACGATAGTGGCGGACATGTTATCCCGAGCGATAAGGCATCGGTGCGCCGCGTCGAAGAGTTCGTGGCTCGTCGTCATGCCGCCCGCTTCGGTTAGACTATCGGAGACACGGTAAACCCATGCAACAAGAGCTCGGCCAGGGGATGGCGATGTATAGCGTCCAAGGCGAGGCGGCGGGACCAAAGTGGTTGTAGAAAACCTCTTGATCTCTTGGTGTTGGCATTCCGATCATACAAGCCGCCTGCTGTGCTACCTGCGTTTTATGCATACAATGTACAAACACCTCCCTCTGCCGCTGAATAGGAACTTGGGCACTGCCAACTCGGCAGATTGAATCCGGCCGCCACACCATTTTGCCACACTCCCTGCACGAACACGCCTGATGCTACTGTATGCACGTGCACACGCTACTTAAGTTGGTGTCACAACTACATCTCCATATCTACAACATGCACGATCCTCGTCGAGTCCATTTCTACCTACCGTGTCTACAAAGCATGCGGCGGGATGCTCTCCAGGGTGTCGTGGAACTCGTCCTCGCTCTCCACCTTGCGGGCGACATTAAACCGCTTCACCTCCTCCCGAAGCTTGTCGTTCTCGCGCTGCAATCCCGCCGCGGCGCGGCGGTAGTCGGCGTGTTTCTTCTTCTCGAGCTCGAGCTCGGGTGTCATGGCCTCAAGCCGGGCCTCGTATCCCGCAATGACCTCCTCGGAAACCTCGAGGCGGTCGCGTAGACGTTTCTCGGTCTCCCTGGCCGTGTCGAGGTATGCGCGGGAGCGGCTGTCGTCACTTTCAAGACGAGAACGCAGGCGGCCCTCGGTCTCCTGGGCGGTGAGAAGGTCGGCGTGCAGTCGCTTCTGCTCGGCCTCGCTCGTCCGGAGATATCCCGTAAGGTTGTCGATCTGGACTTGCATAGCGGCGTCCTTCTGGATCTGAGCGTACATCTGGTCGGCAATCTGTATGCGGATCTTGGCGTCATTGGTGACCAAGGACTCCTTCTGCGTTTCCCACTTGGCCTCTTCGGCGGCAAAGGTCGCCCGCTCATCCACCATCTCGCGTTCCCAGGTGGCCCGATGAGTCTCGAGCGCGTCCTTGAGCGCTGCTTGAACATGATCCTCCTGCTCCTCTTGAAAACGAAGCCACGCATCAAACTCCTCCCATCCCTTCCCCTCCCCAATAACGGTCTCCTTGGCCCAGAAAGCCTCCCAAGCCCGATAGTCGTGCAGCGCCTGCCCCGCGAAACCAGAGTACACCTCACGGAACTCGCAGTGTTCCTTGAGCCAGCGCCATTTCTCACGCACGTCCTCCAACTCGCCCTCCAACTGCATAATCCGCCTGGCGTTGTTGTTGGACTCGCTCTCGCGTGCCGCATCAGCATGGCGAGCGTCTTCGTTGGCCTTGGCAGAGTCTTTCTGGGCGTGGAGGACAATGTTGCGCAGGCGCGGAATCTGGAGGCGGAGGACCTTGACTTCCTCCTCGGCAGACAGGAGGTTGCCGACTTGTTCCTTGAGAACGTCGCGCTCTGCTTCAACCCGCGAAAGGCGCTCTTCGGTAAGGACGAGGTTGATGAGGTGCTCGTTGCCGGAGGTCTCGAGCTCGCCGATGCGGGTTACCGCCTCCTCCCATGTCTCTGGGGGAGAGCGGAGTGGTGGTGGGCGGTGAGAGGCGTTTGAGCCGCGGCGGACGCGGCTTCGGGCGCGTTCTTTGAGCTCGGAGCCGTAGTTGACTACCTTTTCGAGCACGCCTGGCTCGCCTTTGACACCCGATCCGCGGCGCTTCAGCACGGCAGAGAACTTCTTCTTAGTCTTGCGGTCGGTTGGGCGGCCGCGGTCGGACCCTGCGTCGTGGTCGGCTGAGGCGATGTTTTCGCAACCACGCTCGGACGATTCGAGGTGGTCGACTGGAGTGCGGTGCCCAGCCGGGGTGTTGGCGCGACAGCGTTCTCGGCTCTGTCGGATAGGTTGGTCTGGCAAAGGATGGTTGTCGGAGGCATGTCCGCTGGGTGTGCCTGGGCGACGGAGGATGCCATTGGGGACGGAAAAAGTGCGCCCGCGGGGAGGAACCTGCTCAGCGTAGTGAGCGGCAGGAGTAGTTGGGCGGTGAGATTCGGCACTCTGTCGAAAAGAGGCAGGTACGTCATTTGGCGAGGCAGCGCGTGAAGCATGGTGCGCACTTGGAGTACCTGGGCGGCGACGCTCGCCGTTCTGCCGTCCCGAGTGGAGAGGCTCAGGTGAGGTGGGGCGATCCGAACGATACGTGGGGGGAGTAGCTGGGCGGCTGCGCACATGCCTGTCAGGCAAAACTGCGGTCCCGTCAGGGAAGGGTGCGCGGCGACTGTCAGCAGTGGAGAAGGCGGAACGACGGCCTCGCGAGGCTGGGGCAGGCGCATGGTGTGCACTGTCGGCCCCAGGAGTGTTTGGACGGCGGCGCTCATCACGAATAGCTTCTTCGCTCTGGCGAACAAGTGTACCAGATGTAGGAGGGCGAGTTGCAAGGGGAAGGTCAGGGGAGCGCGGGCGTTCGCGCGAGGATGCACGCCAACGAGTGGGTGTCTTGGGTCGACGAAAGAAGGAAGGCATGTTGATGTTGTTGATGAGAATGTTCAAGTTGTGAGTTGAACGGTATTTATCCCATCTTTCAAGATGATCGCTGAGATCAGCCGTGCGAATCATTGTTGTTGTTCAGTAAATGATGACACCCACAGTACCGCCTCGTTTCATCACATTACCGGGTAATGCATTTCATCATATCTCTTGTCATGAGACTCTATGTGTAATAAGAGGTGCCTCGTTTCATCATTCTGGGCCGACGGAGGCGATGAGAAAGATGAGATCAGTGGAATTAAGGAGAGCTAATGGTACGATGAAATCAGCAGAAGCAGCAAGAGCGACGAGTCCACCGGAACCGATGAGACAGCTAAGCCCGCTTGAGCCGCTGGGACCGACGAGTCGTGACCGCCTTGACGGCCTCCTTGCAAGATCGTTCACCCGAACTGGGGAACCGGCGACGCAGACTCGGGCCGCCATTACTTCCATAATTGTCGACAGTTGCGCTCCTTCGCTTGCGATTGTTTGGTCCCGTCAAGACCTTCCGACGCCGTACGGGTGGCGGGTTGGACAATGACGCCGAGTTGGCAGAGCCGTCTGCCGTGTTGCCACTCCCCATGCGGGTCTTACTTCTGGTACGGTTTGCTGGGCCGTCGTGGAAAGAACGCGAAGTGGGAATGGTCACGCTGCTGTGCTCGGTATCGTTCCTTAATGCCGCATTGGGGTGGTTGGCGCCGCCATCATTCTCGCTCTCGTACGGGCCTGGTAGCCACGGCTCGGCTTGGAAAGTGTCCTTCTGTCGCGGGCTCAAGCACATGGTCCCCTTGATTGTTAGGTCCTTGATGCCATTGACCATCTTGGTCATGCCGGAGCCAAGGTCGGCGATGTCGAAGTCACTCTCATGCTGGTGTTTGCCATCGTTGAAGCCCGGATTTAATCGCCACTGACTTCTGGCGTGGAAGTCGTTCTTGACCCCAAAGTTATCATAACTGTTGAACATCCCCTCTGTAAGGCGCGGCACTCGTGCCTCCGAGCCCTCCGACGAGCCGGAACTGTTGGGAACCAGCGGAGATTCCTTGCCAGAGTCGGTTAGAGGAAAGGGATACGGCGGCGTTGGACACCGGAACTTGGATGACGACTGAAGGATATCGTCGGAGGAAAAATTGTGAGGCAGTGGACTAGAGGGGAGATTGGAGTTCGATAAGGGAAGAGCAGCGAGGGAAGGCCGAGTGCGAAGGGGGCGAGGGGCATCTGGACACATCTTCTTGGCGTCACCTTTCGTCCCGCTTCCCTCGTTCGCCCTCAGCCAGGGCAAATTGATGCCTTTCAAGGCGTCGGCCACGGCATCAGCCTGTGCCGGGGCAGTGGTAACGCGTGTGAGGTTCGAGCCTGTCGGAGGACCAACGGTTGGTAGTGTGCACTTGGAGGGTTTCTGTGGGGGTTGCGTGTACTTGGAGGGTTTCTGTGGGGGTTGCGTGGACGTGGAGGGTTTCTGTGGGGGCTGCGTGGACGTGGGGGGTTTCTGGGATTGCGTGGACGTGGGGGGTTTCTGGGGTTGCGCGCACCTGGAGGGCGTCTGTGGGGAGTTTCGGTTCGGCGCCCAAAGGTGGTGCGGCGGGGTCGGCGAGCGATACTGGCCAGGTTCGAAGGAAGACGATCGCCGCGGCGGACGGTCCACATCCGACTCTGCAAGGGAGCAACATGTGCGGAAAGAGGGGTCGCTCATGCTACTGTAACGATGTGTTGGGGATGGGTCGCTCATGCTACTGTAAATGTGTTGGGGATGGGAGGACAAGGGTATTGAGAAGACAAGAGATAAACGTGAGGAAGGTGAGATGGTGAGATGATAGTGGAGGTGGACTCTGGTGACGCGGCATGTGCCACAATTCAAAACCGAGTTCCCAAAACGCAAAGACGTGAAGCCAACCGGTCGGGTAAAACGTTAACTCTGTATGAGTGCATGCTCTGCGTCTGACAAAGTGTTTTATACACTGTACTTTGGGTGGTGTCCAGCATTTCCAGCCTCCACAGAATGTGCAAAAACCCCCGAAGACACCAAATGTCAAGCCGTGACATTGTTCTCATGTGAGCCGCGGTCTGGATGCTGATTTGATCTCCGTTGATCCTAGTACTGTTGGTATAGCGGCGTACATATTATGGGTATAGCGGCGTACATATTATGAATATTCTCTAGGTATACAGAAGGGCTCTATGGATACAGTCGGGTTTTCGAGATACATAGACAAGCCCATGCGGCATGCCACACGTGTGGTCGTCTTCTCGACGGGGCCGGGTGCTATGCAATGCTTCCCGTTCCTCCGTTTGGGCTGCCAAACCCCGAACCATATTGGGGGGAACCACCGGTTACCATACGGGACGGAACGCCCTCCGACTGGCGCGACTGGCCTTGCAATCGATCGTGGTGTCGTACATCTGCGTGTCGTACATCTGCGTCTCGTCGCAAGACACAAATTCGCGCCAATCGTCCTCGAAAGCGGCGTTGTCTTGGAGGGTGAGGTCTAGGTAGCCGCAGTCACCAATTGCAGCAGTTGAAGAGTGGCCGCTCCACCGCGGATTGACCTCGAACCCGTTGGCCATTTGACGACGGAGGTAGCCGTTCTCCTCCCTCAAGTCCTCCCTCTGGGTAGTGAGGAAAGTGATCTGGTACTCGTATGAAGAGCACATCAATGTCTTGAGCGACAACTTGTCCTTCATGTCGTCGAGTTCGGCCGTGATGTTGTCGAGTTCGGCCTTGGTCGCCTCTAGAGTGTCTGCCGCGGCCGTGAGCTCCTCGTTTGGGATCTCCACGGAGGCTTTCGTCTCGGCGAGCGCAGCGATGGTCTTCTCGAGCTCCTCTTCAGTGGCGGAGAGCTGAGCGGTGCGTTCCTCCAGTTGGTCGTTGCGTTGGCTCAGAGCGACCTTGGTCTCGCGAAGGGCTCCGAGAATATCCGCCAACTCCTCTTCCTTGTCCTTGAGCTGGACCGAGGCCGAGCACGTGCAGGGCTCACCGCTCCCGGCCCCCGAAGACGGGTTAGGCCGAGGGTCAAGGGCTCGGCACTGGGCGGCGATTGTCTCTTCTGCCCGCGCCAGCTTGCCGCGCAGGTCGCCAATTTCCTTCTCCTGCTCAATCGACTCCTTGAGGAGATCGATCATCTCACACCCGAGACTCTTGATCTCGATGTCGCGCCCAATCAACCGTTCCATAAGAACGGACACGTTGGTAGCGGTAGCCTCGGATTCTCCCTTAGCTCTGGCGAGCGCACTATCCTTCTCTTCAACTTGGTCGGCGAGGAGGCGAGCGCGTTCGACAGCGTCGGCCAGGAGAAGGTCCTTCTCGCTCAGCTTGGCCTCCGCTTCACGGGCGATGCGCTGAGCGGTATCTCTCTCCCGAGTCAAGTCCTGGATCAATTGGCCGATTGTGGGATACTCTTGGATGTCCGACGGGTTTCCGCCCTCACACGAGGCCCAAGGAGGAGGTGAGAGCTCCAGCATCCCGGGCGAGCGCTTGAGGGGAATGGCTTGTCCGCCGAATCCAGCACCGGGGAAGAGTGGGGTCATCGAGACCCGAGGAGCCTTACTGGCGTCGTCGTAGTTCTTGCCCAACGATGGGCGGCGGACGTTGGATGGAATGCGATGACGAGTTGTCAGAGGGGGGCGGGAGTTGGTGGTAGCCCTCGGACGACGAGGGGTGGCGGAGGTTTGGGTTGGCTTATTGTCGTTGAGGGCAACGACGTTGGGGGTCGGGAGGGGTGGAAGGGGTGGGAGGGGTGGGAGAGGTGGGAGGGGTGGGAGAGGTGGGAGGGGCGGGAAGACCTTCGCGGTAGGTGTACCGGGGGCGGTCGCAGGGGCCACGGCTTCCGAGTTGTCACTCGAGCTGGGCAGAGGGTGGATGGAAACGACGGAGGTGCTTTGCGCGTTGCCTTGGGCGAGATGAGCGACAACTGTAAGGAGTGGCGCGGTGCCAGACAACTTGCGAACGCGCTTGGTAAGCTTCGTGAGAGTTCCGCGAAGACGAGAGGGCGAAGTGGCGCCAGCAAGGACATCCTGCGCTGGAGCGTTGTCGGGGTTGGGCAGGATACCGTCCATGGGGCTGGGGGCAGTGTCGGAGTTGGACAGGCTGCCAGAGATGGGGTTGGGAGCGAAGTGGTCGTTGTGAATCATATTGGCTTGTAATTACAGTACAGTGATATCCTTTGTGAAGAGGATGAAGTTAAGAGAGGATTGAAAAGAGCTAGATGCGCGAGGGCTTTTTGAACTAGCTAGAGTATGGTACTGTAGGTTGTAGACAGGATGAAGTGAAGAGAGGAGTGAAGAGAGTTGTATGGACGGGGGAGGGTTTTTATTCTTTCTGGGGAGATTGGTCTAGAGATGTTGACTGACACGACGGCGTACTTGCTGTTTGTTTCTGAGGCTAGAGGTGGCCTGGGAGTGTCAGCTGTCTTGTGAGTTGAGGTATTCAGGTTGAGTGTCTAGCGGGGTTAACACTGGCGACGTGCCAGTAGTTTGCCTCGCTCCTAGGGAACGTAAGCCATCTTGTGAATTGTTTTATTCAGTTAGTTTGGTTTATTCAAGCCATAGGACGTCTATCTACTTGGGATCTAACACATGTGGCGTTCGGAAACCGGCGGAGGATGGAGCCTACAATGCAGTGAGCCGCCGGTTCCAGTGGCGCTGTTGACGTGATTCGATATTCGGATCTATTCTATAGTTCAGATATAATCTCAGATCCGTTCCTTTCGATTGCCGACCCCAAATCGGAGACGGTACGGTAGCCCCAGATACTGTAGGCAAGTGCACACACTATGGCTTAATACAATCCCCAATACAGACAGTCGTCTGACCAACTCTCCCGTTAATCCCATTTAAAGCTCGCACGACAACTGACACACCCCTCAAAGAGGTAATTAGTCTCATCCGCCTTGTAGACTAGGCATATCTCCAATCTCGTCTCGTCTTGAAGACAGATGTATTCGGCCGGCTCGTTGACGGCGACTGCTTTCCTGAGCCTAGCGTTCCAGAGTCGCAAACACTCTTGGATGGGTTTCAATTGGGCATGAATTTAGGTGTCCTTGTGTGGATAGCATGGATTTAGCTGTCCTTGTGTGGATATGAGACTACTTGTCGGCGGAGATGTATTGGGAGTGAGTTGGAGTTGTTTGCGTCAGGGTGGAGCTAGAGGTTGCGAGTCGAGTCGAGGCCGTCATTCACGTGATTCATCTACCATCTACCAGCGGCGGTGGCAAATCGAGAGAGCGAGTTTGGACTGTTTGGGTAGCCTCGCTAGCCTGGAAGGCTCGTACATACTCAGGGTACATCGTAAATAAATACATATATAAACATCAATTTGTGCTTTGCGCGTAGTTCTTGTATTTTGCATTCTCTTCATACTGCATTCCAACAGCTGCTAGAGTGACTTCTAAACTTGGAAGAGGGAGAAAAGTGGATGATTCAACGGAGAGAGGATTGGGTTCAGTAGAACTGAAAAGAGTAGCAGTTGGCCGGCGTAGAGGAGGAAGAAGGATGAGGAAGGTTGACTTGCGAAGAAGATGGCTCCTGCGGGCCAGTAAGTGATCGAGTCAACATCCAGTTAACTGATGCAACTGATGAATAGAAACTAGGCCCTCGTGGCTTGACATTGTCACAGGTGGCTTCTGTACAGCACCAGTTTATGATGATAAAAGAGGCACGCTAAGAATATTCATACTGGGTCTCATCGTTCAGAGCACTAATCTATATGACTAAATGTCTAGTTGAAGCAAGAATGCAGTCATCTGTTGAAGCGCAATGTCATGTTATGGTCAAACCTAGCTCTTCTCTTCCGGGCCGTCCACCTCAGACGACGGCGAGCTTGGCGAGGAAGAGCCTGGCTAGGAAGAGGGCGACCCTGGCGACTGGGGCTGAGAGGCTGCAGCTTCCCGCGAGCGCTCGTAGGCGTTTATCCGCTGCTGCAGCTCGTCACAACGGCTTTTCCACTCATCACGCTCCTTGCGCCAGTGCTCCGCCGCACGATTGAACCTCTCGCAGCGGATGCCCAAGCTTCTGATCGCCTCCGTGAGGGCATCACTATCGTCCATCACGCCCTGCAGGCGACCTTGGAGGGCGTGAACCTCAGCGACGGCGGCAGTGTTGAAAGCGTTTATCTCGGCTTCCCGTCGTTGCCGGATTTGCCCCAGTTCCTCGGCGAGTCTGGTGTTCTCTATATTGAGGCGGTGTATCGTTCGGGCTTGGGAGTTGAACGACTCGTGGAAGCCGGCAGAGTCTGGGAAGCGGTTGGGCGGAGAAGGGACGCTGTGGACATTGTGGACGTTGTGGACGTTGCGGACATACTGGACGGGTGGGCTGTTGTGGCTCTGGTTGTTGGTGTGCGGGGGAGGAGCTTGGGCAGGTGGAGTTTCAAGTGGAGTGGGATGCGTGCCGATGGGGGAAGGAAATATCCTGGATCCGCGCCCCACCGTGTTATTCCTGGTTTCGGATCTGCCGGTGGCGTCGGCGTCAGGATTGAGTTGGCCATTCATCGTGCGAACAGTGTTGCTGTAGAAAGTGGGGGAAGGGTTTAGAAGGTGGGGAGAGGAAATGGACTACAAGTACTGAATGTCGATGATGAGGGATATGGAGAGGGATAAGAGACGGTATTAGGGGTGTGGGAGAAGGTGAGATATGATGAGAAGAAGAAAACACATCAAAGTGATCAAGGTATTGTGGTTTGTATATATAGGATATATGGCCCAAAGGTGTCCGAGCAATGACAACTCGTCCAGATTGATGCCATATTCCATGAGTGTGGGTCAAACGCAACCACTGCGCAGTGAATTGATTCAATGTGCTTTGAGATATGATGACCTTGCCGTCATCCTATTCAGCTACCCAGTACCAGGTGGCGCTTAGCCAGTGTCATCCATTGTACCAGAATTGTGGTACGAGGTAGACTGGATGACGAATGTTGAGGGCGATCATTCCAACTCCATCCCACGTGTCCTCCACTAATGACTTGTTGGGATTGTACACGCTTGTACTTATCCTTCACTCATTCTCGTCTTCACATCGAGATTCGACATGTTTTCAATCAAGCAAAGAGCAAAGACTGGCACTTCGGGAGCATGTACCCGGGCGACGTGGAGAGAATACAATAATCCCCCCCCGTATCGGATTACCCGACCTGTGTCTTCTCCTAACCCCTTGCTGGCTCTCCTGGCCACCCTGTCTCGCCCTCGGGGACAAAAGAAAAGGAGAACGAGACTGACGCCGCAGCCACCAGGGTCAATCCAATCCCCAGAAGGGGCTCCGTTATGTAGATTTACCACAGTGCGGCTTAAGCGCGTTGGCATTGGGATTGTAGAGTATACTGATGAAGAAGAATCAAGGTACAAAAGTACAAAAGGGAGGATAGTGTGCCTGTTCCTTTCCTCTGGAATCTTCAACAACTGAAAGGGGAAAAAGGTTTGGGACCGACGCGACGGGTCGGATCCGACATCTGACATCCGACTACTCGGGTAATATTAAGACTGTGCAACTTGTAAAACGTCCCACTTGTAAAACGTCCAATGTCCCCAAGACATCGTCCTCCCCTTTCTCTCTCTCTCTCTCTCTCTCTCTCTCTCTCTCTCTCTTAATCCCTTGTCACACTTTCCCTGTATCAGGTATCAGGTAAACTTGAAGATGCAGGAATCCATCTTCGCTTGTGATATTGTCATGGTGTAAAAACGCACAAGAGTTAGAAAAGAGGAGTGACGCAAGTGGAGGTCAACCACATTGATTTGTTAAATGCAAAGTTGGAACCCACAGACCACTCTCGTCTCATCCAACGGATCATCATCATTTTCATCCCTTCCCTTGTCTCGAAGAGCTTTCTTGTCATCCTCTTCAACTCTACTTTACAATCACACCTTTCTTGCATCTTGTACATTAACACTTGCACCCAATCTCCCTCTGTCTCCATCTGTCTCTGTCTCCATCCATCTTCCTTCTCTCGCCCTCAACTCAACCTCGCTACCCGATCCGAGGCCCACCCTGCCACCCTCCATCACACCACCCCTTCCACTCGGCACCCACATCATGCCGCCGCCAAAGCGCCCTTCCAAGCCCCTCGTCGCTCTCATCCTCGGTTCGTCGCTCTCTGGCATTGGCATGGTAGGCAGACAAGTCGAGGTTTGCGCGCGGACTTGCCCGACCACGGACAGCTCGACCGTCCAACCGTCCGACTTATGGGCAATGACGCGTGCCTACCTTCCTTGTCTTTGTTGTCGCCGCTCGTACCGCCCTTGATAAACAACTGACCGTCAGGCGGAACAGCCACTGTGTCCCTTCCTCTCGCAGCGAGTCTACTCAAGCTTGGCGCCGTGTACGTTCGCATCGGTGCGTATTCGTACCCCGGTCCAACTGATGGCAGCCGATCGCTTCTCCGTCGACCCCCCAACATGGTGAGCACGTGTTCTTGAGCCAGATGGGCCTGGGGAAGAGGTTCCAGGGGTTGGGGTCCTTGGGTTAGAACCAGGGTCGAGGCATGTGTGCCAGCCGGCTGCGATAGCAGCGACGTGTGCTGCGGGTCAAGCCCCTCTCCTATCCAACGGAGGTGAAGCCGTACCTGTGCCTTGATCTCAAGTAGTCGAGAGAGATTCCTGCGTCTCAACACGCGGTTCGGCGACGACAAGCTGGGACGACGCCGAGAGCCTTCCGAGCAGCTGTCGCACTACGATGGTACGCAACGGCCACCGTTCGGGCCCTCCGGTATGCCTCACGGTATACCCGAGATCGAGTTCATAGCAACGTCTGCCGCGGCGGCCCAGGCCATTCCGTTGTTTGGCTTTCATGGCTGGGACCTGCCAAGGCACAGGCGTCAGAAGCATGTCTCATGGCAAGCCCTCAACCGTGAACGGCGCTTCTTCTTCACCTTAACCCAGCTCGCCCAGCCAAACCCTCTCCCATCCTTACACGCCTCGCGGTGGTTAGCGTCACCGGCTGATCCAAGTTACATCGACCCCATCTTCAAGGTCCTCCTGCGTGATCCCCGAGTCGAGTACCGGCAGTCAAACCTCGCGAATGTGGAAAAGTACCCAAGTCTCTTCGAGCCGCCAGCCGAGGGTACGAATTGGCACCGCTTCGATGTCGTGTTCGATCTCACCGGTGAGATGAACTACGACAAACCCGAGGTCATCCACATCACAAACACGTACCGCGTCGCGGTTGGCCTGGCCTCGTACGCCAATGACCTCGACACAGTCCACCGGCCACTCGCCTATGTCCGCCTCCAGATGCCGTTCTACGAGATGAAGTCGGGCAGCTCCAAGGGGCACGGGGAAGGCGACAAACTCAAGCCCGATGGCGTGCGTGGGCGGTGGTGGCACGAGGCACTACGAGGTATCGCCAAGCTGCCAAACCTCAACTCTGGAGTGGTACGCTGCGCGGCGTGGTACGGACCAGGTCGCTGGGACGCTGAGGTGATTCCCCGCCTCGTCGTCGGGCATGTCTACTCATACCTGTGAGTTGGGGTCTTGGTCCGCGGCTAATAGCAGCGACGAGGAAATGAAGTTCCTATACAAGTGAGTCATCTTTGAGAACGATGGTTCTCACTTCCACACACTCGATCTCCTCCATCTCTCCCCATCTTCCCGGCGACCGCCAACCCTGTCGCACCTTGGCAGCTGTGCAAGCCGCGGATCTCACCCACGTTAGGACTCGTCCATCTGTCGCCTGGGCTTTGGACATGCGGGCGAGCGATGGGATGTGGATCCTGAGGGTCGTGTACTGGCGATCTGGCGAAGATGTCGGGTCACGAGCGTGGAACCTCGCGGTAACATAGCGTGTTCCGCTTATCGCGGACCCCCCGTCAGTTCCTCACTTATGCCAGCTCTGACCTCCGCATCAACACGGTCCACTCCACCGACGTTGGCCGCGCCATGTACCTCACGGCACTATGGCTTATGCAGACACCGCGTGACCAGGTGCTCAAGGAGGCTGGGACCGAGCTCTACTTCCCTTTCGAAAAGGAGAAGTCGTCCAAGTCAATGTCAACCATGTTCCGGGGGAAGAAGACGACGGTTGATGCAGAGTGGCGCAGCATCAAGACGGTCGTGCCAGAAGAAGAGTTGCCTGTCGTGCCCATGTTCAACGTTGTCGATGATGGCGACTCGACACAGGAAAGTATCGCCAAGGCTGTCGCCGACGTTTGGAACGTCAAGTACGGTTTCATGAGCACAACAATCATGACGCTCGTCGCGCAGTTTGCCAAGGTGGGCTCCGCCGCAACCGGCCCTGACCCCAGAATGACTTTGAAGAGATGGTCGAGGACGTCAACGAGAAGGTTAGTGTAGTGCGGAAACTCGTGCCTAGGGCGCCCGGATTCTCTTCAGTAGCGTCCTCGGGCAGGTTAAGGTTCAGATTCCTGACGGGTAGCATGTCGACGCGTGGGCCAACATGCTCTCTGCTTCCTCACCGCCCATTGCCTCGACGCCGATTTCGCCATTCCTTGACGCACACTCGTTCAGAAGTAAGTTGAAAGTTGGGTTTTGGAAGCAGCGGTCGTTGAAGAGTGAAGATCTGCACATGAGGGTTGACCTTAATCTGCGGTGGCTTGCACCCTTTTTCTTGTCTGGCAGCTTGCTCTGAACGTCACATCTGATACCAGAAACGCCGATCCACCTTGATGGCTCACGGGCGAAGCGTGTACTGGGTTTCAAGCCTACCAAACCGCGCGTCGACGTCAACGAGTTGCGTAAAATCAGCCAAGGGTTCCAAAAGGATAAGATCTGGTGAGTCTAGACGGCCGTATAGACGGGTTACCTTTGACCGGATTGAGGTGCCTGAAACGCTCTGGCATGCCGGAACAAGCGGCGGGAGGTTGTGGGTCGAATCATTGTGTAGCGTTGGAGCGTGACGGTGGTACAGTGGGAGGCGGAACGGGAGGAGCGCGCCAGACTGACACGCAGGCCAGCATTGTCTTAGATGGTGCATGTTTGCATGTGTGTGGGTGTGTGGGTGTGTGGGTGAGTGTCGAGTGTCATGGTCGCGTCGTAGTGATATTGGGTCGATTATTCATATTCATGTTTGGTTATTCATGTCTGGGGGTAGACTGTGCGCAGCAGAGGAGAGAAGAATTGAGTCATGGCTTGCGCAGTTGCGCAGTGAGAGAGTACTGCGCGGGGGGGGGGGGGGGGGGGCGACGGGGAGTTTCGAAAGTTTCGGGAGTCGGGAGAGGTTTGGTACCATGTATTACGACGTGTTACGAGGTTTATACACAGTATACATTAACAAGTCAAGTTAAAGGACATGAGAGACAAGTCGTAATCCAAAAGTTGCCGTAATAACTATGAATGATGTGAATCATTAAAAGGGAACAAAAACTGACAGAGACTGAGAGATTAGGGCACGTACTAACGCGACCCTATTTCCTAGGGTGATGGATCATCCCTGTTTAAACCCCTGGAACGTGTTTTGTCCTTCCCCGCGCCCCCGTAGAGCCGGAGAGCCATAGAGCAGGTCGACACTGTCAAACCAACTCTGCATTCTCATTCAAACACTACATCCCTCATTCATTCATCCATTACTTCCTCATCCTCATCATCATCCTCACCTCAACTATCATCCTCTTCACCATCATCATCGTCCCTGTCTCAGTCTAGCCCGGTCGAACTGACACACTCGCGTATGGTCTCATGTCTTCCATTGTAGCCTCCGGCTCCCGAGCCTCAACCATGGCCGGGATGCCAGCCGTGAACGCGACCAGAGTCCCCATCCACGCCGATGCCGACCCCTCAACCTCAGCAATGGGCGCAGTTGGACCACCAGTCGCAACGACAATCAGCTCGCACGTGGAATCTGGATTCTCCACTTCTGGATTCTCCACGTCCGAAAACATCCTCTTCACCTCTGAAGAAACCCTCATCACCTCTTCATCCCCCTTACCTACCTCCCAAATCCCAGTACCAGTAACCTCTGCGCCCTCCCCCGCAACAACCACCTCCCTCGACTTGCAGCCCGTCACCTCCGCAGTCCCATCCTCCCCCCCTTCCTCTTCTCCACTCTTCAGCATCCCCGTGATTATCGGGATTGCTGTAGGCGGCGCGGCGATCCTCCTAATTGTAGCTGGCGGGTGCTGGTTCTTAGGTCGATCAAGGAGGTCAAGGCGACGTTCGAGACGAGACGACGACGGGCTGGGAATGTTCAAGCCGCCGAAGAATAGGCGGGAAAGACCAATTCGGGCAGGATACGCGCGCCAGGAAGGCTCGAGCCAACCACACCTCCCCCCGCCACTTCAACCACCAAGAGCAGGCCTCAGCCGCGCTGAAGCTCGCGCGTCGGTCCAATTCTACGGTCACTCGGCACCCGTAAAGCCGTTTGATACCCAAACGTTCCAGACTACCAGCGCGTGGACGGATAATTCGGAGATGGACGTGTTCGCTGTCGATGGATCGTCGTACGCACGTACACTCAGTACCATGTCCCGCCCCAACTCGGAGTATGACCTCGAAGACGATCCCTCGACTTATCAGGATGGTGGGACGTATCCGACCCACTTTGCCCCGTTCTCAATCTACTCGCAACGGGAGCTGCAGACGCCCCCGCCGGTCGGTTATCCTCCATTCCATTCCTCTCCATCGGGGACGTTTGGCCCGTCCACTCCCCAGCGGCGCAACGCTCCCGACCCATCTATATACGGTCCGGTCGGCGTCTCTCCGCATGTGGTGCCCGTCGGTGGGGTTGTCGGTGGGGTGGCTGGGATGGTAGCCCCGGCACCAAGCCAGATGGCGCTCCCGGGCCCATCTAGGCGCCCAGACGGCCGCATTCCCGCTCCAAAGCTCTTGGTAGACACCAAGGCGCCATTCGAAAACGTCCCGCTCTCGGCAGTCGGACCGAGCAGCCATCCATTATCGGCAATGCAAACCCCGCTATCGACGCTAGGTGGTTGGAGCTCGGGCATGCCGACGCCACTCGACCGCGCGCCGAGCACGCGCGCCCTCTCACCTGAGAACACGATTATGCCCCCTTCACGCTCGGCGAGCCGCGGAGCAGCGTTTACCCCGGTGCCAACGCCCACTACATACACACCGCAGAGGCCAGCCACTGCATATGCGGGGCCCTCGTACTCGCGTCCGTTAGTTACTCGGCAAACGTCACGGAGCGACGACCGGCCCTCGGCGCTGCCATATGCTGGAAATGCGAAGGAGGAGCCTGGTCTCCAGCGCGGCCCGACGATCATTCGGCATGCGGACGCGGGCGCGTTCGAGGACGCAGTACCCGACGAACAAGGGGAAGTCCACCTCCCTCCGGCATATGACGAGATCTACGCGAGGAATCCATGATGTGTCGAGTCTATCTCGTCACACTGATGGCCATTCCCACTCACCCACAACTCGCACATTGGACCATGATACACGAACTATCGCGGCAGGACCGCTCACCAATATCGACACCACACATCTCTGCGCAGCGCGCATACCGAGGTTTATAATCCACCTAGCTACCCAGCTACCCAGCTACCCGGCTACCACGCATAATCACACATCCTTGTGTCGACCCACGCTCATTCCCAGCAGTTGTACTAGAATTGGTACATGACTATGTACAGGTACAATGCAGTAATATACAGAGCCATTGTGGTTGGTCTAGCATCTAACGCGGCTGTACCGCTAATCACGCCCGCCATGGGCTCATTGTGCACGGTCTACCTCTTGCGCTCCTGCGCCCATCGGTAAACAGCCGCGACAGCGACCGTCGCGGCCTCACCGCAAGTCGTGTACGCCTGCGCGCCCCGCACGCGCACGGTAGGACAGAGCGTCGCCAACACGATCGCCAGCACCACGGCCAGCGCAGCAGCAAGCGCGGGCCACGGCGAGAGGGCAAGGACACATCCAAATACGGCGCCGAGGGCAATATGTACTGACGATGTTGAGCGTGCTCTCTTCTTCTGCGCCTCTTGCGCGGCTGAGATGTCATTCTTGGGTTGGGGGAGCGTCATAGGCAATGCCGTTTGAGAGGCTGATGGCGAAGACGCGGCGGTTGACATCAACGTCGTCATTGTCGATACCGAGGAGAGGCGTGGGACTGGGCCGGGCGATACGCCGGGCGATATTGGCCGGAGGGGAAACGAGCTCGGCGATATTGGCAAGAGGGGAAACGAGCTTGGCGAGGAAGTGCGTGATGCTGGTGTCGAGGGACGCGAACTGCGCCGCCATTTCAGCCGGGATGGCGATCGGCCCAGACCGCGCTCGGACGGGGACGCTGCGCGTGCCGTCGGGCTGGTTGGTCTAGTGGGACTCGCTGGTCTAGTGGGACTCGCTGGGCGCGAAGTACGCGGCGACGCAGCTCTCCTACGTCGCCGGAGAGTGTTACCGAACAGCTTCTTGGTGCCCTTCTCTGGCTCGGTATCCCAGTCGGCAGCGTCGTGGCCCGTGCACTTGTCCCTCTTTGCGGTCCGTTTGCCATCCCACTTGGCTTTGGGTGGCGCATGGGGTGGCGGATGGGGATGGGGTGGCCGGAGGTTCTTGAGGAACCGCCATGTCGGGCGAGTGGGTTTGAACCTCGTCTGGCCGGTTGGATGAAGTGGTCGCGTCATGGATGGAGCGCGGCGGCGCCTGGCTGAAGGGGGGAGGGGGGAGGGGAGGGAGGAGAGGGTGAGGAAGCTTTCGGTGGTTGGCGATGGGAGGGAGGCGGGTGGTGATCTGGGCGCCTGCGGTGGGAGGAGGGAGGCAGGTGCGGATCGAGGCGCCTGCGATGGGGTTGAGGGAGTGTGGTTGGCGGAGAGGAGGGCTGGGAGGGCTGTGGTTTCTGATGGCCAGGCGGAGGGGGCAGAAGGAGAGGGGGAGGAGTGATGCCGCCAACTCCAGCGCCGGTGTCGGGTCTGCGGCGTGAGTTCTGGAGGTGGGGGCTCTGCAGTCGCAGAGTGTTCCGAGTGGCGGTGGTTGGGGTGGACAAACCACCCCTTGACGCCGGTCATTCTGGGAGGTATGAATGATGGAGAATGCAGAGATGAGATGATGACAGTGACTGCGAGTCATTGTATAATAAGAAAGGGCGGTCATCGGACGACTGCGCTGCTTTTGTTGATTGATCCCTGGTCAAAAGTCAAGGTATCGGCCCATCCCCTTTCCCGTCCATCCCCTTTCCATCCATCCATCCCAGAGTCTGAGCGTACTCAACACGCACTCGACTGCGTACCATCTCAACACTTCGACTCTCAACTCATCTCACAAATCCCAAATATTGAGAGCAAGCAGGCGCCGCACCTCCATACCTCCATGCCCGCCGGCCCGGCATCAGTCATCGAAATTTGCCAATATGGACGCCATAGCGACGGCGGCCGGGGTGATCCGAATCGCAGCAGCCATGTCCGCCGGGCACATGTGCTGCGATTTGTTCGTGGCTGTTCGACAGATGCAGGAGACGCTGGCGGGGTTCTGTCTCGGCATCCTGCTGCCGATTGTCGTCGCTACAATGGCGGCGATGCGGTTCAAGCGCAGTTTGGCAGAGGCGGGCGTAGACAGTGTGGCGGCACCACTGTGCTTGTTTGCCACGGCGGTGCCGCTGCACATTGTCGCGGTGCATGTTGCGGCGCTGGACGTCGTGGCTGGACGCGGATGGGCGCGGTTGCGGTTGCCGTTGCAGTTGGCGGGAGGCACCACGTGGTCGACCAAGCCACCGATCCACCATACCTAAAAGGGTGGCAAGCATTGTTGACTCGTTGAGTTTTGGTTATGCGAATCTGGCGTGCGGTTTATCCAAACGTGTAAACTCGGCCATGCACACTGCATACGGAGCCCTTGATCAGAGCATGAACGACACGTCGTCGCAGGCTCTGGCCCCAGCACAAACTCGGCGTCGCCAACTCGCCGCTGCCGTTGTGTTAGACTGAATGGTAGACAGACCAGATATCGACGCGATTGAAGGATGTCATGCATTGCACCAACCCACCTCCAGATACAGTGTATCCCTCCTCGTCCCTCCTCAGAACAGATCACTACTTGAGTCGCAGCTGCCGCCTTCCTCCTCGACGGCCCCGTTCTAGACCGCCCCTCCGCGATTGCCACAGCGTCACCCACGCCCACCTTGCCTGATTCGGACCGGTTTCACCCACGCCACCTCACCCACCGCACCGTCGACTTGACCGTCTGCCGGCAAGTTTGACCGTCTGCCGCCAAGACATAAAGTGCGATCATCCCGAGTTTCCCACAGTTGTTAGCGACGAACAGCAATGACAACTTGGCGTCAAATTAAGCTGGCCACCCTTCACATCCCATAGCATTGCTCTGCACTCGTAGCCCATATCCCCCTGCTCTATTCACAATTATCTACAATCCTATCTACGAACATGTCTATAAACTGACCGGCACCTGCCCCTCTGTGCGGTTACGACACTTGCCGAGCTCATTCCTCATCGCGTCATTCTCACTCCCGACGGCAACCACCAGCCAGACATTGACAAGTGCCAATCCCACCCCTGCCGCCTTGAGCGCCATGAAAACATAATACCCAATCGTCTTCTTACGTGACGTATACCACCACGCACAGGCGAGTGGCACGAGGCTGACCGCGATGCTTGTCGCGACCTTGTTGGTCGGCGCGGTCCGGAGAGACTGGGTGACTGCAAGCGCCGAGTCGGCAGCACAAGCCAGAGTCACCTCGTGGCAGGGCAGTGTGGCATGGACGAGCGTTCCCAGGACGATAAGGACTCTAATCCCGGCCAGACCGAGTCCAACTCCGATGGAAGCCAAGCACTTGCGCGTGTGGCCGTCCCAATTAGGTTTGGATGGGAGGAAATGAAGGACGAGTAGGCCCCAAAATGGAGCCATCATCATGGCCAAGGCGCACGCTACAAAGACGGGGGGCGTCCATATCCAACTCTCTTCCAGAAGGGGGGCGAGTGAAGTAAAGACTGTCGAGGCGAGGTAGAGGCCGCCAGTGAAGGTCAGGAGGTGGAACGCGACGCGGGCGATGAATCCCGCCACGTCGCCAACGGTGTCGAGGGTGGTGGTTTCGAGGGATGGCGGGGGCGTCCAGTACACAGGGAGCGGAGAGTGCAGCCGTAATGGTGAGCCTAGGACCGAGGGGGCCGAGGTAGACGGCGTCGAGTCGATGGCACACTCGATGTCCTTTACGCGCCGTGGGTCATACGACATGGTGAATGGGATGAGGAGACGTGGCTTGGCCAGAAGGGCTGTTTATAGACTGATGCATTTCTATTGTCTATGGTAGTAGTGTTTGGTTCTTAGTTGGTGTTTAAAGCTATGACTTGAGAGATTTTAGGGAATGGGCAATGAACAGGTGAGCGATTTACAGTTGCGCTATTTACATGGCTCTGTAGTTACTGGAAAACAGACACACATTTAACGCCATCCAGACTCTCTCCGGCCACAGCCGACCATGTTGGCGCCACCCTTGCGCGTTCCATACACGGCCTCGCTCCGGGCCTCGGACATGGTCACACGGAGCACCGGTGTGACTCAGTCGCATCCAGAGCCATGGCACACGCTCACACGCTCACACGCCGCACCCTCCGCAGAATGATATAAGTGCGCTCGGACGCTCGACGCTGAACACTTCGGACTCTCAACACCTCGGACACAAGCAACCCACCCCACCCCACCCACCCCAGCATGTTTCCAAAGCGCTCGCGTACAGCGCCCACCACACCAACCCTCTCCCCCCTCACCCCCTTCACCCCCCTCCACTCCCTCACCCCCCTCACCCCCCTCACTCCGCCCACCGCCTTCGTCCCCCCCGCGCCACACACGTACCCCCCCATGTCGGCTCCGTCCGGCTCCGTCAAGCATGAGCGCCACTCGGCGCCTCTCGGCGAACGCGCCTTTCTCGCGGACATAGCCCACGACCTCCACCCGCCTCCTGACCCACACCCCTTCCTCGCCGAACCCATGCCGCCTCCCCACGCAATGGCAGAGTATATCCGCGACCTACGCCTGCGGCTGGTTGATACAGAGGAGGAGATCGAGTACCTCCAGGGACGCGTGCGTCGGGTCGAAGTGGATAATCATTACCTTTGCCAGCAGGTTAGCGCGCTCACGGAGCAGCGGGAGGCGCTGCGCGATCGCCTCGAGGGGCGGAACGGGAAGGGGAAGGGCAAAGAGAGGGAGGGAGAGAGCGGGTGGAAGGAGGGAAAGGTTTACAAGGAGGCACATTACGCTTAGAGAATAGTCAGCATGGACAAAGGGAGAAGAGGGAACAAGCTTTGGTCGCCGATCGGAGATGGTGCCTGTCGTGCATGGAATTGGCATGGACCCAAAGCCCGATTCAAATATATTCTCCACGCCGCCCAACTCGACATCACCAAGTCACCCACACACTTTTCTTACACTCCTTACGCTCCTTACCCTCCATCCTTCGACATGCCCATCACCCTCGACCCCGACGCAGACCCCGACGCACCTGCGCCGCACGTCTCCCCTCTCTCCGACCCACCGCCCTACACCCCCGAGCCTCTCCCCACATTATCAGCCGACGCGCGCGTCCTCGCACGCGACATCCTCGCCCTCCCTCCTGGCGTAAGAGCCATCGTTCTTGGTCTCTGCAAAGTCCCACCGTCACCGTCGGACGACGGCGACAGTCTCGCCCTCGCCGTCCACTACATTGTCCGCACGGCAGCACAAGCCTCCCACGCACGCACCGTCTGGCTGCGCGTCCTCAACTACGTCATCCTGGCATTCTGGATGTCTCTCCTCTCCTACCTCCCCGTCCTTGCAGCCTACTACTTGTCCTCCCCCCTAATCCTTGGGTTAGTTGGCGTTATCCACATCATCCTCCTTCCCGTCGCGATGGTCGGCACGCGCTTCGACCGCCTGTCGGGAGGAATTAGTGGAGTTGTATGGCTCCTCGCTGGAACCGGACCATTTGTCGGCGCGTGTATTCCGATCGGGGCCGCTTTTGGGTTTGGGGTTGAGGTTCAAGGCCTTTTGATGGTGTTGCAGGAAGGAGTCAAGGTGGCGGCGGCGGTGGCGGCCGTGTTTGGACTGTGTACGGCGCTGGTGTTGCGCCATATCGACGCAGACGTGATGGGATACTGGGCGATGGGCGTGCACGAGCTCCCAACGATGTACGAGTTCGTGACGAGTATCGTCGGGGCTGGTGCGCGGGCGTACGGGGGTGGAGGGGTGGATTGAATGCAAGTGTAGATAGGTGCGAGCACTTGCATGGTGCTCCGTGCTCAAGGAGGTAGATCGAGCACAGGCTCCGTTGAAGGACCGGGCGTCGAGGACCGGGTCGAGGACCGCGTCGAGGACCGCGTCGAGGACCACGTCGAGGACCGGGCGTCATCAAAAAAACCCCCCTCGACAACGAGAATGTTGCTCGCGTTTGACCTCGGGGTTGAGTTGGAACGCAGGCGGCGACTAGGCTGTACTGCACAATCTCGGCCACCTCCGGGTGAGCTTCTTATCTTACGGCATGGATTTTGGCAGCTGGCCAGAGCCAGATCGGTCATTCAATGCATTGGGACGATATTATTGGCCAAACCCAAGCCCATTACGCTCTGGATTGGTCCATCCAATCAAGCACCCCAGCTCCAACCTGGCCCCTCCACTCCACTCCCCTCCCACTCCCACTCCACCTCACAGCGTGCAAGCCCAATGCATCCAACTAGTCAAACTAAACTAATGCCAAACATGCGTACGAGAGGCGTTTTGGTGGCCTATGCCTTAAAAATTCTGCCTGTCAGCTCATTCTTCCAAAGACACGCACTATACATGGGCGTTTATGCCTTTATGCCTCGACCTCGACATCGACCTCGACGACCTCGACAACGACATCGATCTTGTCAATGGCCTTGGCCTCGGGGCTAGCCGGCAGCGAAACGGTCTTGCTCGACGGCGTGCTCCGTGGGCTCAAAAGACCTGGGTGGGCGACCATAAACGAGGCAAAGTACTGGTACGCCGGGGAGTCGACGTGCGCCGCTAGCGCAATGTACTCCTTCTCAATGTCCTTTGCGAGGGTAGAAATGCGCGAGTCGGTGCTGGCAATCTCGGCCTCGACGTCGGCGACTTCACGCCGCGCCTGGTCCAGTTGGCGCTGGGCTGCGGCGATATGATGCGCCGCCTCGACTTGACGGCGCTTTGCGTCGGCGAGGCGTTTCTGGGCATCACTACGCTCTGCGACGTGACGGGCCTTTTCGTGGGCAATTGCTGTCCAGGACGCATTGATCTGGGCACGTTCCTCGAGGTGCAGGTCCTTGAGCTGTTGAGCAAAGTCGTCGAGGGGGAGAATGTCCTCCTGGGCCTTGAGGGCGTTGAGGCGGTCGACGATGGATGACATTGTGAGTTGTGAGATGTGAGATGTGAGTAGATGGGGGTTGGAGTAGATATGCGACGGTTCTTATACAGGATGAGAGGAAGATAAGGAATGGCACGGGGTTGCCTGGGGTGGAATGCGGAGGGGCCGCTGGTAAGATGTAGCCAATTGCGGCGTCCCGAGATGAGGACTGTTCCACCTTGGCCCTTGTCATCTGGTCCCGTGCAGAGAGCGAGGGAGGGCACCAATCGAGTCTGATTCAACAACGAGTGATAACAGTTCTCTCCGGACATGACCGAGGCTCCACTTGACTCCACTTGAGAATGCCCCCGTTATTTGTCACGACTTTGCTTCCGACTGCAGCTGATATGAAACAGTTCAAGTGGAGGTTGAACCCCAATACCCCGCATCGGCTCTCGGCTCTCCATACGGTGACGATGGGCGCCATCGAGTCAAACTGATATCACAATGACGCCACGCAATGTCTGCTACGCGCCGAGTCGCGCCTGTGGACCCGTCGACTTACATTGCTCACACTACATTCTGACCGAGCTGGACCATCCGGGCAAACTTCAAGTCGAATTGCTCACATCTGTTGCCTTGGAGCCGCGTTTCATGCACAATGCATTCTCCACCAGCAACCCTCATCACTCTGACAGTGCGTATATGCACAATGCATTCTCCACCACTAACCCTCATCACTCCGACAGTGCGCACGGCCATCACAAGTAGCATTCCATCACACGTCGCTGTTCAAAGCATAAGCGTGGGCTTGATCCCCCCCACCTCCCAACATGCCCTCCCGCCGCGTCTCCTTCTCCGACCCCGATCCCCGCCCCCCCCAGCCCCGTCATCATCAACCTGGGCGAGATACGCTTCCGCAGTGGATCAGCCCGAACCACTCAACGAGTGGGAGCAGCAAACGTCTCGCGTATCGCCACATCTTCCCAGGGCGCACTCACAGAGATGACGGCTACACTGGCCGTGCGCGAACGCGCCCTCGAACTCACAGAGGAACGGTACGCCGCCGCCGTCCGCAAGAGCCAGGAACTCGAGAAGGAGATCATGCAGCTCAAAGCCGGTCTCAACGACGCCCGGTGGGCGAGGGCACAGCTCGAGATTCCTCCCCGCCCCGTGTTTTCCTTCTCTCCTGTCTCGCCCCCCGCTTATTCTTCATTCTCAACCAACCCCGTCACCGTGTGGCCAAATGACCGCAGGTCCTCGCCACAGCATGGAACCTATGGAACCTACGGAACCGTCTATGTCGATGTGGATTTCATGGTCGACGCCACGGGCCGCGTCACCCCCCTCAATGTCCGGCCTCGGTTGTAGATGGGTGATACTTGAAACTTCAGGATGGGCATTGCTTGCGGAGCCAAGACGATATCAGGAGGGCCATTGATCGTTTAACCAATTGTTTAATCACTCACAGGTAAAGCAGGAAGGCAGGTTGGAAATCCCATCTTGAGTCTTTACATGTCTACAAAGCATCAACGCACAACGCAATCACGTACGTGTTGATCCACCTGGACAATACTTCCATCATCTCATCACTCTGGCCAGTTGTATAAATCCACATATCCATCCCGCGCCCACTCACCCTCATGCTCGCACTCGCCAACATCTGCCTCAACAAGAGACCAACCAAGGCCTTAGTCAACACTGACCTCTGACTGGGCTGACCTTGCTCCCAGCCACGGTTCATGCGCGCCATAGGGCAGAGAGATTGACAACCTGGGATTAAAATCTCCCGCAATATATACACTGGCCTAGACACCCACAGCAGGGTGTTGGATCGCCTCGAAGGCTGGTATGCACATGAAATAGCTTTTCGCACTGTACGATCCTCTCATCACAAGGCAATGGGAATGAACAGACTGCAGTGCTCGGCGCATATGGACGAATTGAGTCTGCTCCAAAATCGAGAATGACGCAATAGACAAGGGAGGTATATCAAAGGGGATTTCTCTGGGATAAAAGGTTGTCGTTAGAGTATGCACGGTGTTTTTTCCTGCCTTGCACATAGAAATCACACGCGCCTCAGTGTTCCAGAGATCCAACTAGATCCCCAAAAGTGCGCGCAGAATCAAAGCTACATCGCCTACTCAGCTACTCCTTGCCTTCCTTCTTGGGCTTACGCGGCGCACACACCGTCCCGCGCCTGGACGCGTCGACGCACTCGTGGTCTGGCACACGCCCGGGCGGAAACCTCTCCAACACTTTACACAGCGACCAGTCTTGATGTACCTGGAGCAGGCGGGCGAGTTCATGGTCGGCAATCCCCTCCCAGAGGTGCGATTTCCGCAGTGCGTGCAGCAGTTTGAGGCGGGGAACGTCCTTGATCGTGTGGTACACTTGCATATCAAGGCTGACGGTGTGCAGAGCATGTCGGAGCGGGGTTGGCCACGCTGAGTCAGTGTGTTTGGTGTGGGGTGCTTACTGGCTGGTCCGGGGAGCGGCTTGGATAGAGTGTGCGTTTGGCCGGTTCGCTTGGATAGAGTGTGCGTTTGGTCGGAGCGCTTGGATAGAGTGTGCGCTTTTGATCGGGGCGGAGGCTGACTAGTGGGAGGTAGGGAGGTGTGCATCGTCTCGGGGCTAGGCAGATCGGTGCTTGGCGCGCGCGTGGTGGGTCCCGATGGCGTGCCACAGAGTGGTGGGCTGCGACCACGCTCACGAACGTATTCTGCCAGTTCCTCAAAGTCGACTAGTTCCAGGAGTGGGCGTATGGTGTGGATTGGCACGGCATGGTGCGACGCTTGGCGATCGGGGTGAGTCGGCATCGTCGTGTTGTGGATGGAGAGATGAGATGAGAGATGGTGCATGTCGCCACCCATCTATCGTGGCGATGCGATGCATCTCCAGCGTAGGTCTGTGCGTTCGCAAAGAACCATCACGCAACCGACGCGAGCTCATCGGGCTCATCGGGTACGCTGCACAAGTAGAAAAGAACCGGGGTTCGTCAAGGGATACAGACAAAGTTGTAAAACGAGTCGAGAAGCTCTGCACTCACCTCCCTATAGAACCCGCAACTCCTCTCCCGACATCTTACACCGCTCGCGCACGGTTTTGCCTACAAACCGCGACGCACCCGCACACTCGCGGTTCACCTCTTTGAGCTGTGCGCGTATAACCGCGAGTTCGCGCCGGATCTCCAGCATGACACGCGCGTTGCGAGCCATCTCGTCGGCCAGATCCGACCGTGTATTGTACTGGCTAACAGAATAGACAACGACGAAGGCACAAATCAGCGCCGGTCCGAGATGCACCATCCGCGCGGTTCCTAGAGCTCGCCTGGCCACGGTTGCGGCCGCGCACACCATGGCGAAAGTCAGGAGGTGGGGAAGAACAATAAGCGCAAACAGCGTGCCGGGGATATACCTGGCGTCAGGATGTTGAGCGCCGACTCACCCTAGAGCACGCGTTGTCTCGCATGCGCGCAGCACGACGTCCCATGGCGTGGGGGGAGGGGGCGGGGGGGTGGGCAGATCTCCCGATAAACTGTTGGTGAACGGTGGTGCCTCTTTCGACTCCACCGTGTCGCGTCGCAAGCCCCCCACAGCCTCGACAGATGGCATGCGCCAAGCTTGGATCTGCGCATCAATGGACAGCAGTGCGCCAGACGACAATACGCCCGAGGACAGTGCACCAGACATAGCGCCCGAGGACACGGGAAGCGCCGACGAGTCCATGTCATCGAGGGCGAGCGACGGCAGCGGCGACAACGTGCCGGGACTGTCGGCCTCTGACAGCGGGCTCCACGACGTGTCCGAGTCGGATGGTGGCCACAGCATGTCCGTCATTGGAAGTGGGCGTTGTCAAGAAGCTGTTGATGACGTTCTCAGGAATTATTGGGTCAGGTGATGAGGAACGGTCGGGTGCATGCTCCCGGGGTTACAGGAAGCTCTCACCTAACCAAGCTCGAGTAGGTCAATTACAAGCACACCCTGTTCCTGTATTCGGGCTCGGGCTGCAGAGCAAGAGCTAAGTACACAATGGTTTTATGGCTTATTTACACCTGCCGTGCCCTACTCCTTACCAGCCTTGAGGGCAGCGAGCTCGGCCCGGAGAGCCACCACCTGCTCCGCCAGCTGGTTCTGTAACCCAGAAGGCATCTCCTCGTAGACACCGGCGTTAATATGGCCGAGGAGGGCGTAAAGGCCCACGGCAACAACAATGACTGTAGTGCTGAGGATGTAAATTTCCACATGCTCGCCAACGTGTGCCTTGAGTTTGGCGCGCCGGCTCGATGTCATGACAATAACCGCGGCGAGAGGGCGCATCGGGAGAAGCGCAATGACCATAATCCCCAACAGGGCCGAGGCGCAGTACTCGATCGGCCAGTATCCCTGGTTGAAGTAAAGCACGGCGATGAAGAGGGGGACCATGAGGAGATGGGCGGCGATCTGGAGCGCGCCGGCTTTCTTGTACGCCGGGTGGTTCGGGTCGTCGGTGAGTAGGTGCCAGGTCGACTTGGCTGCTGCCGAGACCCCGAGGGCGACGCGGTGCGATAAGGCGAAGAATAAGACGGGCGGGAGGATTAGGATTAGGTAGATGTTGGTCCAGTACGATCTGGGTCAGTTTGAATTGGACAGACGCACGAATGGTTAGAAGCCGCATCGCGCGCTAGCGCGATGACACCCGACGGAGTAGGGGGATAGAGGGCCGCGAGGGATTCGCGGCGATGGCGGTCTTGGACTGGTTCGGGAGTTGGGGCGCGGGGTGGAGGAAGCTCAGACTGGGCGAGCGATAGACGGCGGAGAGGGTTCTCGGCAGTCTTGGCCGACGGTGGCATCAGAGGAGGCGCGACAGATGCCCAGTTGATGCTGCTGAGCGAGCCCTCGGCGACGGAAGTGCGGCGGTCCATGGCTAGGCCGTGAAAACAAGTGAGAAAGAGAGAGTGGAATCGTTGCGTGAAATGGCGTGCGAGTTACTGGTTGAAGACGAGAGCCGCGATGACGTGCGGGCGGGAACAACCTTCCAAGCGCCCTTGAACAACTGGCGAACCGAGGGCGAGTTTATCCTCTTATAGGCGAGTACGGGTTCGTGCAGGGCGAATCTTGGCAACTTGCACCAGATTGTACCGGCGCAGGCAGAGAGGGCAGCTAATGTAGAGAGTGCAGTACCCCAGGCAAAGGTGGCGTGTGGTCGCTAAGCACGGTGATGACTGAGACCAGCACCTTGGACATACCTCGGACATGGGCGCGGCAGACCCCTGTGACGCGGTGAGATCTGAAGTGAGGAAGAAGCCGGATGCGTTGGCTTGTGCGTACGTCACTCGCATAGTTCATGTTGTTGACGAGGCGGCAGGGCGATATCTGCCCATGACGAAGTGGATGGTGACAAGCACACTTCCGCACCGTTCTGTAAGTGGGTTAGGGATCGACCTCGCTAGGAAGCAGTGAGTCGGCCTATGGAAGCTGTTCCTGTCCGTGCTCGCTGCGACTGAATCACAGTATAATACCACTCTATTAAAGAGGTTTACCTCTCGAATCTGCTATACGCTTCGCCTCTCGTCGTCGTTTATGCCCTGTAGTCAGTATCAGATGGTAGAATACACGTACTCAATTGGAGCTGGGTCAAGCAGTGCCTATTCCGAGGACGGAGGAGCGAGTTTCGCACGGTGTTTCTCCAAAGCCTCGTCGTAGAGTTCATTCACCCTCTTCAGCACCTCATCAATCATCTGAACGCGTCTCGCCGCTCCGAAGGTGTCGGCATACTCGAGCATCTCCAAGCACTCGAGTCGTGCCTCGTCGTCGAGGTCGTTGGTCATCCTCATTGCCACCCACTTGCAGAACCGGTACACACAGTAATCAATCGCCCGAGTAATTTGCCAGCGTACCGGTTCGAGCACCGTAACCATGGGTCTGACGTAGAACATGACAAGTGGCAACATGGCCACCAAGTAGCACATTTGGGCGCAAGTTAAGAGAAGGTATTCCAGGGTGGTGGTGATCCTATCTTCGCCCACGTTGTGCAACACGTTCTGGTCCAGGAAGGAGAAATAGATGGCCGTAAACAATCCCCAGGCGGGGCAGAACTTGCCTATAGTTGTTTCGGGGAGGAATAGAAAGAGGTTGACGGCGCCTGCGCGGATGGCACGGCCGATCCAAATGCCGCGCCTGGCCGCGCGGTTGACCTCGCGCGGTTGGTGGACCGGACGGCGTGCAGGTGGCCCGCGAGGAGGAGGGCCAAAATCGACGACGGCGGGATTCTCCCACCCCATCAGACACCTGAACGCAAGCTCCATGGTGTAGTAAAAGAGGGGTGGTGTAGTTTGCCTTCCTGGAGGTGCGTGCTTGGTCGGCGCGGTTTATGGACAGCAAGTTGCTTCTGCAAAGAGTGGATGTGGAAGAATGTTCTTGACTAAAATCAAGATATTGGTGAGTTGGAGTTGTGGATGGAGAGAAGAGAGAAATGGTGATTCTCGAGTCGCTTCTGTTTTGAAGAGACTAGAGAATTGGCCACTGAGCGCCAACAGGACACCCTACCGATTCTCTCTGTACATTGGAGATGTGTGAGCTGTTACAAGATGAATGAAACCAAAGTCGCCATGAAAAGTGTCTTACACCACTCAATACTAGAACAGTTGTGTGTCAAAAGCGGAATGCGGAATCTACCTCTATCCAACGGTTTATCTCAACATGTGGACAGCCATATCTCAGCCATATCTCAGCCATATCTCAGCCATATCTCAGCCATATCTGCATATCTCACTCTAGCCTAGAGACAAAACTAAGCAAAACAGAGTGCTCTCTTTCTAGGTCCCTCTCCCTGCCCTATACCCTCCAGTCTCAACCCCCCCTGACCCGGAATACCAACCACATCGAGTACATGTTGCGCGCAAGCTGCAAGTTTGCTGCATAGTATATTGCTGAATGTTTGCGGCTGGATGTTGGCAAAGTATGCACCTTGTCCAAGTCAAAGTATCGCCCGTGCTTGATCACTCATCTTGCCCAATTGCCACCCATCTTGCCGATGTACCACCACCAAAACCTCGACCCAACCATCCATGTTCCACACTCTCCACAACCATTGCCATCGCCCTCTCCTCTCCCTGCCTGTCAACAATGTTCGTGGTACCTGTAGTCCGCCTCGTGGTGTAAACCCGCTCCATTGTTAAACACACCCTCGCCGTGCGGCCTGGTGTAACCCGCTCCATTGCCAACACACCCTCGCGGTGTGAGCCCGCTTCCTGTGCCTTCTCTCCTCATTTCCAGTTCATCGCGGTCTCTGCGATAATCTTCGCCTCGCTTGTCGCGGCCACTTTGTTGCTACCGGCGCCTGTAGGAAGAGGACTCGACGGCCGTCGCCGCCGGCCGCACAGCTCCACGCCGTGGCTGGGCGCTCACCGCCCGGCCTACACGGGCGCGGATCCTCAACGCCAGCGCACGCGGCATTCCATGTAGAGGCGTAAGGTGGTTAGATGGGATGCAGAGGCACCGTACCACCATTGCATCATCCAGCTCACTAAGCCACCAACCACCATTGCATCATCCAACTCACCAACCCACTAACCATCATTGCATCATCCAACTCACTAACCCACTACCTAGAAACCGCGCATGGCCAGCCACTCCTTGATCTCCTCGGCCCAGTGGCCCTTGATCTCGACGTGGCCCGATGTGGGACGGATATAGACCTTGGGCGGCGCCTTGAGCGGGTCGATGTGTCCGTCCGCGAGGTACTGCGCAATGTCGTTACGGAGGGCCTGGATGTCAGTGTCGTCTGGCAGTCTGGCAGTGTCGTCTGGCAGTGTCGTCTGGCAGTCTGGCAGTCTGGCAGTGACTTCCACTACTCGCCTCCTCCCTCCCTCAAACTCACCCCAACATCCCCAGAAATCTTGCGCACAACCGTGAGCCGGTTGCTCCGTCCATTCCGGTACTCGGTATACACGGGAAGATTGCCCTGCTCACTCCTCGCAACGAGGTACCCCAGTGTCCGTGGGCGGGGGGTAGGGGCGGCAGCGACAGGTGCGGCGGCCTGGACAGAGTACGCGCGAGCAAAGACGCGCGTAGAAGTTGATGCGCGGAGGGCGAGCATGGTTGTGAGGTTGTCGAGTCTGCAACGAGGTTGAGTGAAACGCGACCGAGACCGAGATGCAAAGAGTGGATGGCAAACATAACATTTTGGTTCCGTCGCCGAGTGCCGCCGACTTTTCCTCCACTTCCTCCACCCAGGTCCGACTTTGGACTGGGGCAGATTTACTCGAGTTCGGTACACCACCCACCGCGCTCGCTTGTCGGCACGCACACATCCATAACAATACTAGTACTACCGTATATCTTGCTCACTCCACGTCTCCACATCGCTACAGGTCCTCTAGATTAGGCTTTCGTTAGCGGGAGGATATCATCATGTCTATTTTGCGCCGAGCCGAGCCGAGCCGAACCGAACCATGCCCGCCGCCGCCGCTGCCGCCCGCCGCCTACTTCTTCGCCGACGCCTGGCCAGTGCCCATGAGGCGCGAGAACATGCCGGGCTGCGAGTCCTCTGCGACTTCAGCAGAGTCGGCGGCTGCGGGTTCCGCGCCACCGTGCTCCGTCTCCTCGGGCGACCTGGCCGCTTCGGCCTGCGCGCGCTCGCGCTCTTCGGTCGTTCCCTCACCAGTGCTAGACGCTGTGGCCTTGTCGTTGCGGCGGCTGGACCCCGGGCCAGAGGGCTCGTCGTGCCCAGTCTTCTTTTCCAGCTGCGGTTAGAGTGGTGATTTAAAGCTCAACTCACCGCGTAGCCGTTCGGACCGACTTCGACTTGCGCGTGACCGCGCTCGTAGGCCGGAATCTCCTCGTGCTCGTCATGCTCGTGCTCGTGCTCGTGCTCATGGAACGCGTGCTCGTGCTCGTCCTCGTCAGCCTCCATCGACGAACCCTCGTCGTATTCGTCCTCGTCATCTTCATCCGACTGGTAGCCAACCGCACGGACGGCCTGCGCAATCGGGCCGTCGCGCTCCATCTGCTCCGAGGCGACGAGGTATCTCGCAACCAGCATACGCAGGTCGTTCCATACCTCCATCATTTCCTCGTGCGAGCGAGCGCGGAACGTATACCCGTCCTTGCTGCCAAAGAAGCGCCCGCCAGGCGTCCTGCCGAACGCAGAGGTGCCGTCCTTGCGCGGCTCAATGTGGAACTTGTGCGACTTGGCAGTCGTCGCGGATGAGGGCGGGCCAAGCGTGCACGACGGCAGGAAGAGCGACCAGACGGGGCGGGTGGCGAGATTCGGGTCCGAGTTCGTGAACTCGTGAAGGAAGCCGGCAGGCGTGAGGACATAGAAGCCCTCCTTGTACGACTTGGTGAAGCGCTGCTTGCGCTCCAGGACGCCGCAGTGGACAGGAACGACGGCAGGGTCGTTGCGACCGGGGTAGTCGATGGCCTCGGGGTTGCGGAGGGGCGTCTCCGGGTCGAGGAGGTGGTCGGAGCGGGCGGCGAAGGAGATCCACTCGCGGTCCGGCATGAGCTGGCCCATGTTGATGCCGAGCTGGTGCCACGTCTCCTGGACAGACGCTGACATGCGGCTCTGCCACTCATCAAACGTTGCCCACGCGCTCTGGATCGAGCGCACAATGCCCTCCTCAAAGTGGGCCGAGTTCTGTTGCATGATGACAATCGACTTTTGCAGCGCATTCTCCTCGTGGACCTGCTTCTGGAGCTGCTTCATGACGGCAATGTTGACGGCATACGGGTCCTCCTTGGCGCTGAGCTGCATCGGTGTGTTGTTGCACGCCGAGATGGCGCGAGACAGGTCGGCAATGGACTTGGTCGACATCTCGCGCTCTCTTGCGACGCTCGCGGCCAGCTTGCCAGTGTCGTTCTGGACATTCTTGATGTGAGCCTTAATCTCGGTGCGCAGCTTCTGCAAGTGCTGCACAATTGATGAGTCGATGGTGCGCGCAAGCGAGGCATGCGAGTCAGCAATAACGCGCGTCTTGTCGCGGATGGTGTAGAAGACGTCCTGGACACCGCCTTCGCCCAGGAACTGGTTGCCGGGGCGGAAGGGCACCTGGATAACGGCTGCCAGCTTGGTCAGCTCTTTGGACGTGTTGCCCTCAATGTCTGCGACGCCCTCAAAGTACGCTTCGGTTAGTGTTGCCATGACGCAGGGGGGGCGTACCGATGAGCATCTTGACAATCTGCTTCCACGCCGTGAAGCGCTCGATGAGGATGTCGCTGGGCTTGAGCTCATGCGGGGCGGTGTTCTTCTTGATCTGGATGTGAGCGAGATCCGGGGTAGGAGCAACCTCAGCAACATACAAGAGACTGGGACCGGGAGAGGGACGAGCGTCCGCCCGATGTGGTGCGGGAGAGGGTGTCAAAATGGGACATTGTGGACGTGCCACTGGGCGAATGTAGAGCGATGGAGAAGAGTCAAGTTACAAAAGGGAGAGAGAGAGGTGTCAAGGAAAGAGTGTTGTGGAGTGTTGTGGAGCGTTGAGATTATGGAGTTGGTGTTGGGTAATGATGATGAGCAACAACTGTGTATGAGCCCGAGCTATGGAGTGGGTGGGGGGGGGGGGAGGGGGGGGATGTAGCCGTTAGACCAGAGGATGGACCTTATTTAGTGACCCCTCTACCGAGCGGGGCGCGAGATGACGTCACTATGATGATGACTGCGTGATGATTCCTGCTGATGGTTCGGACTTTATTCTAATCCTAACTCTGCTCTCTTTGCGCGCCGCTCACCATGGCCCTAAACCCTCAGTTGGCCCAGCAACTCAGCAGCCACCTACAGCCTCGCAGTCGTCACTCGATCACTAGCACCAGTTATCGAGTTGGCCCATCAGAATGACGATCGGCGACGTACTTGCCATGTTCTTATGACGTTAGCCCCCGTTCCACGCGCAGCACATGTTCGTCTCCATCGTCTCCATCGTCTCCATCGTCTCCATCAGCCATCAGCCTGCTTGGCAGCCTGTCGACTAGGTCCCGAGATCCCTACAACCAGTGACTAGTACATCTATCATCCACTTGGTTGCGAGATTGCGACACCATGTCAGTAGTGGCTTGTTTGTGTTCAGTTCCTGCAATCCTGCGCCGCCAATCAGTCATCTCCTGGCGCGAATCATACCTGATATAATCACCAAGCCGTAGGGCGCGTCGGGGCGCGTCGGCGCAGTCGGAAGTCATGTTCGGTTAGTCGGAGCTACGATGCCAGATACGCATTGACCGCCCGACGCAGATTTGACCGTGAGGCCTCGGCGCACTGGCCGTCGCG
Source organism: Cutaneotrichosporon cavernicola (assembly GCF_030864355.1). NCBI lineage: Eukaryota > Fungi > Basidiomycota > Tremellomycetes > Trichosporonales > Trichosporonaceae > Cutaneotrichosporon > Cutaneotrichosporon cavernicola. The sequence continues at coordinate 333,636 of NC_083400.1, read as the reverse complement.
GCCACTCCTGGCCGAAGTCTACTGTATCATCTCAATGCTCACCTCGTCCCTCGTCAAGTTCTCCAGTTCTATTCCTGCCTCGCTGCCTCGGCCCAGCCTTCGGTCCACCTCCCCGCAACTCCTTCCCTTGCCTGCTGCCCTTCCACGCCCTCCCCATCGCATGACCCCCCTCTTCGCCAAAGACATTTCTAACGCCCTCGCGCCTGCCGGAGACGTAGCTGCCCTCCTCTCCGCGGCCACACGCGTGCCCGTCGCCCGCCTCTTGGCGCCTCTCCTACACAGCATCTTGGCCGTCGCCGTGTTCGTCATTGGCTTTGGGTTTCTGCGGACGGGAGGGATAGCTCCTCGGCATGGGCTGCAGCACGAGTCATAGCCTCCCTTTGACTGGATTGAGCAGAGCTCTCCAACCCCAACCACCCACCAATTCAACTTTGGACGTCGGAACTCTGCCGACACCTCATGTACACTCCCTTTCCCCACTCTCGTTGTCACAAAGTCACAATGCATAGATGCTAGATACCAGATACCCTCAGAACGCCGCCCCCCTCTCAACTCTCGTCCCCTTCACAACGCGGACTCGTGCATTCTCCACTTCATCCTGCACAACTGCCCTGGTCGCAGGAACGAGCGCCTCCCACTCCTCGTCGACAGCACGCGCAAAGCGGGACGCGCAGACGCTCCCCTCGGTAGAGAGAATGTTCGTGATCGCCTCCCGCAACTTGGTGACCGTCGCTGTAGGGACGGAAGAGAGCGGAATGGCGGGATGAGAGGCCATGATGGACCGACGCTCCTTCTGCCGTGCGCGGCGGCGGGACGCAACTGTGTTGCGGGCTCCGTTGGCGGTTACGGTAGCTTGGGTCTTGTTCTGTGATGGGGTCTTGGCTGGGGTCTTGGCTGGGGTCTTGGCTGGGGTCTTGGCTGGAGTCTTGACTGGAGTCTTGGCCGGCGTCGCCGGTGCTGCCAGCGACACTCTGGCCTTCTTCGCCGATGCCTCAGGCGCCAGGCTCTTACGTTTCTTCGGCGTCTCCGCGGGCTTCGGGGTACCCTCGTCGTCCTCTGACTCGGCCTCGGGCTCGGACTGGTGAGCCTCAGCCATGGGAGTAGCGTCCTCGGCGTCGCTAGCTTCCGACTCGGCCACGCTCTCTTCAGCGTCCGACTCGGCCTCGGCCTCGGCCTCGATCTTGATATCGTCGTCTGCGTCGGCCTCGGACTGGGCGTCGTCTTGGATCTTGACATCCTCCGGACGCGCAGTGTCATCGCTAGCCACACTCTCGGCCACGCTGACCCCGCTGGCCACGCTCTCCGTATCCGCAGCGCCATCCGTCGACTCCTCCTCCTCCTCCTTCACCTCTTCCAACCCTTCCTGCTCTTCTTCCATAACAGCATTCCGCAGCCGGCTGCTGCGCTTAGTCGTAGCCCGAGCCGGCGCCTTACGCGGACTAGCGCGCGGACTCGCACTCGTCGCCGCCTTACGTCTCGGACTGGCTCGCGGACTGTCGGTTGTTGCGGCGACACTACGCCTACGCGTGGTCGGGGCGCTCTGGACTTCGTCGGCGGCATGCAGTGCGCGCGTGGGGGTGAGTGCCTCGGAGGCGGTACGGGACCGTGTTGAGACCATGTTGGATGTTGTGGGTGTGGGTGTTGATGTTTGGGCTCGAATTTTGGAGATCTGGACTAAGTTGTGGAGAGCGAGGACACGAGGGCTGACGTAAGATGACAGGTTTCAGTGGTTCAGGGGTTCGGGATGCCCTGGGTGTGCGCCTGTGTGGTTCCTTGGCAACCCTTTTGGCATCATCTCGATCCGCTCCATCTCTCTTCGTCTCTTCTACATTTCCTGTCCAACCCAAACCACACTCATTATGCGCCTCTCCCTACTTCCCCTCCTCTTCATAACAGGTGCTCTAGCACAACGATTCACAACTACTATCGGCGAGGAAATTGTCGTCGCTACGGCGTTTACTACCCGTGGCGAGACGACTACGCGTATCCTGTGCGCCATACCTCGGGTTAGCTGACATCAGTGACACGATCGATACGGTTGAGAAGACGACGCAGTCGTTTACACCTAGTGGTTCGGTGTGGGTTACTACCGGTTGGATAGTGGCGTGGTGGAGGTAGCGCACACGTCGCATTCCTTCCCTTCCTCTCCTCTTCCTCACTCTCTCCAACCCCTCACTCTTTCTCTACTTCCTCGCTCTCTCCCACATACTCCTCCTCCCCCTCTGCTGCTCCTCATCTCTCCCATCTCCTTGTTCCCCACCTCTCTCCCAACCGCTCACCCTTCCTCCTCCTCTCCTCCTTCCCCTCCTCCTTCTCTCCGCCCTCCCTGTTTCCTCCTTTCCCAACAACCTCCCTCCCTTCCACCCCCTCTCCCCCCCCTTCCCACTAACCCCAGCTCCTTCAACCCAACCGACACCTACACCGTACCCAAGCCAACCCGCATCGCGACTTTAGGCAGCCCCTCGCCCCTCGCCAACTCTGGCCTCGCAAATGTGACCGTCACAGCTACCACCTCAGCCGTACCCAGTGGCACGAGGATAGGCCTAGGAGCATACCAGACCTCTTTACAAGCCGCTCAAGCGACGCAGTCTGGATCAGCCTCCCGCATCCTCCCAGCCGCACCGCTAGCCTTGGCAGGCGTGGTGTACGCGCTCATGTAATTTGGACAATTGTATCCCTCTAGACTCTATGTATCACTCCACCACCTCCGCCACCCCTATCACTCCGGCTCCCACCATCCTCCGCCGCCGCCCTCATCGTCCGTCAGCTCATCTCCGCCGCCCATGACGTAGCGGCCACCAGGCCCGTCGCCCTGGCCACTTTCTCGGTCGTTGCGGTCGATCAGACCCGCGGCAAGCTCGGGCGCATGGAGTGAGCCGACACGTGGTGCTGGCGAGGGGAAGGTACGGTGAGGCCAGACCCAGCCGTTTGTTGAGGGGGGGACGAGGAGCGGGAAGAGGAGGGTAATCGGGGGGCTTGGGTCAGCTGTATCACAGGGTTGGGAGCTGCTAGGCGGCGAAGAGATGAGGTAGAGTGAGATGATGAGAGTGGTTAGGGAGCACTCACTACCCCTCCGGCCCTATGTTGAAGAAGAACTCGAGGTTACGCCGTTTCCCCTGGTCATAAGGGTTGAGGTATATCTGTTGTCAGCTGAAGGGATCGGGCAGCTGCGCCAAGAAACCTCATATCAACGAAGCACGGGTTGCCAGCACCCAACACTGGTCCTCTTCGTAAATCGCGGCCTCCTCCAGCATCTCGACTCTGGCTCGGCGTCACTCACCAACCCCTCTTCCTTGGCCTTGCGTGTCAAATACTCGTTATCGTGACTCTCAATGCTTGTCTCCCCCTTCGCGACCATGTAGAGATGCCACCCTCCGAGGACGGGGACGGCGAACCCAATAGCAATGGAGAGTACCCAGATGAGCGTGAAAGCTATGCGGGGGGTAAACGCTGGCCACTGGGGTTAGCGCGGAGCGGAGCGGGGAGAGCGCCCCGAAACACTATAAGGTCGGCGGAGCGAGGAGGGAACGACCATGAAGAGGACGCCATACGCCAACTCACAGCATGCCTCATATCCACGCTCGTCCAGAAGTGCGGGTATCCCAGCACCGCGACAACCCAGCACGCAAAGCTGAGCCACACCATGAAGAGCACGAAGTGGCGCTGGTTGTGTAGTCCGACACAGGCGTTGATCCCTACAAATCAGCATCCATGGGGAGTTGGAGACGAACATGGACAGTGGTGGTCCATCTGGAGTACGCAGCGGTTGCATACGCTGCAGTGGTGTGTGCGCTGGAGTCAGCGCGGCTCGAGGTGCGCTGCGTCTCCAGTTGCTAGCTCGTCTTCGGGCCCCCTCTCAGCTCGCCTCAGATCACTGGCTCGCTCACTCACCTCAGGCTTAGGCCCCTCGCACTTCCTACACCTCCGCACCCGCATCCCCAAGTGCGGTCCAGCCGGGATCGGTGTCGGCCCCTTTCTCTCCCATCCCCACCTCTCTGGAGTGAAGAAACTCCCCCTTGCGGGATAGAGCAACCGCGTATCCTTCTCACTCCGTGCGACGGGGTATCCTGGCGAAATGTGGGTCACGAGGTAGTATTGGCCGTACATGTTCAATGGGACGAGGACGTAGATCGGGAGGAAGAGGAGAGTTGTGGGCCATGAGAGGGCGCTGGCCACTACGTCGACTGGGGTTAGCAAGACAGAGGTATCCCTCCTCTCTCTTCCTCCCTCCCATCCACACTCACAGAACACAAAACCCCCAACACTGGTCAACACCCACGCGAGACCGATGAACACGGGCCCCGCCGCGCCCGTAACATAATCCGCTACGCCCTCAAAGCATCGAAAGCACCGAATAACGGCGCCGCTAGCGGCGCGAATAAGGGACATCTGCCGGGAGGGGAGGAAGGGGGAGAGAGATTGGCGAGTTGGGTGCAATGTCAAGATCTGGTGCGCGCACAGAAACCTCCACCTCTCATCCAAGCTACCCAATCTCGCATCTCGCCACGTTGCCGCGTTGCTTGTTGCCTCCACCCATCAATCCATCCATCCATTCACAATGAGTAACGGCAGCGGTAACGGCGACGCGGGGCCGTCGTCGGCACTGTCACCGACGTCGCCGCGTGTGTCGGTCGACATGCCCCCTTTCTCGGGGGACGAGCTGGAGCGCGTACGGGCCGAGAAGGATCATTTGAGTCACCAGTATCGGTCGTTGCTGGGCAAGTTGACGGCGATGCGGAATACCCTGGGGGAGAAGTTGAAGGAGGATGCGGTGAGTTGCGCGCGAGGGCGGGGTTGGGTGAGAGGAACGGCGAGGCGTGGCGAGGGGAGGAGAGCGGGAGGAGGCGGCCATGAGCGGAAGAGGAGGTTGGGGTGGTTGGGGTGGTTGGACCTGAACCCCCGCTGACACACAGGAAGAGCTAGACCGCCGCGAAGCACAGATCAACACGCTCACCGACGAGAGCTCGGCCCTAAAGGACACGATCACTACGCTGCGCTCCGAACTCGAATCCGCGTCAACCGAGTCTGCGTCTCTGAGCTCCCAGCTCGCCCAACTCCGCAGCCAGAGCGACAACAGTAGTTCCGACGTGCTCTCTCTCACCCGGGAGATGCGCGAGCTTCGCGGGGATATGGAGCACCTGCGCGCCGAGCGTGAGGAGTGGGAGGCTGAGGCCGCGCGCGAGCGCGAGCGCCGCGAAAGTCTCGAGGATGAGATGCAGGCAGCCGAGAGGCGGGAGCGGGTCGCCCACGATGACGCGGAACACGCGAGGCGGCGGGCCGAAGGGGAGAAGGAGCGGGCGGATAACCTCCAAGAAGTGTTGGGCGAGTTCCAGAATGGTGAGGGCAAGACAAGGAGTGGGCCACGTTGACCCCAGCAAAGGACTCGGAGCTGCGACAAGCGACGGCCGAGCTCGAATCTCAGCTCAAGCGCGCGACAGTCCAACTCTCTGAATTCAAACTACGTTGCGCCAACGCCGAGTCGTCCCTCTCCGCCCTGTCGAATGACGCCGGGCGCGTGGCGCAACTCGAGAAGGAAGGGAGGGAGAAGCAAGCCATGATTGCCAAGCTGCGACACGATGCGGTCGTCACAAACGAACACTTGACCGAGGCGCTGCGGCGACTGCGCAAGAACCAGAGCGACAACAATGTCGACCGGCGACTGGTTACCAATATCCTGCTTAGCTTTCTGACTACCGCGCGCGCGGATAGCAAGCGATTCGAGATGCTCAGTTTACTGAGTACGATTCTTAGCTGGGACGACGAAGAACGCGAGAAGGCTGGGTTGCAGCGCGCTCCTAAGGGAAAGGCACGGAGGCCGAGCGTCAAGGAGCCCGAGGACGATGCCATGAGCGAGGTAAGCTACATGCAAGGCGGACTGACATTAGTCATTCTCCAATCTATTCGTCGAGTTCCTGCTCAAGGAGGCGAGTCAGGGGCGCGATGGCGATGCGTCGCCTTCACCAAAGCCTACGCCGCGCTCGCCGGGAGCATTCTCCCCCTCACCTGGAACGCTCGCCCTCTCTCCGCCTGCTAGTGGGGCGGGGACGCCCCTGTCGAGAGGGTACAGCTACACGCAGCGGACTCGGGCAATGAGCACGACGAGCAACACGAGCCGGGAGGGGAGCAGTGCGAGTCTCGACCGCATGGTGGCGGCTGGGAGAAAACAGAGCTTTGGACTGAGCGAGGCGATGCGCCAAGGGTAGTAGTGTATGTATGGCATTGTAAAGCACACGAGACGAGTACACGCTCCAGACCAGCACAACCCACAATCACTCTCCAGCTCCCCCCTAACACTCGCCACCCACACCCCATCTCGTCTAAGGGCCACATGCATCTCGACGGCCTGCCGGCCATGACAATACAGGAGTAGATGGTTAGTCGGTCTTGCCGCCGGCCTTCTCGGCCGCGCGAATGCTTGCCTGGTCCGTCTGAGGGCCGGAAGCAGCGCCAGTGAACTGCTCCATGAGGCCCGGGGCGGCCTTGAATGGGCGCGCAAGGGGGCCCTCGGCGGGCTTGCCCCAGATGTGGAGCTTGGCCTCGTTGCTCTCAAGCACGCCCTTGACCGTGGTGATGGACTGGACAAAGAGCTGAGGTCAGCCAACATTAAGGAAACGCACAGACTGGCCGCCAAAATGACTGCCTTAATCTGATTGCGTGCGCAAACTCACAGGAGGAATGTAGCCCATGTAGAGGTGGAGGAAAAGCATGAAGGCCACGCCGGTGAAGAGACCCTTCATAGCCTTGCCAGTCTCGGCGAGGTCGTAGTCGCGCACAGTCGTGGTAACCAGCTCGTCCTTGGAGTCGGGGTTCTGAAATCAGCTGGAGCCAGGGAGGATGCCCGGCGGCCATATTCATGTAAACGCGCGTCGCCACGCGACCACGCGTCCACGCTTCCTGCGGAGAGACTTACCATTGGCGACTTTGGCTGCACGTACTTGACGACGGTGAGGTCGTTCTTGGAGCGGATCTGGCGTCAACTCTGGCAGGCAGACTTGGTAGACTTGGTGGTGGGGATCGGGTGGCACTCAACACGCCCACCAACCCGCCACTTCGCCGCCTATTAGACCAACCTTCATGGTGATGAAGTAGTAGATCGCAAACGACAGCGCCTGGCCCGCAACATACATGCAGCGGAGGTAGAACACGACCTTGGGGTCATCGGTCGGGAGGCGGCGCGCGACTGAAGTTAGCACCGTCGAGGAGAGCGAGGAGAGACGCACTCTGCATGGCGCCGAGCGAGACGGCGAGGTTGGTGATGGCGGGGTTCATAGCGAGAACGAGTGTGGGCGTGGACCGAAACGCGAACGTGAATCTGAGCGAGGGTGTCTTTTGAACGACGAGGAGATGAGTTGATGGAGGTGGAAAGTCGAAGAAGGCGCGGTTACCACTCTCAATTCAGGCACCCCCTAAACCGGGCCGACCTCCACGTCTCTTGGTCTCTTGTTGCAAGGTGCCACATCCACGTGCGAGTTTTAATGCCGGGCGATCTCCCCCGACCCGCTCTCCGCCCGGGGGAGCATGTCTTCTCACTGGCCCGAAGTCGTTGCTCGCTGTCCTTGTCCCGTCCCGCACCCACCCAGCATGCGCCCCCAGATCGCCCGTTCCGTGCGTACGCTTGGCCGCCGCGCCAACTCGTCCAACGCTGCCGACAAGGCCAAGGCCGCTGCCCAGGACGTTGCAGAGAACCCCCAGGTCAAGAAGGCCGTTGAGTCTGCCAATGCCGCTTTTACCCAGGCGTCGGCGGCCGTGTCCCGCGTGACTGGCCCCGTTGGCGACAAGGTCGGGAACATGCTTGGCGGTGAGTCAAGTCTGACAGGCAGACAAGAGAGAGGGAAAGCACAGGCAAGGCAGGGGAAGGGGAGGAAGAGGACGTGGGAGCGCCGGGGTTAATGAAGCGCAGGGGTGGGCGCCCACAGTGATGAGGTGATACTGGGTGCTGAGATGTCGGGAGGATGCTCGATGTGCTGGAGGGGTTGCGCCGAGGTCGCGGGTCCTGCGCGAGCTCCGTGCATAACCTTGGTGTGTTTGTGTGAGCGACGATCCGGGCGATTCTCCAGTGTCCGATAACGCTCGCCGAGTGTGATCTGGCCATGACAAGCCCCCGTGATATCCAGCATCGCCGCACACGCCCTGCCGTTCCAGTGCGCTCACGGGTGCGGTGGCTCGACTCGCTCGTGCGATGGGGCACCCCACTCGGGTGACCGCAATACAACCGACCACTCACCGAATCCCCGTTCCTCATCCGCATCCAACCCGTCTCCGCCCCCCCACTCCCAACGATACCAACACTGCTCCCTACCAGCTCCTGTCCCAATCCGAACACACCTGACACCAGCGTACAAGAAGCCCCTCACCTACAACTGGAACGTCTTCACCTCGCTCTGCCGCCAGGTGTACCAGGCTGAGAAGCTCGCCCCTCCCACCAGCCTCAACCAGTGGGCGTCGGCGTACTCACAGATCTTCTCCGCCGCCGCCTCGCCCGCGTTCTGGCAGAAGGCCATGTCCAACGGCCAGGCTGCCAAGATTGCCGTTGCTGTGAGTTTTGCTCCTGCTTTTTGCTTTTGCTTTTGATTTCTTGGGGTGGTGCGGGTCTAAGGTGGCCGAGAGAGGGATGTCTGAGTTTCGCGTCTCGAGACGATCGACATTCCATGCTCGCGTTCTTGTTCAGTCCCGCCTGGCGGTGGCGTCGAGGCGAAACATAGTTGCCTGGCGTAGGGTAGCTGCTGTGCGAGCGGAGCTATCAGACCGAGAGACCTCGAGGTAGTGCCCTTCCTGCCTCGCCGAAGATTACTCCACGATGCAGCATCGCACTCGCCACTCGCCAGCCAGTACCCGACCCCATCTCCAACCCCCCATCTCCGCACTCTTACTAACACCAGGGCGTCGAGGCGTACGGCATCTACAAGGTCGGCGAGATCATCGGCCGCCGCAACCTCATCGGCTACAAGTCGTCCGCCCCCGCGCACCACTAAGCGTAAAAAGGCCTATGGCCGTGTAGCAAAGGGCCGTGTAGCATGCATATCTGCACCGGGTGTGGTGTGTGGTGTGCTTTCGTGTGATGATATGATGTTTCTTGGATTGTAGCGGCTGTGCCAAAGCCCCATGTTGGATCCAGAGTGAGCGTCTGCATCGGGCCCGATGGAAGATGAACGACCCTGGACGCCTCGGCCCATGGCGTCAATCCACGCCGACGTTATTGTCCTCGTCTCAATCGTCTCACACCATCGTCCCATTGTTCCAGTTCAAACTCACGTCGACGCGTCAGTCCAGGACGCGTTAAAAGATCTCAGAGAGCCTTGTCCTCTTTGACAAAGTCGATCAAAGCGAGCCAGCCAGAGCCCACCAAGCGAGCGACTGAGGACCCCGGCCATTTCGAACCTCCACCGCACGCGACCCGTTGTTCCAGCCGTTCAACCCTCGTCCGGTCCGTCCTCGCGCCCTCGTCCACTTGGCCTCGCATCCGCTCGCGTGTCCACTCGACCCTCCTCTCTCCTTTCTCTGGCTCCCAACGCGTCAAACCACGATGCCGCGCACCAAGAAATCTCACCGCCGCGACCCTTCCCCCTCCCATTCTCACTCTTCGGACTCTTCGCACACCGCCTCGGCCAACGACATGGCCCTCTCCGGTATCGCAACATCAGCGTGGTTCCCATTCTTTATCCTCGCCTTCGCGTCCCTCGGCTCATTCTTCACGGTCGTCGCCTGGACATTTCCCTTTGTCCAGGCAGGCGATTATCGGTTCGTGCCTCTCCTCCTGGCGGGTATTGGGGGGATGATCCTGTCTCCCATGATTGGGCTTTTGCTCTCGAACATGGTGTTGGAGGCCACGGATTGTGTTGGGCGTTGGCTTCTTCACCCCCTCCCACCCACCCAGGAGAAGGAGGACGCGGGAGTGGCACGCGGACTCGTGCTCGTGTTGGTCGTCCTACTTGGGGTAGTTGCGTACTTGGTCGTTGTCGTGCGCAACCTCGGCGCCGAGACTGCGACGCTTCGCCGCGAGATTGCATATGTGGCGCTCCGGGACGCACAGGCGCATGAGAAGGGATGGTTTTAGTATGGTCATGCATCTCGTAGACGCGGCAAGGGCCCACGGAACAGCATAGCTAAAGTTGTGTCACGGAAGCCACCTATTTTCAACCGACGCCGGGGCGGCCCCAAGAGACGTTGCAACTGTTGAGGAGCCAGAGTCTGAGGACCCACCTCGCAAGCGTTCCCACCAACCGAGTGCGTATCCCCGGAATGCGGGGGAACTCAACAACGATAAATAGGTAAGAGTTACGGGAGGGTCCGAATCGCGAATCGACTGCCGACAAGCTCATCGATCCTCTGAACCATGGAGCACAAGTACAGCAACATACATGTCGTACAGCCCTCTACTTCATAGCACTCACGAATCCTATTTAAGCGCATCCCGCCTCAAGACATCTCCCACGACCTCCTGCGCCTGCCCCAACTCGTGTGCTAGAGTACCCCGCACCTCACCCAACCGGGTATATATCTCACCCAATCCCGCCTTGAGGGCAGCACACTCGCCCTCCCGTCCCAACCAGCCAAGGAGCCAGAGTAACACGAGCGTCCCTATGACGCCGGATACGAGTCCGGCCGCAAAGTCCGACTGTTGCGGCTCGTGCTTTGAACCAAGTTCGCTGCGCGCGTAAGGAGGCGGGTCGCCGTATGCGGGAGGAGGGGCTGGTGTGGGGCGGTGCACGCGGGCGTACGCCGGGGTGGAGGAGGTCGCGGCGGGGGAGGTGTTCGAGGTGCGGCGTGGCCGGAAAACGTCACGGAACGGCATGAGGATGGCGAGACGGATGGAGGTGAAGAGAGAATGCGATGATGCGATGATGCGAAGTCAAGACAAAGCCAAATTGGGCGCCATGTCGAATTGCCACCCAGCACTGCTTTCTGTTTCTGCTTCTGTTTCTGTTTCTGTTTCTGTTTCTGTTTCTCTATCGCCTCTTCCTGATGCCAACTGCCACGATAAGATATGGGCCGGACGTGAACGTGCGTGTTCCGTTTGACGCTCCGTCACCTGCATCTTCCAACCGCCGACGGCCGTGGCTGGGGCATTCATTTGTTCTCTCAGTTCTAGACCCGTTGCATTCTGGGAGATACTGCCCCACTCTTCCGTCACTGCCCCACTCCAAGAACGCCACACGTCTTTCCGCTGTTTCCTCACTCTCTCTAAATGTACATCGACGCCAGCCGACAGAGCTTAGGCCGAAATAACACTTGAGGTTGGAAAGCCGCAACCGCGCTCAAGCCGTTCGGTGTGGCTGAAACGTGCGGCGGCGGCGACGAGGCTGAATAATCGCCACCCAGCAGTCTACCGGGAATGACGTCGGTCACCGGATACCGCCAAAATGTCTCAAACTAACCTCTGTGAACTACTCATCACTCCCATCACTTCCATCACTCTCATTACTCTACCACTCTCGACGCCTTCGCAGCGTCTCCGCACTTCCATTCGCAAGGAGCGTTTCTCGCGCGAGCTCCTCCACGCCATCCTTACACGCCATCTTCCCTCCCGCATCTCACCCACCCTATCCACCATTCCTCTTGTCTCAATCCCAACGACGATCAATGAACCGCCATGCCCTCGGTCACTACGACGCGGATATCGCAGAACGAGAAGCCTGACGAGGAACTGAACGAGCACCACAACGGACACGCCTCCGAAGATCCATCAGACTACTTTGACGCAGCAGCGGACGCCTTCCTCCAACAACACCTGGTATCCGCAACAAAGCTCCTCTTCCGCATAGCCTACCACACGGCGACAACAACCCTGGGCCTCCGCATTGCGAAATGGTACTTTGACCATACGCGTTCACTCGCAGACCAACGCTTCTCCTATCTCCTCCTCTCGGCGGTCGGGGCTATCCCTTTCGTCCTGGCAGTCCCGCTATACGGCCTACTGGCATCCTACCTCGTCCGGCGAGGGATCAACTTTGTCTCCCGCTCCCTGCCGTCACAGCAGAGAGATATCACAGTCCCTCTTCTAGCAGCAATCGCTGTTCTGACCTTCGCCCTCCTCTGGCAGTCGGCCACACCACCACCCCAAAACACATCACCCAACCCATTCGTCTCACCCTTTCCCCCAGTCCGCCAGTTCGACCCTACCGTCCTCCGATACGAGTTGCACGCCGACGTACAGGCTACGGTGCAGATGCACCTCGCCGATCTGAGGCGCGAACTCGTTGCTCAGAGTCAGAGTCATGCCAAGGCAATGAGCGAGGTCCATGCTCAGGTACGGCAGTTGCGGGGCGACCTCGAGACGCTGCAGAATCGCTCGGTTGCGACGTCCTTGCAGAATGCTGTGGACGCGTGCTCGGTCGCCAAGGTCGCAGAGCTGGCCGCGGCTGCGGTAAAGTGGGCCAACCTGTTCTCATGAGAGGTTGTATGTATCAACCGTGCCATCGATAAACCGCCTCGCCATTCGGACACATCCGGAGTTCAAGCTTCTTGCGTCCGCCGCCCGCCGGCAATGGGAGCAGCAGGTGCTCACTGACGGGTTGGACGGGGTCGTCCTGCCACAGGTTTGTCAGCACCCGCGCAAACTTGGCTTTGTCGACGTGTTCGACCACGGCGAGGTACCCCGCCACTCGCGGGCGCACGCTGTCCGCACAGTCGCTCGAACTGCAGTCGTACTCGGGCTCTGGCTATACGTCATCAGGTATTGGAATGGGGCGGGATCTGGCTGGTCGGCGCAGCCGTCATCGCCCTCCTCCCGATCAACGTCCTTGTCGCCATCCTCGGTGCCCCGATTCGCGCCTGCTCCCATATCGCCAACCATTGGGCACGAACGCGGCGTATTCCCCTTCACGATGTGCATCATTGGCACTGAAGTGGGCGTATCCTACCTCATCACTTACCTTGACGGTGTTGAGGAGGACGATAGGCAGATGTACGGTCCACTTCCCCTCCACAAACAGATTCTTGCGGAACTGGCGGAACTGTGGGCTCAAGTCCAGGCTCTCAAGCAGACGGAATACAGCCGATCTGTGCAGTAGATTACTTTTGCACGGCACCCATCTCATGCCTCCCACAGCCTCGGACACATGTAGAATATGTGCGTCACCACACACAGGGCGCATATTCTCATCCCGCGGACTACAGCTGAAGGTGGTCGGTCGACCTCGTCGTCCACTAACGATTCACTTTTATTACCTCTCTTATTTTCTCACACTCACCCTCACCCTCACACTCACACTCACCCATCTAGAATGGTAAGCGATTCCAATTCCTCACCCAAGTCCATCGACAGCTCCAGTACCTGGTCAAGCATGTCGCGACGGCATGGCAGCGTCTCAACCCAACTCCAAGACTGGCTGGCTGCCCGCTCGCTAGCCACCACGATCAAGACTCCGCTCCATACTCACCTCGAGGAACCTATCGACCCTAAAAACCCCAACGGCCGCCCCCAAGCCGAAGACCTCCAGCTCTTACGTCGTGAGCCCAAGCCGACGAGCGGGGCTCATAACCCCTCGACAGCCACGGGTGTGATCAACTTCGTCATTGATGCGGCAGAGAAGCTCCCGTGTGTTCTAGCCATACCTTGCTGACGGCTGGTGGACGGGTCTCCTCATCGTTCTCATCCTCCTCCCGACGGTGCTTGCCTACGCCTTCATCCGCCGGGTCCTATACACGGCCCTGGAGCTCGGTAACAGTGTCGCTGATTTCTGGCTCACCCTCCTCGCCTACCCGTCCGACCGCGTGCTTCGGCGCGCCTACCTCATCCGCAGTACCGCTCGCACAGCCGTCACCCTCCGTGTCTGGATCTACATCGCCAGTCTGTATGGCCTTGGAGTTCCAGGCGCGTTCTCCAGTTGGCGCGGAGTATCGCTGGCAATCGCAATCGTCATAGCCCTTCTCCCGATTAGTGCCCTCGCCGCCCTCCTCCGCCCGATCTCGAGCGCCCTCTCCTTCCTAGCCAAGAACCTCTGGATGTACGCCGCGCTCTACTTGTTCCTCACGGCTGCGTTCATTACGGGGTACGCCACCTACCGCTTCTTCTCGTATCTCGACAGCGTCGTCAAGGCAGAGGAGGTGCAGCGGGCACCCTCAGTGGCTAATAAGGTCGCGGAGGAACTACGTGTGTTCCGCGCCGAGCTCGAGAGGCTTAGGCAGGCGAACGGCTTGTAGCGACCACTGACCGCTTTAGAAGATCTAATAGGCTTGTACGGCTAAGAACATAAGAATTCGTGGCGTCATGGTGTGAGTCGAGTCGAAATCTATCCCCGATCCCATGTTTCTGATCAAAATCGCTGTATTCCTTTATAAGACCGACCAGGCTCATGGAACACAAACTCATCGCCACGTACAGTCACTGAACTTGACATATCTCATCTCATCTCAACACCTCCCACTAGCGAACGATTTTCACCACTTTTAACCCAACCTCCACAACCGCATCCACATCTCACTCGCGGCCATGGTTGTGTCAGTGCTGTACCCCAAACCGCTGCCGTCCATCACCATCACGCCGCCCGATACATTCAGCCCACCATCTCAGCCCAAGATGCTCCGGATCACGCCGCCGTCAGAATCCCACGAAGGAGAGGGGAACTACGACCTGGCACGAGACAGCCTGCCGGAATGGAAGCAGTCTCGGTACGTCGAGGAACAACAAAGCAAGATCACCCGGATCAAAGAACAGCGCATCAAGGTCATCGTTCATCGCGGTCCGAAACCAGCTCTCCAAGTCGCTCTCAACGGCCGGCCCCACTTCCTCACGCCGAAGCGGTGGGAACCCCAGCCCCGGCGCAACTTGGACTTGGCCGCCCCGATCCGCCGCGAGAATAGGCCGCCCGAGATGACGTTCCGATCCCTCGTTCGATGGACATCGTGGCTTTGCGCGGCCTGGCTTTGGTTCGGCGTTGCTGAGTATCTTCGCAACTGCAGCCCAATCATGCGGATTAGTGGCTACGCCGTCCTCGTCGCACAGCTGGTCCTCATCATCCCATCTATGGTGGCCTACGCTTCACCGGCCCTCGTCCTCTTCCTCTCGCCCCTTGCTCGTCCCGCCTGCCTTGCCACCCAATCCCTCATCCGATTCATGAAGCGCGCCCGGCACAAGTTGATCACGTACCGGATCTACGCCGTGGCTATCGGTTTCTTCGGTCTCGGGTTTTGCCTGGGTATAATGTCAAGCCCAGGGCCCACCATTGTAGGCACGCCAGCGCCGAGTCGAGCGAGGTTCCACTTGTCTAAATGATGCAGGAAAATTCGTTTTATTGTTGTTGTATTCATGAATTCAGTCAAATCTGCCATTTAGTCCATGTGACGCCCGATTCATGGATCGCGTTGCGCGTTACCAATGCATTCAGATGAATGGAGACGTGAGACATCTGGAATACAGGCAGCCGCCGCAAACAGTAATTCTGAATAGCCCGTTTGGACTGAGGTCTGGTGGCCTTCTCAGTCTCATCTCCCCTGTCTACACAGACTACACAATCATGTCGATCACCGCGACATACACCAAGCCACATATCGCGTACAGCGCACCAAGCCACATATCGCGTACAGCGTGTCCTGCCTGATCCACACCATAGCCACTGCCTGTTCTCGTTCTCATCAACTATTTTCACGACCAACGACCCATCACGCTCACGTCATGGATGTCTCGTTTTCGCTTGTAGTTTGTAGTTTGTAGCTTGTCGCTTGTAGTTGTAGCCTGTCGCTTCTAGTTGTAGCCTGTCGCTTCTAGTTGTAGCCTGTCGCTTCTAGTTGTAGCCTGTCGCTTCTAGTTGTTGTACCAGGAAACGCACGACATGACGATTTACGATCTCGGGCATGTGTTCGCGCTTCGCTCAACACTTAGCTGTTCAAAAAATCTCGCCAACATCGATCTTCATCGCCTCGTTATATCAGTCGGTAGATTAAATGACTCTTAATGCGGTTTGTCCGGTTGATCATTCGGTCGTGGGTTCGAGCCCCACACGAGGCTCTTCGTTTTTGCTGGCCCAGGAACCAGTTTTGAAAGGGAGGGAGCGCAGGAACGAGCATCCAGAAGCCTCGTGCGTTGAAGAGAGAGAGAGACGTCGAGGCTGAATGAACTGCTGAGACTCGCGGCGCGACGTCCTGTCCATGTCGAGCCGACCTTTGGTGAGGCCTGCCCGTCCAGTTGAACCCGTTCAGCGACCATGGTCGAGTCTGAAGATGCTGAGTGTGTCTGAACAGCTAGTCAAACAGCCAACTACGTTGCACGTATGCTGCATGCAAATGTCCACGTACTCCACC
Organism: Cutaneotrichosporon cavernicola; assembly: GCF_030864355.1. Taxonomy (NCBI): domain Eukaryota; kingdom Fungi; phylum Basidiomycota; class Tremellomycetes; order Trichosporonales; family Trichosporonaceae; genus Cutaneotrichosporon; species Cutaneotrichosporon cavernicola. Next base: position 317,397 of record NC_083400.1, on the reverse strand, counting down.
CTGTCTAAAGTCGCCCAGCGCCTATACACACTGCAGACGACCCAGTACAACTACCCCGAGCTCCTCGCGAATGACTGGTCCAAGAACCCGTAGTCTGCCATCAGCAACTCTCTTGCCTCCAACTTACAGTCAAACCCTGGTACACCGCCACCAACTGCCTCTGACGGCACAGCAGGCATGGCCTCGGCGAGGTAGCGGACCGACTCGGGTGAGAGGTTGGCGAACCTGAGATCCGACTCGGTTACGTAGCCCTTGTCCCCTGCAACGTCGCGGAATGCCTCACGCAGTTGGTCCGCAGACGACGCGTCGTCCTTGGTAATCTCAACCTAATGTCAGTGCTGCGCCTGGCGTAGTTGCAGAACACGTACCAAGAGAGTGAGCCATGCCTCGTATGTCAAAGTGCCGAATTGTCTCTCGAGTTGCGCGTAGATGGCCTCGACCTCCTCATCAGGGTACACGATGCCCAGACTTGCGAGGGCCGAGTGCATCTCGTACACGGTGAGAGTCTGAAGTCAGCTTGGGACCAAATGTGTCAGCTCACGTTTGTGCCATCCTTGTCAAAGTGTTTGAACGTCGACTCAAACTCCTCCAGCTTGGCCGGTGTGATGTTGGTGTGCGAGGCCGAGATCATCTCAATATCAGCTGGTGGGATTCTCGGTTGGCAGCCGACGTACCTGATTCTCCACGAACGCAATCTTCTTGCGCAGACCTTCCTCCGCGATCTCTAACTCGAACTCTAGGTCCTCGTAGGTGAACGCCGTGTAGTCGTTCTCGTCGACCTTGGCCTCGGCACATCGCTGGTTGACCTCGTCAATGTCATTGACAAGGAAGGTGCGCATGGCTGGGAGATGATCGGACAATAACAAGAGCTGCTTCTTCTGGTCCTGCAAGTAAGCAATGGACTTTGTCCACCTCACCTGAAGAGCGCCGCTCAACGATCCGATCGACTGCTCGACTTTCTGCACCCGTTCAATGAAGCTCTCAGCTACGCGAGCGAATTCTTTCCTGAGAGCCTCCTTGATGCTGCATGTCAGCGACACGTTCCAAACGTCAACGTACTCTCGAATCCTCGCGTTAATGTTGCGGCTGTGCGCGACCTCGGCCGCCATCAGTTCAGCCCAGCTTGCCTCCAAGTCCTCGAGCCTAAGACCCTCGCGTGGTTCCCATGATCGGAGCGAGTACGTGCGCAGTTTGGTCTGGATGTTGCTGTACAGTTGTGCCAACTCCTGGCGTTCGCGCACCCATGACCTCTTGCTTGTCTTTTTGTGCTCCATGAACTCGGTCTTCTGGGCCATTGCTTGGGGATACGATGCAGGCGCTTCGGCAGCCGACCACGCTGTGCGTGTCTTGACAAGAGCCTGAAGCAAGGCCGCCATGCGACGCTCGAAGTCGTTGCGAGCAGTGGTCATGCTGTTCATGACCTCGGCGAATTTGTCCACACGGCGAGCGCCAGTAGACGCCTTGTCTGCACGTCAGTTGAGGACGTCGCCGAACACTCACCCTCAGACGAGAACTTGTGGAAGAACTCGGCTACGTATGTCATTACCGAGCGCTCGTCCGGGATGACAACATCGCATATGTCAGACACCTCGAGCAGCCGCTGCACGTCAGATAGGTGCTGGCCATGAACTCACGGGGATGCCTAGGCTCTCCTCGGCGATCTTGAAGGCCAGTTCAGTGTTGCCTCTGCCATCATGCTTGTCCAAGTGATCCCAGTCGAGCAGTTCCGGTCTATGCCGGTGGATAAGAGCACAGCTGTGAGAGTGAGCCGAGTCCATCTGCCAACTCACAAGGCAAGGCCATCGGTCCAGCTTTGCCGGAAGTTCTGTACATCCACCTCGGCATAGGGCGTTGTCTTCCGCTGACACCAGAGCAACAGACCGTCCTTGGCCGAGAGGCCCTCCTCGGTGATGCCCGAAATGGTGAACCGCAGGATAAGAGTCCAGATCTGGTGTCAGCGAAGAGCGGGCCAGTACAAAGCTAAACGCACCATTCCCAGGATGAGCTTCACGTTGCCGTCGACAATGTCCTCTGGGCCTGTTGTCAGCTCGATGCTCGTAGGACGTACCAATGTTGGTGAGCTTGACGCCTCGGTCACGGATGAACTGCAGGGCCTTGGACGCGTTCTGCTGTTAGCTTGCATAGCAGGGACAGACCTCACCTCAGCCTTCTGTACACGCATAACTGGCTTGCGTGTATACCGTCCGAGGCTCGTCTCGGACATGATTTCCTGTTGTCAGTGGCTACCGAAGGAAGGGTGCCGGGAAACTTACCAGGAGCTAATGTCAGCCAAGCCTCAAGGGAAGACATACCTGGATGAGCTTGACGCCATCGCTAAAGTCCTTCTCGAGCGAGGTCATGGGCTCGAAACCCCTCGCCTCGAGCTTGGTATTGAGCCTGATATGAGTCTCGGTCCCATCCACGCTGCTCCAGGACACCTTCCCTGGGATACGCACCATTTGCAGAACGTCCTGCTGTCAGGCAAAGTCTTCCTTGGACTTACCGGCTCTGGACTTCGGTCCATGCCAACTCCCCACCAATGCCGGGAGTAGGTACAGCCACCGAGAAGCTCTCGCCTCTCGAGTGTCCGCCACGGCCGAGCTTGTCGACGATCGTCACCGTGCTTTGACTGCGCGAGTGTGATGGCGTCGCTGGGCCCATTGAGCGCGTGCGCTCGAGCGTGTTCGAGGTGAACGAGAAGCCATTGTGCGTCGGTGTTGTCGGGGTCGGCGACTGGGGAGACGTCACGGCATTGAGGCCACTGAGGCCGCTGCGACCGTAGATCGAGTGGGGGCGCGGCGAGGGTTGCGGCGACGATGGGGGATACTGGGGTGGAGAGAAGGCTGTTGTGCGCATTGTGATAAGGGGGCGAGCCAGCCGCCTGTTTAGATGATGTGAGACAAGAAACGAGATGTGAACGTGGTTGGGTGTGTTGGACTGCGTGTTGTGTTGTTGTGTTGCAGGGTACTACTGTAGCGGGACCAAATATCGAGTCCAGCCTTTTGTGTTATCTGTTGCTCTTCCTTCCATTCGTTCCGTTCATCTTCCCACTCAGCTTGGGGCATGCTCATGAATGCTATTGACGAAGCGGACGTCGCTCGCTCCGCCTCTTATCTCAAGGTTGTGTCGCTTCCCAAACGTTTCTAGATCGCCTCTCTGCCCCAGTCCCCAAGCGGCGACATGTTCGGTTGCGCTTGGTTACTATTGATGAACGGATCCACGTACCCTTCCCCTCAGCCTCCCAGTCCCTCCGACACGCAGTGCGGCCCGACGATGTGGTTGCGGGGGGGTGACATTGCCATCGGCGGTCCACCACTATCTTGTAATTTGTTGCTATTCCGCGCCAAGACCCCAGTCCTACAATCAAGGTACTCTTTCATCCGCTACACTACGATCGTACTTCTGCCACCCTCATATTATATACACAACTCTTTCCGTAATACACAACACCTTACAAAACGCTACTGGTCCGCAGTGAGGTGGCGCACAGCACCAAACGGCACCTGGTTGAGACCGCCCTTGCCGTGAAGGTCTTCGGCCTCGACGTCCGAAGTGCGGTCGATGACGGGGTTCTTTTGGAAGCCGTAGCGGTGGGGTCCGTCGAAGAGGGCGGCAATCTCCTCGAGCGAGAGAGGACCATCGGGGCCACGCGTCTCGATGACAAAGAGGTAGCAGTAGACGACGGTGAATGCGAGGAACACGCAGAACACGATGTAGTACTTCCAGTCGAGGGCGTCCATTGCAATCGGGTTGACATACTGGTTGAAGACGAGGGAGGCGTTGACGCACATCTGCATGGCCATGAGGCCCTTGGCGCGGACGCGGAAGGGCAGGATCTCGACGGTGTACGAGACGAGGAGCGGGGACATGGCGATGTCGTAGAACGCGTAAAAGATGAAGATGAAGGCGATTACGCCGTTGCCTGCACTCTTGTCGGCATTGAGGGCGACGCATTCGCGCGAATTGCCGTTGTTGGCAGCCAGGCAGGCAGGTTCGAACTCGGTCGCACTCTGCCGGTAGAGGGCTGAGCAGATGGTCCATGCCACGAAGGAGAACATCATACCGATGGTCGAGGTCATGAAGAGGAAGCGGCGGCCAACACGGTCGACGGTGAGAGCTCCGACGATGGCCCAGAAGAAGTTGTATACCTGCAAGACACCGTTGATGAGCGTCTGGTGGCCAGGGGATGTGATTCCGATACCCTTGAGAACGATGGTGAGGTAGTACGAGACGAGGCCGTTTCCGGACCACTGGCTGAAAAAGGCAATGGCCATGATGATGCGCATGCGGCGGAGGTTTCCGGGTGTGGTGAATAGCTCCTTCCATGACGAGGACTGGGCGGCTTCTTGCTCGATCCGGAGCATCTCTCTAATCTCCGCGACTTCGTAGTCAACCAGAGGGTCATCGACGTCGCCACCACAATGAACTTTGGTGATGATGTCACGAGCGGGCTCGACCTTGCCCTTGGAGATGAGCCAGCGAGGAGACTCGGGGATGAAGAAGATGAAGAGGATCTGGAGGACCGATGGCACGCCCTGGAGAACGGACGGGATGCGCCACGACCAGGTGTTAGCAATGCGGAAAGTGCCACTGGGCGTTAGCGAGAGGAGTTAGCAAGGAGGGATGGGGCATACGCAATGTCGAGACAGCAGGCGCAGGGGCATCAGTCTGGGACACTCACAAGGTCGTCCAGGCCGCAACGATGGAGCCGAGGTACCACATCGAGTTGTAGAGCGAGGTGATGGGGGCACGGTGGGTGGGAAACGCGAGCTCAGTGATGAGGAGGGGTGAGGCTAAACCGGCCCACGAGAGGCCGAACCCGATGAGGCCGCGCGAGAAGATGAACATGCCGACGTTCTGCGACGCGGTCTGGATCACAGTGGCAATAACCATCAAGGCTGCGCCGAGGAAGATGGTCCAGCGGCGGCCAAAGTAGTCTGCGAGGTAGGGTGCAAAGGGGAGGCCGACAATGCCGCCGATCGACTGGATCGCGTTGAACACGCCGAAGAGGGTTGGGCTGCGCTCGGGGTGGTTAAAATACTCCTTCCAAGTATCGAGAGCTTGGAGTTAGTTTTGGGATCGGCTTTGGACCCACCCTGGAGACCATTCATCATGGACCCATCATAGCCGTTGGTCATGGACGTGATGAGGATGAGTAACTTGGATCAGCGTCTTCCAGAAGGCGTTGACGTACAAGCATAATGTTGAGCTTGAGGTGGTAGCCCTTGTACCATCTTGTATCGCGGCCGGCCAGCAGACCTGCGAGCTCGTTGGACACGCCTCCTCCGCCAGCAGCAGCGACGACGCCCATATTGATTTTAGTTGATGGGTGGTGATGAGTTAAGGAGAGAGTGAGGAGGGTGGACAGGAGTGAGGAGAGTGGACAAGAGTGAGGGCGTTGTCTAGGCTGTCCCTTGTCTTAAATACCTGCTCGCGCTCCTTGTAATGGATGGCTCGATTGCACTCTGGCGCGGCCAGCCATCGCGCCAGCTCCGTCAGTCGTTCGGGGTATCATTTGCTAACGACAAGGGCACCTTTGCCTTCAAAGAGCGTACCGTGTGCCGTGTACCGTGTGCCGTGTGGCACGCCCTCGTGACCATTCCTCGGGGGTTGCTAGCATCAGTGCCCACGTGCAGTTCAACTCAACCCAAAATATCAATATTGAGTATCAGAGCTTGAGTTTGATCCTCGTCGGTTGTTTGACGGCGGATTGAAAAGGAACGCATGGCCAGATGATCAGGTGCATCGGCGCCGGACGGCCGGGCCGGGACAGGAGCTACTGTTCAGTACGTTCCTTACCCTTGCGCCCTCTACCTCATCCTTCCACATTTACAGCGTCATGCTTCAAGTCTTGGTCATGGACGCCGTGCTGCTGTAACTCCTTCACCCTTACTTGTACACTGCTGCCCCAATTCATCCCCGCTGGATATCCAGGCGACGGCCTCAGTGTGAAGACACGACATGAGAAAAGCTCGGACGCTGTTCCGATCGTTTGGGTCCCAAACGAGGCGTGGTTTCAGCATGGAACTCGAAGACGCCGACATGCTCTGCGGCTATAGGCTACTAGCTCAGCATTATCTCGAAACGGGGCAGAGTAAAGCCGCCCCAGAGTAGCGCCGAGCAAACAGTGCTCACAGGCATGATCGGGTAAACAAGCCAGCCAGTAGCTGCCACTTGCAGGTGGGCTGAATCGCAGCTGCGCCGCAGAGTATCCCCGCAAAGCCGCATGGGAGCTCGCCGAGATGTGACGAGATGTGGCGAGAATGCCCCGCGCGTCTCGTCCGAGGTCTCGTTTGCGTGGACGTTTAATAGCCGCGAGGCGTCGGGTCAGACCGTGCGATTGGAATGAGGACACCGGGCGCCGTTCGGTTGGTTCGACAAAGACCACGCCCTTACAGTACACTATCTCGTGCCTCCGACAACTCTTGGTCTCGGACAATATTCCGTGGCCAAGAGAGGTCAGTGGAGTGAGTTGTGGAGCGGTGGGCGGTGGGCGGTGGGCGGTGACGTCCGGTTCGTTTCTCGAAACGGGCCGTTTCTCCTGCCCCAGCCGCCAGGTCGACCACCCCGCATATATGTGGAAACCGGAGTGTCGCAAAGCGGGGTGTGTGTGGCAGACTTTGTGACGTAGTTGAGCAGCAGCACAGCAGCAAGTACGGGGTAGATTGGACGATAGAAACAGGTCGGCAGCACGCACCCGGGCTCTAATCTGCTCAATTCAATTAATTGAATTGCACCTTCTAGAGACTAATGCACCATACGTTTAGCCTGATAAAAGAGGAGGATCGAATACAAACTGTATCCACCGTTGGAGAATGTTGGTGATCTGGTGATCTTGTGAGTAGCCCCAAGTGTTTGAGCAGCCCTGCATGCACGCAGGACTGCTCCTACTCGACACTGCTTCCATCCCTTGTGTGCACTTCTTGCGAGCTCATGTCACTCACATACTTGACATGTCATTGATGATGAGATTGAATCAGCGGATGACGGTGGCGTGGAGTTTGTGGACTTTGGAGTTGGTGTCGATCGCAATTCAGGAACGGAAACGTTACCGTACCACGAGGTGTCAACAAAATAACAATCCAGCGGCGGAGCGCGTTTCACCGAAACATCTAATCCAAACTCATCTCTCGCTCATCGCTACAGCTTACTGATCCACCTCGCGCTCGCGCCCGCACTCGTCACGGCCTCAACCTTGCCTCCGCTTCCGATTCCACATCGGCCACTTCTCTGGCTGCGGTGACTACCCTGCTCAGACGCGACTGCAACTTGCTTGGCTCTCCTCAGCCACTCTCCACATCTCGACATACATCTCTCAACTCTCAACTGAACAATGGGCGCAATCCTCAACCTCTTCCTCCAGCTCCTGCAGGTGTTTTGCGGGGGCAAGACCCAGCAGGGGCACCAGCAGGGGCACCAGCAGCAGGGCAATCAGCAGCAAGGCTACCCAGGCGGTCAACACCAAGGCGGGCAGCAGGGCTATCCAGGCGGTCAACACCAAGGCGGGCAGCAGGGAGGGTGGGGCCAGCAGCAGTATCCTCCTCAACAGCCCCAGCAAGGGGCGTGGACGTCAAGCAACGACGGACCAGGCAACGACCAGCAGTACCAGCAGTGGCGGAACGAGGCTCGTCGGGAGGGTGATATGGCTCACAAGTATGTCCTCCTTAGAGTAACAAAGTTGACATCAGATGCTTCGCGGACTCGCAAACCGCATACAAGTCTGGTGATGGGGGTCGCGCACACGATCTCAGCCAGGAGGGGAAGCGGCATCAGGCGAAGCAGGATCAGTTGGATGATAAGGCTGCCGAGTGGATTTTCCGTGGTGAGTGAGGGGTGGGCGTTGTTGGGGTTGCGGTGGAACAGACAGTGTCCGGTGTGCGAGTGGGCGAGTTTTGATGAGTGGGGAAGGGATGCTGGGCGTTGGGGCGCCAAAGGTCGGACGAGGCTTCTCGTCGTATCTGTACCACGCCCTGTGGGGAATTGGTTACGAGCTAGTCCGGCCTTTTTGATTGCCTGTTATATCGGGCCGCAGTTCGCATACCCCATCAGCAGCAGAATCACGTCCCACAGCCGACGTGCGAATAGCCTAATGCACTCACGGTGGCGCGATGACCAACCGGACCGTTCCACATGCCACCCGCTGGGGACGCGCTGACCGCAGAGAACAACAAGACCCAGCCGCACGGCACGATCGACCTGCACGGCCTATATGTCAAGGAGGCGCTTGAGCAAGTCGAGAAGGCTATCGCAAACGGACAGCGCTCGGGCCTCGACGACCTGCGTATCATCACAGGCAAGGGCAACCATTCTGCGAATAGACAGGCCAAGATCAAGCCAGCTGTCGCGGAGATGATGCGGAAGTGAGTCGCCAACGTGATTTGGAGGAGGTTGGAGGTGCTGCCTCAGTCTTCTTAGACACTGCCCTCAGTGTCCTCACCTCTCCCTTTCCAACCACCTCCGCACTCTTCTACACCCGCCCTCTTCCCCCACCCCACCTACTTGAACTCGCTGACTCAGATACAACCTCTCAGCCGAGATCGACCCCCGCAACACGGGCGTGCTGGTTGTCGACCTTCAAGGTCGGCAGATGGGCGGGCGGACGCGCGACGCCGGTGGACTGGTTGACAGCATGGGCGGCGACAAGGACGGCTGTGTAATAATGTAGCGTCGCTTTCTATGCCGATGTATCGCTATGTACTGTTGGACCGCACCATGCTTGACCGATACGTCCACACCGGCCAGCTGCCACTTGGGCAGTTGGTACAGTATTCAGGTTGAATGACCAGTTTCATAAGAATCCAACTATCACCGATGGCCTGGTCACTTGCCATTGGCTAATTCAACTTGACCAACATTGCCGCCGGCAGCCGCTCTTCAGTCTGTTACCCTGCCGTCTGCTTGCCCAAGCCATGTCATGCGGCCGAACCGTGTCCAAGGCTTGGTCTTGGTCGATCCGTGCGTCCGTGAGGCGATGAGATGACGTTATGCATCTTGCCGAGTAACCGGGATCCATATACCTGTTTACTCACAAACCAGTGAGAGTTCAACTGAACGTAACGTAGCAACGTGCGTGGGGAACCCGGAACCCGGTAGCTGGAGCCGTGGCCAGTGACCAGTGGAGACCCGGATGCTCGGAAAATGTCGCTTTGCCCCTTGTGTCCTGTATCCTCCGATCCTAACACGCTACGATCTTGGGCTCAAGCCCAAGCCAGTTCAAGCCAATCAGTCAGGGTCTCAGGGAATACTGTACTTGACAATGCCGACGGCCTCACATTCTCGCAGCAAGCAACATACATCTCGCACCAAACTTGATGCAGGCTGCGGCCGACATTTCGGTCCAGTACCGATGTACCGATTTCATACAATTTACCCTGAATATCAACTTGCGTCAGTGGCTTTGTTTCTTTACAACTGGAAACAGTAAGCCTAATCACGTTATTAGTTGGCTATTTGATTTTGATATTAACTAAGCGCGGTGGCAATGGATGTCGGTGAGTTGATCTGATCTGCGCCACATCACATCGGACTTGGCTCCATGTGAGGGGTCAATAGTCCAGCTGATCTACAGCTCTACAGATCATCCGGTTGGACCATAGCCAAACATGCCAAACAGAAGCTGATATTATACATATATCCTCAGCCAAAGTCTAGCTGAGCACGTACATTCCGAGCAGAGAATGCTAGAGGGTATACGTAGACTGTGGACTGGCGGATTCCCGGCATTAATAGAACCATAAAGGAAAAGTGGAGGGGCGTATCAAAAGAGCCACGAGCCAAAGCAAAGATGAGCATGATCGGACGTCCGAGGCCGCTCTGTCGCCCCTGTCACCTGTACTCGGGTGCTCGGGCCAAGTGCCCGGATTCGCCGGTAGGTATATTTGACCCCCCTTTTTAATTGGGTCTAATAGTGCTGGACCCTGGATGTCGACTTGACCCGGCGTTGCTGCCGTCACCTATCAAAGTCAAGTGTCCAAGTTATACCAAGCTCTTAGTCAAACTAATTGACCATGAGGTATGGGGTGGGTCTGTCAGCTGTCAAGTGCACTTCAACCTCCCTTCCCCTTGAGACTTGCCTTAGCTTTGCCTCACTTTACCTCTCAACTAGTCAGCATCATATTATTCATTCAATATCCCATTCATCCATTCCACTTTGGTATCCAACTCACCCCATTCAACAACAACTAGATCTCATCCTCTAGCTTGGACTCGTCTTCCCCCTTCTAATCATCACCCCCCCCTCCTTCTTCCTCTCGGGGATCTACATCCATCCATCCCCCTTCTCCTCTCCACCACTAGTCATCAACATCGACCACCCAACCCCTGTACCAGCCCCCCCCCCCCCCAACCCAGCCACTCCACACCCCTGCCCCGCACAACCACCACAGCATCCGTTTCCGCCAACCCACCCACTTGGTGCCGAGGTCACTCACCACCCCTCGTACTCCTCCTATCGAGTAACATCAACCACTTGAAGCCTCTCTTGTCTCTCTCTCTCACTAGACGCATAGGAGCATAACCACATCATGGCCCAGATAATCCCCTCCATTGTGAGTCCTGAATACCTAGCTACACCATACCATGCGTCACCCGATTTGGCCACCATCCGAGCACCCACCACCCGTCCACACCGAGTCTCATGGCCACCTGACCTGTGCTGACACATCCTCCAGACATCGCTCCCAAGCGATTCCGGTGCTGCTCCGTCCGTCGAGGACATCCAGGACCACCTTCCCTCCATTTGTGTCGACTACCTCTCGCACAACTGGACCGAAGAAGATGTTTGGGCCTCGTGGCGCAACATGACCCGGCACAAGCACGAGATTGCCAACGGTGTTCGCCTCGAGAATGCTAGTTGGAGGACATGGAACAAGCAGCGCAACAAGCTTCGCACCATTAGCCCAGAGACACTTAACTGGTGAGTCAAAGTGCCTTGGTCATGAGTGAATAGGCGGATGGCGTCACGCTGGGCTCGGAAAACGTGCGCACCGCCGCGCCGGAGGAATAGCCGTTGCCACCTCCGTTCTCCGCCCGTCCATCCCCGATCACCTCCACTGTCACCACCACTCAAGGCACAACAATGTCTAACTTGTCACAGGCTCAAGGATTCGGACGTTACTTGGCTCTACGGCCCATTGCATACGGCCAAGGTCCAGCCCGTTCGTCCCCTCAAGATCTCGTCCACTGCAGACCGTGTGGGCATCGACCTCCCCAACAAGAACGGCAAGCCTGGTATTCTCAAGCACAGGACATTGAGCGAGCTCCTCTCTCTTCCGGGCCCCACCTCTCCCGATCTCGATGACACGGATGCCATTGACGAGGACGACTTTGTTGTTGCAGGCCCAGTCCGTGCTGGCCTTTCTCATACCAAGTCTGAGACCAACCTGCTGCGCAGCAACTCGATGCCGGCTCGCAGACGCGCTGTGGGACTGGGCCGTTCTGGCTCTGTCCGCGCCGCGTCGGGCAACAACAGCCGCTCCAAGGAAGTGTCACCAGAGAACAACAACCGCCGGAAAATCACGTTCAACACGTTTGTCGAGCAGTGTGTCGCACTCGACGAGCCCAACCTCTCTCAGGTCGTTGTTGACGACTCTGACGATGACGAGATTATTGAGATGCGCTCCAGTCTGTCGCGGTTCTCGAGCGGCCGCCGCTCGTCGTCTGTGTCGTCGACATTGAGCCAGGCCTCGATGACTATCAAGATGATAGCCCCTACTGTCCTCAAGACGGCCGGCTCATATGCCAACAATCCGTCTGTGCCCCAGACAGTGCACCGCCCACCACTTGCATATATGCCGCAGGAGGAGAACACTGCGCCTACGATCATAACCCCTTCCTTTGGCTCCCAGTCGCCACTTGGCCAGGTCGGTAGCCGCCCCTGGCACATTGATGACGACCAATATGGCAGCCCCAAGCTTGATTATTTTGTTGGGCCCGATCTCACCGGCACAAGCCCCCGTACCGGCACATATGGTCGCGCCCCGGCTGTCCAGACTCCGCCTGCGCAGCCCAAGTGGCGCCAGGCGCAGACCATCGACGTTCCCCAAGGCAACATGTCATCGTCGTCGTCGTCTTCGTCTCTCAACATCGCAATCCCGCTCGGCGCGTCCTCGCCTCAGCCTCCGAGCAGGGGTATCCTCAAGGTTCGTACCGCTCCATCAGCGTCGCAGCAGGTTTCCGAGCCCATTTCGCCCCCTGCCATCTTCAACTACAACCCGTCCGTGGCCACAGGTATCGGCGGAATGTACGGCAGCTACGAGAACGCCCAGCTGGCAATCGGAACGGCTGCCACTGCGTCTGAGGAGCGCTCTCATCGCGGCCGCTCTGCCCAGCGTGGGTATGGCTCGTCAAAGTATGACCGCAGTGTGCCTCCTCGCGGCTCGTCGACATCCTCGGCTTCGTCGGTGGGATCCGTCTCGCGCTCTCCTGTCGACGGTGGCAACTCGGAGACGGCTTCACGACCGCAGCAGGTCGACAACGCACAGCACCACGAGCCGATGGACGTGGACGCGTCTCCAGAACGCTCTTCCACCCCTACCCCTCACTCATCGCCGCAGGTAAGCAGGACACGGACGGGCGATCGGACTGACTGACAGTAGTAGATCGTGTTACGGCCGCTAAAGGACACCTCGCCTGCATCCCTTCCTCACACCTCGACTCGACTGACTGGCCCAGGACCTGAACCCGTGGGTGAACGCCCGAACTTCATCGACTCGCCCGCCTCCGTCTCTCCCAAGGCTACCTTGGGCGACGTGCGTGGCGAGCTGTCGCAGCCTTCGGACGGCGACGACGACGACGGTTCAACGCTCATCGGCCGAGCGACCAACATTGCCAACACGGCCAAGGACCTCCTTGGCGCTCTGTGGTATGGGTCGCAGGACGAGGCGGCGCGCGCGCGCCCTGCTGCACAGCAGCACCGCCGCGGCGCCTCGTTAGGCTAAAGCCCACGATCATCTTGTTCTCATTCCCCCAGTCACGAGTCAACCATCTTATCACCAATCACGCGAGTCTGTCCTGCCGCCCAATCAAGTCCAAGCAACTGCCAACATGTACCACAAAAATCTACCAAGTGTAATTACTCTGTTCTGCATCATCATCGCATGGTCGTCCATGTCATGTCGTGTGTACGAGTGGACCCCCGTCGTGCTCTCATTGTCTCCGTCTAGTATCGTTGGGATGCATGTATGCTGCGAGAGTGTGTGCCGCGTTCTGACGGATGCAGATCTGCCAAGTGAGAAGGTCTCGCGCTGGCACGCCGCCACGTCACGTCGTGACTCTGCACGTGCGTCACTGCCTCCTGGCGGCGTCGGCGTGGCGCCAGTGACAAGCCGGCACCTTCTGTACGTGATGAGGCGGGTGGTGACTGACCGCGATAGGGAGATAGGACAGCTGGTTCCGTACAGATAAGCCATGAGAATGGCGGAGGGGAATGCCGCCCCCAGATGATAGATAAGGCACGAGGCCGGAGCACCTCCGACCTCGGACCTCCAACCGACTCTTTGACTGGAGTGATGTATGCATATCACCAACTGTTCCCACTAAGCCTCGGCCTCGCGTCCGCCCTTCTGGATCCAGCTCTTTGTCCGCGCACATCTCGGCGACGTACACTCGGGACAACGCAGCATAAGCTGTTTGCTCGCGCTGCCCACATTCCCCGCGTCGAAATCGCGCAGATGAGTGCTGACAATATCGGCCAGCGCGCGAACAAAAATAGGAGAGTCGTTCAAACTCCCCGCCCTAGTCAGATTAACGCCGAGCTTGTCTGCGTCCTCCTTCAATTCAATGTCGAGCTCAAACAACGTCTCAATGTGGTCCGAGGTAAATGCGACGGGAACGAGACAAATGTCCTTGTGGCCACGCTTGGCTAGACCTTCCACCATGGCTGCGGTTTGCGGACCTTGCCATGCTTTCGGCCCGACTTTGGATTGCCACGTCAGACGGTAACTTCCTTTAGCATTGACATGGGGGGAAGCTCACGGATTGGAGAAGTTGAGTTCTTGCATTACCGCGTACACTGTCGCTGCTACCTCTGGAGTGTAGGTGTCTCCGCGGCTGGGGTTAGTGATATGTCGTGGGGATGAAGAAAGGGCAGAAAGAAATGCTGTTTCGAGAAGACTGATCGCAGACAGCGACATGTGGGATGATCCCGAACGCAAGCGCGCCGTCTAGCACAAGGGCGTCCGAGACGCGTACGATTCGCGTGCCGTCAAAGAGCGGCACGCGGAAGAGCCCAAACGGGAACGGGAGTTAGGGCGGCAGCGCTACGACGCTAGCACGCCCACTGGCGTCCTCCTGAAACGCACCCAAACGCACACGACGCGGCATGCCACACACGCGCACACGCACCCACACACACGCACACCGCACTCGCACACGCACACACGACTCACTTGACGATCTCGATGGGCAGCGAGTGTGCCGAGAAGAGAATGACGACCTCGTCCCTGGTCTCTGGGGCAAAACTCTCGAGGGTCTTGCGGATATTAGCTGCAAAAGCCTTGACGAGGCCGGGATGCGCGGGCCAGCGATCAATAGCACTCCACTTGACCTCGCCATTCGCCCCCCACCCCTCCTTCTTAGCGACGCGGTACAGCTCGTTCAAACTCGAACCGGTAGTCGAGCACGAGTACTGCGGGTACTGGGTGAAGGCGACAGCGCGCTGGACACCGTCGGCACGCATCTCTTCAAGACAGGTCTCGGTGAGTGGTTCGGCGTAGCGGAAGGCCACGTAGGCTTTGTGCGGTGCGCTTTCGGGGTTCAGCTCGTCTAGGAGGGCTGCCATGCCCTCGCCTTGGGTGCGGGTCCAGCGGAGGATTGGGGAGCCGCCCCCGATTTCCTTGTACTGTTCCTCGATTTTGGGGGTGCGGCGCTTTGCGATGAGGGGGGCTAGGACTTTTTGCATGGGGAGCGGGATTAGGTCGCTGTCGTGGAAGAGGTTTGAGAGGAAAGAGTGGACTTGGTCGAGGGTTGAGGGGCCGCCCATGTTGAGCATGACGACGGCTGGTGTTAGTGGGGTCTATGAGGGAGGGAGAGGAGGAGTGTTAGTGGGGTATATGAGGGAGGGAGAGGAGGAGTGGACAACGTATGATGAGGCAGAGAGGTGGCCGCCGCCGAGACAATCCGAACTAGTTGGCACTGCACCACCATGCTAACCGCCAGAGAGTCTGCCCAGCTTGATACGGCGTTGACGCGGGTCGTTCGAGTGCGCGCGCCATCATCTCTGACCTCTGGCAGGTGCTCTCTGTGATGATTTAGAGGAAGAGATGACGCGCAAGCACCGGGTGGTGCTCAAGACCCAACGCCAAGAGCGATTGGCAGAGGACGCAAAAGTCGCCGTACTCACCAGTCGGCCTGTCGTCAGCTCTATCTCGAGGTGTCGGTTGACTCACGGCTTCTTCTCAGTCGGCTGACCATCGCGGACCGTCGCAAGGCCGCGCGCTAGGATCTTGTGCGCGTAGCGCGGTCGGAGAGCTGGTCGCAGCATTATGCAGGCACTGTAGAAAGAATGATAAAGATGATGTCAACCGGGTAGTCAATGACATCGCAGACGTAGGTCAGTCAGGCCCGGGTGGTGGGCGTGGGAGAGTGGAGGGAGTCATTCGGATGGACACGTGGTCTTCTGTTGACGGGTTGATGGATGTGGCACTCAATTTGACTCAGGGCTTGTGGCGTGGCAGTTCAGACTGCAGCAAATGCAGCTTGTAGACGCGTACACGTACGGTTAAGCATGGTGGCTCGCGGCTCGTCGTACGTGATCTCCCTTAGACCTCAGGCTTAAGATAGACATAGAGGGCGGTGTTGGCCAGAACTTCAAGACCCCTCTCGGCCTCCTTTTCCTCCTCCTCGCCCTCCTGTTTGCGTCCAGGGCGCGTACTGCACGCTACTCACATACCCCAATAGCCATTCCAGCCAGCCACCCATACCTGGGCCGCTGTTGATCGGATTCGCATTCGAGCTGAGCTATCCACGCGTAGCGGGATACGCAGAAAAGGCAGATACGAAACCAGATGTACATGTACAGATGGACAAAATTGTATCGACGTGTCAATGTGTCGAGCCGGGAGTTGTCTTGGATTGCTTACAGCTCGATCAAACTGGATCAACTCAATACCTCCAATGAGATTGAAACTGCCTTAAAGACAGTGAGCGATAACATACCCCGCGATCATTGGACTGGACTGACGCTCCACACGCTTCGGAATCCGCCGCGCCACGACATTCCTACATTCCTGGAACGAGCGGTCGTGCGGATCGCCAGGCCGGATCACTGATCGCTGTCACGTCGGGTGAAGAGTCGGGAGAGTCAGTGAGATTCAGTGAGGCAGCGTCTCCAGCGGACAACGAGAGAGAGGGGCGTAGTGCAACTTGAAGTATTACCGGGAGCGTTTGGAGCTTGACGACGGATTGGCGGCTCGAGCACACCTCGGTCGCCGACTAACAGACTAACAGGATCAGTGCGAGACAACTTGATACCTACAATGTCTGTCCCGCTATCGTTGGTTTCCTGGCATTGGGGTTGACTGCAATTGCAGCTGAGGACACTGTTACCTTCCCTACTGTATCAGAAGACAAGAAGCTACACTAGAGAATAGATGAATAGAGAGCTCGCGTCCTTGGCAGACTCGCCAACACTGATCCGCGCATCGTTGTTTGCCGTCACGTCGTCGTCATCGTTGCGCCCCTCTGCTCTCATACCCTCCTCCAACTGGTACCCCTTTAAACCCAATACCTCACTCAAGTAGTCTAGCCCAAGCCATGGGCAAGTTAGATAAAGGAGAGAGAAGAACCAAAGGACGCCAACCCCTTGCACCTTTAACAACCCTTCCGGCCTTAGTCACCCGACCCGGTGTCCTCCTTACCTAGATAGAGGCCTGGAGGGACACAAGGAGAAAGGAGAGAGGAGAGATGGAAGGCTACCTGCTTCGCGCTTCTGTTTGTTGTTGGAGTGATTGTATTTGGATGGGGGTATACGTAGGAAGGCGCACAGTGACACTGCGCCCCTCTGCTCTTGGCCTTTGACTCTCAACACCCTTCCCCCCCCCCCCCCCCTCCCCCTTTCTCCCGTAGACACATTGAGCTTTTGTTTTCTTGTTGTGCTCTCCCAAAACATCTTCTCAACAACAACGCCCAACCTTCCCTCCTCACTCCCCTTCTGAAGCGCCTTAAAGCGCAACCGAAATCTCCACTCCTCCCATCTTGCATATCTTGCAACTCTCTTCTGCGACACCTGCAATATCTGCGACATCTCCGAGAGTCGTGCAAATCACCCATCCGCCGCTCACCCATCAACCATTCGCACATCGCCCAGACCAAACTACTCTGTCTCAAAAAGATGACCACCGTCCCCGCCGACCCCTGTTTCCCCCATCCCCCTTCCCCCCTCCAGAACGAGTCACACGACCGCTCCCCTCCAAACCCTCGTCACTCACCCGCCTCTCCCGTGCCAACCCCGACTCCGAGTCCCGCAGGTTGGCCCGAGATCTCCCTCCCCAACAGCGCCCCGGCGTATACGTCAACGTTCCCCATCAATAGCGAGAACAGTGTTTCATACATCAAGGTCGAACACAACAGTCCGTCTGCCTGGTCCGAGCCCCGCCAGTCCCGAGACGTCCTCTACGCTGTGCCTTATCGTCACCCTGAGGAGTGGCACACCGCACACGCTGGTCACACCACGCACGCAGCACACCCAGCTCATCAGCAACACCAGCAACACCAGCAGCACCAACAGCACCAACAGCACCAGCAGCACCAGCAGCACCAGCAACACTCCTCAAACAATCCCCACTCGTACCAGCAGTACCAGGCTCACCCCACCCACAACATCCACCAGACGCCGCAGTACCAGTACTGGAGCGCCCCACCTTATCCCAACATGCCACAGCCGCACCAGCAGAACGAAGAGAAGCGGCGCCAAACTGAGATCCAGAAGCAGCGTCGCCACGTCTGGTGAGTCACTGCCAGCCCGTTCGCAAGCCGCTCGGATCCCCGCCACAAGCGACAGCGCTGACACACAGCCCCGTGTGTGACAAGCGGTTCAACCGTCCCAGCTCGCTCAACACGCATATGTCTGTACACACCGGTGCGAAACGTAATTTTTCCCATTTGCACGCTGACGCAAGCCTACCAGTGCCTGCGTGAAGGCTGCGGCCGTCGTTTCTCAGTCAGCTCCAACCTTCGTCGCCACGAACGCGTAAGTCTCACCTCACTCCTCCCCCCTTCCCCACCTCGGCTTCTTCTGCGTCTCTTATCTAACGTTTCACAGACTCACGACGCCCGTGCCCGGCCCCAGTCGGCTACGCCCGCCCGTCCCGCCCAGGCGTCAAGCTTCTCTGCCGGCTACTACTCCAGCGGGAACAACTACTACATGCAGCCTCAGTTCGACTACGCCGTCCCTTCGTCGGATCTCCGCGACTACGCCGTCGTCGGCCCCGGCGTGGCCAGTACGAGTGCCAACGGAAGCTCGTCGGCCATGAGCATCGGCGTTGCGCCGCCCCAGCGTCGCGAGTCAGCCCCCTCCTACTACCAGACTACCCCTGCGCCGTCGTCCACCCCCGCCCAGATGTTCCACGCCCACAAGTCGATGCCGACTTGAACGCCAAGACGTTGCTCAACCCGACCTATCCCAATGTTCATCACCATACCTGATTCCGAAGCATTTACCCAACGATCGATATCTTTCCATCTCTTCCGTCTTCTCGTTGAACACTTTCATCTCGGCTTGATTTTTACGAGTGACAATGCAAATATCATTAGAATTGTAATGTGGTTGCAGCTGAATTGGGTTGCACCAGGTGCCACGCTGCCACTGTTGAAGTGAGACATGAAGAGTATACAGAAAGTTAATACGAAACTACGGGTTTTATCTAATTTTTCCCGGAGCTGGGCCTACGGGTCATCCAACAGCCACAGCCAGGCCTGGAAAGGTTCGAGTGTAGTGGCAACCCGCTAAACATCCATGGCGCTTGTTGTCTGTGGTCCACTCACCACTTACTCCTTCCCAGATCGTGGAGTTACTGCACTCCTTTATTCACCAACATCTGTGCAACATTACCACCACATGGCCATGTCCACTTCGGCGTTGGGAACCTCCTTCCCTTCTTCCTCCTCGCCATCCACCCCAGTTCAACCTCTCCGCTCACGAAGATCGGTGATTCGAATCCTGGCAACTGAACACCGCACCTGGGTTGACCTGAATGACCAATGTTCCTTAACATACAGGGATCCCACGGAACGGGAGCACAGACTCTATGCTGCTATGCAGTGACTAGTTGTGAGGGGGCTAGCGAGTGTGTCAACAGTGACCCAATACTTGGATCCGTCGCACGCACCTTGTACATCAGTTGACTCACCCACTGCACAGACCTTCCTCCATAACACCTCCACCATCAACACACAATGTTTGTGCCCAGTCACGTCACTATTCACTATGACTTGTCGCACTTGATCATACACTCTTCTCCATTCACATCATGCGCCCCCGCTCCCAAGAACGGCACGGCCACGAGCTGCAAAGGGACCTCAACCCTACTAAGCGATATCTGGCCCGCCTCCGCCGTGGAGGATTCCACGTGACGAATATGAGTCTCGTCGTATGGACCGACGCTTCCCTCCTACTCCATCGTCCGACCAAAGATATGGGGATCGGTATCTACTGGGGCGAGGGGAGTTGGGCGAGTTCCATTCTGAGTAGGGAACGGCCGCCGCCAGGAGTGGTGACGAATTGCCACCAGGCTGAGTTCTATGTGAGTTTGACGGGCTGAAAGCTGACGGCGGAGGAAATGGAGCAGGGAGAGACTGGCAATGGAACAGGGCGAGATTGACGACAGGCGGTGATTCGCGCGATCGAGTTGCATCCTGATCCGAGGGTTAGACTTGAAGTTCGGACTGACTCGATGCATGCCATCCACCGTGAGTCATCATTGGAGGAAGGTGCCACAACTCGTCATGTCCAGCATCCTGGGAGATCCTGAAACACCAACGACAGACTTCCAGAACCACCAAGTCTGGAGTGCGCGTAACTGGCGTAAACGTCCCCATGGCAAAAAACTGGCCGTCAAGAGTCAACAGGACATCGTGCTGCTGAAACGTCTCGGCCGGGCTTTGAATGCCCTCACATGTCAAGTCTCAGTCACTCACGTGCGGGGCCACTCTACCCATCGGGGGAACAACAAGGCGGATGTACGTGGTCTGGTAAAGGGGTTAACACCAGGCTCTTGCTAAAGCCGCCGCGCGCGGTAACCTCATAATCGAGGTGTCGGACGACGAGATCGAAGTCATTGAGATTTCCGACGACGAGGACGAGGGCGAGGACGAAAGCGAGGAAGAAGACGGCGCCGTGCCCCCATCTGGCGCTGATGTGGAGATGGGTGAGGACCACGAGGTCATCGTGATCTCGGATTCGGACAAGGGATACGAGACCTGCGACGATGAGAACGACGACGGTGGTGACGACTCAGATGACGAGAGTGGCGACTCAGACGACGAGAGTGAAGAAGAACTTCATAATGCGCTTCGCTCCAAGCGCCGCCGTTTGGCTTAGGGGTGGATTGAGGACACCGTTGCGATGACTGGAGGGAGAATGACGACCGTTGTAACGTGTTGGCGGGAAATACCGTATTGAGATAGTTGTGAAATAGCTGTTTGCATGTTGGAACCGTAGATAAAATAGTACACGAGTAGCTCTGGTGATCTGGTGTAAGGATTTGCGCTGCGTGAGCAGAGGGCGTGGGAGTGTCGTGGAACGACCAAGCTCGGTACAGTATCTGTGTTTGTTTGGTTCCGCGGCTTTGTGTCGAGTCTCTTCTTCATTACTCCTTCTCTTTTCAACTCATCCCCCTCACTCTTCTCTCACTCCTCACTCGCTTCCCTCAAAGCCACCACCCGCTCCACGTCAATCTATATTCCCCTTGCGGCTGATCCTTTTTTTTCATTTCCCTCGCATCACTCTAGCTCCTCCATTTAGACGCGTCGCCACCACCTTGTCTCCTCATCACCACACCAAACTCCTCCCCTCTCTGCACACATCACGTTTTCCAGTGTTACTCCGCGTCACAGATTCTCTCATCTGGCATGCAGGTGTCTTGGAGTGGGGCAGGTTTCGCCGAGCACAATGTCGAAACCTACCTGCCGAGGACAAATGTTGAGGATTAAACAGGCTAATCCGGCCCGAGTGAGGGGAGTTGTCTGAGACTAGTTCGTGTGATCAATCAAAGTTTGACAGGAATGACAACTGCTCTGAAGATTGAGTGGTAAGTGTAGCTTGTCTGCAGCGGTAGCGTCGCCGCTAGAATCACCGATCGGCCGAAAATGTTCGCGCCCGCAGAACATGAACACTGTATCGCCACCTCTCCGCCGACCCGAATTTGCCGCTCACCTGAAATGGCCGCACATCATGCCTGCTCAAAATATAAAATCGGCGCACATCATGCTTGCTGAAAATATAAAATCGCCGCACCTTACCGAACCCCGAAATCGCCGCACGCCAGCTTACACTAGCAAGAGGCCGGACGCCGCACGGTCGTCACAGATAGGGAATGTGAGTAATCAGCTGAGTGCTGATTACGCATATTTGTAGGATGGGACGCGTCGGAGAGTAGATAAGAAGGGAGCCACAGCGGCCATCCCACCCAGACAACATTGACAGAACACTTTGATCGACACCTAGACCCATAGACGACTAGACGCACACATACACACGATCACACACCACACACCACCCCTGCCCCCCTCACACCACGCGACACCATGTCGTCACCACATACCAAGGAGTATGACGTTGAGGCAGCCCCAACCTCCCCCCCATCACCCACACCAACACTCTACCGCTCCCCGTCCACAATCTATCGCGAACGCGGCACAGTACCCGTCGAGCTCGTCAACGCTGTCTTAGAGAAGGGCGATGTGTTCGAAGTCGTCTTCGACGGACCAGATGACCCCCGAAACGCACAGAACTGGAGGTGAGCCTCCATCCCGAACGTGACTAACCTCAGCCTGGCCAAAAAGGTTTTCCAAACCGCCCTCATCACCCTCGCCACGCTGTGGGCGGGTATCGGCTCGGCGGTCCTCTCCGGCGCCGCACCTTCGATCAAGGCACATTTCGGGGTCTCGGCAGTCGTGGCGGACCTTGCGAACGGCCTGTTCGTGCTCGGTTTCGCTCTCGGACCACAGGTGTTTGGTCCCCTCTCAGAGGTACAAGGCCGCAAGTGGCCCCTAACCCTTGGGTTGTTCCTCGGTACCATGTTCAGCATCCAGTCCGCCGGCGCTGGAAATCTCGCCACATTACTCGTCGGACGCTTCCTGGGCGGCGTGTTCGGCGCTGCACCATACGCAATTGGAGGGGGATGGTTCCACGACGTCTACGACAGCATACACGTCCAAGCGGGCGTTTCGTTCTTCGCCGCCGCTACAGCTGGAGGTCCCGCTTTGGGACCGATCATCGGCGCCGGGCTTGCAAGCACGAGCGAGACATACGGATGGCGGTGGGCCGAGTGGTTCATGGCCGCGTATGGGCTTCTCGTAACCCTCCTCCTCGCGTTGTTTATGGACGAGGCGTACTCACCCGTTATCCTCAGCAAGGAGGCGAAGAGGCTCCGCCGCGAAACCAAGGTATGGGCATACCATTCCGAACTCGATACCATCTCCATCACGCCCCGCGACATCGTCCTCCGTTACGTCCTCCGCCCGATGCGCATGCTCGTCACCGAGCCACTCCTCCTCGTCGTCAGCACCTACATGAGTTTCGTGTACGCGCTCCTGTACATGCTTATGGCGGCTTTGCCCGTCATCTTCGGCGAGTATCGCGGAATGGGCCCCTTCGTGCTCACCACACCCCTCTTTGCCGCGTTTGTGGGTATCCTCGTCGGCGGTGCAATTATCATCCTCGACATGGTTCGGTATAAGCGTCGTCTGGCTGCAACGGGAGCGGAGAGCCTTCCTGAGGAACGTTTCCTCCCCATGGGTCTTGGGGCAGTCATGCTTCCCATCGGCCTATTATGGTTCGCATTCACTGGCCCGGCGCAAGTCGCGTCACCATGGTCCTCGATTATCGCCCTCGGTTTCAGCATGTGCGGCATGGTCCTCATCTTCGAGTGTGGGATTATCGTTCTTATTGACAATTACCGGTCGTTTGCCAACTCGGCCATCGCGGCCAACACCCTCACAAGGAGTATCTTTGGCGGTACTTTCCCCCTGTTTACCGCTGGTATGGTGCACAACCTCGGATACCAGGGGACGTGGAGTATGGCTCTGCTCGCCTTCATTTCTCTGGCGCTCGCACCGATCCCGCTCGTGTTCTACCACATCGGCCCAAGGCTACGAGCGATGAGCAAATTCAATCCTGATTTGTAGAGCATCTTGAATAGCCTACTGCATGTACAAGGGTATTATACTGTCAGATTCTTGCATGAGGTTTATGCAATGGCCTTGGACGAGAACAACTCTGCGAAGGAGTCGAACCACTGCAAATACGTAATGTTGCACAATGACGTATGCGGATGGAGCCAAACTTGCCACCCACTGCACAGCTCGGTGCCAAGTCTCACTTTCACACAAACTCACCATCTTCCTCACCACCATGTCCGACAACAAGAACAACAAGGGCACCTACGCCGCTGTAGCCCGCGGCACAGCCGACAACCAGCCCGAGGGCACGCTCGTTAACCTCGAAACCCAGCCGCCACCATGTAAGTCGTCTTCCCTCTTGAGCTGACCCCAGACACTCCTCAAGATGGTCCCTCCGCGCCTGGTCCCTCCGGTCCCTCAACTCAACCCCCCAACACCAATCCGATGCACCACACCGCGATGCACCACCACATCCAACGCACCCACCGCACCCCGCGCCAGACCGAGGAAGGCGTGCTCATCGTCGTCGCACACTCGCCCGAATACTATCTTGCCCTGTCGCGCGCGCGTAGGCGTTTCTGGGGCACGATGCTTTGGGCGCTGTTCATCTACTTCATTGCAGTGTGGGTATTGCTCCTCCCGTTTTGCGTCTAGTGGGTGAAAGCGGCTCACCCTAGGATGCTCGTCGGTGGCGGTATCGAGGACGCGTACCGCAACAACCACGGGAAGCACAGGAAGCATGACCCTGTCGTGTGGGCGAGCGAGTAGGCCTAGGCGTATACACGTCGGCGCAGTAAGAGCAGAGTGATTTACAGTGGAGAGGGCCGTGTAGAATTCTAGTGTAATATGCGATGTGTAGCTTGTCGCGCCTGATAGCCATGAGGGCGGACGAGGTCTGCCTGGGTCAACGGAACTCTTGAAGTGAGAATCATGCCAATGATCACAACACTTAACATCCCTTGTTCTCAATCTCCGAAACCCTACAACCACCCCTACACCCATGTAATACAACTAGAGCTTGGCCAAGCGCGGCCTCGACGAAGGCCTTGGCGAAGCCACAACACACTGGTCCTTGCGGTTCCAAATATCCGCATACTTGTCGAGACAGTGTTTCTCCCTCTCCCCCTCGCTCATCCCATCAAAGCGGTGCGGATCAAGCGCGGCACGGAGCCAAGCATCGTCGGCCTTAAGCGTCTTCTTCCCCAATGCGGCGAGGATCTGGGGAGCTAGAACCCCGGCACTCCCAGCCGCATGGGTAACCCAAGTCCCAACGAGCGCCCACAACGCGCCCCCCGAACCTTCCTTCATCCGACCACAAAGCGGCATCCCGTCCGGCGTCATGGTCATCAACCCCGCAAACGCGTGCGGGACATCATGTACGTCCATGGCTTTCCACCCGTCGCCCTTGGTGCTGCGCGGAATGACCACGCGCGGACCATTGAACGTGCGCGCCGTTTCGTCTGGCAGGACCGAAGCGCTGGCATCCATCCACCCGTCGAATTTCGGTTCCCATGCCGCCACGCCCGAGGCTTGGTTCTTGAGAGACGAGGGCTTGATGTGTACGGGCGGATGCGCGTAGGATCCCAGTCCGTCGCGTTCGCCGTGGTCCCGAGCATAGACGGTTTGGCCGGGGAATCGGACGAAGGGTGCAAACCGCCCCGGCTTGCGGAGGAGGTCTTCCTGCGGCGGCTGAGGGCGGGGTTCCCGCCGCTCACTAAACACGTACGGGTGAGCAACGGCTACCGCGGCCGCCTCGAGGGTGGGAAGGAGCTGGCCGCCCCAGGCGCCGGTACATACGGCCACATGGGCCGCACTTAATACCCGCGTACCGTTGGGAGTGGAGAGAGTAACCCGCCATCCCGCGTCGTTGGCGATGCGAGTGACGTTGCCATCGATCAGGGATGCGCCGTTATTCTTGGCCTTGAGGATGTTGGCTCTTGTTACGGTCTTGGCATCACATACCCCGTCGTTGGGGAAGTGGACTGCGCCCGCCGCGTCTTCTCTCACGAACGCCGGGGCGAGAGCGGACGCCTCCTCCAGCGTCAAGACTTCGGCTGCGAGTCCCAGAGAGTGGGCGAGAGTCGCGCGTGCTTCCATCGTGTGGATCGTCTCTCCGGGTCCAAGGGCGACTTCGAGCCCTCCGACTATGTCGAACCCATTTGGAATGCGCGTGTAATAGGCCACAGAGCGGCGGGCGAGTTCGGCCAGAGCGGGGATCGAGTTGATCTGAGCTACGACGCCCGGAGCATGGCCTGTCGAGCCGGGGATCGCGGCGATGTCTCTATCAACGACGGCGAGCGAGACGTGGGGCGACAGCATGGCGGCCAGCGTGGAGCCGGCGATGCCAGCGCCTACGATGACGACGTCGAATTCGGGCATGGTGGGTGTGGGCCCAGAGTGTTGGGTTGCGCTCTTATATTGAATCGCAGCGTTCCGACGCTCGCCGACACTTGCCGCGAGGCGAACGGGTATGGATGATGGACGGAGTCGCGAATCGCGTCTCCCACGCCTTCGCCTACCTACTTCGCCTGCAACCGGGTCTGGGTGGGCAGGGCCTCGGCCTGCCGCGATGGAATGAGGAGTGGGCAACAACATCAGGTGACCAGGTGACTGCCAATCCAGGCACCGCCGGCCTGCGTGAGTTGCGTTGCCGAACTTGTGGCTTGATCTCCATTGAGGGCATTCCGGCTCGGGAGTGGCTTATCGGCGGAGATCGAGCGGGTTGCCTCTCTCGCCAGGAAGGAATGCTAAGACGCGGTTGGACCGGGGCCAAGCACAGAAGAAGGGGATGACCTTTTGATGAAAGCTGGCAGACGAACAACGACAGGTCCTGGACAGACTCCTCAAACTGGCCAAACGCGATACCATAACTGTGACATCGTGGCTCTGTTATTTACAATTATGACAGGGGGAATCTAACATGCGAGTCGGAAAAGCAGTCTGTGGGCGGGCTCTAGAGCGTGGTCGGGACCTTGTCCGCGCCCTTGAAGCGCGCGTAGAACGACTTGCCAGCGAAGAAGTCGCCATTCTTCATCCCAACCACCATGCCGGGTGCGCCGACCTCACCAAACCACGGCAGGACGAGCACGCCCGCACCACCAGGAGGACCGAGGGTCACGATAGACGACAAGTCAAACTTGGCGGGCTGATACTCAGACGGAACCTTGTCCTTGATCTCGGCGGCGAGGATCTTGGCGAGTGCCGTACCCTCTGCTGCAGCGGAAACGAGCGTCTTCCAGGCTGGGACGGAGGCGACGTCGCCGAGCGCGTACGCCTCCTTAAGGGTGGTGGAGAGGACGCGGAAGTGGGCGTCGACGGCGATGTGTCCCGAAGGCGTGAGAGCGCTGGGGTCGGCCGCCTTGATCAGGTCAGAGTTGGGGATGTTGCCGGTCGACATGAAGACGAAGTCGGCTTCAACGGATCCACCAGAAACGAGGGGAAGGCTCTCGACCTTGGGCAGGGGGCCAGGAACAAGAGGCGCGCCATTGGGACCGGAAGCGACACGGTCATCAAAGACGAGCTTAACGCCACGCTTGTGCAGCTGGCTCTCGAGCGAGGTCGACACGCGGGGAGCGGTAGGCTGGGGAACGTAGTTCCTTGGGTCGGGGGTAGCGTTGCTCTTCTCTCCTGGATGAAGGAGACCAGACTGGCCATGGACGATAGTGAGTTGTTTCTCGGGATACAGAGCGTTGATCTCGCCCGCGACCTCAACGCCAACAGTCCCTCCACCGACAACCACAATCGACGAAGCAGCCTTGATCTCGGCCTGCATCTTGCGCAGGAGGCTCTTGTACTCGTCCATGCTCGATCCTGTAACCGGCCGCATTGGAGGCGGCTGCGACGCGCCTGTAGCGAGAACGACCTTGTCAAACGCCAACTCGGTCGATCCCTCAAAGGCGCGCTCGAGGGTCAGAGAGGTGGGGCCGAGCGCGACGACGTTGTTGGTGAGGACGACGTGGCGCGAACCGGACGGGAAGACTGTGTCTTGAGTGATGCGGGCGAGGAGGTTCTTGTCCTCCCATCCTGGGGTCAGGTGGATTGATGGCGAAACTTACCGGGCACGACGAGGGCACGGACAATGGTCGGCATGTGCACGACGAACTCGGAGCGCTCGATCAGGACGATACGGTGGGTCGGAGGGAGGCTGGGCGCGAGCGAGTTGGCGAGCGTGTGCCCTGCGGCGGAGGCTGGGGTTAGAAGAGTTAAAAGGGGGGGACGTACCGCCGACAATGACAATGTTCTTGAGCTCGGGCTGGGCGACGGTCATGGCGGTGGTGGGGGGGTTGGGAGGCTGGTAGGGAGGTTAGGTTGAGCTGTGGAGCTGTGACGGCTGGGTGTGAGGGAGAAAGTCGTAATGTACCGAGTGGTTCTTATATACACAGAAGTCTTAACGCGGGAACGTGGTGTTGTGACCCGACGTGATGGTGAGAACCTGCCTGACCCGGGCTTGCTTTGTCAGTTCAAGGTAGTCGCAAGCTGGGTATCAGGGCTGCAAAGTTGATCATCCCGAAGAGATAAAAAATAGTAGGCCGACTTCCGACGGAAAGGCCACGTGGTGCTTCACCACGGCTTGGCAATGCCCGTGTGTAGTCATGACACGTCATACAAGCTCTTCTGGCATGTTCACCAGGATATGACCACCAGCCAAAATATGGTGGTCATGAATAACACCTTGTCTAGATTTGGTGACTATGGCTGAGAGATGAGCCGCTCCGGCGGAGGGGTACTGGTATTTGCCACTTGCAACCTGAACGTCTGGGCGCATGAGCCGTCGTCGCATGACCGCCCAGATATCATATCTGGCCAAGTGGTACGACGATCGTTCCGTCGGAAGTACAATGAGGAGGGAGTGGGGCAGACCATTGTAAAGCGTAATGACGGCGGGCCCAAATCCACGTGATGGTGGAGGTGGAGGTGGGCAATGCAATGACATCACCTGCCCACTCTCCACTCCACCTCCATCCTCGTCCTCATCCTCATCCTCACCCTCACTCACAATGGAACCCCTCCAGTTCTACACGGTCAACGCGTTCGCCAACTCGCCCCACTCGGGCTCCCAGGCCGCTGTCGTCCTTTTTCCCGCCAACGACCCGCGGTGGGACGACGAGACTTACCTCCAAGCAGTGGCAGGGGACTTTGCGTGGCCCGCAACAGTCTACCTTTCACCCCTAGGCGATGACTATGCGATAAGGTGGTTCACCAAGGCTGGAGTATGTCCATATATGGGTTAGCTGATGGAAGGAACTGCCACTCTGCGGACATGGGACTTGCGCGGCCGCCGCTGTAGTCTTTTCACTCCGGGGTGGGGATAAGATCAATTTCGAGCATCCGAAGCAGGGCCCGCTTTCCGCCAGTTTAGAGGGCGAGGTTGAGGGAGGTCTGCGGATCGGAATTTCCCTCCCCATTACACCCACCACCGTTTCACCGGACGAGAGGCAGGATTTACGCAAGGACCTCAGCTCGTCGACGGGGCTCGAGGCGTCGGATGTCATCCGTGTGGCCAAGTATGATTGGGGAGGGAAGAGTGCGGTCGTGCAGCTCGATCCGGAAACTGAACTTGCGGGCCTGCATGTTGATCCGAAGGCTTTGGTGAGTGGGCGGGGGAGAAGTGGGGAGGATGCCAAGGGAGCGGCTGCGATTCAGGCAACCTGAATGTTGCATCCTTGCCCCAACTTGATCCCACCAGCTTACACCAGGGCGCACACTACACCGTCACGATCCTAACCCAAGCTATCGGCGTCAAGGACGGCATGGTCCAGATCCGCAGCCGGGTCTTCATCCCCTCCGTCGGCCTGGACGAGGACACTGTCGTGAGCCCCCCCTCCTCTCCTTCCTAGACTATTCTGACCTGACTTCAGACCGGCTCGGCCCATTCCGTCCTAACGGGATACTACCTCTCCACTGATGGAGGCGGAAGGAACGCCACTGAGGCACTGATGCGTGACCCCAACGAAGACGGAGACGTGGACTGCAGCAAACCGAGCACTGTCATCCTCGACGGCCAGCAGCTCAGCCCACGCGGTGGGAGTATTCGCTGCTCCCTGGTCAATGGGCGGGCCTGGCTCGTGGGAAAGGCGTACGTTACGGGTTCGGGGACGCTCTCGGTTTTCCAGTGAGGTCGGCTAGGTCGGGGCTCGAGTGGGTCAGGTTGGTGTTGAGAAAGATCTGGGCAATGTGCTCAAGGGGCAGGGTAGGGTTAGCAAAGTATAATGTTATGAAGCAGATCCAGCCGTGGCCGCTCGGTTCCTCTTAAAGAACCCACGATGCAGCGTCTGATCCTGCGAATATACTGCTGGAGAGGACATGGCAGATCGACTGGCGCCCTGGCGCCCTAGTTTGTCCGTCGACTCAACTGTACATCTGCTTCAACTCCCTTGGCACATCCCAGTTCCCACCTCTCTCGCTGAATTGGCCACTGAATCAATGTCCCATACTCAACCCCACCACCCTCACCCTCAACGGCATACACGGCATGTCACGCATCACCCGATTGCTCGAGCTGTTATCATCTCTGGACAAACACGTGCACAGCCCACAGATAGGGGGATAAGATTTAACGCTTTACCTCCCGTACCCCATCTAAACTGTTACAGTGCACGTACATACGCGCGTGACGGATGACGCAGAAACATTCGAACGAAAGGAACGTGCGCAAAAAATGTATAACCTATAAACCTAGGCAGTGTAACGCGATCTACAACGAGGGTTACGCAGGCATACGAGGCTTGTTCGGAGCAATTCAACAGCCAGGTACAACTCTAGCTAAGCTCGGAAATTCCAATCTCCAATATGCTCAAACCCTCAACCATCAACCAGCCGTCATACCCGGCTGCCTGCAATATGGCCCACACTAACCTGATTAATGGATTCAGCTCTGCTCCAACTAGATACACGACGCGTTTTTTCTGTGCATGCCGCGCTGGACGGGGCCCGATCCCTGAGGGCTGCATGCCTGTTCAAACTTAAGAAGCGCCACGGGCTGCATGCCTGTTCAGACTTAAGAAAGCGCCACGGGCTGCATGCCTGTTCAAACTTGAAGAAGGCGCCACCGCCATCTGGGGAATGGTGCCTGCGTCGTACTGTCATGGATGGTGGTGCAGCTCCGAAGCCGCACGTAAAGGAGATACGTCCTATAGCTCCTGCAGGGCTCCGTCATCGCCGCTTGTCAGCCCCTAAATACTTCCTTGCCAGAAAAGAAGGCATCGGTTGCGCCGCCACTCTAGCCGTGCGGAACGTTCCAACCCGGACGCCACTATTTCGATGGACAGGCGTGCGGGATCGTTTCCGTCCTAGCTCGGCAACACCGGCTTCCGCTCATGCTTGTGTTCTACAGATCTTCCAGTGTTATGAATTGTACTGTTTGTACATGAATGTTTGGACCACTCTTACTTGCTTGATGTAGATATTTGGGTCGCGGCAGCAGACACTAACATGACCCGCCCCGCCCGTGGGAACAGCTTCCCGAATGACGGGGAGGGCAGGCACAAAAGCTCCAGAACTGACATACCTTGGTCTCGAGGTGTCGGTCCCCAGCCAACCCCACCGAGGAAACCATAGACCAGTGCGCTCATGTACTCTGACATGTCCCAATTCCCTGCTCAATTCAAGCAGTATAGAACAATGGGACGCAGAAGAGTACGTAGATCGACGCCGGCGCTCAATTCATGTAGCGTGATGTGGCTGCGGGTGCGGCGTAGCGGGGAGACCGGGGCCGGCGGGGGGTGGCCGATTAATAGTTATTTTTGTAATGGATCCTAACTACTTTGCAGAGTACCAAACCTTGTTTGATGTAGGAATTCAGGGCATGGACACACTTTGTGGGACCTGGTTTGATCGCTCAAACCACCCTCCCACCCTGACATGTCAGTCAGTCCTCTACACCCACTTTGCTCTTTCTGCTCTCAATGTAGAGGAGAGTACGCAGCCATCAATACAGGTATTCTTACGATTGACCTACATTGTATTACCCTAACTGCGCTATGGATAGAAAAGATTATTGAGAGCATGTGAGCCTGTGAGGTCAGGTCTGGTTCTCCTTCTGTTCGGTACTAGTTACTGGGTGGCGTCTCTCCTTGACAACGACCATTTCGTTGACCCTCTTGACCCTCTTGACCCTCTGAGATTTCACCCTGCAGGCAAAAATACAGGCCTAGACTGTGTGGGACCTACTTGGCAAGTACTAATTGCCCTTTGGGGTCTCCCGTCCTTTCTAATGCACACTGCACACTATTACACTCTGTGGTTAGTACTCTGTCCTTGCACCTTGCTCCTCCCTCCTTGCTACTCCTTCCTTGCTCCTCCCTCCTTACTCATCCCTCCTCCTCGTCTCCTCTCTTCCTCCTCATCCTCTCTCAACAAGCAAGCTCCAGTTCCTCGGATCCTCACCTCCGAATCGCCCTCTCTTGCTTGCAGCTGCTCAATTCAACTGGTTGAGTTGAATTGCTGTTGGGCCCAACTAGACTTTGTTCTGCGAGCCACACCTGCCCGGCCAGCCCGACACACCGACACTTTTGAGCCAGGCTCATGACTCACTTTACCCATTCAACCTAACCTCAATCCACACTCTCCACTCTCCCACTCCAACCAAACCCCCGGTAACACCCCGTTACACTCCCTCATCCCCGTTTCGTCGCCGTAACCCATCCGTCGCCGACCACTCCCTCGACACCCGCCCGACCAAGGCCCCCGATCGGCAGGTCCCGCACTCTTGCGGCTGACCCTCACCTTGCCTCTCCTACGCGCCTCCACCTTCCCCGCCGTCACATCCTCCCTTCGCCGTCCACTCGACTCACGCGATCGCAAGTACCGAGGTACACTGGTGAGTGACAAGAGGACGAGGAGGATAGCCAAGGGCAGTCCGCCAGCTTGGCGAGCTGGAGGACTGAGTAGGGAGTGGGGGCTTGAATCCGCGAGCTTTAGCGAGCTACCGCTGCGAGCGCTGCGAGCTACAGGGGAGTGGGTGGGCGGGCAGAACACCTCGCGTGTGCATGTACGTCCATGCACACTGACTGCCGCTCATAGCAATCATGGTCGCTTGCAGATCCCCTCTCCGCCAGCGCCTCCCAGGCACCTGGTGCTATCCCGGGCGCTAGCTACCGCCATAACACCCGCTCGTGCTCTGGGCCGCCCCGGAAGCGACTGCCTTCACTGTCCAAGGGGTGATTGCGCCTCTGGCTCCCTTTGGACACGGACCATGGAGTTGGGGGAGAGCCTCCTGCATCAAGTGCAGGTCCCTCCCCCGAAGTCACGCCACCGTCTGTGCGCGGGAGAGGCTCATCACTCTCGCACGCATGAGCTGTCTTCACGAAGAGCTGCTTGCCTTACTCTGTTGTTGCTGGACCGCCCATTCCGTTGATTTCCTGATTGATGTTGACCCAACAGCAGTTGTTGAGCCCGTCTTGCATCTCCCGCACCCCGCTGCAGCAATTTCCAACAGCGGCAACGCATAGGTTAGTCGCACTACTCTCGGCGTCGTGACGGGGGCTGATCCGGAGCAGACTCGGAGGAGCTACGTCGGCGGTTGTCACCGATCGTTCAATTCGACACTCGATGCCATCCCGCTTCCCTCTCGCTTTCACATTGTCATCTTTCGATGCTCGCCGCTAGTCGCCAGCAACCACACGACGCTCCTCATCTCCTTCCGTCGAGCCGCGTGGACTCACCAACCTCACCGTTGGGATCCCGGTTCCCCATGTCACTTGCCGACCGGGCGGCAGTGGCGCAGCCGGCGGTGGCACCGGTGACACAAGCGCATGGGCTTGCCCCACCGCCTGTGCCCCCACGTCGTCGGAAACTGTTCCAACGACGAGACCGGACACCCGAACCCGAGCCCCTCAAGCTCGCCCCCCTTACTTCCCCCACATCCGCACAATCATCACCCCAGTCCCAATGCTCCCCATCTGAACCACAACTATCCGCGCGATCCAGACTTCGGAGTCTCTTCAACCCCGAGTCCAAGTCCCCGACAGATGCCGCGCGGCAGTCGGGACATAACTTGCCGTCCGCCATGCGGTCTACGTCGCCGGCCTCTCATATCCCTCCCACAAATCTCGAGAGACAATCGTCTCGCCCTGGATCGCGCGCCGGCTCTCGTCGCGGCTCGTTCAAAGCTCCCGCGTCCTCCTCGCGTGTCCGCCTCGACCTGCCCGAGTCACCGCCCCCGTTGCCGCCGCGCACAAGCCGGCACCTCCGACACATGGGCAATCTGCAACTCGGTTCGCGTAGCACACCGGATCTTGGTGCTGCGAGGCGCGCACAGCAGCAGCGCAGCAAGGCCGCGGCTGCAGAGAATGGGGCAGAGACGACGGGGAAGAAGCGTGGGAGAGTCTCGCTCGGCATGCTCTTCCAATCCAGACATCGGTCAGTCTCGACACCAGTTGCCAAGCCGGAGGACGAGCAGGAGGAGCTTCCACAACCCCCTCCACTTGCGGCACCCGCGCCGGCAGCAAAGTCGGCACCAACAACTCCCATCACGCCCACATTTAGGTGCCCAAGCTGTGAGGCATTGGACGTCACCACTCCTCGAGCAGTATCGCGCCGGCCATCAAATGGTGCAGGACATGGTCGTCAACTGTCACGCGGGCCGTTACACTCGACGGTACGCACTGGTGACACTTTCCCGGCACGCGGCCCACCTAACGCACTCTACAACAGCGTGTACAGGTACGGGCATTCCGCGAGTATGACGTCGATGCACGGCTCACATCCGCCTCTCGGCATGAGCTTGTCACAAACAAGTCTCATTCACTCACGCAGCAGTCTGCACAACCTCTCGCACACCAGCTTGCATAACAGCTCGCGTACCAGCTTGCACAACAACAACTCGCGCACCAACCTTGGCTTGGGCTATGCGAGCACGCACCCCTACAACGCCTCGAAAGCTAGTCTTTCTCTCTCACAGACGTCTCTCATCCTCCCTGACAATGGCCGCAACCAGCTGCTCTCCAAAGACCACTACCACTTGCGCTTCGCCGCGACGTACATCATCAACCTCATCGCGCCGTCGTTGCGCGCTGCCAACTTCCAGAAGTCGGAGCGCAACATGGAGATCAAACGGATCACCGAAGATCGGCTTGCGATGCTCCAGCGGATGGAGAGAACGTGGGGCAGCTCATGGTCTGAGGCCGCAGCAGATCTGCTCAACGACACCCCTTCGGACCTGCCGCTCGAGGCGCAAGAGGCCAAGCTAAGAGCGTGCAACATCACTGCGACCGCAAAGGCACGCGAGCGAAAGGTGTTTGTGAACGCGCTCGCCGACGGAATCATCTTTTGCTTCCTTTTTAACCGCCTCTTCCACATGCAACCGTCCCGCATCCAGCGCGTCAAGGTGCCCAAGGACGAGACGCGTATCAAGGCCAACCTCGATCGCTTCCTGTCGTCGTGCCGCGAAGTCGGTGTGCCCGAGAGCGAGATGTTTGGAATCGGCGATCTCGACGAGCACTCGCCAGAAGGCCTGGCGCTTGTCGCGCGCACCGTCCTCGTCCTTGCGCAGATGTCCGGCCCCACAAATGTCCCACGCGTGCGCATTGGCCTCCGCTTGTCCTCAAAGTCGGAGACTTCACAGTCGACCCCGATGGCTCAGTCTCCAAGTCACTCCGGAACCACCTCCACTACGCCGTCGCAAAGATCGTCTGGCGTTACATGCGTCGCTCCGCGGACACTCAGCGACCGCTTGCAGCGCAGCGGGTCGAGTGACCTCCTTGACCGGCTCCACACTGAGAACGGTACCTCCAGCGGCACGTTGGTCTCGACCACGACTGCTACAGCAGGGAGGACGGCAACTAACAACGAGGGCTTTGTGCAGAACATCTCGACAACCGCCAACCCCCCATTGTCTCCAGTCGGCGCGGCTGTGAGCGTTCCACCAATACCCGCTCTCCCCGACGTCCTGCCCCAGGCCTCCAATGCTCCCCCCATCCCTACCATTTCTACCCCGATGCCTGCGCCGGTGCCCGTGGCGTCTACTGCCAGACCACAGCTCATGCGCGCAGGCAACCGTGTGCAGGTCTCGTTCGCGTCTGACTCGAGTTCTCCGCGTGTTTCCAGCTACGAGTGGAACAGCAGCGTCTCGTCCGCGCACTCGTCCTCGTACCTCACGCCGCTTCAGGAACGCAGCCCGCCTCACGGTGTCAGCGACCGCATGCCACATGAGCGCACGCCACCCGAACGCAGCCAGCTGCAGGAGCGTGAGAGGACGCCCAGCCTCGTCAGTGCAAGCTCTCATGTCCCCTCGTCGTACTCTCGCTCCAGCATGAGCGCCAGTGGTTTCAACGGGTCGGGGGCCAACATGATTGGCGAGGATTTCCATCACGCTCTCGATGAGGCGACCATCGTTGACTCGTCGTTGCAACCAGAGTCGTCGACGTCGTGCAACTCGCCCGAGGCGCGCAATGTGTCTGAACACACGCTGCAGGAGGCAAGACGGAAGATCATCGGCACCTTGCTCTCGAGCACTGAGGACCTGTCCCTGGCGAACCACATCCAGGACGACGCACGTGGCTTCGCACTGTCACAGTCCCTCGCAGCGCTCGAAGGCGCGGTTCGCCCTCCTCTCAACCCGAGACGATCAGATAGCCCGCGGTTACGCCCCGTCTCGCGTGCCGCGCGCACTCAGAGCACTGAGCTGGAGCAGCGTGTTGGTGATGAAGCTGCGCATATGCCATTGCGACCAATGAGCGAGCTCCCGCCTCGTCCTCGCATTAGGCGGCTAAGCGTGAACGGCAAGATCTATGTCCCAAGGCGTCCGCAATCGCCAGCGTCTCCGAGCCTCTCGATGCACGGCGGCATGGTGCAGTCACCTGATGCGCTCGTAGACTCGGGTGCAGAGTTTGGCGTGTCCCGGATCATGACCAAGGACATGACCAAGGAGAAGCGCCGGCGCTCAGCCGACTGCGCCCCACCCGGAATCACGTCTGGCCGCATCATGAACTTGAACAACCACTCCATGGTCAATCTTCCCAGCCGCCGCACGCCGACGCTCAGCCACAACAATAACAACAGCCGCGACAGCATGGTCCACGGCTCGCTGCAGGTTCTCGAGTTTAACAACTCGGAAGGACACGAGAGCATGCGGTACCAGTTGGGTAACTGCATTGGGCGTGGCCAGTTCGGCTCGGTATACCGCTCGCTCAACCTCTCGACGGGCCAGATGGTTGCCATTAAGCGCATTCGACTTTCTGGCGTCAAGGAGAAGGAGGTGCGCGACGTCATGCGCGAGGTCGAAGTGCTGCAGCGCCTCTCGCATCCGGGGATTGTCAAGTACGAGGGCATGTCGCGAGACGACCAGTTCCTGAACATTGTGCTCGAGTTTGTCGAGAACGGCTCGCTCGGGCAGACGCTCAAGGCGTTTGGCAAGTTTAATGAGCGCCTCGTCGCGTCGTACGTTGCCAAGATCCTCGAGGGTTTGCACTATTTGCACTCGCAGGGTGTTGTGCACTGCGATCTCAAAGCGGCCAACATTCTCTCGACGAAGAATGGCAACATCAAGCTGTCCGACTTTGGCGTGTCGCTCAACATGCGCGCTGTCGAGAACTTTGCCGAGCGCGCGAGCATCGGGCGAACTGTTCTCAAGAACGAGATTGCGGGAACGCCAAACTGGATGGCGCCCGAGGTCATCAAGCTCTCGGGCGCGTCGCCCGCGTCGGACATCTGGTCGCTCGGATGCACGATCATCGAGCTCATCACTGGCAAGCCACCTTACTCGGACGTGCCGAACAGCATGACTGTACTGTTCCGCATTGTCGAGGACCCAATGCCGCCAATGCCCGAGACGTCGCTCGAGCTGCAAGATTTCCTCAAGCTCTGCTTTGTCAAGGAGCCTGCTCTGCGCCCTACGGCAGCGATGCTGTTCGAGCACGAGTGGGTCCGCGCTGGGCGCGGCGACCTCCTGGTTCGCCCGCAGGACTCGCTGCCGTTCCTGCGCAGACTGAGCCAGGAGCCAGCCCACCACAGGATAGAGTCACAGCGCGTCTTCTCGAGTAACGCGCAGGCAGGCGCGCCATCTGCTGCGGCATCGATGATCGACTTGGGCGACACGGCTCATTTGGCGCAGATGAGCATGGTCAGCTTGCACTCGCACGTCGTGCATCATAAGGACGATCGGGAAGGCAGTCCCGAGGCAGTTTCGAGCGGCAAGGCACACGCACTCGTCAAAACATCGTTCGCCAAGCCCATCACCTGCCACGTCTGCCTCCAGTGCCTCAAGAAGCAGGCGCTTTTGTGTCAGACCTGCGGCCTTATCACGCACACCAAGTGTGCTGCGCGCGCGCACCCCAAGTGCGACGTACGTGAACAGCTCGCCCTCCTTGCGCACCACCAGGACTGGAGCGTACCCACTGGCGAGTCATCGCCAGACCAGCCAACGGGTTTGGGCATCTCGTCGTTGCCAGCCCGCCTCTTCTCGCGGAACAAGAGCAAGAGCTCGCTCGTCGTTCCGTCCAACAGCTCGTTCGACTCGCGCCGCCGCTATTCGAGCGGAGGGAGCACGCCTGGCCACAACTCGCCAGGCGTCGAGCCCGCCTCTCTCCGCTCCCGCCTCAGCGACCACTCGGACGAGACGGGCACGGGGCCACGGCACCCCAACCCTTCCACGTCGCTGCTCCGCATCGACGAGGACGCGACGTACGACCGCCCGGTCATTCGCGTCAACGCGCCAGAGGACCGCAAGATGCCCGCGCCAGTCGAGAACCCCGGCAAACGCCGCTCCGTGCGCGGAGAAAAGAAGGGCGACTGTGTCGTGCAGTAGTCTGTTTTGTGCTTTTAGTTTTAGCACCCCTAGTCGGGGCGGGAAACACATGCATACCTGCCTCGTGAACTGCGGCGGAGTAGAGCTGTGGCGGAGAAACTCCCCTCCGCCATAGTACGAGTTGAGTATGAACTGTGCTGGTTGGAGTACATATGTGCGTTGCAGATGGTGCGCACCAAAGATGACGAGACAAGGTGTGCCTCGTCCATCCAAACGAATCTGGCAGGAAGGTGCGGAAAACGTTGCTCTAGTTGGCCTTGTTGGGTGTGCTGGGTACTGTACGGGGAAGGTGAACGTTGGTGCAGTTGGGTGGGAGTGGCTTGTGTGTGTAGAAGTGAATTTCTGAGGCTCAACTAGTGATCTCCCCTTGAACTGCTCGAGAAGACGTCTGCCCGTCTGGAGGAGGATGAGGTGGTAGATAATCACGAGGTTGAAGCCCGGAGACTGCTGTTCAAACCACGGCTCAAAGGCGTCCCTTGGGAGATTAAACACGCCATCGGGCGCAGCATCGTAGAGGATATTCAAGACGTGGAATAAAAGGGAAGAAGTATTGAGGGGAAGGAGTATTGATTGGAAGGAGGAATGAAGAATGGGAAGAAGGGGTGTAGAAGGGGAGGAGTTGAAGTCCAGGCAAGAGCTGGAGTGCTTGTGTGGTCTGGGGACGGGAAAGTGTTCCTGAAGAGCAGATTGGGATGATGGGAAGGAAGAAGAGGTTGAGAACAAGTTGAGAAATGGAGTATTGGATGAAAGAGAATTAGAGATGGAGGACGATCTGTATATATCTCATACAATATGGTGAGGGAAGGTTGACCTCGACTGTCCCACGCATAGATT
The DNA here is from genome assembly GCF_030864355.1 of Cutaneotrichosporon cavernicola. Lineage (NCBI taxonomy): Eukaryota > Fungi > Basidiomycota > Tremellomycetes > Trichosporonales > Trichosporonaceae > Cutaneotrichosporon > Cutaneotrichosporon cavernicola. The sequence continues at coordinate 278,483 of NC_083400.1, read as the reverse complement.
CTCCAACACTTTGCAACGATGACAACTAGCATGACGCTGATTGCGAACACTATATTGAGACTGGGGTCCGTCTGCTGTCACTTGATTAGGGAGCCCACCAACGAGCCGGCGCCTGGGGCCACGTCTCGATCTCGTACTGCTCGGCGCCAATCATGAGGCGATAGTCATGGTGTGACACGAGTGTGAGTGACTGTTCCAGCTCGGCGGCCGGGATGTGTGGCGGAAGGCCCATGGCCGACGAGCGGTGCTGGCGAGCGCGCACAAGGTTGACGATACGCGCCTTGAGCGTCTTGGGCTCGAGGTAGTGGTCAGTGCCGATGATGTGGTGGTCGATCTCGTGCAGTCCCACGAGGGTGTAGGTGTTATACACGCCTGACGCGACGACGGTGGCGAGCGAGTCGAAAAAGTCCTCCCCGGGACTCGTGAGGTTCATGATACGTGCGGTGACGGGCGGGTCGTCGTCGCCCGGATAATACAAGTGGCGATGGAGGGCGCCACCAATAGGGAGCATGGAGAAGATGAGGACGGCGGCGTTATTGTGCCGCTCACCGGCCGAGCCGACGGGGAAGTGTGCTCCACGATAGGCGAGGTCGAGGAGGATGTTGATGACGTGTTTCTTGGGCTTGGCAACCAACGAGGCCGTGAGCATGTCCTGGCCGAGTCTGCAACTCAGCGAGAGTGGCGAGAGGACGAGCAGATCGACAGCGGTGAGGTTGGGTGATGCGCGCCACAGCCCGCCACTGATGAGGCGGCGGAGGACGCGGGGACGGCCTTCATGCACAATCGTCTCCCACTGGAAGCTGGGGAGACGGACCGTGCTGTCCATAATGTCCGTGTGGGCGAGGCGGCGCTTCCAGTGCTTGTTATCCGACGACATGGGCTTACCGGGGAGCTTGTCACCTGCGGGAGTGAGGAGTGCGAAGAGCGAGGTTCTGCCCTTGTCGTAGCACGTGGCCGAGCCCCACTGGGCCACGACGACGTGTCCGAACAATATATCGTCGGCCAGACCTCTAGCGGTACGCGACACCTCGCGGAAGGTGAGCTTGACGTCATGGGGCGCGAGTGCGATCAAGCGCTTCAGGATGCTGGGATGGGCCGTCGTGTCCAGCACACCCGCGTCGGCATTGAGAGCGAGGACGCCCTTCATCGGCGTCGGAGGGTCGACAGTCAATGTAACAGTCATGGTATGGTGGAGTGATAGAGTGAGTGTGATGGAAAGTTGGTGGGAGGCGGAGCACTGTTTATCTACACGGGCTGCGTATGGGTCTGCCGAGTGCGACTCGAGCCCCGTGGAGGGCGGTAAGGGGGGTGTCTCGGATCTTGCGTGTCTGCCTGTTAGTGCCATGGCGTCGGTGGCGTTGAATGCTGGTACGAATGAGGGGTGACACAGTGGGAGCGGCGACGCGACTGCCAACTCTGGTACTAACACATCAGAAGCATTCCGCCCATTCAACCTGTTGAAATACCAAATCTCTAACTGAGACCCAACTCAACAAATCCACTCCGTCCCATCTCCGAGGAAAGACACTATCGGTGGTGGTGTGTCCGGGCTGCTGGGGACGCGGCTCGCGGCCCTCATTCAAGCACTCTGTTGTCGTGGGAGAGACACACATGACATGGGCGGTCGCACGTCTTTCAAGTGCCGCAGGACACCACTCGGGTGATGCGGGTGACCAGTGTCGGCGTCAGTGGCTGAGTATTTCAGCTCTCAGAGTCGGATTGAATCTTTTGCCACTCACATGACTGACCTGATCAAGTCTTGTTTGAAAACTGAAAAGGAATCGATTGGGGATGAGAGGAATTCAAAACGCGTCCGAGATTGTCCTTGCGTCATCTAACACGGTCAATTCAGTCACGGCCTCATCCGAACCACCCCCCAACCCTGGAATGTCTGGAATACAGCTTGGAGGCACCTACAATTCATACTACTCATAATCGCTAAACTGCTTACATACATATCCTTACTCCTGCTCGTTGACCCACACCGCGGCCGCGCCCATGCCGAGACCGATGCACATCGACGTGACCAGGATCTTGCCGTGCGTACGTTTGATAGCGTTGAGGCCCGTGGCGACCTGGCGAGCGCCGGTACAGCCGAGGGGATGTCCAAACGCAATGGAGCCGCCGTTGACATTGACTTTCTTGGGGTCGAGGCCGAGCTTCTTGACGCAGTAGACCATCATGGACGAGAACGCTTCGTTGATCTCAAACATGTCGACGTCCTCGATGGTGAGCCCGGTACGCTTGAGGATGGCGGGAATGGCGATGGACGGTCCGATGCCCATGATGCGTGGGGCGAGACCGATCGACGTGGTTGCGACGTGCTTTGCGAGGATAGGGAGACCCAATTCCTCTGCCCGCCGACGCGTCATGAGCAGCACATAGGCGCCGCCGTCTGTGATCTGCGAAGCGTTCCCGCCAGTGGTCTGCGAGGGCGGCCACTGGGCGAACGCGCCGCGCAGCTTGGCGAGTTTCTCGGGCGTCGTGCCGGGGCGGATACCATCGTCCTTGACGACGACGGTACCGTTGATCGTAACAGGAGCGATCTCGTCTGCGAAGATGCCAGAGTTCTGCGCCGCCTCGGCGCGGTTATGCGACTGCGCAGCCCACGCGTCCATCTCCTCGCGCGAGATGTGGAACTCGCCTGCGACCTGTTCGGATGTCCAGCCCATGGGCTTTGCGCAGTCCTGGCCGACCTGCATCGCCATCGTCTCGTCCGCGAGCTTGGGCGCCCCGTCATCCGGGTTCGCAGTCATGTGTTCGAACCCGACAGCGAGGCCAATGTCAATCTCGCCGTTACGGATCTCGTTGGCAATAGCCTGCACCGCCATGAGACCGGACGAGCAGAAGCGGTTGACGATCTGGACAGGAGTTGTGTCGGCTGCGCGTCAGCTCAATTAGGGAAAAAAAGACGTACGGAAGCCAGCGGTAAGCGATGCTGCGCGTCCAGCGTACGGTGCGCCAGGGGTGAGGACAGTACCGATGACAATGTCGTCGACGAGGGCGGGGTCGATGCCAATGTCCTTCTTCGCAGCCTTGAGGGTGGCGATGAGGAGCTCGTCCGACGAGCACTTGGCAAAGGCGCCCTTGCGCGCCTTGCCGAGAGCGGTGCGCTTTGCGCAGGTGACGACGATATCGTCGGCGTGCTTGGCCGTGAGGCGGTCGACACGCGGGTTGCCACTCGAGGGCCCGAGATGACCTGCGATGGTGTTGATGCGGCTTGCCATTTTTTTGCTGAGAGGGGGATGTGGTGACGAGTCAAGAGCTGTGGAGGTAATATGTAACCGAGGGGCCGCCGAGGCGAGAGGAACGGAGCATGTGCGTGTGCTCAAGACGATGGTGCGTGGTGCGTACGGAGGTGGTAGCGCCGATGGTCCGGGATAACCGACATGCCCGGCCGAGAGGCCGTGTATCCGGGTCATCCCCGGGTGTCGGACATCGGCGCTATCCGTCTCCGCACCAAACCAATTCGCCGCCCAGATAAGATACCCGCCGAGAGTCGCTAGGTCGTGGTCTGGGAAGAGTTCCGAGGCATGCTCAATGGCGAGGCAAGCTGGGCTATGGCCATGATGTGTAACCGATGTGGTGGTGTTCGCCCGGTCTCCACTCGTGACGCTGTAGCCGTGGGCTTATGCTCCCAGCGACGTCTATCGGGTCATCTTCGACCGGCCCAGGATAGTGCTGACAATGACCGCAAATCAGATGCCAACACTTCCTGTCAACACCGCAAAATCAGATGCCATCACTTCCTGTCAACTGCGGTCCATGCTTGCTTGAGCTATGGGCCTCGGCGTTCTGATACAGACCTCGTGACCTCCACTTTGGTTTTGTTCCATCACTTTCGTGAACCGTAGGGCTCTCCCCTCTTTGCCATATCAATTTTCCAGTTCTGGAATTGCGTATCATGGCACGCTGGACCGCAACGTATACCACCACGTCTTCAATTGGACCGCAACGTAGCCCACACGTCTTCAACTGGACCGCAACGTAACCCACACATCTTCAACCTCATCGTCGAAAGCGCGGACAATAACGCGGGGCTCATCCGCAGCCGATGAGTGCACTCTGACGACACGGATGGACGCGGCGCGATCGCGATGACTATCTGCGCGAGGAGTTGATTTGAACGTTGGCTAGAAGCCAGTAGTATGTCATTGTCATGCATGTGGGCCCCGATCACGGTGAGCACGCTCAGTTGTGCGATGGTGTTGGCTCGGACGAGTGCGGGCAACTGTTGCCCGCAAGTTGCCCGATCACACCGGGAATCGCCGTATCCGTCCCACGAATGCTTGAGACTACTTTCGTATCCTCTCATCTCTCAAACATGGCCGCACCTCTGCCATCCGCCGTGCAACTCGTCGCCTCGTCCACCCCATCCACCACAGGCACGACTCCCCTCCCGTCCGGCGCGACGACGCCGACGCCGTGCGAACCCCCTGAAATGGTCCTCTCTCGCGACGCAGTCCGCCGCGTCGCCGCAGCCCTAACCGCCGCCGGCCACGCCGGCGCCATCCGCATCCTCCCCGTAACAGGCAACACGGCCGCCACTGCCGCCGCGGCGCTCAACTGCTCCACGGGCGCCATCGCCAACTCGCTCATTTTCACTGGGGGCGACAAGAAACCTCTCCTGGTCCTGACGAGTGGTGGACATCGTGTGGACACGCGCGCATTGGGCGAGCGGTTGGGGTGGAGTAAGAGTGCGATCAAACGCGCCAAACCCGAGGTGAGTAAGAGTGCGATCAATGCGCTAAACCCGAGGTGAGTAGAGTGCGATCAAATGCGCTAACCCCGAGGTCGTTAAGAGTGCGACGGGGTTTAGTATTGGGGGCGTGGCGCCAGTCGGATTCCCACAGCCGATCCGGACAATTGTCGATGAGGAACTGGGCAAGTATCCAGAGAACTGGGCGGCGGCAGGTCATCATCAGGCAGTGTTCGCTATTGCGTTTGAGAAACTCGTGGAAATCACAGGGGGCGAGGTCATGAAGGTCGATTAGACGTGATGGAGACTGTACGAAAAGGCGGCTTGTACTCAAAGGCGGCTTGCCAGGAATCGGGGTTGCTAACTGTCCTTGCACTCCAGTGAGTGCCGCTCTTGCTACCCACCCGCTCGCAACGGCAACCTCGCCGTCACAGCTCTGCCGATGTGAGTAGGGTTGGGCCAAGCACGCAAAGCGCAGGCCTCCAGAATCTGCCCTAATGCTAATATTCTAATACATACCTTGTCATGAGGGTCACTGAATTGAGCGTTGGCCCGAGCGCGGTGAGCGCACGCTCGTTTGCACGACCGAGAATGGTGCGAGACGAGTGTACAAGTGTACAAGTGTACAAGTTGCCAACACAAACCCACGGGACACTGACACAGACGCAGGTCTGCGTGTCTACATTTCGCCTCGACCTGCGTGTCTAGCCTTCTGTGTCTCCTTGACTGGGCACAGACCGTGCCTTGGCTTTGCTGAGGGATGAGGAGGCGAACAACTGCCATCGGGAGAATATTGACTGACGCAGGACCGTCCGAGCGGTGGCTGTCGATCCTACTCCAACCCCAAACCCCCGACGTCGGAGTCACAGAACCCCAAACCCCCGACGTCGGAGTCACAGGGTATGTTGGCTCGCCGCCATCCTTTTCATCTTGGCCAACTTGACGCTCGCCGCGACGGGATGCGTACCACCCGCTCTCTCGTGCGCATATGGCGCCGGTTCCTCGTCTTACTCCGCAGTGAGAGTGAGTCGCGTATTCTCCGTTCCTTCTCCGTTCCTGACTCCAGGTCCGCGCGAACCAGACCCAGAACCAGAACGAGAAACGCCTCCCCCTGTAAAGGAGGTACAGAACCAACACTCCCCGCCCAAGTTTGTGGTGGAGCGGATAGCGTCGCCCGCCCAACTGGCTTCGTATGTCGATGAAGCGCGGGCGTCAAGATCCACCTCGAACTCGGCCTCGAATGAAAAAGAAGAGAGCCAGCGTGGGCCTCGGCCGCCCCCGAGAAACCAGTCGGGGGGTCTGCGTGCCGCCCTGTAGGCTGAGGAAGGGGTTGAGAGGGTTGTGTAATGGTCCGTGCGCGCCTGGCCCAGGCTGCCTTAGTTTACTGTTTAATCTACTCTCATGGCGGCACCTTAGTTTAATGTCTACTATACTCTACGGCACCTTGATAGTTTAATGTCTACTATACTCTCACGGCGGCACCTTGATAGTTAATGTCTACTATACTCTCACGGCTGGCGGCAGCCGAGATGGAGGAGCCAGTCCAGGGTGGCCAGGTCGTCGTACTCGCATGATTTACACCTCCCCAGATACAGACAGGCGTTTCCGGTACATCTGTGGAGAGGAGTAGTCGGGATATAAGAGATACGGATACACGCAGCCGGTTGGCGGGTTTAAACGAGCTCGAGCTCGAGCTCGACGCGGTCTCAGCAGTGCTGTACTCGTGACGTGGCTGATCTCGACTGATGTGGTGATGGTGTCGATGGCGTGATGTCGATGGCTAGCTGAAAAACAGCCGCGCTGAACCGAGCCAGCGCCAGGTACCGGCTCTGTTGATCGCACGCGCGCTTAACCAATGACAGAGAGAGAGAGAGAGAGACAGAGACGGCCTCCAGGTCCAGCTAATAATCCTCGGCCTTGGCCTCGGCATCGGCCTCCGACTCGGACCCATGAAACACACCTAACCAGCCAAGACGGAAACCTTGGCTTCCAAGTGGTCCCGCGACGATCGACTCGAAACCCACACGCGTCATCATTCCTTGGCGACTTGTATACATATCCCCCTCCTAACTCTTTCCACCACCAACAACACCGACATCACAGCCAATGACACCAGACTACGACATCGCCATCGTAGGCGCCGGCATCGTCGGCTCGTCCCTCGCCGCCCGGCTTGCACCGCACGCTCGCGTCCTCCTCGTCGACAGGGACGTGCGCGGCCTCCGGGGCTCGACGGGACATGCCCCCGGTTTCGTGGGGCAGTTGAACTCGCGCGCGCCTCTGACCGAGCTTGCCAAACGCTCTGTTGAAGCATACCGTCAAATCGCCGGAGGTTTTAATCCCGTGGGAGGCCTGGAAGTCGCTTACACAATTGAGGAACTAGAAGGGATGGAACCGCGTGCGGTATTGGCTCGGTCTCGTGGCCTGCGAGCTGAGATAGTTGGCGCAGAGCAGGCCCACACTCTTGCTCCGGCATTCGTGGAGAATTCCGCTGGGGCACTGTATTTCCCAGACGACGGGACGGCCAATGCACGCGTCATCACGGCCGCGTACCAAAATACAGCGATTTCTTGTGGCGCAAGGTTCCTCGACGCAAACGTGTTGGCAGTGGAGGGAAACGCGATTGTGCTTTCTAACGGGACGATTAGCGCGACGATTATCGTGGTTTGTACGGGTGTGTGGTCTGGCCAACTGCTTTCTCTCCCGGCCGTCGTGAGTGTCGCGCATCCGTACGCGTACTCTGCCACACGGGCCACGAGGCCGAATAGCCCGTTCGTTCGTTTTCCATCAGCACACGTCTATGCGCGCGATCATGGATCCGTCGATGGCGTGGGAAGCTACGACCACGACCCGGTACACGTGAGTACGCGCGCCATGGACCGGCACCATACCGCGACAGGGGCATGGGATGATGTTTTCGATGACGCCATCACTCGGGCTCTCGCCATGTTACCTACACACACGGCGGCGGGATTCATTGGGATGACTACGGCCGACAAAGGAGATGCAGCGGAGGGAGGAGAGAAAGCCGACGCCGCATTCGCGGCCATGGTTAAATCGCGCGAGGAGGGGACGGCATACGCGTTTAATGGATTGTTCCAGGTGACGCCGGATGGAATGCCCCTGGTGGGTCGGGTTCGGGAGGGAGTGTATGCTGCGGTGGGAGTCTGGGTCACACATGCTGCGGGGGCGACGGGGTTGATTGCGGACATGATCCTGCAAGACCTTGGCAAGGGGGAGATGAAAGATGCCGAGTTGCGGGAAGCGCTGGACCCACTCCGCTTTGGGGACAGGGAAGTGGTGGACACGGCGCTGCGTACATACAACGACATTTGGGCCAAGGAACACGCCCAGGTGCAAGGTGATGGTTTGTAGTTGGCACATGCAAGGGGATGGGAGTGGGGCAGGGCGAGGCGAGTGGGGCAGGATCTTGGGTCAGCGCCACATGAATCTGCCGCTTGGGCGCTGAAACCTGTCGAGGGGTGAATCTATTTTAGAGAGCGGGTTGGCTGCATCTTCACAATGGACAGAACTTGCTATTACCCTTTTCAAGTGGAACCGCAGACCAGTGCCTTGGCGGAATGACCATCCCTGTGGTCCCTTCTGTCCCTGGCCCGGCGCGTCGATGGCTGCTTAAGACTAATGAGGCCAGGTACATTGTCTAATGAGAATCCTAATCCGACTGCAAGTTCCGGCCCAGGCACAGCCGGCAAGGAAGGTGGCTTTGTGGATGGACCCTAGCTTGAACTGAATGGATGAGTAGACTAGTCAGTACACACAGACCTCACCATCCACGGTCCCCAACAGTTGACCCTCTCGACCTCGCAAACCATCGTCTTCTCCTTGCTTCATCCATCACAGACCCATCACACTCTTTTCTGTCAACCCACTCACTCTCCTTGACGGTCACTGTCCTTGTCCTCGTCCTCGTTCTCGTCCGTCCTCGACCTAATCCTCATCCTCGTCCTCGTCCTCCCTCCGACTCCCCGACAGTGTTTGTAGCACAATCTCCTTACCATGTACGTTCCCTCCATCAATCCCTTTATCCTAACATCAGAACATATCATGCTCTTCGCCTCTCTTGTTGGCATCCTCGCGGCCTCGCAGGTCGTCGCCGTGCCTCACATCCAGAAACGCGACCACTCGCACCTGGCCAAGCGCAACTTTGGTCGAGTCACCTTCTTCCGTAGCACCGACTCTGACCCCAACCTCGCCTGCCAGGGCTACTATTACAGGTGAGTGTATGAACCAAACGTAGGCTAACCCCAGTGACGAGTCGTTCCCCCTCGTCGCTCTGTCCACCAGCGGTGACTTTTCTCAGGACAAGTGTGGCCAGTGGATCACTGTAACCTACAACGGCAAATCCGTCTCGGCTCAGGTCCAGGACGCTTGTGCGACCTGCTCCAATGGCCAGATCGACCTTTCTCCCGGTGCCATGCGTCAGCTCGACAGCAACTACGAGACCACTGGCCAGTTTAACGCAGAGTGGAGCTTTGGCGGTGGTGGTGGCAGCTCTCCCAAGGAAGAGACGACGACAAAGGAAGAGCCCAAGCCGACCCCGACTCCTGAGCCTACCCCGACCCCGACTCCGGAGCCCACTTCTACCTCGACTTGGACGCCGTCGACTGAGTCGTCGACTTCTAGCTCTACTTCGTCTTCCTCGATTGCCACTCTGTCGTCGAGCTCGACCCTCCTCCCTTCGGCGAGTCTGCTGAACGCCACAACCTCGCTTAACGCTACTGTTTCGGCCAATGCTACGGCCTTGCTCAACGCCACGGCCTCGCTCAACGCCACGGCCGCGCTCCCCTCTGCCTCGGGTAACGCCACCGTCTCGATCGCTCCGGGCACCGACCACGTCGTCGAGGGCACAGGCGCCGTCGAGGACGGCAACCTCTCGGGCGTCGGCAACCTTGTTGTCAGTGTCGGCCGCCTCATCGCCCTCGCTGTTGGCGCCAACTAGTTTGTGTCTTTTATAGTGCGTGTGTATGGGTATTCTAGTGAGGCCCGAGCGAGGCCCGAGCAAGGCGCGAGCGAAGCGAGGGCCGAGTGGGGGCTGGGTTTGGTTGGGTGGGTTGGTTGGGTGGGGTGGGGTTGCAATGGCGGCGGTACTGAAGATGTTGTCCATTCGCAAGACATCAGGGCCAAGACGGGTTGTTCTAATCACGTCCCACCCCAAATTTCTGCCCCTGGCGGGGAACAGCCCGCGCATTGCCGCGTTGGTTGAGCTGTCCCTGAAGCTGGTTAGAGTGAGACAGATGTAGTTGAATCCACAACCTTGTATACGGTGCGTGGCTACGTCGAGACGACGGTGGTAAGCATCACCATCACCATCGCCATCGCCATCGCCATCGCCATGTTGATGTTGACCATCACATCAGGAGACACGACGGCCGGCCGATGACCGAGCTGATGCCCTCGGAACAGCCACATTGCCATGGACCATGCCTTGTTGCACCTCGTCACATCACGCGTGCTTCTCTTGGCCGTACTGACATCCTCATTCTCTGCCCTACTGACATCCGCATGCGCCGACGCCCCGCGACATGCCAGGACCAGGACCAGCTCCACTCCACTCCGGACGCCAGGACCAGCTCCACTCCACTCCGGACGCCACAGGACCGGACCCTTGTACATGTACCCTGCACACAAACACAAACATGTCCATTCTCGAGCCTCGTTATGATGATTGCTTCTGGCCATCACGAATCGCTGTTCTACTCGCCGCCACCGCTGTTCTCCTCCCTCCCGCCGCTGTTCTAACCCACCCCTCCTCCCCCACAACCACCCCCCCCCACCACACCCCCCCCCCCCCCCCCGATGCGCCCCCACCTCTGGTCATTCTCCATCGTCCTAGCCCAACTCCTTCTCCTCGCCCTTCCCGCACTAGGCTACGCACCACCCCTCGAACTCTTTGGTGTTCTGGCGTTCTGTGTCCTGGGATATGGCGTGAGTCTCGCAAGAGACTGGCTCGTCGAGAGGGTATGTCATGGCTGGAATGCGCTAAGACAGGAACGCGAGGTCGACGCCGAGGCGGCACATCCGCGTGCGGAGAAGGGGACGGGGAGGCGAGGAGGCGAGGTGGCGGACAAGCCGTCTGGATTGCGAGGGGGAGAAGGAAGAGAGGGCGACGTCGTATCGTGAGATGTACGGTTTCTGGCACGCAGCTAAACCTGAATCCAGCATCAGTTGCCCAAGTAACACGTGCTCGGCCTTGGCCGCTCTGCGCACGGCCCTCATCTTGCCATCTTGCTTGCCATCTTGACAGTGGCCGTCCCGACCATACCTCGTCGCAGTTCCATTGTCCTCCTGGCCATGTCTGACTATCTGCCTATATACCCATCTACCTATCTGCGACATGTCCCTTGAGCTCGGGGACGGATCCAAGCCCAAGCCCAAGCCGACCATGCCAATCCATGCCCATCTCCATACCAATCTCCATACCACTCTCCATGCCCATCCCATACCACCTCGCACGGCCGCGCACTGACGAGGCCCAAGTCAACGCCAACGCATCCATCTCTCCTCTCTTCACCAACTCACCATGCTCTTCGGGCTCATCAAGGACAAGGACAGGAAGGGCAAGGGTGTCGATCGCGGCGACGCGCGGCGCATTGCCAGCGACGGCATTGTTCCCCGTGAGCGTGGGCGTGGGTGAGACTGACAACAGTGTCGGCAAAGAGAGAGAGGCGGCGTACCCTCTCACACTCTACAGGTGGGTCTTGCTCATGACTGAACCACTCACAATGACTGAACCACTCACACAAGGCCAAGCCGATACCGATACCCGCCGCCGCTCATTCTTCGGCCGCCTATGGGACCACACTCACACCCACAAGACAGAATACGACCAACCGCCCGACCGCCTCGTTCCCGCTTCACCAGAAGTCACAAAGCTCCTTGCACCGCCGAAGAAGAAGAAGGAAATGACGTCCCTCAAAGAGGCAGCAAAGGCCATGCCGGCGTTGACAGAGGAGAGCGAACCTCCCTCACCAATTAGCCAGCGCGGGTTATTGGATCTGGCCGAGATCCTGGCCGAGCCATCGCAGAAGCCAAAGCGTAAGGGCTGGACGCAAGGCCAGACATCCGAGCCCATCTCGACTGAGCCCACCCAGTCAGCTTCGCAGCCCGCCACGCCAGACACCACGCCCTCGCAGCCCGCCACGCCAGACACCACGCCCCAAACCCCCACGCCAGACGCCACAGCCCAACCCCCCACGCCAGACGCCACTCCCCAACCGCCCACCCCACCCGCCACACCGCTCATGCCTGAAACCCGCACGCGGGTCGTAGACCAGCTCGCCCCAGTGCTGGAGATGGACCACGCCCTCGCCCTCGCCCAGGCCATCTTCGAAGACCCCTCCGCCTCCACCTCCACCTCCACCTCTGACTCGTCCACTCCGGAAACCACGTCCCGCGCCGAACCCGCCACCCCGCCAGCCACGCCCATGCCACCCATCGAGCGCGACTTTGCTTTCCAGTCCCTCCAGTCCCCCTCTGATCCCCCCTCTGATCCCCCCTCGCGAGCCCCCTCTCAACCTCCCTCTCAACCTCCCTCTCAGCCCCCCTCCCAACCCCCCTCCCAACCCCCCTCCCAGCCCGCCACTCCACCCACCACACCCATGTCCCCGACCATTTCTCGGGTCCGACACGCGTCACAGCTCGACACGGTGCTTGAAGTCGAGCACCGTCTGAGTGCGTTGGACATGGAGACGCTCAAGGACGAGGATGAGGCCGAGGACGAGGACGAGGAGAAAAAGCAACCCCCGACGCCGCCCACCACCCCCGCCACCCCGCCTCCACGCGGAGGAAGTCGGCAGTGGCGACTGAGCGTGATTCCACCCGAGTGGCATGGGATCGAGAGTGCCATCGCGGCCGCTATTGAGCCGCAGACATTACGCGAGACGGCGGCTGAGAATGGTGTTGGGAACGGAAACGGAGTCGTAGAAAAGAAAATCAGACGCAAGCCCGTGACCCTCGTCCCGGCCGACGAGGAGCATGTCGCCACCGCCATGGCCGAGAGTATCCAGAGACAGAGGATCCAGCCTGACCGGCCGCTTTCTGTCCTTGACAATAGTTCCAACTCGACAGACAGCCCCAAGGACGCGCATCTGGACGCCCCATCTGGCTCGTCCTCCTCCCTCAAGCAACGCGTGCCGAGCACACACGCACTCAACCCACCGCCCAAGGCGCCTGTCGCGGCGGCGGTTGTCTCGGACGGGTGGAGGGTGCCGCGCGTGCGTGCCCCGCCTGGCAGTCGTCGATCGCGCATGTTCGGCATTGGAGGGTAGCGTGGCAGAAAAGAGGTAGATGAGATTATGTGATGAGATAAGCTGCGTAACGACGTCATTGATCGAGGACGAGGCCCCAAAGGAGGAAAAGGTGGGGCCGCGGTATGTCACGTTTGGGAGAATTAGGTAATGCCACGTGATGGTCCGGTTAAGTCAACATTCCATTCCTTTATCCCCAAAGAAATCGACAAACGCTCTGTGCGACCACTCGTCCACCCTCCACCCATCTCATCATCCAACCACCCCCCCACTCATTCAACTTTGATCGCGAGAGAGTCATCATTCATCTCCATCTCAATCCCAACACTCGTTCGCCACTCCCAACTCCCACGATCATTCATTTCTTCATTCTCCATTCTCCATTCTCCATTCTCCATTCTCCATTTTGCTTCTTCCCCATCCAGACTACATAGGACATTATCGCCACCATGTCTGGTACGTCTCATCACATCTCGCATCACACCTAATCATCGCACCTTATTCAATGCGCGTCCCACCGCCACCCATCACGCGCCTTCCCGCGCCGCATCGCTGCCCGCCGCCCTTCCATCCCTCTCCCCTCCATCCCCCCCGCCCTCCCCCATCCCTCCCCCGCCCTGCCCCACCCCTTCCCCCCCACCCCACCCCGCTCACACTCGCAGACATTGTGCCAGCACAGAACGTGCTCGCACTCATCCAGAGCCTTCGGCTCACGCCGCCACGCCTCATCCTCTCGCCCCCGACGCAGCCGCGCCGCGCGTCAGTCGCACTCATTATCCGCATGAAGCCTGCACCAAGCCTCGTGTTCGAAGGCGCAGTCCCGGATGGGTATGCTGGTCCCGTGGTACCGCAGGAGGAGTTTGGCGTCGGCATGCAGTTTGACGACTTTTTGCGGCTTGGTGAGTGCTTTCTCTACAGTCGCTCACACCAGATTGGGTCAACCACCCAGACACCGTCCCCGAGCTCCTGTTCATCCGCCGTGCGCCTGCGGGTACCGGTGGTAGCCGGTGGAGCAGCCACATTGCGTTTCCCGGTGGGCGACAGGAGCCGTCAGATGACAGCGCCGTTTACACGGCACTCCGTGAGACGTGGGAGGAGATCGGGATCGATCTCGCAGAGTCCAACTTTGTCCAGGTGGGCCGTCTTGACGAGCGAGAAATCACGACGTCGCTCGGCAAGCGCCTTCTCATGATTCTGTCTCCATTTGGTAAGTCGCGCTTGCGCCGCCAATTATCAACTCGCTCTTATCGTGCACCCCGCTAACCCCAGTGTTCCTCCAGACCTCGCCATTCTCGCCAACGCCCGAGCTCCAGTCGTCCGAGGTCTCGACGGTTCACTGGATCCCCATGTCGTCGCTCACCCCGCCATTCGACCCAGGCCAGTGGGCGTACATCGACATTGACATCAGCACGCGCCTGTCGCCCCGCAACCAGCTTGTGCGGTGGGCGTTGCGCGGTCTCGTTGGCCAGATGCAGTTTGGGTGCATCCTTCTGCCTGACGAGCCAAACTACGTCGCCGAGGGCTTTGACCTAAGCATGGAGTTTGAAGAACCGCCGGAGGGCGGGAGCGGGACGTGGTTCGATGTCAAGAGCGGGCAGCGTCTCTTGCGTCTCTGGGGCCTCAGTCTTGGCATGAGCCTCGACCTCGTTGCCCACTGCCCGAACCAGGAGAGCAACTCGCGCCTCCTGACACCTGGCTCGCCGACAATCGGCCGCTTCCGCTCCGACTCGACGGGTAGCTCGCCAACTCGCTCAACCATCTTTGGACCCCGCACGCCTGTGACTGTCAACTCGACATTCGACCAGCAGTGGTTCCCAAGTGACGCAAGCACGCCAGGCGCGCGTACGACTACGGCGATGGCGGACTCGCACTCGAAGGCCAAGCGCAAGCCGAGCGTCCAGATCATCGAGAAGCGCCGCCGCGGTGTCGGCCCAGGAGTGACGTGAGTAACCGAGTCCAAGCACGGGGTGGATGTCCAAGCACGGGATGGATGTCCAAGCACGGGATGAATGTCCAAGCAGCGGGGTGTTCAACCCGTGCCGTGCTGCGTGCAGCAAGGGGTGAATGGAAATGATCCGACAATGCGAATGCTTCCGCGAACACGCGCCCCAACCCCACAACCCCGCTTACCCCAGTGCCGTCTTCCCGCGCTTCTCGTACCCGGACGTCAACTTTTGGATCTGGGTCTTTGGCCGCCGCTACCGCCAAGTCGTGCGCAGCTGGGAAGAGAGTGTGCATGGCCCAGACCGCGCCGCGGACCGGCGCACCAACTGGTCTGGCGCAGCCCTGAGCACATTCTACCAGGCTGTACGGCACGCGCTCGTGGTCGCAATCATCATCCGCGGCCTGGCGACACTGGGCGGCATTGCCGGCCTGACGTGGTGGATCCTGCGTACGGTCAAGGTCGGCGGCGAGCTGTAATCTGGAGATGGCGCAACATACAGTAATAGACGGACGCGAGAGTCAGAAGTTGTTCAGTATTACGACATATGTATCTTTGTTCATGCATGGCGCGGGTGTTGGACGGTGTTCTGAGCGGGTTCAGAACCAATCTACCGCGTGACTGGTCTTGTACGGTGAGTGTGCGTTCAACATGCGGTTGAACATGCTGTTCCGTGGCTCTATTGGATGGCGGGCTTGCGTTGCTCAGTGTCAAAACACAAGTGGGGCATATCCCGCAAGCCCACGAGTACTCGAGTCGGTGGCAATTGGTGACCAGCGACCAGTGAGCCTACAAGGGGAGTAAGACAGGCAACACAACCTGCCAATATGCTGAAACCCACGCCGGGAAGGCGTCTATCGAGCGGAAGATGGTCGCGGCCATTGTCACCGCCGTTATCAGGCAAGGACCGCGCCCCGTGCACAAGACCAAGCTGACCCAGGTGGCCGCCCAGGTGAGTCCAATAACCTTGTCTCTCTGACGCCAGGCTCGCACCACCCCGTGGCCGGTCTGCTTCACGTCATTCACGTCCCTCGAGTACAAGTGGGAGATGATACTATAGATATGTACCATGGAGATGGATGCAAGAGAGTAACCTATCTATCTGTATCACCTACTGCTTAGCCTACCGCTTAGCCGCAGCCGACGCCATCAACACCTGTCTCACAATCTCCCCCCAGTCCCCCTCGAGCTGCACGCCCGCCTTGTCGTCGGTATGTGCGCAGTCGGGTTTACCACACTCGCAATCGCCCGGCATCGGGAGCTCCAGTTCCGCGGACCCATCGACGGGCGTGTCGAACGACTCGAGCGCATACTGCTTCGCCCCGACCTCGGCACGGTACTGCACCTTTGTCATGAGCCGGAGGCGGCCGCTGAGTTGCTCGACCGTACGCTGCTCTTCGCGACTGAGTGTCACGACGTTCCAACACGCGCACGCCGCCGCTGCAACCAAGTGGTACGCGCTGGCAACGCGTTTCTCGGGACATGGCTCCTTTGCAGGATCGCGACAACTCTTCATTAAGCGGCGCGGCAGGTCTTCCAGTCCAACAATCGTGTATCGCGACCGAATGAGGGACGCGATGAGGAGGTACATTGGCAGGAGGAATGGTTGGATCGCACCAGTATCTGCCGGCAAGGGACTTTCGTTGGAAGTGGGAGTGGAATTCACGCTTACATTGCTAGCGCTGGTTTCGTTGCGGAAGATGATGACACATTCGCCACCCCGCCGGACATTGTTGAGCGTCACATCGTCAAAGTCGAATGTGCGAGGTGAAAAGTACGGCGCCTCACCAGTCGAGTCCTCGTTCCATGGTACGACCATGACTTGTCTCTTGGTCACGTCGCGCATAGCCACAAGAGCCTCTGGAAGGGACTTGCGCAGAGGAGCGCGACATACGTCGACCTGGCTTTCCGACGCCAAGGCACCGTAGTTCCACCCCAACCGACGAGTCATTTGTACACTCGAGACGAGCTGGCGCGTAATGGTCGGCGGTAGGGCGACGGTGTTGGAGGGATAGTCGACGGTCCGGATATGTTTGAACCCGCGGGCCATTCTCGGCCGAGGCGCAAATGGCGAGTAATCCATGGCTAGCAGGGGAAGGCGCTCACCCCGTGGAGAGAGGAGGACGGCCAGGTCCATCTTGGGATGGTCCCGGCCGGGACATTTGCGCCGGACCACGACGTGGGAGAAGAGGATCTTGTCGGCTGCGTCGCGGGCGTCACGGCTGACGAGGCGGAGGCGGAGAAGAGTGTCGCGCGACAAATGCGAAGCGATGACCCCGAAAACGCCGGGATACCACCGTGGGTCGAGGGAGAGTCGGGTGACAGCTGCAGACGTCGACGGCTCAGGCTCCGCAGGGTGCAGTCTCGTGTCGGCGGGAAGACGCCGACGCTTCGCCTCAGGCAGACCGTCCCGCTCTTCAACAGCGGGGTGGTACCATGGACACCCGGTGCACTGGGCTGGATGAGGCGTACTAGATTGGTAGAAGTAGGGGAATGGGTGAGGGAACCGGTACGATGAGTCTAGAGGAGGCGAATGCGGTCGGCTGCGCCGCGTACCGCGCCCCTCAGTGAGCTGGATTGGTGAGACGGCGTGGAGCATGTTGCGATGATGGCGTGGAAACAGAAAGGGGTTGTGGGGATGTCGAATGCCGAGAAGGGCCTATACCGTCTAGTCTAATCCTTTGACCGAGTTGCGGAGGTGTGTTTGGAGATGATGCAGTGGTGAGCGACGAGAGATGAGTAGCGTCCAAGAGGACCAGGGTCAAAAATTGGGCTAACAGACCATGGCCATGGGGAACAAGACCATTGACAGGGGGCTGCGCGACTAAAAGCACTTGTCATGGATGTTTCTTGGCCAAAGTCGCGCAACGCTCGAGTTTGTGCCTTTTTTTTGCCCACATCTCATTCCTCGCTCCCTACACCGCGCCACTCGCACTCGCACTCGCAAGCCTTGTTCTCGTTCCCGACGGCCTCGCTCCGCCCGCCGTTGACGCCATCGGCCATGTACCCCTAAATGGCATCTAGATCTACTTGTCTATTTGGCTGACACAGCGGGTAGCCTCAAGATGTCGGCAGACGAGAACCGGCCGCTTATCAACACTCCAACTCGCGACGACACCCTGGAGATTGGCGAGGCCCAACCGAGGCTAACCTCGAAGAATGTGGCCACATGACTTTGTACAGTCACCGAACACCGTGGCTCGGAGGGAGTGTGGTTGTCTCCATTCCACCCCGCGGGGCCCGTTCATTTTGACATGTCTGGTGGGCGACGAGGCGTTGGGGATATGAGGCGCGTCTTGGGATTCAGCCGGCTTTGCAGATTTGCAGTGATAACAACAAATGGAGCGCGGGGCCCGGTTACGATCCGCGTAATTTGGCGGTGGTCAGCGGGGAGCGCTGATGCCGCACATGCCGCACATGCCGCAACTACTGGCAGCCCCGGCTATCAGTCCAACCTAGTCTCGTCTCGTCGCTTGAGATCATTGCCCCACAAGAAGTGCATAGGGCCCCGCTTACCGTTCTCCACTAACCTAGATGTCTACCCAACGACCCTAGTGCCACTCTAGCTCTAGTCCAACTCTTCGTCCAGTTTCGGCCCATAAGATCGTAATTGGACACAGGCACCGAGAGGGTTGTTGTGTTGCACTACTTCTCGGTCTCCGGCCTTGCTACGGATCTGCCCTGTCCATACCCGGAATGACGTGAGACACCACTTGCACTTTGCGCGCCACCCTTCGTTGCCACCTCTGGTGCCACCTCTGTGTACCGCGCCTCTGATATCTACGTTGTCACAACTCATCCGTCGTCTCATCCACATTCCTTCGCAATCACGATGCCAGACGGAGCCACCCCCCCAACCCGCCTTCCGCCATTCACGGCGGCGCAGACCCTCAACTCCAAGTTTATTCCGTCCGTGCTCATTGTTGGCGCGGGGATTGGCGGTATCACCCTCGCCCTCGACCTCGATGAGGCCGGCCTGACCAACTGGATCGTACGTGGCTCTGCGGGGTCGGCTGACCTCTGATTGTCGACCGCGAGGACGACGTCGGTGGGACTTGGCATGTGTGAGTGCAAGAGGGCGTGAGCACGCGACTCCACATCCGCTCTTCCGCTCACTGTCTCAGTAACCGCTACCCCGGATGCCGATGCGACGTCGCAGCCGTCGCGTACTCCCACTCGCGGTTCCAGAACAGCCAGTGGACCGAGACGCACCCGGACCACCGCGAGATCCAGCGCTGTGAGTACTGTACTCTTCCGAAGTGACTGACGTCAGACTGGGCGGACATTGTGCGTACGCAGGGCCTTACGAACCGCCTACGTCTGCAGCACGACTACATCAAGGCCGAGTGGGACGCCGCGCAGAACGTGTACCACGTGACGCTGCGCGACCTCGTCAACGACAAGGAGGTCGTGTACGACTGCAACGTGCTCGTCTGCGCGACCGGCGCGTTCAGTGAGCCAAACCGTATCCCGCTGGAAGGCGAGGATGCCTTCGAGGGCAAGGTAGTGCACGCGGCCCGCTGGCCGCGTGACATGTCGGTCGAGAGCCTGCGGGACAAGAACGTCGTCGTCGTCGGTAACGGGTGCTCTGGCGTCCAGATTATCGGCACCCTCGGACTGGACCCCAGGATCAAGATGACGGCCCTCGCTCGCGGTCAGCAGTGGTTCATGCCCTCGTCGAACGGTGGCATCAAGGCCTCGCGTAACAGTGCACCGAACAGTGAGCAACTACGTGCCATCCGCGCCCGCTGGCCCATCCTCCAGCGCCTGCACCGCTGGATATTCCTCGCCCTCGCCGACCAGCGCTTCTACTACCAGTGGGCCAAGTCTGGCGAGAAGGCGCGTAAGAAGATTGAGCGCGACATCGGCGCTTGGATGGTCGCACGCGCCCCACCGAACCTCAAGGACAAGATTGTGCCCAACTTCCCGTTCCAGGCGAAGCGCTACATCTTCGAGGATGGGTACTTTGCCGCCATTAACCAACCCCAGAACCGCGCGGTCTATGGCCGTATCGCCGGCCTCACGCCCACTGGCGTGCTCACGGACGACAACGAGGAGATCCCCGCCGACGTCGTGGTTCTCTCCACTGGTTACGCGGCCGACCACATCGACATGCAGGTCGACGGCGAGAACGACAGCACGCGCAACTACGACGGCAAGGGCGACCTCGTGTACTACCATGGAGTGAGTGTGTTGAGACGTGCGGGGGTGCCGTGTGACTGTGTTGTGGAGACGTGTGGGGGTACCGTGTTGTGCGCGTAGCGGAGCGCCTTTGCGTCAGGGTGGAACGGCTTGTGCTCCAACGAGAACGAGAACGAGAACCACCTCGGCAACGGCTCGAGCAGCTTGGACTCGAGTCCGAGCTACTGGAACTCGGCTTGGGCGACTTGGTCGAGAGCCACTTGTTGGTCGAGACGTACTTGTTGAGCGGGGCCTACTTTTCTTGGTCAAGCACGACTTGGACGACGGCTGCTAGTTGAACGGCTTGTAGGGCTACTAGGACGAGGGCTAGGTCCGCTCCGACTCCTAGAAGTACTTGGCCTCGGGCTTGCGCTGACATCAGATCGCTCTCCCCGGCATGCCCAACTACTACACGATGATGGGCAACAACTTCCTCGTCAACCACTCGTCCGTCACCGAGGTCCTCGAGATCCAAGCCTCCTACATCACGCAGGTACTCGTAGCCATGCGCGACAACAACATCCCCAAGCTCGAGGTGAAGAAGGCCGCCGCCAAGGCGTACGACAACCACATCGCCGCCCAGCTCGAGCTCACCACCTGGCCCCTGGTAAACAACTACTGGCGCAAGGGCGGCAGCGGCCGCATCTTCACCCACTACCCCGGCCCAATCTCCCAGCAGTGGTGGGACAATGCTTGGCCCGTGTGGGCCGACTACACGGGTGGTGAGAAGCTCGCTCGCCGCCAGAAGATTCGGAAGATCCTCTTCGCGTTGCTGCTGCTTGTGGGCGGTACTGTTGGCGGCGCAAAGCTGTGGGCGGCGGGAGCGCCGCAGAGCCTCGTTTCGGCCGGGGGGGAGGTCGCGCAGTGGCTCGTCGGGGTTGTTTCGCAGATTGCTCAGCGTCTTCACCTCAAGTAGGAGGGTGTATATTTGGTTGTAGCGTGTGACATGCAGCGGGAGGATCGTGGATAGATAGGTCACGTGGCTTGGTTGCAAGACATTGTTCAGGAGAAGTCCCACCTCCATCTTAAGCCATTAAGCTATTAGACGCGGTCTAATGCGTGAGATTCGCGGAATGAACAAGGTTAGAGGAATCATCCCGGTGTTACACGCCACCCAACTCGAACTCAAACTCTCAACATCCCCCTCTACTCTACTCTCACTTCTTACTCTTTCACTACACACTCATTATGGACCACGGCGACCACAGCGGCCACGGCGGCAACATGCCCAAGTGCTCTGTACGCCCATTCCCAGCCCAACTCCCAACTAATGACAGATGAACATGCTCTGGAACGCCCAGGTCGCGGATACCTGTGTCGTCTTCCGCTCGTGGCATATCAGCGGCTGGGTACCTATGCTCGTATCTTGGTACGCCCATCGCTCTTCGTAGCTGACGCCAGCCTCGCCATCGTCGCCATCTCGGTCGGCTACGCTGCCATCCTCGCGCGATGCCGGCGCTACGAGCGGAACGTGGCTGCGACCCTCGCTGCCGCACCTATGACAGGGTACGCGGCAGTGGACGACCAGAGCGGCGCCAAGGTCGGCATGTGAGTCAAAATTAGGTCCAAATGGAGAATCGAGCTTGAAGACGATCTCACACCAGCGTCCGCCTCCCTTCCTCGGCCCGCGCCACTCGCGCGGGCATGTACGCGGCATCGGTCGCGATCGCCTACTTTGTGAGTTGTCCGCGGACCGCGGACCGGACTGACCCCAGCTCATGCTCGTCGCCATGACGTACAATGTGTACCTCTGCACTGCTATTGTGATTGGCGCGTTTGTTGGGCACTACGTCTACGAGGACGAGCTGGACATCAGGTGAGTGTCGGTGCCCGGCGCGTTCTGGTGCGCGCTCCAGATGTACGATGGATATGAAGGAGGCTGACAACAGCGGGTTCGTCTCGAGCACTGGTGCGCGCGGTCTGGCATGTCATTGATGCGCTTGCGAGGTTGCTCTCGGGCTGTGATGCGTCCCACGGTGATTCTCTGTCGTAGAATAGTCGATGTCATGCGAGTTCTGTTGTCTGTTCCGCACCACGTTCGAACCCTACGTCCCAGAGAAGCATGGAGCGCCGATGCGCCTTCGACAGACACGAAGTGATTCCGATTTCCATGCGGTTTGCAGGAGACGAAATCGAGACATTGAAATCACACCCATCTAGGCCTCGTCAAGGGACTTCTCCACCATCCCAGCACCAACGCGGAAACGGCCAGGTCTCAGCGTGGTTTGTTAGCTGCCTTGGTCGATTTCTTGGTAAGGGAAGGGTGATCATGTGTTGGGGCAGAGAGAGGTACGCAGACATCACAGATGTCGCAGTCAATAGACTGTCGGACCATACATAGTGGCGCAGCCTTTCGGTCAAAGCTTTTATTCCACTCAACTCGATCTTCAAAGTCCTGGTAAACATCCAAGCCCAAACATCCAACGTACAACATGCATCCTCTATCAGCCTATCGAGATCTAGCGCGACTCCCAAATGTTCTCGAGGAACGTGACAAAGTTAGCAGCTACCTGCGGCTCAGTCCAGCTACCCGCCGCCCCCCCACCTGAACGCTGTGCGCCAGTCTGCGTCGCCTCAAACTGGCGCTTGAGGCGCTGCATCTCGCTCAGTGTCGGCTTGTGGTTCGGAAGATGGAGGACGAGGCCTGCAGGCGCCGGAGGTGACGGGATGGGGAATGTCGGCGTTGGTCCGGCAGCGAGGTGCGCGAGGAGAGCACTGACAATCGCGCTCGTCGTTTTCGTCAGCGTCTGCAGCGTGCCTGGTGGCGGTGTGCTACGCTGGTTGACGGCCTGGTTCGGCGGACGCTTCACACCCGTCCGGATCGCGGCCCAGATCTCCTCACCCGGCAGATCCTCGTCCCACGGGATTGTGAAGAGGGGAGAGTCCCAGCGTACCATCGAGTTCGGCTCCTCGTACCGTTGGATCAGGTTGTCGAAGCTGGTGTTAGCGGTGATTCTTCCGCCAACTCGCCCGGAGAGATGGGATGTTGAACTCACGTCGCCTGCGCGTAGCGCTCCTCCTCTGGTCTCGTCTCATGCCACTCAGCGCACTTCCCTGGCGGAGCAGCCACCCGGATCGTGGCAACTCTCACCCCCGCCTCTCGCGCTGCGCAATAGAGTTGATACCGGAAACCCTTGATGTAGTTGGCGCTGTCGAGGATCGTAATAGTGTCAGGCCGGAGGGAGCGGGTACCAGCCGTGAAGAGAGCTGCCCGCGCAGGCTTCTCGGTCTTGCTGTCTGCGATGGCGAGCAGGCGGCGTAGATTTCAGCCAGGGGCGTACAAGGTGGAGGCAAATGTGGAGGTCGAAAATGTGGAGGTGGGTGCGAGGACCAAGAGGTGAGCACCGAACAACCGCAGTGCATGCAACCAACAGTAATATGGTACGGTGCGAGAATGTGTCGTGTAGATGAAGAGTGAGGCGTCAGCGTCGCGTCAATCAATGTAACGTGAGCCACTCACCATCATACGCGCTCCTGGACACGTGACACCCAGTGTCGTCAACCACCACGACGTCAAACTTGGGCCCGTCGTAGTCTGGCGCAGCTATACGCTCCTGGAGGTAGTCATGAAGCTGGCGTGCGCGTGTCGACTTGCCCGAGGATGGGAAGCCGGAGATGGTGACGAGTGCCATGGATGAAGGGAGGAGCGTTGGTTGGTTGAATTGATGACGCTCAGTTCAAGTTGATAGGGGGGAAGGGGATCTCGTCAGTGTCTCTTTTCGGCTCCTCCGCAACCACCGGCCGTCTACTTCTCCACCTTCCTCCACTTTAATCCATCCATCACACATCATCCACTCCGTCCCACTCTGGGACCACGCTCCGCTTTATCCTCCCTCTCCCTTGCGCAGCGCGCGTGCGCCGACTTCTCTCCGTGCGCGCGCCGTAAAGTTACCATCCCCAGCTCCACCTCACCACCTTGGCACAAGACATCCCTCCTCTTCCTCCTCCACCGTCCCCAAACGTCACTCCGACCATGTCACGAAAGCGCGAATCGACGTTAGGGAGCCTGTCGTCGGCGGCCACCGAGTCGTATACCATCGCCAAGGAGGTCGTCATGACCCCGTTCGCGTCCGAGCACCGCCGCACCGAGAGCACCCGCATACTTGCCGACCGTGAGCACTTTCCGCACGCACGAGCTTCCTTCCCCACCAAATGCTCACCCCAGTCGCGCCATCGCTCATGCATCCCAAGTTTACGAGTAGAGCGGGTACGCCCGTCGGCCTCACCCGCCCCCATCGCCCGTCGCTGCTGAGACTACCGACCAACGTCCCAGGTGTCGGCAGATTCGGGCAGGAGCCACCTTCCGCAACTTCCCTCGCGATCCTCGAGAACGCCGAAGTGCTCGCCCAACTGTCGCTGGATAGAGGCGAGTCGGTGAGCGAGGTGTCGCTCATCCGCGGCTTCCGCGCGACAATCCCGTCCTCGGAGCTCAGCAAGCAGCGCCGTAGGACGCAGCGGGGGGAGCTCGTCGACACGGACCTTGGTGGCGACCGCCTCGGGCTTCGTAAGCTTGGAGAGCGTGCGCGCGGCCTCCTTACCGAGGGCGAGCACAGTGGTGGAGAGGGCGAGGACCGGCCTGGGGTCAAGACCCGCCGCCGGCGGAAACAGAGCCGAGCCTCTCGCGAGGCGCTCCTCGCGTCCAACGTCCATCTCGAGGACCTGCTCAAGGCTGCCGACGAGATCGCACAGGACAAGGACAACCTGCGCGTGCGCCAGAGCCTCGTCAATGCCGAAATCGCCGAGGTCACTGCCAAAATCGGCACGCTCGAGGAGATCCGGCGGCGGTTGCAGAAGAGCCTGCTCAAGTTGCAGGAGGAGAGCCTCGAGCTCGACGACGAGCTAGAGGGCGTACAGGAGATGATGGCATCGCCGAGCGTAACGTCGGCTGCTGGCACCAAGGCACTGCCGCCCACGGCGGCTACGCCCGTCAAGAGCTCGCGCCGGCGAAAGGGCCCAGCATTCCTTCCTTCGGAGCACGACGAGTTGCCCTCTGGTGTGGCATTCATGGTGAATGGAGCTTCTCCCGAACGCCGTCCATCCTCCTCATCTCTTTATAACCCAACGCTAACTCCAGTCTCTCCAAGCTCACACTGGGCCGATCACCGCGCTCGACTTCAACGAACCATACGGTATGCTCGTTACTGCGGGGCAGGACGACGTCGTCAAGGTGTGGGATCTCTGCGATGGCGAGACGATCGGCGAGTTGCGAGGGCACAAGGGCACGGTGAAGACGGTCCAGGTCGAGGACACGCTTTGCCTGACGGGGGGAGCGGACGGGAACGTCAAGATGTGGGACCTGCGCCTCGTCGAGGACTACGAGGACAAGCTGCGCGAGCAGTCGGACAAGGCGCGGCGGGATCCGCTCTCGAGCATCGCCGAGAAGAATGAGGGGGGTGGCGAAGACGACGAGGAGCCGGCCAAGGAGGACCCCGGGCCGTGTGTCCGCACTCTCGAGGGCCACAGCAAGGCGGTCACGGCCATGTACTACGAGGACGGGACGCTCATTACGGGCTCGTCAGACAAGACGCTGCGGCAGTGGGACGTCTCGACGGGGCAGTGTGTCCTGACAATGGACATTCTCTGGGCGATCAGCAACCCACCCGTTCTGCCATCTCTGCCGCCTTCGCCTCGCAAGAAGACGCGTTCGGGCCTGTCCCACCGGTCGTCCACGTCGTTCGGCTCGGTGCAGTACGACGACCTCCTCCCGTCCCCTGGGGGCGCAACGAACCCGAACGCGGCGCAGCAGCAGCTCCTCGCTGCCGTGACTGGCCAGTTTGCCGTTCCCACTCCGCCGTTCGCTGACGGCACTTGGGACATGTATCAGGACTTCGTGGGCGGCGTGCAGTTCTGGGGCTACGCACTCGCGAGCGGGTCGGGCGACGGCGCTGTGCGCATGTGGGATATGCGGACGGGCCAGGCGCACAGGACACTCACAGGCCACACCGCGCCCGTGACGTGCATCCAATTCGATGAGCACAATATTGTCTCGGGCTCGCTTGACAAGGCCATTAGGGTGAGTGTCATACTGTCCAGGCGCAGGTTAGGTGGCGCTGTCTGCGGGCTGCGTTAGCAGTCGACAATTTTCTACAGGCACCTGCACGGCTTGTACAGGTCACTCTGTTCTTAACTTGTGTTTTGGTGTGACTTTGTCACCCTAGCTTGTCCTAGGGCAGGGTTTGTTCTCATCGGCACTGGTACTCGCGGCTTTGTCTCGTTGTCGCTTCTACGGGCGACGGGCGACACTGTCCCCGTTATCGCCTCTTCGCGCGACTTGTCACCCTTGCCTCTCTTACGGGCTGGACCCCAGTTGGCGCGCACGGAATACCTTTGCTGACCGCAGATATGGGACATGAGGATGGGCGCAGTGTCCGAACTGCACAAGTACGAGTTCCCAGTTACGGCTGTGCAGTTCGACAGCCGCAAGGTGGTTGCAGCGGTCGGCGAGAACGGCGTCGAGGTTTACAATCGCACCACCGCTGAGCACTCGCGTCTCGTGGTCAACGGGCACACGAAGCCTGCCGAGCGCCTCCGCTTCATGGACAAATACCTGGTGTCGGGCGGGCGCGACGGCTGCGCCAAAGTGTGGGCGATGTAACGGCATCACATGCACACCATTCAAAACATGCTGTTGGTGCGTTGGAGCGGAGCGGGCGATGACCGGGCCAGTGTGTGTGTCCGAACGAGGGTGTATCGGTGAAGGCCGATGGGCTAGCCAAGTCAGAATGTTGGGGAAGCCGCGCCCCATGATGGGGGTGGCGTCGGCTTGGCCAACAAGCACGGAGGTTGGTGACCGACAGAAGGTGTCGGTGCACAGAGTGAGGCGCCCCTGTCGTTGCCCTCTTGTGGTCACTGATCGCCTCCGCTCGGGGCATCTGACAGTTGCGAACGCCTGCCGTACCACCCCTTGGTGCACGGCATCACCAAGGATATACATGTACCAGGTTGGAGGATGACTCGAACATAGTGTAGGTCTGTGGGCCCATGGTGACTGGTACGAAGCGTCCATGACGCCACTCACACCCTTCTCTCCTGCAACCATCCTTGCGCCCTTGTTCTGCACACAGAACAACACGTGCTGGGGCGAAGCGCGAAGCGCGAAACTGGTTGAGGCGTGCGCAGCGCCAAACTGGTTGAGGCGTGCGCAAGTCGCCTCGCAGAAGATAAAGCGACTGTTGGCTGTTCCTCTTCTTCGCCCCCAACCACACCAATCTGCAAGCAACGTAGGGTACATGTACAACGTGGGTGCGCTGACAGCTGCATGTCGTATGTTTCCTCGAGGCTTCTGACCCCAGCGCATGCGTGCGCAAGTGCATGTACTGTGAGTTGCGCCTGGGTGTGCTGACGACAGGCCATCCCGAGGAGTACCCGGGCGAGGGGAATGGTGATGATGATGCGGATGGCGATGGAAAAGGCGAGTAGAGTCAGAAGATACAATGAAAGGAGCTCAGTCGACGCTTGCGCCAGGTGATGATATATAGGCGACTGACTCTTACTTGGCCACTCATCTCTCTATTAAGTGCCATGACCTCGAACGGCTACTCGTACTCGTCCCCCCCAATCCCATCCCCATCCTTGGCCTACACCCTCCTCTCCAGCGCCGACAGCGAGGTCAACCGCCTCTCTTACGACCTCGAACGCTTCCAAACCCGCCATATCCCCCTAACGCCCTACAGTATGCCACTCTACCACTACGAAAGGGACCGTTTCTCCGACCTCCTTCGTCGCCTTGGACACCCTATTGTGCGCCTCCGCGGGATCCTAATCCACCCCACCCTGCGTGGTCTCATAGACGATGCGCGGAGCCAACACTTCGATCCATGCGCGCTGGTCAACCTCCTGGGGATGACGGTACAGAATGACATGGAGCTCCAGGACCAGTATATCCCAGAACACATTGACGCGCTCCTCGTTTACGTGCGGGCTATTGGGAGTTGGATTGGGGCGATGCTGCTGCAACTCTTATTCCAGGAGCCGCAGATGAATGGGTGGCATTAGACGCTATTGTACAGTAGTGCTGTAATATACTCGGTTATGGAAACTAGTCTAGTTGTGAGGAACGACATGCCGCTCGACTGCCTCCTCGATCCACCCCTCCAACTTCCGGACATACCGCCTCATGGCCCGGGCATGTGCATGCTCCATCTCCCAGAGAAGCGCGTCGGCATCAATAGTGGCAATGACGACCCCCACCAGACGGAGGATAGGGCCCGGGGTCCCGGCTGAAGTGTACGCCAAGCACCTCAGCGACGGGTGGGTGATCAGGCCGCGGAGAGATACCGCTGCTGCGCGGAGGCGTTTCAACATGCCAGTATAGATCCCAGGGAAAGAGGAGCCACGGAGGAAAGAGTTGAGCAAGTCGGCCATCATGTGGGCTTGTTGCGACGCGGCGCGGAGAGTCGTTAGAGCGATTGTTAGAGGGTCCGCGAAGGGGTCCGTGAAGACGTCCAAGCCCCGGGAGAGGGTTGAAGTAGAGGAGGTAGGAGGAGGAGCAGGCGGAAGAGTAGGGCGAGGAAGAGAGATTGGGGTAGGTGGCAGTTGGTTCATGGTCGTAGGGAGATTGGGGGATTAAGAGTACAGGTGAATGGGACATGTTTTGTCAATACAATAAGTAGGTCATGGGTGAGTGTGAGGAGATGAAGAGATCAGATTTGACTGGTTGGTGGTTATGTGAATGGGAAAAGTTGTGTTCAACACTTTGAACCACAACAATGTCTCGCAACGATCGCAACATCATTCATCACGACACGTCTCAACTCGCCGAAACCACCCAGATCGGGGCCCAGCCAAAATCAACACTTTGGCATTCAAAGCTGAGCCCTGTTTCTCTGCGCTCCACTCCTCTCTACACAATCTTGGCCACCTCCTCCAGCCTAGCACGGAGGGAGCGCCCCTTACCCAGATGGTTCTGGATCTGCTTCACCGTGAGGCCCGTCTACCGTCAGCCGAGTCATTCACAACATACTTCAGCCTGGGTTGTGGCAATGTTGGAACCCATGACCGCGGCAATACCGCGCTCAATCACCATCTCGATCAGACGTTTGCGACCGGCGCTGTTCGCCTCGGCTTTGGGCGTAGCCTTGGGCTTGGGCTTGGAAGTCTTGATGCGGTCGTAGGGGGTTGGAGAGGGGGAGTGCTCGCGTTTGACGGGTGGCATTGTTGTGGGGAGAATCGAGTTTGGGTGAGAGGGGAGGTGAAGAGTGTCAAGTGAGAAGAGGGAGAGTGAGGTCAGAGCGACTCGAAGGGCGTCGAGTATGCCTCAGCCCCCGTGTGCACCCCAGGTGGATCAGTTCACACCACACTCGCTCGCTCCCTCATCCCCTCCTCCCTTCACACTCTGCTCTCCACACCCATCTTGACCAGTACTTGACCCACCCTGCCACCCGCTCATCTTGGTTAGTCTTACTTCATCCACCCCACCACCCGCTCATCTTGGTTAGTCCTACTTCACCCCACCACCCGCTCATCTTGGTTAGTCCTAACAGCATCCTCATCACCATGGTCAAGCGCGAGGACAACCCCACGCCCAGCCCAACTCCAGGCAAGAAGCGCAAGATCGGCCCCAAGTCCACGCCGACCAAGGCTCCGTCGGCTCTGGCTAAAGGCCGCGCCATCCTCGCGGAGGAGATCGTTACTCTTGGTATTGCTGCGGCGCAGGCGAATGCGGCGTCGCTTGTTCAGAAGGTAGGTCGCGCGTGAGCAGAGAAGGAGCGGGGTGGTGGTGCACGCTGAGTGAGCTGGTGATGGGCTCTGACTGAGGGTGTGGCCTAGATGAGCGAGTGGTACGCTCTGAATGAGCGGGTGGTACACGCACAGTGAGCGCTGCAGCTCCGCTGACATCAGACGGGCCTTACTCCTGGCCAGATCAAGAACCAGCTCGCGCCCCTTCGCTCCAACGTCCGCAAGGCGCTTCTCGAGGCTGCCAAGACCACGTGAAGTAGAGGTATGGGTATCGCATGCAGTCTATGCTCTACTTCTCGTCGTCGCTGTCGTCGCCCTTCGTCTTCAGGTGCGACTCAGTCGTCTTGCGGTCACGGCGGCGCTTGACGTCCCACTGCGTGTCAGCGTGTGGGAGGGGAGGATCAATGCCCTCCTTGACGGGCTCGCCTCTATGGTGTACCCTCTCCAGACTTGCCCGCGCCATCACTCCTCGTTCTCCATCCCCTACGCTCCCCATCCCCTACGCTCCCCTTCCCCTACGCTCGCCAACACTCACGTTGTGCACACGCGCAAAGTTGACCTCCATGACGGTCACCTGCTCGCGGATCCACTCGAGGTCCTCGACAACCTCGATCATGTTCTTCTTCGCGCCCGCCAGCTTGCTGCTTAGCAGCTCGGCCGCCTCCGCAAGGGGGTAAATCAGCATGGTGTTTGCCTGAGATCAGCCCCGTCCAACCACCACTCACCCCGAGCCACAGCCCAACCTCGCCGGTCTCCCGAACCTGCGCCTCGGCATACAACGTGTCGTTAAGTTCAAACAGCGTCGTCAGGGGCTTGTCCTTGTCCTCCTCATCCTCCTCGCCATCAAGTAGTGCGTCAATGTCGTCGTCGTCGTCGTCCATCTCGTCCTTGTCCTCCTCAACCTCGCCGAGAGCCTTTCGCCGCCGCCCATCGAGGAAGGTGACGACCGAAAGCGTCTGCTCCATATCGGGAATCTTGACCAGCAGAGCCTTACGCCGCTGCTGCAGATTCAGCTCCATGTACCGGTACTTTCTTCTGTCAGCTTGGACTGGAGGAAACGCACGCAGAGGTCTCCTGGAACTTCTTGATCACACCGTCGATCTCGGCGTCCTTGCCGCCCACGTACTCCTCGACATTGTCCTGTTATCAGACCGGCAGAATGAAGGGGTACATACGACGAAGGGAGCACGAGGGATACCGCGGGGGTTGAGCTCCATCTGAGCCTTTGACGTTGAGGCCATCTTTGGTCTAGTCAAGCTTGTGGAAAGTGAGAGTGTCGACGCGATTCTTGAGAGATGTCATTGCGGCGCTCTGATCGAAACGGAACCAAATGATACCAACAGCACGTGGGCTTCTCCGAGGTTCAACCGGGGACTTGGAGATGAGGTCATGACGCGCTTTCGAGCCTCTTGCATTAGCTTCTGCGCTTTACACTTCTCCACAGCTTCTCGATGCGCTTCTTGCCTTGCAGATAGCCCGCCTTGACTTGGGTGACACCCCGTCCTTGCGCAGCACCGCTTGATCGTCCGCCCGAAGACGACGCACAGCCATCTCGGCAGCCTGTCCCACTCCCAGCCCGACTTCACACATCGCTTGTGTTACCCGCAATGCTCGACGCCGAACGCTTCCCCCACCTCATCGACCTCGTGTTCACGCACGCTGACCGTGCCGCCCTCCTTTGCCTCCGCACTGCTTCGAAGGACTTCAGCACACACGCCGACGCGTGCTTTCTGCACCACATCCGCGTGACGTCCGCCACGAACCCCTGGTCCGACCCCGAGTTCTGGGAGTACGCCGTTTCCACGCCCTTCGGCCGTGCACCCCTCCTCCGGACTTGGCACGACGATATGGGCCGTTACGTTGCCCATCTCGGCTTGTGGGTCGACCGCGCAGCACGTCGGGCTGCCGAGCGCATGGTAACCGGCGAGCGGTTGGGTGGTTGGGAGAAGGCGTTGAGTGCCGTTCGCGTCCTCGAGATGGTGGGCACAGTCGTGCCCGATGGAGTGGGTGAGTTCACCTCCCTTCTCCCCAACCTCGAGGTGATCATATTCACGGCGGCGGGAGAGGAGGACGCGGCGGACATTGCACCGTTCGTGTACGCCTCCGCGCCAACCGCCGTCGTCCGCACAGCCGTGGACTGCGGGAGCCATCCCAACCTCCCTCTCCCAGAGGTGGGGGACGACTCGTCCTTCCCCACTCGCCTGGTCATCGTGGTCGAGTGCACGCCGCGCTCGTGCTGGCGCCTCGGGGTTAGCGCTATGCTCGGCATTCCGCTCGGCACGCTCGAGCTCATCGTCGTGTGTGCCCGTGCTGGCGTTGGCGAGCCAGTCGATGACGACCAAGTCGAACCTCTTGGCCTCCTGACCGACATGGGCGAGGTAATCGTCCACCACCTCCCCCACCTCGAGGTCACGTTCGTGGACGTGGAGCATGCGTACCCCGGCCGCCTGGAGGTTAAGGCAGGCGAGCGGCGGGCTCGTGGTGAACTCCACCGCCTTGTCGACAGCGCCGAGCGCAATGCCAAGATTGACGCGGCGTTCCCGGACTGGAGCCAGGCTGACGCGCATGTCGCGGTTGACGCCGTGCGTTTCCTATCCCTTGCAGCGTACCGCGCCTCTGTCCGTGACGCGCGCTGGGTGCAAGAGATGGGCTATCAGTGATCAGCCAGACACAGTGTTGTGTTTGTCTGCCGTGACCAGCTTGGTCATGAGCTCGACGCTGTTCGGATCACGCCCGCCTGTCGCTTTGCGGATCTCGTGGTCCTTGCTCACCATGTAAGCACTTTCGATGTCAGCGCTAATATCAGGACCGTGCACATCACCCCGGGATTCCTCGCTCGGCCCATGCATCACCATGCATCCCGCGTGCTCCAGGCACTAGAAGCATGCAGTCGGTCCGCACGCGACGCGAGCCACACCCCTGGCAGCACCCCCTCATTCCACCATGATTCTTCGCAATCCTGTATCTCGACAGAATGGGTTGCTGTTCCACGCCGAGGTATCGCCGACGATCTGACCGAGTCGGCATCAGACACGGACAGACCTCGCTATTTCGTTGGGGAGAAGGATGGAGAAGAAGGAATGTTGATCCAAAGGTGCGTCAACGCTCCATAGCACCACCACCACCCTGCCCGTCAACACGAATGGGGAGGGCCAACTCGTACGATAACTGATCCTAGGGGTGATGTATGGAGAGAGAAACAGAAGGTGGCGGTGACGGTTGGCGATCGAGTAGGGCGCCGTATCTAGTCTGTGCACTCAAGCGCCCAACGCATTTTGATACAACAAATACTGAACACAACCGCCACCGTCACAATCTCATCACGCCACTTTACAATACAACAAGGTTTTGTATTTCACCATCATCCTGTTGTCAACCCGCCGTCCACAACTATCCCAGTAGGGCACACGGGTGGTTTATGTCAACCTACCACGCAAAGCGCTCATCGCCCATCGGTATCCTCACGCAGCGGCGATCGGAGGAAGCTTCCACCCCAGCCTTCCCTCACCGCTCCATCGACAACCTCCCCCTCACGGCTTGTCTCTCCCAGTCCCTCTCCCAGTCCCTCTCCCAGTCCCTCTCCCAGTCCCTCTCGCCCCAGTCGACGGACACCATCCCTTTCTAAGCCGTTGTCCGGATCGCGCTCCATCTCGACAATGCCGTCTGCGACAATAGTCTATACCAAAGCCCCACGTCCCACCACAGAGAAGCTGTACCGGCCCGCGTTTGCGTACTACGACTTGCAGTCGGAGGGGCCGGCCACGAACAGCTCAGGGAGCACGACGCCTAGTTCCACTCGTCGTAGCAGAGCAAGCTTAGAAGCCGATGACGACTTCACCATCGCGGGCACTGCCCTGACTCACGGCGTAGCGTTTGAGGTGGCAGCTGCGCCGTCGCGCTTCGGGTTCGAATACGGACAGTACGCTCTACCACCCACGGACAAGCGCTACGGCCAGCATGCGGGCAAGGTGGCAGTGAATCACATACTCAACATGACTGGCCTCGAGACCCGCAGAACCTGCAGAACGCTTCGCAAGTCCATCAAGGCTTCCATTGACGCGGGCCTCTTCATCAAGCCCTCGCCGATACACTACGCCAAGAACGGGGACATCGTCCACCGCATTCTCGACTTCGCTGGGCACGAGACGCGCATCACGTGCCGCCGCCTTTGTCGGCACATCAAGCAGCGGCTGGACCCCGAGATGGCGGCGTCGGTTGTTCTCACGAGCCTAGCCGTTGACGAGGAGCTCGGCCTCCATATCGCGGCGGTAGGGAAGCTACGCATTCCAGGTCTCCCGCCGCAAAGCTACGACGCGTGGAACGCGTGGAGGCCTCGACGGGCGTACACGAACCCCGCGATTCTGCGACACACGCGCACGCTCACGTTTGCAAGCAACCTTAGCGACATCGTCATAGGCAGCAAACCAGCCAGCAGCATCAACATCGGCCTCTTAGTCCCATATCTGAACGTGCACACTGTGCGCGACGCACACCCGGGCAGCAACTGGAACAATCCCGTCCCATGTACCAAGTACGTTACGCTCACGCTTCTCAACGGGCGTCACTACGTGGGTGTGCCTCACATCCCGGACGGCGTGATCGAGCGCGTGATTAACATTTCGTGTCCGCGCGACACGCATCCTCGTTACCGCAGCGTACTATACTCGCTCTGCCTCCCGTTCTCGAACAGTGTACGTCGCGTCGTCATCATCCTCCGCTTCCCGCCCATCCTGACCGCCACCCATTTCTACGACCTGGCGCTCGGCCCACCTCTTGGCGTCTTGAGCCGTATCGCCGAGGAGATCTTCCGGTCGCGCAACGTGCACTTCACCATCGTGGGTGCTGAGGCCGCACCGCCCACCGTCCTCGGCATTGAGGCGCGTGACCCCATCCCGGCCATCCAGCTGTATTACGAGCTGTACCAGCGCATGCTGCCGTTTAATCACTCGTTCTTGCAGTACATACACCTCAAGGAACGGGTCAAGTTCATGTCGCTGGACAATTACCGTGCGCAGGTCGGTGAGAAGTGCTTCGAGGAGGACTTTATCCCCGGCCCTTAGATGGCGTTACTAGACGCCACGTCCGCATATGTGAGGGAAGTACGTGTATCAGACCCTGTTGTAGTCCAACTTGTCGTAGATTAGAGTAGTGGAGTAGGTTGGAACAATCCAATGTATGGTCTTGTCTCCTTTGAGTTGACAGTGACTGCGCTCTCCGCGCTCACCTATCCGTTCGAGAGCCAACTCACTTGGCCAGTATGATGGCCGACCGCATCGGAGTGGGGCAGCAAGAGGAGTGGGGCAGTAAGGGGAGTGGGGCAGTCTTCATGTGACAATGGATGTTTTCATTTCAGTCCAACACGCAGGAACGACCCTTTGGCATAGACAGATAGGAGTCGAGTAGGGCAGACTACCTTTGGCATGGAATCGACCGCAGACCTCTCAACTCTGCTCTGACTCTCGGCAAATATGGGAATGGGACAGTTGAACATCCAGTGGTAGGTGTTCAACCTCGCCATACTTATCAATCCCATACATGAGCAACCACCGTGAAGGGTCTACATCTGTACAGCACAGATGCGAGTATGAGCCTCCTCCGGCTGTTTGGCTGGGAAGAAGGACGAATACCAGTCTCTAAGCTGCTTAGCTGGGAAGAAGGACGGATACCAGCCTCTAAGGCGTTATGCACATGTACGAAGACTATACATCTGTACAACGACTCATTACATGTGCCATCAGCGCATACGTCCACTCCAACGGTCTTTAACCTCGAAGCAACAACTTGTCCAACAGTCCGTCGAGAGGAACCATGTCCGATTCGTACTCCTCCTCGCCGACGCGCGTCCGGTACTCTGCGTCAGAGAGGAACTCGATGCAGCTCATGACCTCGTCGATTTTGGTGTCGGCCATTTCGGGCCCATACGCAGGCACGATCGATTCCTTGAGCGCGGCGATGAACCATGCTTCCTTGCTGCAGCCCTCTTCGTTCTCAGGTTCAGGAACGCCGATGCGCTCCCACGACAGGTTCTCGATCCCGACGAGAGTGAACTTTGTGCTCGGGTCGGCGCTCAGCACCATGACCCCGACGTTGCCGAGCACGCCGAGAGGGGATTCGTGGCGAGGCTCAGAATGCCTATCGAACACGCCGATAGGTAATCCTTGGCGATTCTGAGGATGAATCTCACCGAACTGGAGTCGGGAATCAACGGGCCGTAAGATCAAGGTGACACCGTAGCGAGGATAAAAGGGCAAGGCGCGCCACGTGCCAATGTGGAATGGACCGACATCCGGCACGACAACGTTGATGACAAAACGCTCGTCCCCTATAACGGCGGAGCCTGTCGGCAGCATGTCCGCAAAATTGGGATCATGGGACCCAATGACCGTCAAGGAGACCAGGCGACGGCAGCGAATGTCGGACTCGAATCTAGAGCCGTTCACGCCGATACAACGCACCGTGTCGTTCCGGAACTGGCGCAGTTCGCGGGTCTGGGAGCGCCCTGGAGATGCCAGGATGTCGGCGAAACGGGTGTAGGCTAGGACTTCGATAAGAGCGGGCCACTTGGGCGGGGCATATGGGCGTCCACGCCCCGCAGGCGGCGCCGATGACGGATACAGGCGGGGAATGCGGTTACCCGACGCGGTGAGGACCAGAAGAGGAGGGTCTTGTAAAGAGTCAAGGTAATCGAGGCCAGAGGAGTAGTCATAGGGGACGCAGTCAATACGCAGATGCCGCGCCAGAGCCGCGTCTGCCTTGGCTCGGAACTCGCGGCACACGGGCCGCATAGCGAGCGCGGTCTCACGCTGCGCAGCAGCAGCGTTGGCGATGGCGTCGACGATGTGTGGGTACGCATTGCAGTCGAGCGTGGTGACGTTGCAGTCGAGCATGGTGATGTTACAGAAGAGAGATGAGAGAGGGAGGAAGGGAGTGCCAAGACATTCACTTGTGTTTCAACGCGTCTTTGGGTTCCACGGGACTGTGGAATGTAAGGTCGTGCCTTACCCCACATCCGAATCGTCATCTCAAGCCCATCAACAACTTGTCACTAACCTTTGTCATCACTCTCATCGTCTTGCTCATCTCATTCTCTAACTCTTCCACAGTCGTCACTAGATCAGAGCTGGCCTACTAAAGCTCGTGCTCAAGTTAAATCCGCAACTCTGCTCATTCCAGTCTCTGGGGCCTCCTTACCCCCTCCCGGCCGCTCCACCCACAATGGACCACCTAGCCTACCCGCACGTCATGGACGCGATCATCGCAGCCGCGCCATACGAATCGCTCATATCTCTCCGGGCAACATCGAGTGATATGCGTGCCCGCGTTGACCCCCTCCTCGCCCAGCGCATGACGGTACACCTCCCCAACTCAACTGTGCACGAGATCGACGGTCCCCTCCACGTGACGTATGGAGCGAGTGTGCCTCTATCCCGCTACCTATCCGCACTGCTCAACCCCGATCTCAACCCCGCATGTGAAGTACACAGCACGCAGCTAAAGCCGTACGCCGAGGTCCTCGCCATGGCCCGCATCGTCGACCTCCGCGGCCCGGCTAACCACTACCGCCTCTGGCAAATGTACCCGTTTCTCAGTGGCGTGCACACTGTCCGATACCGCGGCCCCGACCTGTATGCGAGTGCGTACGCTGAGACGACTGTGAGCGTGCGCCATATCGTCGACCAGTTCCTTATATCGCTGCGGGCTGCGCGCATCATCGTCTCCCTCGATGCGGATTCGCCCCCGCAGGTCCGTCAAATCGCCTACCCTGTCCTCCGACTGGCGCGCAAGGCTGTTATCAACATGTGGTGGTCGCCGGAGAGGCCTTGCATGAGCACTGCTCACCGCTGTAACCTCGTCCTCGACATGGGAATCAAGGACCTCGTTTTCCTCTGTCGCCGCAAGACCGCATCGTCCACGTCCAACGTTCCACGCAAGCCACCTACCCACCAGCTAGTGCCGCAGAAGATGGGCATGTTCCACAACATGCTCAAGTACGGTGTGGGCCGTATCCTCTCTCCTGGCTGGACCAAGGTTCTCACCTTTGTCGGACTCGAGACCGTCGCGCCTGCCGCGCTAGGGTACACCGATGCCGAGCCGTCCCTGGCGCAGATCATCGATGATATGTTCGGCTTCATCATCGCTGAGGGGATCGGATGTGAGCTACCTGACGACTACGGCACTGCGCTCGCGCTGCTCCAGGACCGTGTCCGCTTCCTCACACATGGCGAGTACTCTGCGGAGATCGGGCGAGAGGAGTACGAGATCGAGATGATACCGCCGCCGAATTGGGCATCGTGTGAGTGGTCGTAGACAGGTTGAGGATGAGGTCTGATCCACCGACGGCAATCACGGAGAAGTCCAAGCCTAATAAATTCGCCTCATTTTCCATTCATACCCCTGTATCGTACACGAATATGTATCAAATCGAATCGAGCCGCAGCAGTGAAACGGAGGCGTTTGGGGTTATTACTCCTTGGTCGCTTTCTTGGTCTTCGACTTCTCGTGGCCTGAGGTTAGTCTGAAACCAGGCGAAAGTTACTCACAAACGCCGCAGATGATGATGATCGTCACACCGTCGGCGGCGCGGCATTCTCCGACGAGGTCGGTGGACCCACACTTCGAGCAGGCGTCGATAGTGGTGGTAGAGGCGGTGCCGTTGGGCATATTGTACGTAGTAATGTGGGAGGTTGGTGTAGAGGTGGAGTGGCGCGGGTGTGGAGGAGTTAGCTGTCGATGGTGCTGACGCCAGCGTGCTGCTCTTGCTTTTGTAGTGCTCGTTACCGTCCGTCAGTCCCCAACAATGCTTGCTAACCACCGCCGGATCATGACTTCTCTCCCCGGTACTACATCTTTGCCGACATTCGAAGTAGAGTTGCGGTCTTCGCGGCGGTCTTCGCGGCGGAGTTGTGGAGCAAAGTCGTCCTACTTTCACACCTGGAAGCACCGGAGTGTCTGGCACCTTCCCCTAATGCTTCTGTCATGCTCCGCATCATGGATGCGATAGGAACATGAGTGTCGAGGATGCGGAGAAGCATGGCCCGAGGTGGTGCATTACATAGAGTGAGTTTCAGTGATAAAGTAGACTCGAATGTTGACGGCCATGTCCGTCAATGGTTCTCCGCCGTCGTGCGCCGCAATTGATGGAGATGACGGCCATCAATTGAGTACCGACTAGACACTATCTCACATTCATCCTGGTCTAAATAATCTACTCGAGTCGTCCTCCAAATATCGCTTCC
Source organism: Cutaneotrichosporon cavernicola (assembly GCF_030864355.1). Lineage (NCBI taxonomy): Eukaryota > Fungi > Basidiomycota > Tremellomycetes > Trichosporonales > Trichosporonaceae > Cutaneotrichosporon > Cutaneotrichosporon cavernicola. Next base: position 239,480 of record NC_083400.1, on the reverse strand, counting down.
TTAAGAATGATTCCTACGGATCAGTCTTTCCCCAAACACCTCCTATCTCCCCATACTTTTTGCGCCCAGCGCAAAGAAGCCTAGCCCATCCTCCTCCCACAACGGTCCGCCAGTGTCACTCTTCCCTGCTGCCTCTCACAACAGCACGTCTCATCACAGCCTTCCGACTTGCATCAAAGTCCCCTTGAACACATTCCGCCATGACTCGCGATACCTGTGACTTCAAGGGATGCAGCCAGCTCGCTGTTCTCGATTGTGCAGCTTGCCACATCTGCTCCGCCATGTTATGCCTTTGGCACATTCCGCACGACGCCAGTGATCATTCTTGCCCCACTCCTGTGCGTGGTCTCGAAACCTGACAGGTGCTGGTTGCTGACAAGCAGTGGAGCCCTATAAGCCCACCCGAGGAAGAGTCCGATACACAGCGTAGGCTGGCCAAGAAGGTAAGGCTCGCTCTTTATCGAACTAACAGTCCAGGATCAACACTGGGCCGACATCGCCGAACTCCATATGACCCCCGCTGTCAAAGCATTGCGCCCAGGCATTCCCTTCACTATTGATGTTCCCAGCTGCGATAAACTTCGAGAGTTCATCTTCATCTTTGGTATGTTCAACATGCACTTCCCGATCACCTTCCAGGACGGGGTCAAGTGGCTTGGGCGCCTTCACAATGCTAAGGGCATGCTTGGCAACAGCGAGGATAAGGTTCGGGCAGGAGAGGTTGCTGTAATCAAGACCCTCCGTGATATTGCGCCAGAGTTTGTCCCCAACATTCACCTCCCTCCGGGTCAAACTGGTTAGTACAGCATCTCCATACACGTTGTCCTCAGCTTGCTGACATATCCTAGTGCACAAGCTACAGTTCTTCTTCAACGAGCGTTCAGAGGGACGGCGATATGAGCTGTGGCCTGCGATGGCAGCCGAGACCGGGTTCCAGCAGGTCGTCAAGGACATTGCACAGTTCATGGTGAAGATGTCGACCAGGGAGTTCTCTGGCGTTGGCAGTCTCAAGTTCGACATGGAGCAGAACATTGTTGTCGGGCCGCTCATCGCCAAGCAGTTCAAGCTGACCGAGCTCGCCAACCTCGAGGTTTACCGGACTTCCGCCGAGTGCTACCTCGCCCGAATCGACAATCTCCTTCGGTTGATTCGCGAAAAGGCGCTGGGATGGGCAAGCTCCTGGTCCAAAGATGACATGTCAACCCCTGTTTGGCGGTACATCCTCCTTCTTGAAGTGCGTGACTTTGTCCACGGCTGCGAGGACATGAACCGTGAACAACCAACCTATATCCGACACAAGGACGATCACGTCGGCCAGTTCCTTGTCAACGACAGCGGTCGCCTGGACGACATCATTGACTGGGAATTGTGAGTATTATTCCCAACAAAAGCTGACTCACAGTTCCGCTGTGGTCCCTTTTGCCGAAGCCTTCACGGCCCCCGATGCGCTCTCTATCGACCTCCCACGCCCAGGCATGAGGATTCAGTTCACCGACGCCAACGTTCTCACTCCTCTCGAGCTCCAGTTGCAGGAAGAGTTGCGAGCTCTCGGCCGTGAGGATATGGCTCTCGCCGTCGGCGACACTCGCAAATTCCAGCGTTTGGACTGGGTCATGTTCGGCTATGACTTTAGGTACGAGTTCGCTGTCGGCCTTAGGCGAGCGCTCTACCCCGACGCCAAGGTCCCGAGCTCCAAGGAGGAATGGATCGAGGAAGGTATGGCCAAGTACGGTCACGATGAGCAGCTCGAGCAACTCGCTGCTGGATGGGAGGTTTACAAGCAGGCTAGGCTGGAGGCCGAAGCCGCTAAGGCTGAAGCTGAGGCCACAAGGAACGAAGTTGAAGTTGCGAAGACGGAAGCCGAGCCCGTCTCTATGGCGTCAGAGAAAGTCTCCAACCCGGCGAAGGACGACGGCGACAGCATGGTACCCGAGTCACTGTCACCCTCCAGTGGGACTACCAGTTCGCCCACCAACTCGAGCCCTTCGGACTCCCTGGTGACCGAAACTCCCTCCACTGAGGAGAGCATGTCCAGCCCCGGCGTCCAGGTCCCGAAGGCTGGTGAAGCTCCAGACGAGCCTTGACCAGCTTGCTCCTGAGAAGGATCGCCTGTGGCTGTTCCGAAAGCCAATGTGACGCCAAACACGCTCATTTCGAATGCCGTTCCGACCCGTACATCCTGTCGTTGACCATAGTCTTTCTCATGAGTATGCAAAAGTCTCCCAACAGTCTAATGCTGTTTTGGCCACAAGCCAAGTGATTGGTTTCGGAACAAAACGCCTGAGCATTTGGATTGATTCGCATTTAGACTACAGCAAGCGTGTTGGATGACCCGTAGTCCCAGCACCAACGTTCGATACAATCCGTAGTCCCGTATTTTCGTTTCTGCATTCTTCATACCTCACTTCAACAAAAAAGAGATATATGTGCGGAAAAACAGCGGAAGGACTGCAGATGTGACAATGAGCTAGCTAGAAATAGCGAGCAAGATCGTCTCCAGGTTGGAGGTTTCCAGTTTGGTGATCTCCAGTCGGATGAATCGCCCAACGACGCAGGTGTGTACTGGCGGCCATCGTCGTCTCCAGATCGATCCCTAATCAACTTGGAACGTTGGAGCTGCACTGCAGCGAGCCGTAACAGGTGGGTCAGTCGGGGTGTCAGGGTGGCCGATGGCTTTGGAGAAGCCGCCAAGATTACAAGCGGGCATCTGGCCGGTCAATATTCTTCTTGAGGTTGACCCACCTTTGGGGATACAGAGGAGTCGCTTCAGCCATCGGAAGAGGTCGCGTGTCCCAACTCGATGTTGGCGAGAGGGGACTGGGTCTTGTCATTGTTGTCGCCGCTGTGGTGACCCCTGCCAATTCCATCCTCCGTCGCTGTCGGTGCCATCCGAATCACTGTAACTATCTGATCCTGTGTAGTACAGCGACTTGAATGTCGGATCCAAATCTGGGCGTAAATGTACATGTACATGTACATGGCGCTTGAGTCCCACTGACTCCTTATCTCAAAAGCTGACTTGGAGAAGGGCGCGTTCAGTGCCCGACCCGATGATGACGTTGGAAGCGATCTGAAGGGCGCTATCTATCTCCGTCGTCCTCGAGTTGGCAGAAATAAAATAAATACTGGAGAATTAGAATTCCCCCTTGGCTTGGTTCGCCAAACTTCCTCATTCTATCATGACACCGTGGTCAAGCAAGAAGTCAGCTGGTCCCAAGCGTGGACCGTCTCCGAGCCCCAGCACCTCTCATCCTCCCACCCATGCTGCTCCACAAGGGTGGGGGGCCAAAGCTCTCAACCTGAGCGACAAGCTTGGCGGCAAGTTGAACGACTACACCAATAAGTGGGGCATTGATTCGTTCTGGCCGACGACCGGGGACATGCCGCGCAAGATGGAGAAGGCGGCGCGCATCCTGAAGAGTTTCACGAGTGAGGTTGGGTGGCTTACCACACACTGACGCCAGTGCCCGATTCCGATCCTGACTCCCACGCCCCAGCGGCACCCGTCCGTATCCCACCGTCTGTCATTGCCAACGCCCGCGGCATCGCGATCTACTCCTGCTTTCGTACAGGCTGGGCACCTGTCGGTGGTGGAGGCGGCTCCGGGGTGGTAGTGGCGCGTCTTCCCGATGGCTCGTGGTCGGCACCCGCGGCGATCTGTCCCACTGCCGTTGGGGCTGGCGTGAGTCAATGCAGAGATCTGGCTGACGACAGATGCAGATTGGCCTGGACGTGTACAGTGCCGTGCTGGTGATCCGAAGCGAGAAAGCCCTCGCCCAGTTCGGAGGGCACCGCGTCGCACTGGGCGGCGAGATCTCTGTCGCGGCCGGTCCATACGGTGGCGGTAAAGGCGTGGATAAGGGGCTCAATCTCGATACGGGGCCAGAAGTTTACGCGTACATGCACAGCCGAGGGGCGTACTTTGGCCTCGAGGTCGTGGGAACCGTCTTCGTCAGCCGCGGAGACGAGAATGCCAACATGTACCACTGGCCTGGCATCAAGGCGGGCGATATCGTGAGTTTGGTCCGGTTTTGTATGACGTCCTGACTGTAGCTCAAGGGCAAAGTGCGCGTCCCCCCCGAGGCGTCGAGTCTCATGCAGGCTCTTCGTGCGGCGGAAACGGGTGTTGCCCAGTGTCCGAACGTGGCGGCCTACGGCCCTGGATTCAGCACTGGCGGCATGAGTGCCTCCCACGAGGGCGGACACAGATTCAGTGCATACGACAATGACAAGGAGACATTACACAACGCCGACATCCCGAAGGTTCGTGACAATCTCGGCGGTAGTGGCTATGCAGGGCCCAGCTCGCCGCGTCCTCAACTTTCGCCTCTAACCTTCCGATCTCCTGTGAGCCGAAGCAATGGCGCATCGCCTGTAGGTTCTTCTCCGGCCCGAAGCTCTCCGGGCGGAACACGCTTTGTCCCTCCTCTCCCTGGTCGTCACCCGTCTCCGCTTCCGGCCGACGAGAAGAGTGACGCCCCACCGCCCTATTCGCCAGCAATCTAACGTTGATTTGGGAGTTGTTCCAGATGGATGACTGAATTTTCCCATTCCCATGTTACAGGAGAATACATGTACAAGCTGCCAAGACTGTTCAGTTGTGTTTAATATTTATTCCTTCTCGCCCCGGCTGTAAGATAGATAATTTGAGCTGAGGAGCCTCAGTTAGTCCACATTGGCATCCATGCGACGCTGGTATGTACTACATCCCTGGAGAGCCCTATCATGTACATGTACAGTACATGCCCACTACCTCAATCTAGCTATCGGATGCCTATTTCTCCTTTCCAGTCGGCTCACCAGGAAGCAAAGCAACAATCTGCCGCTCTTGACACGGGAGGTGGACCTAGTCTCGCTTTTGGCACACCCAGAGCAGGGCCTACAAGGGAAAACGTCGATCGAAGTGTGCTTCATGTGTTGGTGGCGTCCCAGTGGCTCTGTCCCCATGTCCCATTTTCGCGGCCAGGAATGCGTGCGTCCAGCTTGTGCGTTGAAAGAGATGGGTAGAGGGTCCTGACAGGTCACAAGACGAGACCTTCGCAAGCGGCCTCCGGGTCCGCGGTTGGGCCAAGACGTGTCATCCAGCGCCGGCCAACAGTGATGAGAACATCTCCACTCGATGCATCCTCAATCCAGTTGTAAAACTCTCCACACTACGCTATCTTCTGTTCCATCACTCCTCACCTTGTCTTCGACCTCACACGGCCGGGTTATCTGCTGATGCACCATCCTAGAAGCCTGTGATACCTGATACTTCAATTTAGCCAAAAGTGAGAATCATCTGCCATCCAAGGCTACACACCTCATCACACTTGCGCTGGACCTACCCCCAACAGCACTGCCACACGACAACCCACCACCGGCAACCGGCGCCAGTACAAGAAACCAGCTTCATCTCATGCAGCATCCGCCCAAATAGTTCTTCAGCACTTGTCTGATGAGGGCGAGTAGTCGCACGAACAATGATGCATCGATGCATTTAGAGATAACGGCCACCAGAACCATTGGCCACAAGAAGCCCCAAGGGCTCCAGCTGCGAGCAGTGCGACGTGCGCCACAACGTCATGGTGGGATCGGTGATTGCTGCCGGGAAGACGCGCTACGCTCGCGTGCTCATTCGCAGCGCATGTATTTCCCGTCCATGCGGTTGCTGACAACAGGCCATGGTACCATCACTGCCGCTCGCAAGAGGGGCCGCTTCTCGAAGCTGATCACCAAGTAGCTGGATGTAACACTACTGACTGAGGATGGAGACTGTTGGAGACGATTCGAGGCCAAGGACTAACATCTGATATCTCCTCTATAGCCAATGCGGGTACCAACCCGCGGCCAGTACATGCGACCTCGGTCGCTGGTCGTCGTCTACGCGTCTCTGTTGCAATGCTAGGTGTAGGCGATGGATGAGGGCGGCGGTGATTGTCCTTGGACAAACAGTGCGCGGCCGTGATGCGATGCAATGTTGTGGAACGGAATAGTGCGAGGCTTGGGTGGCGGGGGGCCGGGTATCTTGAAATAGAGGGGCGGTTACTTGGACAGCTCCTTGATGGTCTGTGGTCAGCAAAGTCTGGAGAGTTTGGCCTACCTTCTGCGCGTACGCGGCGTTGGTACGCGACTGCTTGCTGGCACCACGCTGGCGGCCGACGGCGATCGCCATTTGCACCCACTCGGTGCAGAGCACGTCCCGGACGGTGCCCTTGAACGTGTCGCCAAAGTCGCCGATAAGGCCGAGAGTGTTGGTGATGAAATCCTCGGTCCGGTCCTCCTCGCTCATGCAGCCCTGGAGGAAGGTCATGATGCCTCCGACGTAGGGGAGCATCGGTGCGGGATCACCGGCCTTGAGTCCGTTCATGATGCCAATGAAAGCGTCGACGATGGCCTCACGCATGGTCCAGACGAACTCGTTCAGCGCGAGGTCGTTCGACGACGCGGTGGTCGCGCCGGCCTGGCTGAGGATGGCCATGGTGGTCTCGAGGAACCGTGCGAACTCTGGCCCGACGGCGAGCGCGACTTCGCCGATGGCGGTGATGGCCGTTGGCTTGACCTGCCGGTGGATGACGGGGCTGCGGAGGATGGCAATGAGCTCAACCATGATTCTCTCAGCGTAAGGGGCAATCTGCTCCTGGATCGCGCGCGCGACGTCCGAGACACAATAGACGGCAGCCTGGACGACCTGGTAGTCGTCGACAGCCTGGAGTGCCGCCAGGAGGAAGCCCGAGAATGCCTCCATGTACTTGACGAAGCCAACCTCGAGTGCGCCAGCGAGCGCACCAATGGTGGCGAGAAGGTCCTCGAGGACAGCGCCGTGCTTGGCGGACGAGCTGAGGATGGTGAGAAGGTTGGTCATGATCTGGTCGGCGTAGGGCTGGACGAGCGCAGGAGTCTTCTGGATAAACGCCTGGATGACGACGCAAATGTTGATCTGCATATCGTTCCAGTTGTTACGGTCGTCCATGCCAAGCAGCTGGTTCTGCATGCCGATAAGGGCCTCCTGGCGACGGAGCATCTCAACGGTGACCTGCTCGGCCATGGTGAGGGTGTCGAGAGCCGAGTTGGCGACAAAGGTAGCCATGGTCTGGTACGCGGCGGTGCGGCAGTTGCCGTCGTTGGTGGCCTTCTCGGTGACAGGCATAAGGGCCTTGAAGATGGGCTCAAAGAATGGCGACATGGGCGAAGTCGCAGGGTCCTCGGAGATCATGTCGGCCGGGAGGAGCTGGATCACAAGGTTGCTGAGCGCCGAGCAGCACGAGTTGATTATGCGAGGAGTCCCGCTCTGCACGCCCATGACAAGAGCCTGGACGAGGTTCTGCAGGTGGCTGCCAGTGTCAACAACCTCGAGCATGAGCTCGGTGATCTTGGACAGAGTCCAGGCGACCGAGTCGCGCACGTGGACGTCGGGGTCGGACTGAAGCATGCTGATGAGCGTGCCGAGGGCCTGAGCGACGAGGGTCGAGAGAGTGTTGGACTCGGGGCCGTCGAGGATGCAGCCAAAGGCCATGACGGCCGCCTCACGGTGACGCCACTCGGAGCTGCGGATGCCCTGCTCCACAAAGGGGACGACAGGCTGGACGATGGCGTCGCCGACATCACGAGCGAGAAGCTCGAGACAAGACGCGGCAGCCATCGACTTTGTCCACTCGTCCTCGTCAGCGTCCTCCTCCTGTTGGGTGAGGAGCTCGAGGAGAACGGGGAGGATCTCGTTGAGGGCCATCTTGGCAAAGTGCTTGGACACGACGGCAGGCTCCTCACCGTACGCGAGGGCCTCCTGGGACTCGATGCCAATCTCGATCTCCTCTTCGCAGACAGTAGACCAGAACTCGATCGCCTGGAGCGCGACGGGCTCTTCGGGGTGCTTCATGCCCATAATCGTGAGCTGGGGTCAGCAAGCCGCGATCTTGAATAGACTCACTCCGAAGAGAGCACGCTCCATGTACAGCTCCATGAACTCGTAGTAAAGGCTCATGATGCGCACGAGACACTCGAACGCGCCGACCTGCACTGGAACGGCGGTACTCTGGGTCGCCTCGCACACAACCTGCATGATGTAGTTGCGCTCACCCTGTTACGTCAGCGATGGTTCTGGGAAGCGCATCTACCTCGCGCTCAAAATTGTCACGGATGAACTCGAGCGAGTTGTAAAGGGCGTTGATAGCCGCGGTCTGAACATCGGTGCTTGGTTCCTCCTTGCGCGCGCCCTGGACGACGGCAGTGAGGATCTCGTTGGAGCGTGCAGACAAGTACTGAGGCTGGACAACCTCGCAGATGTAACCGATGGTCTGGAGGGTGGCGACGCGGAGGCCCGTGTTTTCCTCGTTCTGGACAAACTGGAGTAACTGGCCGATGAGCTCGGACCAGCTCCCGCGAGGAAGCTCGACAGCGGCCACAGCGGACACAGCCTGCGCGGCGACACCTGCGGCGCGCTTGTCTTGGGACGCCAGCGACGACAGCAAAGAGTGCTTGAGAGAATTGCGGACGTCATCAGAAAGGGCCATCCATGCCTCGGACAGTGCTGGTTGGTTGACAGCATCCTGAAGGGTTAGCTGGTCAATGCCCCTTAACCGTCGTAAACAAATGTTCCACTTACGCGGGCAGAGACGGCGTTCTTGAAGGCGATACCAGCGGCGTTGCGGATGTGGGAGGGTGCAGACTCGTTGGCGAGCTCCTGCGCAAGAGTGTGGAGGTACCCTGCCTGAGAATGGTCAGCGCGGCTGTGAGATCTGCGGTGGCGGCTACTGCGATGATGCGGCCAAGTGGTGCGATTGCCAGTAAGGACTTACGAGGTTGTCGCGGCGAGCGACCTCGAGCTGCTCGGTCGCACTTTGGCGAGTGGCGGCGTCTGGTGTAAGCAATGTTGTTGAGGGAAGAACTGACTCTCTGAGAGCGAGTTGGCGAGGAGAGTTGCGGCGTCCATGTTTACGTGGTGGTTGACGTGGATAGGATTATAGGGGCTGTTCAAAGGTGAGAGAGGAGAGGGAGGGAAGAAGGTGATATTTTAGTCGGTAGCGATCTGTGTCGTAAGAGAGGAGGGGAGGAGGCTGACCGCGACGACGAGTGTGAGGATGATGAGGAGGAGGGGTGAAGGGATACAAAAGGATAAGAGGTCTAAGTGGTGATGGCGGCGACGAACCGACGAGTGCAAGCCTAGATCCCCTTGCCCCCACCCCACCGTAGCATTGAAATCGCGCTCTGGTTGGAATGTCCTGCCTCCTCAGCTTCCTTCCCATCAAACACTGCCCTGTCATCGTCTCTCATAACACGTGGTCGAGCCCTGGATTCCATACTCACATTAAACTGTCCGTTATTTTTAAATTATTTCTCCTCGATTGCAGAACATGATCGACGCGTTGCCACGTGACATACTTTGCCGGATAAATTTTCTAGAAAATATCCCAGATTTTATATAGCCATATAGGCATCAAGTTAGTGGCGTCATTTTAAACGTCATTGGCACGGGCAACCGAAGACATGAGTTTATCAGAGTTTTTCTTTATTTCCGCAGCCCTTTTTTAAACGGAAAGCTCGGCATCGGGATGCGGAGACTAGACGGGTTACATAACATTTGAACACTATCTTCACTGCTATTGGCTGAGCAATGGATTATCGAATTTCTAATCGCGACTCGGCGCTGTTTGAGTCGTCACTGCTCGCAAAAAGATGGCTTGCCCGGGTGAACCGGCCAGCGGGTGTCCGGCAGTAGGCCATACCGTGGCCCTACGGTGGTAGACTTGTACCCTGGGCAGACTCCAAAGTTTCATTCCGGTCGAGTCAGTACAAGGCTCCAGGCTGAACACAAGCCAGTAGTAGGGGGAATAGTTGAAAATGTCTTGTGTCCCTCGACGCCCCCAAGTCATTCATTACCGCAACCCCGGTTGACACCATCCCCTTCTCTCTCACTTGCATTCTCAACAACTACCGGTCTCAAAAAGCTGTTCTACAGTTTCAACAAGAGCATCACGCCGCAACTCTAGCCCAATCTTATCTACCCTCAACGTCAAAGCCCACAATGTGCCCTGCACCAGACCCGGTTTCGAACGGTAACGGCACCCCCGAGGAAATGATTCCCGTGGACCTTGGTTCCGCGGTCAACGACAACAAGAAGATGGATCTCAAGCATGGTACCAAGAAGGGCTTCTACGCTCGTCCCTCTGACTTCCTGAGCAACACAAGCAACTGGAAGGTGAGTCATAGGCGTCATCGCCGTGTGGGGCTTGTTTGGAGTGGTGGGGTTGGCGTCAAAGGGATCGGCGGATGGCGGCAGTCACGCGACTCTTCACGCGACTCTGCACCCAGCACTCTGCAGGTCATCTGTTCGAGAGCATAGAGCCGGGGATGAGTGGTGGAGTGGGTTGGAAGTGACGAGGGCGCGGGGTTGTCGTGGCCAACGGCTGTGCCGTTGCAGGCGTCCACCTTTCAACCCTTCTCCGTTCTTCCAGAGTTGCACTGCGCCCTCTTGAGAGGACAGCGCGTCCTGCAAGCGTAGATGGTGGGGAAGCAGGTTGTAGCAGACCCAACGTGGACGGTGCTTGGCGGGTTGAAGTGGCGAGTGCGTCGGCCGTGCCGTCGGCGCCACCACTCATCCGCCTACCCACCACTCTACTCCTTTCAGACTGGCGCCGCGCTCTGGTTAGGAGCAGAGGGCGTCTGGCAGTCGTCTGGCAGGCGCAGATGGGCACCGAGGTGCCACACAGGAGGCGCAAAGGCTACGAGGCGGCTGGGGGTTAGGGCGTTCCACCGCAATCGGCGCACGCCTCTCCCTTCCCCTTTTGTCGTCCGTCACTGCCCTCTCAGTCCTCCGTCAGCGTTCAAAGCGACGCCGAGGGCCCAAGGCACATAGCCAATTCAATTGGCGCCACCCATTCAGCCCGCGTCACCACCAAGACTTCACCACCACCACCACCGCCTCCATAAACCTCCTCCGACCTTGTCACCTTTCCACAACGACACCAGATATTGACTCCAGATCATCGAGAGCACGCTGCGAGAGGGCGAGCAATTTGCGAACGCATGGTTCGGTAAGTTGCACTGAGAGGGCTTTGAATCGGTTAAAACGCGTTTGAGGGGAGAAGAGCTTGAATCGTCTAAAGCGCGTTTGAGAGGTGTGGCAATGTCGCGCGTGACTGTTTGGTTACGCTGGTGGTCTGTGCGTAGCCGCACGACCTCTTAGGCGGCCGAAAACATCGGAAATGACCTTTTGGATGTGTAGGAGGATGTTTGGTTGAGTTTGGTCGAGTGTGGCGGACGTGTGGCAGAGTGGCCCCCCCGCTTCCCACATTGTCCGATAAGCCCAACGACGCGCTGGGTATCTGCGCCGCCTCTCGTACTACCTCTCTGTCGTTCCCAGACCCATCTGGGTCTTCACAGCGTCTTATCGCGGCTGTCGAACGCGAATGTGGCGGTGCCACACTCGATGTGTCGGGGAGGGCGAGGGATCCGCTAGTGTTCGCTGCGTTCACCCGGTACAATTCCGTCGTCGTCCAGATGTGCTCCTGGCGCTATCGGTGGCCTCTTCAGCCCCTCATCTCCATCCTGAGGGCCAGGCGTGCCGTCTCCTGGTCCCGGGTGGATCGGAGAAGAGCCTTCCCCTTCCCCTTCCGATTACGACTCTTCTTCCCCCTACCCCTTCCCGAACCCCGCTAACTCCCAGACCTCGAGACCAAGATCAAGATCGCCAGGGCCCTCGATGACTTCGGTGTCGACTACATCGAGCTTACGTCGCCCGCTGCGTCGCCCGAGTCGCGCGCCCACTGCGAGGCGATCTGCAAGCTCGGCCTGAAGCGCTCGAAGATTCTCACCCACATCCGTTGCCACATGGACGACGCGCGTATCGCCGTCGAGACTGGTGTTGACGGTGTCGACGTCGTCATTGGAACCTCGTCGTTCCTCCGTGAGCACTCTCACGGCAAGGACATGACCTGGATCACCAAGACCGCTGTTGAGGTCATCGAGTTTGTCAAGAGCAAGGGTATCGAGATCCGTTTCTCGTCCGAGGACTCGTTCCGCTCCGACTTGGTCGACTTGCTCTCCATCTACCAGACCGTCGACAAGGTCGGCGTCAACCGCGTCGGTGTCGCGGACACTGTTGGTTGCGCCGACCCCCGCCAGGTGTACGAGCTCGTGCGTACCCTCCGCGGCGTCGTGCACTGCGACATCGAGTGCCACTTCCACAACGACACTGGATGCGCTATTGCCAACGCCTACGCTGCCCTCGAGGCCGGCGCCACTCACATTGACACTTCGGTGCTTGGCATCGGTGAGCGTAACGGTATCACTCCCCTCGGCGGCCTTATTGCCCGCATGATGGTCGCCGACCCCGACTACGTCAAGTCCAAGTACAACCTGACCATGCTTCGTGAGGTCGAGAACCTCGTCGCCGAGGCCGTCGAGGTTCAGGTCCCCTTCAACAACTACATCACCGGCTTCTGCGCCTTCACCCACAAGGCCGGTATCCACGCCAAGGCCATCCTCGCCAACCCGGCCACATACGAGATTCTCAACCCCGCCGACTTTGGCATGAGCCGCTACGTGTCCATCGGACACCGGCTGACGGGATGGAACGCCGTCAAGAGCCGCGCTGAGCAGCTCAACCTGGACATGACGGACGACCAGATCAAGGACGCCACCGCCAAGATCAAGGAGCTCGCCGACGTCCGCACCCAGTCCATGGAGGACGTAGACATTATCCTCCGTGTCTACCACAGCGCTATCCTCGAGGGCAAGCTCAAGATCGGGCAACCCGAGGTCCTCGACAGACTGCTCGAGGAGCACCACGAGAGCCGTGGCACCAGTCCCACTCGCGTCCCCGACGCCAAGCGCCAGCGCACCGACTAGGCGCACAAAATGGGTTCATCCTCACACCAATCGCTCGTCGGCTCTAGAAGGATTGTATGGATATGCATGTTGAAGTGGTCTGCTTACAGAATGAGTCATCGGTTCCGGCTGCGAGATTGACCCAACTCACACTTCAAACTCGTCAACTAATCACTGACAGTTCGGTGGCACTTCCAGCCGCACCTCCAACCCCACAGCGCGCCATATTGACACGATCCAGACATCTGTGCGCTCTTGAGTCCAACGGCTCTGGGCGACCCAGGTCAGTGCGATTCGGCCGGACCATGAACGCTCGGCCCTACCGAACGACCACTCGCAGGGCGGTCGCGACAACGGAACCAGCAGAACTGAGAGTGACAACGAGCGAGTTTATCTGGGACGTGCCCCTACCGTCACATTGCGGAGAGATGGCCGCAACATATATGCCTCCAACACTGATACGCGGCTCTGCGACTGGTTGCAGACGATGAGTACAGTGGCAGCAGCGCTCCAGACCAGAACACGATAACATGCAGACTCAGGAGCATGCTGAGGGACGTCTCCAGCACGGTGCACGTGCACGTCCTCTCAGGAATATGTGCCCTTCTGCCACCTCCCCCTCCTGCGATCAATGTCACTCTTCAACCACTGAAGAGTCTTCTCCTTGGCGCGGTGTCGCTCTTCAACCACTGAAGAGTCTTCTCCTTGGCGCGGATGGCTTGGCGAACAGGAAAAGATGCGTGAGGGGCTTAGCGAGGCTACGATAGTAAGCTGGAGAGCGCGTTAGGAACACTGCTGATGAAGGGGTTGTATTGAGGATGAATGAGTGACAATGCAACAGAGGGAAGGAATGCGAAGTCGATCTGAATTGCCACCCAACTCAAGTCCGCTCTGCGGTTAGGCCGCCCTGCACCAATGTAACACACAACCATTCTCTCTCGAGCTCCTCAAGCTGATGGATTGTTGCGATATCAGAGTTAGGGATACGAGGCACACCTGCATATTTCGTAGTAATCACAGTACAAACAACCACCACTGCTTGAATTGGAGCTCATAGACATGACCGCATCCAGCCTCTGTGCGTGGCAGGCGATTGACTCATCTCCAGCTCCAGTGGCGCGGATCAGAATCTACCCACAACAACTTGGCAGCAACCCTTGCCCCTCACCATCTTGTAAAAGATGATGGTCCGCTTCCAGAAGGAAGCGAGACACTCAGGTCGAACTGGGAGTCGAACCCAGGCTACAAGAACCAATGCTCATCAGAATCTTGTGTACTGACCGTTATACGATTCAACCTTGGTGGTATGACCCTTTCTACCTCTCCTCTTCCCCCCAGCGGTGCCGTCAACACTACGGGAAAACACAGTAATCGCATCATTTACATCTGGAGGTGCACAGACAACATACTTCGGGCGCTCTTCTGGGTTGTGGCAGTGACTTGGCGGAAGCTCGACGCGGCTGGACTGCCGCCCCAGTGGGAAGGTTGTCATTAGTAGTGTATGAGAGATGGAGAGAGTACGTGTGAAGAGTACGAGTGACGAGGGAGGCAGTCGCGTAGCCCTTTGCTCCAGCCAAGTCGCTGTTCGCTGACCGGTTGACTCGAGTGGCCACAATCCGTCCACAACACGCAGATGATTCATGGCTCATAATGTGTGATTGTATATGCACTGCTACCTACGCTTCTGCAATCTGTGATGCACGCGCTACCGGTTTAAGTGGTGCTCCATGCTCTTCCAGTGCGCAATGTGCCCCTCGGCCGCAGCCAGCATCTCGCGCGCAAACTCGGCGACCTGGCTCCCCTTAGGGTTGTACACGGCCGCATTCGCGAACATGAGTCGGATGTCGCGTTCAAACTCGTCAATCGTGCCGATGCTCCCATCTTTAATGCGCGTGCGGATCTTCTTCAGGTCCATTGGACGCTTGACCACGTCGTAATAATCGGGCGCGACGGACTGCGGTCAGCGGCACACACTTGGAGTTGTTCACCTTCTTCACTGGGTTCTGGAACACAGGCCCGTACTTGTGCTCCTGGATCGTGTCGAGCAGGCTCAGGATGAGCTTCTGCGCCTGTTTCTGGCCCCGCGTCGCCGCGCCAGGCGGCACGCTCGGACTCGCACTCTCACTCTCCTCAGCGCCGGCTGAGTCGCGTGCGGGCGGCCGGGGGGCTACCTGTCAGCGGTGTCAACGCCGTACTTTATACACAGGTAAAAAGAGACAGGATACTTACTGCGCCGCTTGCGGGGCTCGGCCTTGCGACGAGCCGACGTGCGCGTCGGCTTGGCCTCCGGCTCCTCCTCCGGCTCCTCCTCCTCCTCATCCTTCTCCTCCTCCTTGTCCTCTTCCTCACTCTCCTCCTTCACGCTCACTTCGGACGCACCGCGCTTAGCTCGCCGACCGCGACGCGGACGCTCAGAGGGCGTCGCGCTACTCGCGCTCGCTCCGCGCTTCGGAGGCGAGCTGTGCGGCGCCTTGCGCCGCGTCGACCGTCTCTCTCGCGGCTCCTCTTCTTCTTCCTTCTCCTCCTCCTTCTCTTCCTCCTCACCGTCAGACTCGACTGGCGTCACGGCCTTGCGCCCACGCCCGCTACGTTTCGCAGGAGGCCCACGCTGAGTCGTTGCTTTGCGCTTGCGGCCACGCGTCGCTGGTGTCGGCGAGGACGGCGGGCCCTCTGCGGGTGCGTCGGAAGATGCAGCGGTTGCAGCCGGCGCAGCCTCGGCGGGCAGGGGCGAGAGGTCGGAGGCGGGCGATAGCTCGGACGTTTCGCTCACCGGCGATCCCGCCTTCGGGGTCTGAGGGTTGGATTCCTCGACCTCGGGCTTGGACTCCTCGACCTCGACCTTGGGTGACTCCTTCTCCTCTGGCTCAGCTGTCGGCTCCTTCTCTTCAACCTTGACCTTCTTCCCCTTCTTGCCCTTGGACTTGGGCTTCTTGGGCTCGGGTTCAGGCTCGGGTTCAGGCTCAGCTTCGGGCTCAGCCTCGGGCTGGGCTTCAACGTCGGCTTCGGCTTCGGCTTCTGGTTCCTCAGACGCCCTCTCCTCGGCGGCATCCTCGGTGGGGACCTCGGACTGTGCCGTCTCGGCGGGCGACTCTTCGACTGAATTCTCGGCAGGCATTGGAGAGTCCTCGCCCGATGCCTCCGCGGGATTGGGCTGGTCCTCTGGGACCACGTCGACGTCCATCGCCTCGGCGTCCTTCTCCTCGGCGTCCGACTTCTCGGCCGCGGCCTTGCCCTTCTTGCCCTTCTTCGCTCTGCCGGCTTTCTGCGGGGATACGTCCTTCTTCTGGGACGACGCATCGAGCTTGTCGGCCTCGAGCTCGGCGGATGCCTCGTTTTCTGGCTCGGTGGTTTCCTTCTCCTCGGCCTCTGCCGGCTCCTCGTCGACATCCATCTTGCCCTCGACGGCGGGCGCCTCGTCTGACGATTGCTCATCTTCAGCCAGTTGCTCGGCCACGGGCTCGTCGGGCTTCTCCGGCTCATCCTCAGCTCCGTCTGTCTTGGCAGGCTCCTCGCTGGCGGGTGGCTCAACTGCGGGTTCCTCAGCGGCGGGTTCCTCGGCGACGGGTTTCTCGGCGGATGGCTCCTCGACAACAGGCTCTTCTGGTGGGACAGGGGCTTCGTCGACCTTTTCCGGCTCAACCTCGGCAGGTGGCCCAGCGTTCTCAACAGCAGGGTCTGCTTCCGCCTCCGCTGGCTTGCCCTCGGCAGGAGTCTCCTCGGCTGACTTCTCCTCTGGCGCGGGCTGATTTGCGGGTTCGGAAGCGGGTTCCGGCTCCTTGACGCCTCCAGGCCCAGCCTCGACGGCGGCAACAACCTCCTCAGGTAACGGCGCCCAGCTGTCGACCATCTTGCGCCCGTACCGCTTGACGAGCGCGGCGCGGATCTCGCCATTGATCTTGTCATCCATCTTGCCGGCCTTGATCGCGTTCACCTCGTGCATCAATTCACTGGTGTTAACTCCTCTCCTATATCCACAAAACGCACGTGAAACGTTGCTCGTAAGTAGAAATCTGGTCCTTGAGCTCCTGCATGCGCGCAAAGTAGAACGTGCGCGCGAGCTGGAGGTGTACCTTGGCTGCGGTTAGTCATCGGCCATCCACCTCCAGACGCACCTTGTGGTCGCGCAGCATCCAATGCCGGTACCTGGGCCTCGATACCCGCCATGAGCGCGACGTAGCTTGCCTCACACGCTGCGGGGCTGAAGAGCTCGGGCGGGCGATCGGTATGGCATGGATGTTCGATCAGGAGCTTGGAGACGGTAGGCCAGTCAGCCGCGCCGACTTTGTACACCGCCTGAGCGAGGAGGAGCTTCTCCTGCACCGTGAGTTGGTCGACGGCTGCCATGGGCGTCAGTGGATGGGTGTTGTGAATCGAGTAGTTCGCACTCTGCGCAGCAAACACCAATCGAGGGATTAGCGGAACCAACTTTGCTAATGGGTTTGTTAAGGAGCGTTGGGAGATTAGAAAAGCCACGTGGAGAACGTTCTGATGACGCTCACTCACAATCCCATCACCTTGTCCATCGTCATTCACAACAACACTGTCACTGCCACATTCACGTGCCATGGCCGAGCACTCACTCGAGCCATTCCTCATCCTCGCGCGCGGGACAAAAGGCGCCGGCGCAGCAAAGGTCATCCTCGACGCCACAGCCGCGGTACGTCAGCTCTGGGATACTTGGACGAGCTGACACCAGCCTGGCGTGTACACCTTCGGCGAGCTGCTCGACGTCCCGAGCATCAAGGATGTGAGCTTTCTCCCTTATACCAACAGCTGACATCAGCTACAAACGGACTTGACGCATGCCAAGAGCTACCGCCTCCTCCAGCTCTTCGCATACGGTACCCTCGCCGACTACACTGCCTGTGAGTCCCTAGCGCGGCTCCTCTCGTCGTCCTTCCCTCTCCACCTTGCTTCGTCAAGCTGACAGCAGCGCCTGACGCCTTTCCATCCCTCTCACTCGCACACGTAACCAAGCTCAAGCACCTCACCCTCCTCTCCCTAGCTCTTCAGACTCGTGTACGTCCTCCTCCTTGGAAGTTCCGTCAGGCCCTTTCCTTCCCCCGTCTCCGCAACTAACCCCAGGCGCTTCCCTACTCGGAGCTAACACAGGCCCTCGGCACAGCCTCTACTCCCGAGCTGGAAGCGTTGATCATCGACGCGATCTACGCCGGTCTCCTCACTGGCAAGATCCACCACTA
This sequence comes from Cutaneotrichosporon cavernicola, assembly GCF_030864355.1. Taxonomy (NCBI): domain Eukaryota; kingdom Fungi; phylum Basidiomycota; class Tremellomycetes; order Trichosporonales; family Trichosporonaceae; genus Cutaneotrichosporon; species Cutaneotrichosporon cavernicola. The sequence goes on along the minus strand of NC_083400.1, from coordinate 221,475 downwards.
TGAGCAGGTCCTACACGTCGACAGCGTCACGGGGCGCGACCTGCGCCCTTCCGATCTTGGTGTTGTGAAGGGCGGGCTTGAGATGTGGTGCCGCAACACGCAGTCTCTCCTGGCTGCGCTAGACGAACAGATCGCGGCGGCGCGCAAGCGCGCCGAGGACGACAGGGAGCGTGACAAGCTGTTCCATAACTCCCTCGACATGGCGTATGTTGATGTGCGCAAGGACTCGGCGAGGCGTTTCAAGGCGGTGGGGCGTCCCCAGGACGAGCGCGCCGACGCAATCGACGTCGACGACGATTACGGCACTGTCACGAACATGGTCACGGACGAGCCGCCTCGGCTGTAAGTGCGTGAGCGTGGAGACGTCGCTGACGATAGTGTGCGCAGCGTTGGTCAGCGCAGCGCTGATGGCCTCGATGAGCGAGCGAAGAAGCGTGCAAAAGACTAGATGCAGTCTGATGTGTGTATATTAGATGTACAGATGGTTATGCGTAGAGGATGAGGGGGGCGCGCGGGGGTGGAACAGGTGTGAGAGCGTGGTGTGAAGTGCGGGCGAGTGCGCTGAGTGCGGCAGCGAGTAGAGATGTGAAAGCGATCAAAGGGATGGCCGCTGTGAGAGCGGTAACAGCGAGCAGGGCGACCTCCTTGAAGAAAGCGGTGAGGGCGATAATCAGAGCGATAAGACCAAGGTGACCACATGTGCACTGTCTCGAAACCGAGACAGTGACGTCAACCGCTGTCGAGATGACTTAGAATAAACCTCGTCCGTTCCGTTTCCACACCGTCCGTTCCGTTTCCACTCATCCCACCATGCCTATGCTCCTCACAGGCTCCTGCCACTGCCGCAAGGTCAAGTACACGCTCGAGACCAACACGCCTGTCCCGTACCAGATGTGCCAGTGCTCGATCTGCCGCAAGGTCGGCGGCTACATGGGCAGTGTGAACATCATGGGCAACACGCCCACGCTCAAGTTTCTTCGTGGGGACGAGTTGATCAAGTACGTCTCCTTGGGATGGGCTGATGGAAGCAAGTATATACCGGTATTGGAGTTTGGGCCCGACGACAAGCCGCAGAAGATGGCGACGAGCGAACGCGTCTTCTGTCGCGAGTGTAGCGCCGCGCTGTGGAACTACCATCCGGAATATCCCGAGGTGAGTTCTCCAGAGAGCAGAGAGTATCTCCAGAGAGCAGAGAGCAGGGAGAAGAGAGAAGAGGATGCCCTAACCAAAGTGGATCTACCCGTTCGCCTCGTCGATCGAGACCGAACTACCCAAGCCCGACGTAAAGTACTTTACAATCCTCCGGACAAGCTGTCCAGACTACGTTCCCACGCCAGTAGGCTTTGACGTATATGACGACTACGGCCCGGCGGCGGGCGGTAGTATTGAGAGCTGGCACAAGAAGAACGGGTGCTGGGTCGAGTAGGCGATGTACGTTGTGTAGGGCTGCGATGGATCTTGGGAGTCGAGTGGCTAATTCAAGCTGGCATGGTCTGGTTGGGAGTAAGCTGACTGAGGCCGTTGGTTGCATGGCTGAGCTGTACTTTGCTTTCCGTGGTTGCATGGCTGGGCTGTACTTTGCTTTCCGTGGTTGCATGGTTGAACTGTACTTCGCTTTCCGTGTAGGCCGCAGAGTGAGCCACTGGACCAAATGTTGTGGTCTTGCGATAGTGATGCATGCCAACTCAGATCGGTGCCAGCGCTAGCGACCCAGGTAACCCACTACACCTTCTCAGCCACCGTGATACCGACCCGACAAGCCGCCGCGACCACCGCACTCAACAGGCTGTGACCCGGGGCCTTGAGTGCGCCCTCCTCCACCGCCGTGTCGAGATGCTCAAGCTCGTCGTCCCGGAACTCCTCGAGCACCTTGGCAAGAAGGGGGAGGGAGGGGTGGGCGTCGGGCTTGGCGATGAGCGGGCGCAGTGCGCGCAGTTGGCTGGAGGTTAGTTGTGTTCTTGCTGTCTCCTCTTCCTCTGCAGTCTCCTCTTCCTCTGCCGGCTCGTTGCTCTTGCTGTCTCCTCTTCCTCTGCCGGCTCGTCGCCCTCGACTCACTCATCATAATGCTCCCCAATAACCGTCTCCACCGCCTCGGTACACGCCATAGCAGCCTCCTTGCCCATGAGAGCCATAGCCGCCCCAAGACCCCACGCAAGTCCCTGCCAAACGGGGTAGAGAGCGGTCGGACGAACGCGGTGCTGGTCCGCCACGCGCGTCAGAACGTTGAGGTGGTGTCGCTCATTGTCCCACATTTGCTGGGCGTTAGCGCGCGGTAGTGGTGAGTGGTGGCGCGTTATGGAGTGGTGCGTTATGGGTTGAGGCGTTATGGCGTGTAGAGGCGTGGAGAGGCATTATGGCCACTCAAGAGTCGACGCCGCCGAAGCCGTTTGGCCTCTCGACCCCTCGGCCCCTCGACTCACCTCAACCTGTCCCGCCGTGCCATGGTCCCCACGGATTTGACACGCCCACTTCTGTCCACGATAGATCCAATTGGCGCCAAGTTCGCCGGCGTGGTCAACTCGCACAATTCCCTCGACGAGCCGGCGCTCGGTAGCAGACAAGTCGGGAGATTCGGCCGTTGCGCGGTCACGGCCAGAGGTCTCGGGTGCGTTGGAAGTAGGAGGAGAGGTCGAAGTAGGAGTGGAAGGTTGGGGAGAAGAAGCAACGGACGCATGCGGGATACCGGCCGGGGCGTTGGGTGGCGCAGTCGCGTTCGGGCCCGCGCCCGCTGTTGGGGCTGGGCCCGAGAAGCTGCCTGGTTTGGGGCCGGGAGGGAGGTAGGCGTGCGAGGCGAGGGTTAGGGTGCGTGCACCGAGCGGGCGGAGTACGAGTAGGGGTGTTGGTCGTAGCATGGTGATGAGTGGGTCAAGTTGAGTCAAGTGAATGAAGGGAAGGGCGATGCAAGTGGAGGTGTAATTTCCGACAGGGATTGTCCAGAAAGGCTCTGATACAAAGTGCTACTGTATGTAGATTCCGCTCCTGGTACACATGCATATGATGACACGCCACGATAAGCGGCAACTACCGCCATGCTAGACATCTGCTACGGCCCGGCCGCACGTACAACACTACCGCATCAAGCGGTCACTCGCGCTCCTCGAGGAACACGGACGGCGCATTCTCGACCATCCACTGCACGCTGAGCGCCTTGCCCGCCATGTCGCCAAACTCGCGGTTCGGGTCGGATGACCGGAGCAGCGTGGCTGTAGTCAGCACTTGAACACCTACGCGACTTACGCCCAAACACCACGCCAAGGTTCTGACTCGTCATCAGGTTGATGTCGCTCTTGGCCGTCACGCGGTTCAGGTGAAGCATGAGCACCTTGAGCGTATCGTAGTGCGCCTTGGGCAGTTCCTGCAGGAGCGCGCATAGCGCCTGCTTCTTGTTGTCGACCCCACGGATGTTGGCCGCCGCGATGAAGCTCTCGTGTAACTTGTGCGTGAACACTGGATCGGGCAGGTTGCGGAAGTAGTTTTTGAGCACCGACGTGATGGCACTAATGTCGTTAAAGTCGTCGGCGTTCGTGAGGTCGAACGTCTCATATTTGCCGCGTTCGAACAATTGCGTAATCTGCTTGCACTGCGCGTTGCCACCCGTCTTGCGGTAGATACCCTCATACTCCATGCCGTTGGCCTCGACCGCCCGGATACACTTGGTCACAATCACAGGAACAGCGGCGTTATCTGCGCCAGACTGGTCGCTCAGTTCGCGGCCGAACATGCTCGGTGCTGCCATCAGTAGGGTTTGGGAAACCAACTCACGCAGCGGGCCCTCGTCCTCGACCTTGGCGCCCTTGCCTGGACACGACTTGGGAAGCTTCTCGGCACACTTCTGATGGCACACCATACCGCATGCGGAGCACTTGACCTCCTGTAGGCCCCACATCTTGTCCTGACATAAGTCGCAACGGCCCAGACGCATGGTGCTGTGTTGTGCAAAGTGGTGCTCGCGCGTGCCGACCTCGGTGGAAGGGCGCAGCTTGCGCCTGTCGCCGCCACTGCCTCCAACAGTGAGCTTGTCCGTGTCGACCGCCTTGGCCGCCTTGCCGATCCACTTGAAGCGGCGCGCTGGCGTGACCTCGATCGGTTCGGGCTTGGACACCTTGATGACACGCGCAGTCTCCTTTGACTCTTCTGGGACACCCTCAAGCGCGGTGGCAAGGGACGACATTGATGGGGAGCCGGACGGGTGGCCACGGGCCTTGGTGATGACAGGGAAGGCCGCGGGCGATCTCCGGTCGTTGAGCCCCTCGTTCTGACGCATGAGTTGCTGGTTTAGCTCGATGATCTCATCATTCTTGGCCTGCAGCGACGACGCCTCCTCAATGTACTGCTCCTTGGTGGACTCGAGATCGGCAATCTCGCGCTGGAGCGCCTCGCGCTGCGCAGACAGAGGCGCGAGCTCGTCTCTGTACTCCTCCTTGATCTTCTCGAGGCGGCGAGAGAGCGACCGTCCCAGCTTGGACGTTGCCTCCTCAGAGTCGATCTCGCCTCGCTTGGACTGGAGTTCCTCAATCTCGGCGAGCGAGATGTCGCGTTGAGCGCGCAATCTGGAAATGTCGTGCTCAAGACCTGTGAGGTTGCTCGCAAGGTCTTGCGAATGGCGGTTCAGCCTCTCCTGGCGGCGCTCGTCGCTGGACATTAAGGACAAACGCGCACTCTGGCCATGAAGCTGTGACCGCAGGCGGACAATCTCCGTCTCGAGCTCGCGGCGACGCTGGCTCTCCTTGTCGTACTCCTCACCGGCGATAGCGAGACCGTCGCTGTACTGCTGGCTGGAACGCTGTACGTCAGCGCCTTTCGCAACGTCCAAACCCTACCTTGGCACCCGTGTACTTGGCCTTGAGCGTGTCAGCTGCCTCCTTGAGCGCACTGTGCTCGCGGATTGCCTCAATAAGCAGAGAGTAGTCGATGGACACCCTGTTATCGTCGTCAGGCTTGAGACCAGCGACCAGTGCGGCAAGCGCCTGGAACGACGAGTCGCGCTCCATCCGCACAGACAGGATGGAATCCTTGGAACCCCGGCGCCGCAGCGTGTCGACCGGCGACGGCTGGTCATTGGGCGAGAGCAGTGTCCGTGAGCTTGATGGGGTGATGGCCTCGCCGTTCGCGGCGGTCACGAGCGAGTCCATGTTTAAGTTTCGCGACATTGCACCGCCAGCAGCATCATCGCCATCCGACACTTGCGCCGAGCCAGACTCGGGCGTGCGAGCCTTCTTCGGCAAGGCCTTGGATCCCTCCGGCGTCTCCATCTCGTTGAGGAGGACCGCAAAGTCGGGATCAGAGAGCGAAAATGACATCGTGGGCAGGAGACCGGGCGCGTCAATACGTGGAAGGGCAGCGTCGCCGTTGGTGCTCATATGTGAATCCTTGCGCTCGGGAGGTAGGACGCTCGGCTTGAACGCCGACGGCGACTTGTGCCCGTCTTGTGACGGTTCAGACGACTTGGGAGTGGTCTCGGCCGTCGCGGTCTGCGCCCTCGTGCCGGAGGTAGTCTCAGACTTGGGCGACGACTTGGCTGACAAGTCGGGCGTATGGCCGGCGGGGGTTGCCATAGCGGTTGGAGAGTGGGGTAGTAGTTGCGGTGTAGATATCAGTGTCGGCGACGTCCCTGGTGACTGAACTCTGCCTTGAGACGCCGGGGTGGGGGTTGGTGGCCCAGTCGTAGGGGCGTTCCCATCTGGAGACAATACAGAGTCTTCTTGAGGCTCGCTGAAAGACCCACGTAGGGGAGACGGTACCCTTGGCTCCGGTGTGAAAGCGGACGCTGCCTGGTCCATGTTGAACGACAATCCGGGGTTGATCGACCTGCGCTTCTCGGCCCTCGAGGTGGGCACACTGAGACCGCTGACACCGAGTCCCACACCACTCGCTGAACGCGGGCCAGAGGGTGGGCCAGTGGGGCTGCGCGGCGACGCTTGTGACAAGAGGTTGCCTGCCGGCTGCGACTGCGACTGCGATAGGGCCATTGGCGAAGTCTTGGACGACGAGCCTGGAGTCGGACTGACGTTGCCCGAACGAGGAGTTCTGCTGTCCTGGGAACCGCCCCGTGCCATGGCGGTTTCACGCGGTTCACGTGGACCCGCTGGCGATGCCGGGACGCTGTGGTTGCGCATGGGGCCAGTGGCAGGCGAAGCTGTGCCGGAAAGAGGACCCGCATCTCGCCCGGCGAAGGAGGAGAGGTTGGTTGGAGATGTAACGTCCGGGTATCGCGGCGAGGAAGGCGAGACCGCGCTGCTCGCCACGCTGACGTTTGATGCGACCGTCGTGAGGAGATTGAGTGACGTCGAGGTCGAGCTCGAGCGGATACCGCTGGCATCGCGGCGGCGCGCTTCTGATTCTTCCTTTTCACGCTCCTTACGCGCAGCGCGTAGTCGCCTGGCCTCGGCGTGGCGACGACTCCGGGCTACACGTTCGTTGTGACAGTTCTACTGGTCAGAGCAAATTCCGCACGGTCACTGCTCACCATGCAGTAGATGCCCTGCGACGTCTTGGCAAACACCAGCTCCTCTATTCTTTGCTTGCAGGTGCGACACGTAAAACAGTGAGCATGGTATGACTCGTCGCCGGTCATGATGGCCTCTTCTGTGATAGCCTGCTTGCACACAAAGCACTAAGAGGGATGTCAGCAAACAAACACCGGTAGCGCGCCAAGAGTTTTGGGCGTCTAATGTACTCACCTGATACGAGCACTTGCCACACACTGGGCTACCATCGGACAGAAGGAGGAGGTTTGTGTCGGCCGAGACCTTCTCGAGACATTTGGCGCACTTGAAACAGTCGACGTGCCAGAGTGACGCGCTAGAGGTCAGTTTGTCGCGTCTCATTCCAGACTCACCCAAATGCCACGACGACGCCGCCATTTTCTTGGTCAATGGTCTTCTTGCAGCCGCCGCACTTTGCTTCCAGATCGTTCATCGACGGCATGGTCGACAACCCGTCACTTTCTCTTCCTGGGCTGGCGATGATACTCCCATTCAAAGACGAACGGTTAGGACACAGGTGGCCATCGCCGATTGGCGTTGCTACGCCGCCAAGTTGTGCGTCGACAGCAGTCATGACAGCCAAAATGGACGAGCAATGTCGGGGAGCCGAGAGGTGAGTTGTGCGGTCGCGTGTTTCCGATGGACGTGTGAGGTAGGTCGATGGAGAGGAGAGAGGACAAGTGCAGGTGTATTGGTCCAGTCGGTGGAGGTGCTAGCGTCGAACAAGTTGTGGGCGCACGCGAGGGAGGGAAAGCTGGGGACGAGGGTATGTAAAGGATAAGGGGGCAAGTGGTTTGAGAGAAATCAACCAAAAGCAAAGAGGGGGGGAGAGGAAGGGGATGTTGGAGTGAGGTTGCGGTTATGACAAGGCTTGTGCGCGTTGAGTGTGCTTGTGCGCGAGGTCGGGCGCGTGCTCGACTTGATGGGGAAGATTGAGATCTCTCAAAGTGGGGTGAATATGCGCGTGTAAACCTAGTTGATTGTTGCTGTTGGGATGAACGCTCAGGCCTCCTTCTCCTTGGGTGGTCGCGCAGGGGAAGGTGTGATGGCGCGGTGCGCGAGCCAGGCCAGGTGCGACTCGAGCCCCCGCAATGCCGGGTTTGTGGAGATGTGAGAAGGGGAGATGGGTATCGCTACTTTGATATGAATAGTAGGATAAAGAAAAAGTAGATGGTATGGGAAAGAGAATGGAATGGAATAGAGTGAGAGTGCAGGTGGTGTTGAACAATGTTGGATGAGTAGGATGATACTATTCTATTATTCAAAACTAGTAGTCGTTGTAGTAGTTGTAGTGTCAGGTAGGTCAAAAGGCATGGTAACTCGGAACGCGCCCTCCCCCCACTGTACTTTGTGAGTGATACAGTGTTAGGCTGTTCCGTTCAAGGCGTTCAAGGGATCAATCAGCCTGTGCGTATGACTTTACTACAGTGAGAGTTTCGAGTTAGGAGGCGCTTAGGAGGTTGGCCCACACCAGGGTAGGGGTAAGGACGCTACAGGGATACAACAGGGGTGACAAGGAGGGGAGTTGTCAGGGTACAATCCACTTTGACGTACAGCACTCAGAAGAGCCATCACTCACAACTCAGGGTAACTTGACCCAACCAAGTTTCAGGGTAACTTTGGCCCAGCACCGGGGTCATGAGAGGGTGTCCAGGGGAAACCACTCGGTTCCTTACTCTCTCTGCCGCTCCGTAAGACTGGGGCAGGGAGAGACGCGCCTCCCTGTCCTCCCTAGCCTGGCTCAGGTTTGACATGACACGTCAACTGGGAACCCAGCCTCCTCCACTGCATCTACTGACTCAATCTTTCATTTACAGCGCACAGACTCATACCCATCGCACTTTACTTTCAGTTTGATATAGATGGGACATGAAGATGGGTTGACGACATGAAAAGGGACCGACCGGGGCAAGTGTAACATCAACGCACAACGGAATTGACTTTGCCCGCATGTTACTGGAGGGGAACCATTAAGCCCAAGCAAGACTGGCTGCACGTGACGGGTCATAAGGATGAGATCCGCTCCGGGGCCAAGGTCAAAGTCACTTCCGGTCACAGGGATGAATAAACTGGCGGGGAGACGCGAGACGCGAGACGCGCGACGCGTCAGTTGCTCTGGTGATGGTGGGCAAGATGCATGATTCACATGGCGGCTTGACTGACATGTCTTGGCTTGTTGTGATTGTATCCTAGCTAGCTGGCCAGAAAGCCAAAACAGCAACTGACATTACAGCATTGCTTTTGGGCCAAATGGCACGCACATCACAAATCGTACCGTAGTGCGCACATCCATTAGAACACAACGATCCGACAAGGGTGTTACCGAAGCATTTGAGAGCCTCGTTTCGCAATGGTTTCTCCTCTCGCGCAAAACATCTCCCACATGAACGTAAACAAGCAAACAACATGTAATAACATACAACGCGACGTGGCTCCCAAAGCTCACAATCTGCTTCGTTCGCACCTCTCACCCACCATCGCCAAGGGATCATCCCTAACTAATCTGAACAGACCTCACGCCAACACATCTGTCATCACGCACACCTCTCTTCACAAAAACGCACGCACATACGCAACTCTTCTCTTCATCCGACCATACTCATTCCCACATCCTAGTACACAGCATCGTAGCGCAGAGTAGAGTAGAGCTCAGCTCGGATCCAAAGCTTAGAATGCCCCGTCGGAGGCGTACTGACTCAGAGTTGCCCAGTCAGGACAGGCACTGAGCCACACTTATTCCACTCCCCACAGTGAGTCACCCAGAGTCACCCACCGGCTTATTGTATGCTCTGACGACCGGCTCACGTGGGTCCATGGCCAAGGAGGCGTTTATACTGTTTGCATGCTGGGCAGGCTTCCAGTGCCCAGGCAACTTGCCACTTCTCCCAGACCGAACCGAACCGCTCTACTGGCCAGACTGCTAACAGCATCTCGCTCACCGCTTTCCAGGTGGTTCGATTGGGAGCGTTCACAGACCGGACAAGCTAGAACATATCTTGGCTGGCTCCACACTTGCGGAGTTTGACCTGCACGAGGCAGTGGGCGTCGTCAGCGAGACCCCTGCATATCAACTCCCGAACATCCAAGCAAGATGGGGTTCGAATTTGTGGCCGCTCTAACGGACTTGAAATGGGGTTCGTAGCAGTACGACGCAGACGGGCTTCATGTCGCAGCCTTTCGCCCGAACAATGGGCCTCAACTGATGGACATCACACTGTGGCAGTGCATGATGTGGGGTGTTCCATTGTGGCACGACATACGAGGGTCCATTGTGGCACCCCTCGAACATCTTGTGTATTGCTGTACTGTACGTTCTTCCAACTGCCGCCTGAAGACATAAATACCCGTCTCTCACACTCCTTGGCCCCATATACAACTCACCAACCTAACGAACATGCGCATCCTCTTCTTCCTGGTCGGGGCATTTGCCTCCCCCATCCTCCTCGAGCCTTATGCCAGCACAATGGTGATCCCCTCGACTGCCGCCGCCACGGCCCGCACCAACATCGACACCAGCGACACCAGCGGCACCGTGAGTTTCTTTGTTTTATATCTAACCCCAGGCCTCAGCCGTCCCGAAGGCGGTCTACAAGCCCCAGATCGCCTGCAGGGCCAACAACCCCAACACTGACTCCATCATCCCCATTCTCAATGCCACCGCGACAGTAAGTGCACGCCCGGTAGCAATCTAACCCCAGCCCGTTCCCAAGATCTTCCTCGAGCCCATCACGACTACGACTGTCTCCACCCAACCCCCCACCCCCCAATCCTTCTTCACCCTCATGACCTACAGCGACGCCTCCTTCTGCCTTGGCGCCGACTCATTCAGAGGCTCTCGCGTACTCCTCCTCCTCTGCTCCGACCGCCGCACCACCATCCTCCGTACAGGCGATGGCATGACTTTCAAAAAAGGCTTCTGCGTCGACGTGACTGACGGACTCGGGGACGAACTACAGGCCTGGACGTGTGTCGATAATCTCAACCAGGGCTTCAAGTGGGCGCGGGAGTCGACTACTGTCGCGATTCGCGACACGATCACTTGGAGGGGACTTTGCATGGGTGTCGACGAGGTCGTTGAGGGTGCGAGAGTGCGGATGATGCCGTGCGATGGGGGGATGAACCAGATGTGGATCGGGCTCGACTCGCACGGTTGGTAGATGTTGATAAGTTTGATGAACTTGTGAAGACGTCGGTGCTGGCTCTGAGGAGATATCTGCAGGTCGGGACACGATCCCGTGAGGACATATGTGGGAGATGCAGAACATTAAAGCCATTGTGCCGTTTTCGAGGGAGGAGACCGGGGCAGTCTCTGAGGATACGTTTGGACTCGAAATTGCTCGCAATCACCGCAATGCTCCCCGACTAAGAACTGTCCATACGACCTCTACACGTATTGTATGGTAGACCTCGATTGGCAACTTGTTCATCCCGCTGGAACGCTGCAGGTTTGAACCGGCAGGGTTTGATGGTACATCGCTATGAGAGCTATAACAGGCCAACAAACCTGGGGCCAGAGATATAAAAATTCATCTGGGTTGAGTACAGTACCAACACCGGCACCGACAATGCTCTCCCGCCTGGTCCATCTCATCACGATGAGCCTAGCGGTGGTAACTACTCTCCCGGCGTTTAACCTTGCCGAGCACCAAGACAACTCGGTAAGCTCCCATCCCACTCATTCCGCAGCTGGGACATGAGTCGTGGGTCCAGATCTCGCCGAGGTGGTAGGCTGGCAGTCTAGTGGCTAGATCAGGAGGTTCACAGTAGCTTTCCTTAGGGTTTCGGGGGTTTCTCGCTGAGAGAGAGGGCATAGGCGAGGCTTATGAGGTAGATGAAGAGGAGGATCATTTGGTAGTCTGGGGTTGGACTTACATCCCATGCTGGGTTTATTTCTTCTAGGCCAGATGTGTTGGATAAGGCGGAGCGTCAATTGAATCTTGGGATATCCATCTCAGTTGATACTGTACTGAACAGACCGTCGATATCCGTAACTTTAGGGTGGCTAGGCGAACAATGCTCGCAGGTCGCGGGCTTTGCTGAGACACCGACCGATATCTCTTTTCATCCGTCCGAGTCGGCCGAGGTCATACCCTGAAACTCACCAGTAACGGATGTGGGTCGGTCCAGATGCATGAGTTGACCCACATTGTGCATGAGGGGTACATGTACGCACGGTCACCCGAACCACAGGCACAGAAGCCAAGAAGCGTGTCTCACACCGTCCGCCGAGCGTGGCGGATGTCGGTGATGGCTGATGGGAGTGAGTCATTGATTGGATTAGAGACACTGCTCCTCCGCCCCGCTCTGGTTCCTCCGTCCACTCATCGGAGGGCCGTCTGCTCGCGGGACTCTTCCCTCATCCTCCCTCAAAGCCAGCCATTCCTCGGAGAGGAATTCCGTTTGAGAGACTCAACTCCGACTTGGGATGGAGGGGCAGTCCCCTGAAACGCGAGTTTTGTATGTGGCCGCCGTGAGAGGAAGCTAGCTGTTCTCTCGGAACAGATATAAGGCGGTCCCTCCCACTCGTCATCTACCATCCAACATGCTCCTCCTCAACGCAATCACAGCCCTCTTCAGCATCACCGCCCTGGCGGCCGTGAGTCTCATCAGCCCTCCCTCTCCTTGCTAATTCTAGCCCGCTTCGCTCTCCATCAACGAGCCGCGCGCGACGCTCAAAGAGCGCGCCAGCCCGATCCGGATCCACCTCTCCTCCAACCCCAAAGTCTGTCTCGGCTCATGGTTCCACGAGAATGGCGGCCCAGTCCAGCTCGTCAAGTGCACTGACCCAGCGTCCAAGTTACGGGTTGAAGGCGACATGTTCCGCTTTGGCGCACCCCCGGGCGGCCCGACATGCCTCGACGTGGCCAAAGGCGACCCCACGAACCCGGCCCAGAACTGGGAGTGTAACCCCGATAACCCCAACCAGCAGTTTGTTTGGTATGGTTCGGGAACCGGCAGCATGAACTTTGGCTGGCGGGGGCCAGGACAGTACTGCCTCACGGTCACCCCTTCTTGGATATACAATGACGGGCCGGTCCTGGCGGGACAGAATGTCGGTTTCACGCCGTGTGACCCCAACGACAGCCTGCAGAAGTGGGAGTGGAGCGAGTACTGGGACTTTTAGTGGATGAGCACAGGGTTTTCTAGGAACTGGTTTTCTAGCTGTCATGTGAAGTTTAGTCATACCGTGATGGCGTGGGATTCGGCCCTCAGTGTATTGTACAGTACCGGTCAGGTATAGTTACCACTGTCTCCATTTGTCAAGAAAGCAATGAGCAACAATGTGTGGCCCCCTGTGCCTTAGATTAATCTCTCTCCGCCACACAACGTTGGCCCCGCCACAATCGCCGAGGGTGGTTTCTCCCTAGACACTATATCTCCAGGCCACCACCACAACTACCCTCTCCCGCTTCGCAAACAGGAAGCCCTCCTTAGGCAGCGGTGTTATCCTTCTTGCAGGCCGCATCCATATCAGCGGCGAAGTGGCGGAGTGGTTAACGCGATTGACTCGAACGTCTACTCTTGGAGTGCGATCAATTTCCTTCTGGAGCGCCTGTTCGAATCAGGTCTTCGTCGAGCAGCTATGAAGCTGCATCAACCCTTTTTCGAGGCGGCGAGACCTGTGCACGGTCATGAGGAGCAAGGTACTTTCAGAGAGAAATGGGTCAGTCTGACTTGCTGCCACCATGTAGCTTCTCCATGAGGAACTGTCCGCATCCTGCCTCGTGGCTTGTTCCGGTTCTGAGCACCACAGCCAATGTCCTCGCCAGTGCGCAATTACTCGTCCACCGCCCTCCACGTAAACTAAATCACATGCATGAAATATGTACTAGTGCGACCAGCGCATATCGGAAACTCGAAAATTGGAAGCTAAAGAATAATCTCACTCGTCGAAAAACTCCTCGAACCCCCAGCGCTGGTATCTGTCCGCGCCCGAGTCATCGCAATCGGCAAATGTAATCTTGGCGCTCGGGTACGCGCCTCCAGACAAGAGCTCGGGGCCCGGCACCTTGAGCATTTGTTTGAACCGACCCAGCGGAGGCGCTGCCAGTCGCCCCACGTGTCGGCCCACTCAAACTCTTGGTTCGGGTTACCCGACCAGCACCAATATGCCTGGGCGTACAGCGACGGATCGCCCTGGGTCACATCGAGACAGAAGTCGTGGTGGAGGATCGTACCAAAGGCCGTAAGTTTGTCGGAGCGCATGACGAGCTTGGCGTCGTCAGAGTCGCAAAAAACCAGCGAGACAGGCTCGCCCCAGTTTTTCGCACTCAGGCCGAGGCAGTAGCCCGGGTGCGCTTGGAGAGGCAGTTTGACTCGGCGATAGCCAATTGTCCAAGGACCCCTAAAGTCGGAAAGCGGGAGTTGCTGCTTGTTAGGTGAGGAGGGGGGGGAGACGTACCGGAGCCGGAGCGGCTGCCACAAGACCAATGAAGAGAAGGAAGAGGAGCATTGGAGTTTGGTTGGTTGGAATGGAGAGTTCAAAGGACCAGTGGTGGGATTATATACAAAAACCGATGCGGATACTCCTTGCGGATCGGCGGGCAGATGGCGATGCCAAGTCGAATTGGAGTTTCAGTTTCACTGGAATGTGCGACGACATGACCCCTGTGCGGCGGGGCGCACGGTGTCGTTAGCCACCGACGTCGCCGCCACATTCCGGTCTACGCGGGTGGGTAAGCAATGTACAGTAGTTGGTGCACAGTCGCCGATTCTGAGGATAGATGCATGACGCCTTTCATATGTGATGGCTACCCAGCCTACGCCACCAACGTACAAGTAGAGCGCAATTTCTCTTTTTTCCAGTCTACACGGCATGGCATTATACAGTATTTACATCTTAGACTGGGAGATCCATGTCCCAGCACCCAGGCTTCTCAGACCAAATCTTTGCATAATATTGCAAAACTCAATATTCCTTTTCCTTCTTCTGTAGCCTCTCTGCGTCTAGTGCACTCGGTTTTAACCACAGCGCTCCCCCAGAAACCCCACGATACTCCTCTCACCACATCAGCTGCCCCACTCCGTCCTCCATCTGCCGCCCTGCCTCTACTTTTATCCCAATCTGATACCAGATTCTCCGTTATTTAGAAGCACTCTAGAACCGATATTTCTTAAAACCGGCTTCCCTTTCTCTCACCTTACCGACATGTCCGGTAAGTCGTCGTTCGATTTCCGAGGTCTCTGGTGGACAGGAAGAGCGGCGTGGTCGGCGGAGAGTGATTGCAGGGTGCTGGCATTTTCGTTAGGCTCAGGTTTAGGGCGTGTTCACGGACGTATCCGTCCAGAACGAATCATCAGTTGTGGCGAATATGTGCTGCTACATGACATTGTTCAACGACGCGTCCGGTCGCATGCAGGATGGCCTTGACACATGATTCGCATCCATCTTTGTTTCGATTCTCTCATGTTCACCGCCTTACCCCCCTTTGTCTTGGCGATGATCGCCTTCATCGCCTCCCTTTCCATTGTCATCGCCCTTGATTAATCGTCCAATCTCACTTTTGTCTGGACGCATCCATGCGGATGTCTACTTACCTCTCCTCCTCGCCTCACGCACACATAACATGCTTGTCAGCATCCTCGCCTTACGCACACATAACATGCTCGTCAGCATCCTCGGAACCAGCCTCCTCGGCGCCGTCTCCGTAGCCCACGTCCAAGTCGCACTGTCCTCACGCCGCCAGCATGACTTGGACCAACGCCCTCGGATATAAGTGGACAGACGGCCAGCTTGCCAACGTCACCTTCCCGAAAGTCGAGGTCCTCGGGCGCCTCCGCTGGGCGCCATCGATCGCCGTGAACCTTGGAGCAGCTCTCAATGCCAGCCACGCTCCCAGCTCACCTTACAGGATACTCAAGGCTAATGGAACGGACGCCAACTCGACTGGAGCGGCCTCATCCGTGAGCCCGTCATGGACCGCGAGGGGCACCAAGTCGCTCTTCGATTCGACAAAGTGGCGCTGCTCGAGCTCAACTACGGCCCGAAGCTGGTGACCGTCGACGCGATCGCCCCGGTTCTCAATAGAATCAGTCGGTCAAATGCATATCCTGTACACTACGTCCGCATCATCCATACCGCGCCCTCGATTTCGTCGAATTCGACAGGATTCAGAGTTCCCACCATTCCCACCATCACCAAACGCTGTGGTTAGCCTTGAGTTGACAGGACTTACGCCGAAGAAACCGCTCCCCCGTCCTGGCATTTGCACCACGCGCGCAATGACCTGGTTGTCCGGCCGCTCAATCACCCAAGTCCATACAGCTGCTGGCGGGTAATCCACGGATAACCGCACTACGCCACGGATGTGCACGTTGACAGGTGTGCCGTCGGTGTGCGGCAGCGTGTGGTTGCTCCCCGAGAAGTAGATTGGAGCGCAGGCAGTCGAGAAGGGAACTATGGGATCGAGGACGGTCGCTTCTTGCGCCGTAGGCAGGCGACCCATGAAAGCGCTGAAGCCGTCCAATGTGTCCTCGAGAGAGCAGGGCGACACCGTCCATGTTCCAAGCTCGGCCAGGGGTACGTCTGACCTCCATTCGGAGAAAAACTGTGCGACAGCATACCAGTCCCCGCTCACGCCGGCCCAGTCCTCCCCGCTCCCGAGCCCTACTCCCACAAGCGGGGCTGAAATGCTCCGTTCAATCCGTTCTACGTCGACTTGGGCCTCCTCAGAAGCGTACTGCCACACTGCGGTCAGCCCGATCTCGAGAGAACTCACAAAGGATGGATACCATGGCGCTTATGGTGGACCAGTCCACGAGTCCATTACTGTCACATGTCATGTCAACTGGAGAAAGACGCCACAATTTGATGAACGGCGACTCGGCCTCGACCGCTGCCTCGCCGTCCCACATATCCCCGTCTAGTACTCGGCGGAGGATGTCGAGGACGGCGTACGCCGTTCCGCGGCCGTTGAGGGCGAGGAATGCAAACTCCTCCCGCTTGAGGAGCTGCGTTAGTAACTTGGCATTGCGAGAGTCGGCGGGATGCGCAGGCATGTCGAGGTACAGCCCCAGGAGGGTGTCACTGATTAGAGCACGTTTCGCGCGCCGCCATCAGCCTACGAAGATGCGGATAAGCTGAAGACTCACGAGGAGGTCGAGCTGTCGGCTTGACGTTTCGCCAAGCACATTCCGCGAGTCCATGAGAATCTCTGTAGCGATAGCGCGCGAGAGCACACGTGCCTGCCAATCCACCTCTTGGGGTTGGAGGAAGGCACACGCGTGCGCGGGGTCATCGTAGACAGCGAGCGCGAGGCCGCGCCATACACGCTGGTCGTCCTGGTGTTAGCTCCAAGTTAGTACCCCACAGCTAGCCGAGAGAAACAACGTACGTAGAGTAAAGCGTGAAGCTGTCGACACGTAGTCGACGTCGCCAGGAGCGAGTGCACGTCCTCTGCACCAAGGAGGACAAGGATCTCGAGGAGAACCTCGTAAGGAAGAGCAAGGAAGGCACTGCTCTGGGAAGGATATCGTAGCTCATTGACCTTGTTGACCATCATCATGCTCGTGCTCATGGTTGTTAACAACAAAGTTGTAGCTACGTCAACCTATCTCGGCTCCAAACCGCCTCCACCGCCTCCACCGCCTCCACCGCCTCCACCGCCTTACCGCGGAACCAAACTTGCTTTCCCACGTGGATATCTAACCTCCACCCAACTGATCCCAAGTGACGACTGCATCATCGTTCAACTTGTTTGACTATCTTCAACATGTACGACCCAACCTCGCCCCTAACTGGCCCGCCCCCACGCTACCGCATCGAGTCCGACTCGTCAGATGAAGAGGGCCAGGGCGTCTATCCGACCACTTCGCATCGAGCCTCGGCCCCACCTCCAGGAGTGAATATCCACCTCCTCCCAGTCGATTCCTCGAACCCTCACCCGCTGTCAGGCAGTGGGGCGGTGGTGGTGGGTATCGGCCAAGCAGGCAAGTTCCTCCTCCGCCGCGCGGTTGGCCGGCCCATCTTCCAGGTACAAGTCGGCGGCCAGCCGGCGGGCATGGGCGTGTCTGTTGATGGCGGGGTTGTTGTTGCGCTTCAGGATGGGTTGGAGGCGCACGAAGTCGTCAAGCAGCTCGCTGAGGTTGTAAAGGGTTCTTCTTGGTGAGTTTCCCTCTTACTATGATATGGTGTCTGATGACAGGACGCTGTTCTCGTCGTACGTGCCGAGCATGTACATCCCCCAGCCCGGAGAGCATGTACCCTCCGACCCGCCTGTGCGTGTGCTCTCCTCCACCGCCGTCAAGGGGCCGGGCTACGACGCGCCTAACTACGTTACCGGCCTGGCCGGCGCGTTTCTTTCGCAGGTACGTCCGCTATTCGCGCAGCTCTTATGTCGCTTCAAGCTGACATCAGGCCGCACACCCAGCTGGCGTTATCCCCGACGCAACCCTTCACCTCCTCCCCCTTCCCCTCTCGCAGCTCTCCGCTTCCGCCCTGCAGCCGGCCCTCTCCTCTCTTCCGGGCCCGATGTCCAAGGCACTGGGGCGATACGCCCACTGGGACGAGGACGACGACGAGCGTTTCGCTGGTCCGGGGATGGGTGCTCGGCCGCGTCAGCCCTCGCGTTCCGAGGGCGGGATGTACATGTAGGCGGGTGCATCATAGACTTTCCAATCGTTCCTCACCAGACCAGTATGTATACTATCTACTACGAAATCTACCACGACAGCGTAATGCCGTCCACGTAAACTTCCGCGTCCCCATAATCAATCCGCAGCATCTTCTCGAACCCAAACACCTGGTTCTCGTTTCCCCCATGCTCCTCGCACTCCCAAACCTGCAGCGGCGTGCCGACATCATAAACCCCGTCCATAACATCGAGGCAGAAGTCTCCGTGCGTGAAGCTCCACTCGGACCCGTGGCGGGCCCAGGACCAGATCTGTCCTTCCGAGTCGGGGTCGCAGTCCTCAATTGTGACCAGGAACCCGTTGCTGGGGTCCGAAGGGGCGGTGAGGCAGCCGTTGCCGAGGGCGATGTGGTGGTGCGTCCCGAAAACTAGGGCGGCGGTGGGGGAGTAGCACGGTACGAGAGCGGGGGTTGCGTTGTGCGCGTTGGCGGTGTAGGCGCCAATGCAGAGGAGGGGTGTGGCGTTGGTCCCAGTCTCCGTTGTGGCGGAGGCGGAGGCGGAGGCGGTGGCGGTGGACTTGGTGGTGAGAATAGAGGTCGTGGTGGACACGGTGACGGACGTAGTGTCTACCTCGTTGTCGCAAAACGGCGGGGCCCAGTGCACACGCACAAGCATCTCCTCTTTGGCGAAGGAGGAGTCGTTGAGCTGCGCTGCAGTCCACTTGTTCCCGAGGGTGGCGTTGGTCCACGACATCGTGGCGGCCTGAGGTCAGTGGCTGAGGAGGGGGGGGCATAGAGGAGAGAGAGGGGGAAACGCAAAGAGGAGAGGGAGGGAATGCTCACGGAGACGCCAAGCGTGAGGTAAGTTAAGGCGAGGAGGAGCATGGCGACTAGGATGGATAGTGATGCTGAACTGGGTGGGTGTAGGACGGGGACAGGGAGTTGGGTGTGAGTGGCGCGTGGCCGCTGTGAGTAGGTCAGTATATATGCCGTCTCGACGCCACCAGGCGAGGCTAATGCGATGCTCTTGACAATGGAAGCGTGATGAGTAGACAATGTGAACAATGGCCCTCGCTTCATCTATCCGTGATGTCGGCCTTCGCGTTCCACAGATGACATGATGATGGCAGTTTCGCGTGTTTCGAAGGGGCACAGAAGTACGTGAGTCACCCCATCGCCACGCGGACCCACACCATGGTACAGTACCCATGCATCCTCCCACGCTCGCCCTAGCGCTTCTTGCCCACTCCCGCTGCACTCCCCTTGTTCCCCACCGAGAGGACCATGTGCGCCTCGCCCGTCTTGGCCTGGCGGCGGGAAAACGCATCACTCATGCCCAGCGGCGTATCGCCCGCAGTCATGCGCTGCGCTGCCTGTTCCTCTGCAATCTTGCGCAGTCGTTTCTCCGTCTTCATCCGTCCACTTGTCTTGCCGTGGAACTTGTGCGACAGACTCTTCCACGCCTCCTTGACGCTCATCTCGCGACCCAGCTCGTCGTGGTACTTGATCGACACGTCAGGCTTGTAGTGCTTGAACGCCTCGAGGGCGTCGCGCGCTTCCGCAGCCTCGCGCTGCCGGTTGTCGTACTCTCGCTGCGCCTGGTCCTTGTTCCCACCGCGGGCAGCGATGCGCTCCAGCTCGCGCTGAGCTTGCCGCCGCCGATGGTCGGCGAGCCACATGTCGTGCTGCTTCTGCAGGCGCTCACGTTCTGCGTCCGCCTCGCTCTGCTTCTCCAGAGACCCCTGGTTGCGGAGTAGGTTGAGCACACCTCCTAAGCCGTTGCCCATCACCGGCTCTGGCTCTTCTTGGGCCTTCGCCATGTCGCCTAGCTCCTCCATCTGGCTGTCGATCTTGATCCGGTACTCGGCTAACGAGAGACCTTCGCGCGCAGCCATCTCGGCGAGCAAGTCGTCCTCGTCCTCGTCGTCGCTCATGTCCACGTCTCCGTCGACACGCTCAACCTTGACCACGACTGCCTCGCCATTGGTTGCAGGCGGTGCAGGCGTCGCGCTGATGCTCCGAGACCGCTCCTTCTTGACGGGCGCCGCGCGGCTCTCGGTCGTGACGTTACGCACAAACTCGCTCGTCTCGTCAAACGTGATAAGTCCGTCACCGTCGTCGTCGCCATCCTCCTGCGCCGCCGGCTCGGCCTCGCGCTCCTTCTTAACTATGGCGTCAGCTAACGTGTGTCTGGCTGTAGCTGACTCACTCCTTACAGCCAAGTCCTCGGGTTTGGCCTTGGGCTTCTTCTTGGTGATCTTCCGCCGACTCCGCGCAAGTGCAGCTTGTATATCATCGTCGTCAACGAGGTTATCGGGCCCGTCACCGACCACACGCTTCGTAAACGTCGGTTCTACCTCCATTCCATCGTCTTCCTCGACCTCTGCCCTCCGAGTCGACTTCTTCGCTCGCCTCTTCTGTTCATCAGTCCGGTTCTTGCATATGCTCACCTTGGGCTTCTTGAACCCAGCGTCTCCTTCCTTGGCATAGTCCGACACATCCCAGTCCCGCGCAAAGTCTAGGTCGAGCTTGACCTTGATCTGTGCCTCATGGCCCATGTCGACATCCATGTCAGGCGTCTTCTCGCGCTTAACCGGCGCGCCGAGACGGAACCCCTCCGTCGCAACTTCGGCACCGGTAAAGTCGCCATCGTACTTGCTCAGCACGCTCGCCTTCTTCCCTATCCGTCCCTCCTCGAACTCCTCGTCGTCGTACCCCGTATACCCTTGCCCGGCCTTGCGCTTACGCTCCCGCGCGGCCTCGTGCCGCTCCTCATCGGCGAGGTTGACGTTCTGGAGTTCGTCTTCGCCATCCTCCAGAACCCCAGAGTCCTTAAGCGTGAGGATCGTCTCGCCCTCGACGAAAGCATCCGTGTCGTGCGCGACCTTGAGACCCATCAGGTCCTCCTCGCCATAAACGATCCGGTCTGCCTCGTCCATCTCGCGTTGCCTCCGCGCCGCGAGCTCGGCCTCGCGCTTCTTATTCCGCTTGCCGAGCTTACGTGCCCAGCTCTTGGCGTCTAGCACGTCGTCGCGCCCCGCGTCACCCAAGGTCGAGCCGGCCATCTGGGCGTTCAGCGCTCGCTGGTTCTTCGCGCTGACGTCAGCTCAATCGAAGCAAGATACATACCGCTCAATCTTCTCCTTCATTTCGCGCTCCGAGCGCTCGCGCTTCATGTCGGCGCGCCGTTGCGCAAAGTTCTCCTCGGCGATGGCGTCGCGGTCCTCGACTGGCTCGCCGTCCGAGCCTCCATCATCGTCGGCGCCAATGGGCTTGAGACCGAGACTGATGCGGACCTTGTTGGCCTCTTCGACGGTGAGCGAGTCCTGGTTTATCGACATGTCCGCCATCTTGAGCGATGTTGTCGAGGTGGGTGTTGTGAAATCGCTCAACTGGGGAGAAGTCGAGTTGGGTGGCGACTCAATCCGCGCCTAACCGAATCTTCAAGGAAAGTCTCTTTCCGTGCCTATCTGAC
Source organism: Cutaneotrichosporon cavernicola (assembly GCF_030864355.1). NCBI lineage: Eukaryota > Fungi > Basidiomycota > Tremellomycetes > Trichosporonales > Trichosporonaceae > Cutaneotrichosporon > Cutaneotrichosporon cavernicola. The sequence continues at coordinate 199,946 of NC_083400.1, read as the reverse complement.
TTGAAAGGTAGGCGTGCTTGAAGATCAAGTTGCCACCAACCATCTTGGAACTTGATCTTGTTCTTGCTCATCCACTCTTCCTCTCCACTCTTCCTCTCCACTCTTCCTCCCCTCTTCTCCCGCAGCACTACCCATCATGCCACCAAAAGGCGGCCGCCAGGCCAACCTCCGTGCCTGTCTCATTTGCTCCCTCCTCCAGACACCCAAGGAGTTTGTTGACTATGGTTGCCCCAACTGCGAGGATGTCTGCGATGTGCGTCACCTTGTCTCCTTAAGGACGGGCATCAGCTCAATCCACCGAGCAGAGCTGACACCAGATGCGCGGCTCGATGGAGCGTGTCGTGGACTGCACCTCGACCATCTACGACGGCATGATTGCCATGATGGAGCCTGAGGAGAGCTGGGTTGCGCGTTGGCAACGTATTAGTGAGTAGGAGGGCTGGTACGACGCAGATGGGTTGCGTCAGGAAGGCTGGTACGACGTAGATGGGTTGCGTCAGGACGGTATACAGGTTGGAGGTCTCGCCAGCTAGTAGTCCTTTGTTCGCTGACCTCAGACAAGAAGCGCCGTGGACTCTATGCCGTTCGCGTGACTGGCCGCCCACCACAGGACGTGGTTGATGCGATTGAGGCACGTGGTGGTCTGTACCGCCCGCGTGACGCCGTCGAGGAGCTGTAGAGAGATATAGTGGCACGTCATGTTGTATAGCTTACTGGGCGGACTGGACAGCGTTGGCATGTGTGGATGAGGGCTTTGGGGCTGTGGTGCTGGAATCGTACTCAAAAGCACTGAGTCATTAGCTTGTTGACGACGGCGAGGCTGAGCATGCTGATCAGACAGATGCTAATTGAATCTGATCATTCCGACCAGCTGAAATGTATATCATGTTTCGAAGAACGCTGTCGGTCACTCAACCACCGCCCAACTCGACCCCAAGACATTGCTACGGTGATACATTTATGCATTTATGGAATGTGGAGCGGATAGGATGAATGGGTTTTGTGATGGTCACCGAGGATAAGAGAGTGAAACGCTCGTCCAGCGTCGGCCGTGGGGAAAGTGGGCCAGTGGACAATAATTGAGACACGAATCGTTCGTTCTGCGCAACTTTGATACGGAGTTGATTGAGTGTGATGTGGAGTGGTAATGCAAGAGCACCAGCCCGCCAGAGACAGCGTCTAGTTGAACGCGTCGGGCGGAATGCTCGAGCGGATCTCCCCAAAGTTGATAACAGCGCGGTCGACGTCCCAGCCGTTCTGCGAGAGACAGAGTTCTGAGAAGGCAGCGTTCATCCCGGTGCGCTGGCGAACTGCCGCAATGAGCGACGCCTTCTGCGCATCTTCGCCGCCAACAGCAGCAGCGGGACCGGGAGGGACGATAGTGACCTCGCCCTTGGCAAGGGTTGACTTGCCGTCCCATGACCCGGTGCCGAGGTATGAGTGAACGACCATCGTGTCGGCCAGAACGACACAAGGCCAGTTGTGGGCGATGGCGCTAATGTCAGCATACATCCGTGCTGGAAAACGTACGGAGAGTCTGGAGCAGGCGCACCGAGGATGAAGGTGCGGGTGAAGGAGCGCCACGTCCCAGATGGAACTACTGTCAGCTGAGAAGGAACAAATAAACTCACGCTCCTTGAACTCGCCCTGGATGACGGCAGAGATGCGGTCCTGGTTGTCGTCAAAGTACCACGCGTCGATGCTCCACTTGGAAGCGTCGGTAAGAGGGTGCTCGGTCCGCGGAACACGCGTGTTCCACCAGCGAATCAGCTCGTCCTTGTCCATTGGCGACTTGAGAGTGGCGGTTCGCTGCTCGATGGTTGTGCAGGTGCGGAAGAAGTTGCGGCCAGGAAGGCTCGTCCACGCCTCGAAGGAGACGGGGGCTGGGCGCTGGCTGCGGGAGGCAGTCACCTCGCTGGCCTGCCACGAGCGCGACGGAAGAGTGTTAGGCGAGATTGAGATCGTGGCGTCGTCGCGGTACGCGTAGATCAACTCGGCGCGGTTGGCGTCGAAGAGGGTGTAGAACCTGATGTCAGTGTGCTCAGGGAAGGTGACTCACTTCTGGCAGAACGCCATTACAACCTGGTGGACCGCTTCGTTCTCTTCAAAGCTCGGCCTTACGTCGAAGGGGTACGTGAAAGGGCGAGCCACAAGAGGCTTGCGCTCCTCCGCAGTACGCCTGACTATAGGCTTGCGCTCCAGTGGGAAGATGATGCGGTTCAGCTGGACACCGTCGAGAACAAGAAGGCCGGGGAAGCGACGGAGGACATCGCTGAATGTTAGGGGATGTACTCCTGGGACCACTCACTGTTGGTACTTTTCCGCTCCACCGGGCTGCGCGAGGAGCTCAATGCGGAACCTGACATCGTCGAGCTTGAGCTCGACCAGGTTCTTGAGGCTGCCTGCGCCGGAACTGGCTTTGCCCTTGGCTTCGCCTGCGGATTGGAGGTGCTTGAGCTCGTCGCTCTTGTGGATGGGGTTCCCGCTAAGATCGAGCGCCCGGATGTAGGGAAGGCAGATGGGGAGCTTCTGCAGGGGGGCAAGATTGGTAAAGTTGTTGTTGGCAAGTGACAGGGTGTGGATCTTCTGCTCGGGCTAAGAAGTGGTTAGCTGTTGGTGCTGGATAAAGACGTACGGTTTCGAGGGTTTGAGAGATGAGCTTCCAGAAAACATGGCCAGTGTTGGAAGGGGCCTCCTTGTGGCCTGGCGGCAAGAGGCCCTCCTTGAGAAGCCACGGGTCGTTAGGTAGGTTCTAATGGTTAACAGAGGCCGACGCGCACAGGGCGGAGATACTCACCGACATGTCGACGACCCCGGGGCCTATAACCTTAGAGCGGAGCCACTGTCTCATCTCCTCGCTCTTGATGAGGACACCCATCTTGGTGTGCTGCTCTTTCTCGACACGCTCGACTCTGCGATTGTCGCGGAGGACGTCATCACGAGCGTCGCGCCCGCCTCTCTTCTTGCCCTTGGGGGCATTGACGGGTGCGTTGGGGTTGATGCTGCCGCCGATGCGGCTCGACAACGACTTGCCAGAAGGCTTGTTGTAGGGGGTGTCCTTGCGGCGACCGGACTGGATGAGGTGAAGTCGGGAAGGGTGGATGAATGAAGGCCGAGCAGACGACGAGGAAGATGACGAAGAGGGAGTCGACGATGGGAAACGATTATAAGGATCCATGTCGGGCAGGGAGTGGTAGCGCGGTCAGCAACGATCTCACCGTTTGAAACGCAGTCGACGATGGCTTGGCCCGACGTTGAAGAATGAAGAGCACGCCCAATTGAGAGACTGTCGTTTGCAGCGCAAGAGGCGAGGTGTCGTTGGCAGCAAGGGTTGGTGTAGAATATGAAGATGTAACAGACGTATGTGAAGAGATAAGAATTGAGGAAGGAGAGTGAAGGGGGCGCGATGGTAACGAGTGACACAGTAAAGAGAGAAGATGTTGAGCGGACTAGTATTTTTACCGCTCCACTTTCTACCCACTCTCACTCACATCCTCATCCTCATCCCAACCCACTTCATCCAAGCCTCTTGCTATCCATCCCACTCTCACTCGCCACTACACACTTCTCACCCCATCCCTTCCCAGGCTCGCAAAGCCTCAACCATCCACTCGCGGCGAAGGACGTCTTCGATACAGTTTTTCGCCACTTGGGCAAAAGCTCCTGGGGTTGCAATCCTCTCTACTCGACTTATGAAAATCAACTCACCTGATCAAGAGGTCCACCAGAGCGCGCGGCGTTCCGTCTGTGGCCACGCGAACGACCTGCCGCGTCACCATCCACCTCCATACCCTCCTGTTTCCCACCGCCAGTGATACCGCGGAGAGCACTCCTGAGGTGGCGCTGAGCACCGCCGCTGCCACCGCCCGAAGAGTTGTTCATGGTTGCGGATTGTGGTTACGAGTGGAGGCAAGGGGGCGTTCGGATCGGCGCGGTTTCTAAGTGTCGCGATCGGAGCGAGGGCGCGGATGGAGCGACTGGTTGGGGTGGGTTTACGATGATAGAGAGATAAATGAATGACCTCTGTGTGAAAGAGAAAGAAGAGAAAAAGAGGATGGGGATGTTGTTGATGTAGAGAGAGACAATGGATACACTATCATCTCGACTCGGACCTGATTTAGACACTCCCTCTTGCGGTCATCTAACCCATCTTGGGTGGCAAACATGACATGCGGAACTAAATTTGCATGTCATTACATAATCACACATGGATCAAAACCAATCAAAAGCCCCCGTCCATTCAGATTGCCACTCAACGCACTCAACTGCATTGAAAGCAAGCAGGTGACTTAGTCGCTCAACTCACTCCAACATCCATCCTCAAAACAAATGTCAGCGCCAGCAGTAGCAAACGGCGCAGCTCCAAACGGACACGCAGGCGGCGTCAAGAGCTCGGCCGCAAAGTCACGTGGTGCTCTCAAGCGTCTCAAGGCCAAGCAGAAGCGTGCCGCATCCGAAGCGCCTAGCGAGTCATCATCAGCTGTCAGCGATGCCGAGGTGAGTTGATGTGCGAGCGCGCTGATCGCAGTCTAACTCTGTCCCCGCCACACCCACATCCACGCTTACTGTCGAAGCGTTCCTCGACTCGGCGCCCGAGTCTGACCCCAACTACTCGCAATTCGCGACCGTGTTCAGGCACTTCAACGAGGGCGAGGACGGGCTGCCAGTTATCGATGCGGGGCCAAAAAAAGGCGAGGTATACTGGTCGGACGAGGAGGAGGATGATGAGGAGGCAGTCGCACGCGCCAAGGATCGCGCGATGAAGGATGCTGGCATGACACGGCGTGAGCGACGGAACGCGTCCAAGCTGTCTGTCGCTGAGCTCAAGCAGCTCGTTGACCGACCAGAGGTTGTCGAGTGGTTTGATCGCGACGCACGTGACCCTCGTCTCCTCGTTACGCTCAAGAGTTACCGCAACAGTGTGCCAATCCCGAGCCACTGGAACGCCAAGCGCGACTACCTCGCGGGACGGCGTGGAATGGAGAAGACGCCATTCAACCTCCCCCAATGGATTGCAGACACCGGTATTGGGGAACAGCGCGACGCCGTCAAGTCCAAGGAGAGTGCGCAGAGCTTGGCGCAAAAGACGCGCGAGCGCGTCCAGCCCAAGATGGGCAAGATCGACATCGACTACCAGAAGTTGCACGACGCATTCTTCAAGTTCCAGGGCAAACCAGCAATGTCCAAGTTTGGCGAGGCGTACTACGAGGGCAAGGAGATGACGTCGGACCTGCGCACGAAGAAGCCCGGAGACCTCAGCGACGAGCTCATTGACGCACTGAGCATCCCCCCCAACGCGCCGCCGCCTTGGCTCATTGCCATGCAGCGTTTCGGCCCTCCTCCTTCGTATCCCAACCTGCGCATCCGTGGATTAAATGCGCCAATCCCTGCCGGCGCTCAGTGGGGATTCCATCCAGGTGGATGGGGCAAGCCGCCGATGGACGAGTACAACCGCCCGTTGTACGGCGACGTGTTTGGCGTTGTGCAGGGTGCCGAGATCGAGCACCAGAACGCTGTGAACCGCGAGCGCTGGGGCGAGATCGAGCACGTCGAGGCTGAGGAGAGCGACGAGGAGGAGGAAGAGGAGGAGGAGGAGGAGGAGGCCGAGAGTGAGGACGAGGACGAGGACGGCGAGCCTTCCGGTGGTCTCGAGACGCCTTCTGGTCTCGCCACACCAAGCGGGTACAATTCAGTCACCTCTACCGTTCCCGGCGGCCTTGAGACGCCAGACTTTGTGGACCTGCGCAAGCGGCGCGAGCGTCCCGAGACCGAGGACCGACCCAGCGGACCACGCGAGCTGTACACGGTCATTCCGGAACGTGAGAGCAGCGTGAAAGGCTTCATGGGCTCGAGCACGGCGTACGACCTTTCTGCAGCGGCGCCCGTACTTGGCGAGGACCGGGGAACGAAGCGCAAGAGCGGTGACGTGGAAGTGTCCCTCGACGGCGACGAGGACCTCACCCCTGCCCAACTCAAGGCGAAATACGATGCTGCGCGGGCAGAGACTAGCCGCGTACATGTGCCTGGTGCGAATGTCGACCGGTCCGAGTTTGACGACATTGTGTCGAGCGAGACGAAGAAGCGCGCGCGCAAGGAGGAGAAGCGCGGGAAGGAGAAGACGGAGAAGTTCAAATTCTAGCCGGGTGCAGGTGTACAGGCGGTTGTGCCGTAGTTGATGCACGGTGTAGCGTAGTTGTGTGGGTCGGCTGATCTCAGATGCAGGACATCTGCACGTGGCAAGCTGCGAGCTGCAAGCTGCAAGGCGAGGACTGGCTTCAAATGGGGGAGAGGTGACGAGACGGACACGCTGGCACAAACTGCATCTGGAGTGCATACTAATCGTCGATCACTCTCCTCAGTCACACACTCTCCCACTCTCCCACTCTCCTCACTAACCACACAACTCCGACTCACCCGCGCCCACGCTCCTCGAGCATCTTAACAATAGCAGGGTAAATGGTATTGCGCCACGTTGACTCGCACTGGCGGGCCGTACGTCCGGGAACGGCATTGGCGAAACGGTTCGGCGCGTCGGTAAGCGCGGCAGCATGGAGGTCGAGGAGTTCCTTGGCTGTCCAGCGCTTCCAGTACCGCTCGGTGCGTGTGCGCACGGGGATCTGGTGGGTGGGATTGGAGCGGGCGTGGGTCGGGAGAGTGGACGCCTGGTAATTGGGATGAACAGCCCGCGTCCGGCCGCGCCGACCAGACGGCCCCGCGCGAGGCTGCTTACGCACCGGCCCGTCATCATCAGAAATCACAATAACCTCAATCTCGGGCTTCTCGTCATCGGACGAGTCGAGCTCGTCGTACTCGGGTGTAGCGGGGCGCATGATGTCCCCGTTCTCGTCGACCTCGAACTTGATCAGCTGAATGAAATCGCTATCGTCGTCATTGCCTGGGTCCTCGGGTTCGGGCTCGTGCTCCGGTTCGGGCTCCAACTGGCTCTGCGACTCGCTGTCCCATGGACCATGACGGGGAGCGGGAGTGGGAGGAGCAAGCGCGGAATCACGAGGAGGCGGGGGCAGAGCACGAGTGGCGGAGGCGGGGGCTGGAGTAAGAGTGACCGGAGCAAGGCAAGGAACATTGATGGCGGGAGGTGCGGCGCGGGGAGGAGCGATCGACGTGGGAGGTGTAGGACTAATAATAACAGGGGTGGCTGGAAGGACGGGTACAGCCTCGCCAATGGGCTCGCGGGGAACGCGGCTTACGTGGGACTTGCGACTACCCTCGGACTTGCTGTTCGAGGACCTGCGGCGCTTCCCCTCAATATGCTGCGACGGGGAATACTGGCTGACCATTCTCATCAGCTTGTGAGTGATCTCGGGCGGCACACCGCACAACCACGTTCCGTCGTCCCAGTCGGTTGGTGGTAACGTGGGCTCGGGGGTGGGTGCACGGCAGGCGGGGAGCTTGTCCCGCCGCTTCTCGCTCATCTCGACATGCTCGCTTCGCTTGCGTTTACTACCCCTGTCCTTGTCTGGCTTGCTGGATCTGTTGGAGTGTTTGGACTTGGATTTGTGCTTGTGGGACTTATGGCGAGGCTTGCCATTGTCGCGGTGCTTGTCTTTAATGACGTCCTTGGTGCCGTCGCTGGGCTTGTCCTTGGTGCCGTCGCTGGGCTTGTCCTTGGTGTTGTCACTCGACTTGTGCTTCTCACCGTGGCTCTTGTCCTTGTCCTCTCCCTTGTCTTTGCCGTGGTTGGGCTTGTCGAAGGCGCCAGCAGCACGGCTCTCCTCGGTTTCCATTTCGGTTATGAGGATAGTCGATGAAGGTGTAGTGGGTGATGGTGATGATGAGAACGAGTGTGAGAAATCCTTGCCAACTTAGGCATCTACGCCCTCTCGATCTTTGGGGCACACACGCTTCATACAGTATTGGCACTCGCACCGTATGAGATGCGGTTCACAATCCCCACGCCCCTGTGTCACATCCCTCCGCCACATCATGTACTGGTACTGAGTCGGTCCCTTGACCTCATCACCATCACTCCACTGTTACTTGGTGGACATGGGTGCAGCGATGGTATTGGGACGTCGGGCGGCCGCAACTTACTAGTCGACCGACTTGACTCGCTGGCACGTGAAGGACATGGCAAGGCATTGCGAACGTCAGCCCAGCCAGTGCCGAAGGCTGAATTTAGGGCTGAATTGTTACAGTATCCGGCCTCATCTCCCCCGCGCCCGAGCCCTCGTGGCCTCAATGTAACCTACACATAGGCTTGGGAGCAAGTTGAGTCCGATTGAGGCATTCATCCCACTAGCTGCACAGTACAGTTCCATACAATACACCTTGTCCCCTCGAGATGGCACTACTCGCTACGCTCGTGCAGGAACTTGATGATGGCCGGCTGGATCGTGTGCCCACCGTCAGACCGTCCCAAACTTGCGAAACATACCTCCATGTCATGTAGCACTGCTGACTCGTACGTCCATCCACGGCGGTCTTGAAGCGCGCGAGGGGAGTAGGACCAGCGAGCGCGGCGGTGAAGAGCGCTTCGAGCTCGGCGCCGGTCCACTTCCTGCCGACCATACCGGTGCGAGGCTTGCGGGTAGAGTTGGTCTTGGTCTTGGAATGGGACTGGGACTTGCGCGCGCGCTTGGGCTTATGGTTGTAGTCCGAGTCAACATCGGGCTTGAGGTCGGGATTGAACTCATCCTCGTCATAATCCATCTCGGGCTTGAGATTGTACTCGGAATCCGTCTCGTTCTCCACTTCCTCCTCCACTTCCTCCCCGTCCTCGTCGGTGATCTGGCCAGTAATTTCCTTCGCCTGGTTCTCGAGCTGGACCTTGTCGCGCTTGGCCATAGGCCCGGACTTGCTGGCAGCCTTGCGCTTGGGTGGCATGGTGTGGGAGGAGTGGAGATGAGAAGTGTGAGGACAGGAAGAGTGAGGTGAGAGTCAGAAGTATACCATGGGGGACGGGTATGGTCAGCTGACACTCATGCCTGCGCCCCGCTTCATTCGCTTGATGCTTCTGATCGGTCGATTGTCACTTCGGCTCCTCGTTGTCGCTCGCTCGCTCGCTCGCCCCCTTGCCCGTTGCTTGTCCTTTGTCGCGACTCGCAGCCGCGCGGGCCGGATCATGGCGAGATGACTGTAATTCAAAGTAGCAGCTGCCACATTTAATTGAATCGGAATAGCGGATCAGCGGGGTCGGCGAGGGAGCTCTTGGTGAAGAATGCATCTCTTTAACCTTTAGTCAGGCCGGAAGTGGCGGACCACTTGTCACTCACCGATTGAGCCGAGCTGATGCCTGCCTGCCAGATGGGAACCTGCAGCGTGGCATCTAATCCGGAACCTACTCAAACCCAGCCGCAACTGGCCGCCCCGTCCTCGCATCCCGGAGCGCGAGGAACGCATAGCTCCACAACTGCACTGCGTCCCCCTCGCTCCCATCTGCCGAGATGGCCCCAAGATCGCCAATTGCAAACTTGCCTTCATGGAAGATAGGTGACCACACTTCTGTCCAGAGCACAGGCGCGGATCCCTGTATCGCGTCCCACAACCTCATTTGGGCTTGCTTCAGTGCTGGAGCGAGAGCGATCCAAGCTGGCTTTGAAGTCTCGCACAATTTGAGTTGTCGTTCGATCCCCGCTGCCATGAAAGCTTGCTGCCAGCTCCAGGCCACAGCGCCGTGGTACGCTGTGTTCTCGAACAACTTGGAGGTGAGGGGATCTGGATCGTACGCTGCGTTGGCCACGACCATGCCCACGTTTGTTAAGAGGCCGCGAGGGTACGGTTGGAGCGCGGCTATTGTCGCGCGGATTATCCCTTCGGGAGCGGTTGGGGAGTAGAGCAGAACAAAGGCTAGGTCTGAATGTTGGACCACTACTGGAGCGTCGGAGAGCGCCAGGGCGTACAGCGGGACGGCGCCGACGACGTACTCCGGATCGCTCCATCCCTTGGACTTGGAACCATTAAGGCTTCCCGCGCCATAGAGGAGGTCGGAGGATAGGTTAGCCGCCTGTACGTAGGTTGAGAGGCGCGATTCAGCTTCTGCGGCGGAGATGGGGACAGCGAAAAGCGCACACGCCTCGTTTTCCCAGGTCTCCGCCCATGCGCGAACGTCATATGATGCGGGGAGCAGCGAGCCCGCCAAGTTCGACATGGCACGCAGCGCGGCGGGGACCATCGCACCTGCTGTCAGCTGGTGGATTGCGATTACAGCAGACGTACAGTTCACATCAAATGCGTAGTGACCCCACCCGTTGCCTGCCGCCGAGTCGCGCCAGTTACCGAACGGCCACGCCTTGAACGCGATCAAGCGTTCCTTTCCTGGGTTCTCGGCAAATGGCTGCGCGAGGCGGAGTACCCGGTCAGCATTGCTCTGCACAAGCTCCCGAAACGTGCCGGGAACCAGGGTGGAGTTGCGGGCCATGAACTCCCGCGCTCGGACTGGATACCGCTCGGCATAGGCACCGAGGGCCGGGAGAAGAAGGAAATCGGTGTCGACCATCTTGTAGTCGTAGACTGGTGCCGTTCCGCGCTCGGGATGTCCCTCCTGGATATTGAGGATGGCGGCGTACTCGCCGATCTGGGTCAGCTCCAATAGAGGGGAGCTTACAGTCTCTTCATGACACAGCTCCCCGTCTGGGCCGGTACGCTGTATCACACCAGCCAGGATACCTTCGCACGCCTGCGGCGAGAGCACCGGAAGAAGAACCTGCATTGCGAGGAGGGTGTCTCGGCCAAAGTCTTTGTCAGTGTGCCCAGGGAAAGCGTACAGGTCAAGAAGCGCCATCCACCGGCGAGGAACTCGGATTCATACGCGAGGAAAGCGAGCTGGTCCACCACCTCCTTATTGGCGCGGATGGCCTGGATGATGTCTACGTCCTCTGAGGAGGGGAAGAGGTCATCCATCCCCAGTCCACGGAGCGAGGAGGTGAAATTGAACGTGCTCTCAAACTTGACTGTCGCGTCATGGTTGACGTCAACCCGAGAGATGTTGACGCTTGGGAAGCCGGCGGGGTCGTTGGCCGGCCTGACATCCACACGCGTGTTGTTTCCTGCGAAGAGACCAAGGTGTTGCACTGTGCCGTCGAGCCATGTACGAGTGAGCCACACGCTGTCGCCGTCGTACCCGCCAAGCCGAGTGACGAGGTTGCTGCTCTTCCCTGCCCCGGCGACTTCGCGGAGGGTACGCACCGATCCGACTGGTATGAGCTCTACACAAGCTGGACAGCTCACGGACTGTCAATCCCAATCTTGCGTCACCGCGGAAACTCAGCTGCCCGACGATACCCCGCTGGCCGTCGTCGTGAACCACGCTACCCACGCTCGTCAGTGACACTCCCAGAGTACCATGTAGAGGGTGGAAGTACGCGAGGGCGCCCGTGTTACCGGCCGGAAAGGCCGTGATGAAGCGCACGGGCGATTCCGTGACCGTGCTGCCGTCAGCCCGACCTAGCAGAGCCTTACTAGCTAATGACAACCTGTGCCACCGTGACGTCGTCCCGGAAGATCCAGTTGGCTTGGCCGGCAAACCTCAGAGGCCCAAAGTTAAGCCCGCTCCTGTTGGCGGCAGATGAGGGCGTATGGGTCTCACTACCACTCGAGGGAAGGTTCGTGGTTGGGGAAGCCCCACCATAATAAGTCATGAGGGCGACTGCTGTAGCCAGAACTAATAGAGGTGTGAGGAGCCCAGCTGGCAGTGCGTCAGGCTTGCTCAGTGGTGGTCAGTTGTTTGACGCACCATGAAATCAACAACTTGGAGTGAGTGAAGAAACTGAAGAGTGGGGCAGTACCAACGACGTCATTGATTACGTCGGGTATCTCCGTCCCTGAGGTTCTGATGTGTATTTGATTGGTCGGCTAATGACTATTAATGAGGCGTAATCGCCAATAGCGGAGGCAAACGCGTATGTCCGGTCCCTACTAGGTACCCTCGAAATGGGAGGGACGCGGTGGGTGGCGAGTTAACTCCAAGTTTCGGCGACGTAGACACGCCGCTCTAATCTTCACATCACACTCACCCTCGGTCATGACAATATATACCTCGCCGCGCGGCCGGCCGCGCCGCCCCTCATCTACCGTCATTTCCATGCCGTCCCCATACGTCGCCGCGTCCACCCTCGGAGACATGGAGCCGCCGCGCAGTCCCTCCCCCGCGCGTAGTGAGCGTAGCCTACACTCGCTCGGGCCGATTGGAGTGCACCCCTGCGAAACCGAGCCGTCAGGGTTACCACGGTATTATGCAATGTCGCGCACTCCGTCTGCCGACGCACCACTAGGAGAAGAGGCCGGAGAGAGCGTGCCGCTCCTGTCGAGGCATGGCGCCGATGGAGGCAAGTGGTACCGCGGGCCACTGTTCATGACGGGCGTCAAGCTCAGTATCCTGTTCGCTGTCTTCTCTGCGCTTGTGCTGGGCACGTTCTGGTTCGGCATGCCAAACGTCGAGCCAGAGGACCGCCCGGCACTCAAGCTGCCCCGCTCATTTGCGGATCTGCAGGGCCTCAACGCGCTGCTCAAGAAGTACAAGGACCTGTATCCGTGGCGTATCATGTTGTGTGGCGTCGTGGCGTATCTCTAGTGAGTCCAGCTCTTTAGGAGCCGCACACACTGCGCTTGCCGTGCTAACCCCAGCGTACAAGCATTCACCCTCCCCGGGTCAATGTACATCTCGATCCTCTTCGGCGCGGCATACGGCATCCTCCCTGGTCTCCTCCTCTCATGTCTCTGCGACTCGTCCGGCTCGATCCTCTGCTACACCCTCTCCTCCTTCCTAGGCCCGCCCCTCCTAGAGCTCCCCTATTACCGGCGCATGCTCGAGAAGTGGCGCAAGAAGATTATGGGCGACCCCGAAAAGGGTACTGAGGCAGGCAAGGACAGCGTCTTTGCGTTCCTCCTTGTTCTCCGTATCCTGCCTCTCCCGCCGCACTGGATCGCCAACTTTGTCGCCCCGCACCTGGGGATTGGAATGGGCATGTTCTGGCTGACGTGTTTCCTCGGCATCTGTCCCGTCTCTGTGATCCATGTCATGATCGGAAGCAGTCTTGACCAGATGACCAGCGCCGAGGACTTCCAAATCCTCTCGGCGCGCAACATTCTCGGCATGGCTGCGGTCATTGTGGCCGTCCTCATCCCCGTAGGCTTGAAACGCGTTTTCAAGACCGACTTTGGCGACTTGAACGAACAGCCCGAGGGTATCGCGCTTGATGCGGACGCACAAGCTGTCGAGTTTGACGAGCATGGTCTCCCGAAGCGCACGGCGTCCGATTCTGGCGTCACCCTGGCCGGCCCGTCACAGGGCGAGCCACATGAGGACAGTGTCGCAACCGGGCGCCGAAGCATCCTTCCGCCCATGCCTGGTACACGGGGCAAGGGCAAGGGCAAGGGGCGCGCGCTTCTCATCGACGTCGTTGACGATGACGATGACCCCGGAGGCAGCGCGTATGAACTCGGGACGCCTGAACCGACTCCCCCGGCCGCCGGGCCCGCTAAAAAGGGGCTGTTCAAGCCGCTGCGCGGTATTCGGGGGTACGGCACGATTGACATTGACCCAGCGGAGCCGCGCCCAGAGGCGAGCAGCTCGTGGTGGCGCCTCCGATAGTGTATCCTAGACTGTAATGTACTGCCTGCATGTATGTCCTAGCTACAAAGGGGGGCTACAAGGGGGCTTCAAGGGGGTTGGGGTTTGGGTTGGGGTTTTGGGGTTTGGGAGGTTGAGGAGAGTTGGAGGTTCTGGGGTTGGGGCGGTGGATGGAGGGAGAGAAGGAGGGGAGGGAAGGAAGAGAAGAGTGTGTTTGGAGGGGAGGGTTAGAGTTGGGGGAAAGTGACTAGTGTGGGATGTTACAAAGGAGGGAGTGAGGTGGGAGCTGTGTGTGGGGATGTGGATGTGGATGTGGGTGGAAAAGTGTAGTGTCTGGATAGAGCGCAGCGCATGACTAGCGCGCGCGACCTGGTATCTCCTCAGAAAGATAACGCGTATTGGTTTCCTCATGTGTTTCAGAGGAAAGAAGACAAAAAAAAAGGTTTATCGTCACTGGAGGTTGTCAGGTGAAGAAAACGACAACGGTAACACGGTCTGTTTTATATCAACTCAGCCGGCAAAAGCTGAGGCCGATGAGCCTGACGCGATAGAAAAAAGAGAGATGATTGGAGAAGGAAAGGGAAGGGAAGGCCGAGGTGGGCTTCTACCCGCGTGGCAGACAAGACACAGGCACCAAACTACTGCGAGTTGGCAGCTTGAGAGTCAGTTGACGTCACATCCAGTCGTTGCGTCTCTGCTATTTTCCACCCAGAGGAGCGCCGCGTGTCGATAATATCTCATGCATCTTCCATACTTCAGACAGGACGGACCTCGTACCTCGTCACTCTCCTCTCCTCGATCCACTCTCTCTCACTCTACAGCTTGCCCTTGTACAGCTCCTTGACGCTCTCGGGGTCAAGCACGCTCTCGGGGTACGGCAGGCTAGTTCCGCGGATGTGGTTCTGGCCACCGTCGATAACCATAACGCTACCAGTGACCCAAGCAGCAGCGGGCGAGAACAGCCACAGGGCATAGTTTGCAATGTCGACAGTGTCGCCCTGCCTGCCGAGGGGGATACCGCGCTCAATCTGGCGGCCCTTGGTGCCGAGGCGCTTCATGCCCTCGGTGTTGGCGATTGGGCTGGGGTTAGCGGGAGCGCGGTGGATGGAGTGGGGAGTGGGGAGTGGGGAGTGGGGAGGTGGGTGGCAATCAGAGATGTGATAAGAGTCGGTGGGGCCGCACGGGCCCATAAAGACGCGCATACTGCAGACTTACCCAGGAGCACAGACGTTGGAGCGGACACCGCGCGGGCCCTCCTCGACGGCAATGACGTTGGAAAGGGCGTCGATCGCTGCCTTGGCTGCGCTCACGTGCGCCTGGTACGGCGTGCCGGCGTAGTGGAGGGTAGCCGAGATGTGGAGGTAAGCACCCTTGGTTGCGCGGATGGCGGGGAGAGTAGCCTTGACAGTGTTGTAGGTGCCAATAGTGTCGATCTCGATGACGGTGCGGAACGCGTTCTCCGACATGCCCGAGATGGGAGCGAGGAAGTTGCCGGCGGCGGCTGGATGTCAGCTAGAGCGAGCGGTGTGAGTGGGAGGAGAGGGTGGGCCGGATGGAGGGGTTCAAGGTGTCTGTGATAGCCTAGTTGGACACCTGATCCCTCACCCATTCCCTCGCTCCGCTCCGACACTCGACACTCAGACCGACTCACCACACACGACAAAGTCAATACGGCCAAACTTGTCAAGACACGCCTTGACGGCCTTTGCCAGGTCCTCCTTGCTCCGCACGTCAGCCGCCGCTGCGATACATTTGCTCCCCGTGCTCTTCTCGAGCTTTGCTGCGCTCTCGGCAAGGCCCTTGGCGTCGCGGCCGAGGATGCACGCGTTGGCGCCGAAACGCATCATCTCCTCGGCGATCGAGTAGCCGATGCCTGAGCGGCCTGGGGTCAGCGTGCGAGCGGGCGAGCGGAGAGAGGCCGCTAGAGGGGAGGGAGGCTGCCATAGAGGAGCGAGGCCGAGGCGTCGCACACAATACTTGTAGCGACGCCTCAGCGGCACACAATACGCCCACATTCTTGAGGAATGGTGGGCGCGGTATTCGGCTCCACTACTCACCGCCAGTGATGAAGAGCACCTTGCCCTTGTAGATGCCAGGCTGAAAGACGGACGTCATTGTTACTGATAGATTGGACGTAAGGAGAGTGAGTGTAGAGATGGAACAAGTGTAGTGTGAGAGAGATTGTTGATATTTATCTTGATGGGCTTCTTGGTCATGCGTGGCGTCAAGTGGGTATGTCGGCTGGTCGCATACCCGGAACGCAAGGGCGCCCATTGACACATCCGGTCACAACCGCACAGTCGTCTCCAACTCATCCAACACATTTCATGTCGGGATACAATATATAGCCCCCACAGAGGATTAATACGTTGCGTATCCATCGCCACAGTGTGTCTGTACCTGTACTCGTCGTGTTTGTGCGTGCGGGGCCCGACTGCCGCCCGACCACTGATAATTCAATTGTCTCACGTTACCATAGCGGTATGGAGTTTACCGGGTCCGGAGTTAGTTGGGTCCACTGCTGCCCCAAAGACTTGCGACTTGGGCGGTTCGGTGCTCGGTATCATTTCAGGCTTATGCATACAGCTCCTACACGCGGCCACGAAGAGCTCGAACAAGCTCCGACATTCCCGGACTCTTCTCCTTCTCTTGCCTGTCCTCGGATCCGCGTGATGAACCACTTGCCACACGCGACGCGACGCCAGATAGGCGGCCCTCGCTCGCCGCGCCGGCTATCGCCTCTCTCCCGGACCCGGACCAAGGACCGCGCAGCTCGCTCCGCAACCGACTGTACGCGGGCTCGCTCGAGACGGAAGCTGAAGCGCACACCGGTGAAGCGTCGCGGGCTAATGAGCGACGTGGAACGGGCGTACGACCGAGGTTGGGGAGTGACGGGCGTGCTTTGGGCTTTGCTCGCTCCCGCACTCGTTCCACCTCGGGCAGGCCTGGCGACCGCCGGCCATAGCGTGGCTCGTCGAGAGGCGACCTTCTGCCGTACACTGACTCGTCGAACGAAGACCCCTGCAGCCGCCGACGCGCACGGTACGGCTTCTTGGCCATCTTGGCGCGGTACGCACTCTTCCACACAGATAACGCGTCAACCATGAGCCGCCGGTCATGATCTGCAGCAACACGCTTTAACTCGCGGTGCCGCTCTAACGCCCGCTGCCAGCGAGGCAAGACGGACGCCCGCACGCGCCGCTGGTCAAACTGCACGGCGACGAGGTTGCGCGACTGGGCGACCCACTTGTCAAACACCGAGAACATCAGGGCGTCCTCGTGCCGCAGCCGAGTCTCCTCCTCCGCCGGACGTAGCTCACGCTCCCGTCGCTTGTCGTACCATGTACCAAAAGTGTCTAGGAGGAGTCTCTGGTCGCGTTCGGCCTGTAAGAAGTCGGCGCGGTGGCGTAGGTCCTGTGCCAGGTGCGCGCGGAACGACCAGCGCGCCATGGACCGGCGAAGGATTTCTGGTATCAGTTCAGCTCTAGAGAGGCCATACGTTCTCGCTTGACGTCGATGACGCTTTCCATCAGCGCCTCGAGGTCTGTTTGGCGTTTCCGCGCGTTGCGCCAACGTTTGAACGCGCCACTGAGGATGTTGACCTTGCGCTGCTCCGCCATGTCTAGTTCTCTGGCTTTGATCTCCACGACGCGTGTCGTCCAGAGGTTCAGAGAGCGCGCGAGGACGCGCTGGTCCTGCTTGGCTTGGAACTGGACAACCATAGTGCGGTCCACAATCCTCTGCGCCGTGGCGTTGCGCCAGGCTGGTCTCCGTTAGCTCACTCTGCGTCATTGGCCCACCAGTCATCGCTGCAGTAAGGCCCCTCTTCCGCTGACGGTGGTTCAACTCGGTGACCTTGCGCTCCACACTCGCCTGGGCGCACTTCGTCTCCCACTTCTTGAACACCGACCGGAGCGTGAAGAAGGCGTACGCCTTGTCCGCCGTCGCGATGTTCTCGGCGGCCTGTGCGCTAGCAGCTGTCCACTTCACGAACGACGATGCCTTTGTGCGGGCCTCGTAAATCAAGTCCGCCTTGAGCGCCGCATTGCGCCTCTGGCCCGTCATGTCACGCCATCTACTCAGTGCAGATTGCAGGGACCGCACGTTGGACGCTTCAGCGAACGGCGGTAGTTTGGCTGCTGTCAGATGTATCCCCAGACTGACTCACCATCTAGCTCGTGCACTTTCCCGAGCTTGTTCTTCCACGTGATGAGGGCCCCGCGCACGCGCCGACTCTCTATAACGCGTTCGAGCAGCTTGCTGCGCTCCTCTCGCACCCATGACGTGAGCATCGAACGCATTAACTCGTCGTCGCGGAGGTCGGCGAATTCCATGGCTTTGCGGTTACGCAGGCGAGCTTTCCGGGCCGACTTCTTCATCCGCGTCAAGGTCAGGTTGATGAGGCGAGTGTCGTCGAACGTGTGCGCTTGGCGCTGTCGCGTGCTGTCAATGTTAGAGGCAAAATACAGAAGAACTTACGTCTTCAGTCGCCATTGCGACCACGCGCGTGCGAGCACCATTCCGTTACGGTGCGCACTGACATGGTGTTGTATCGGACCAAGGATCGACTTCTTCCTCCACAACCTAAAGGAGTCGGCGAGAACGGCTGTACCGTGCTGTCGCTCCCAGTCCGATATCCTGCGACCCAAACTGTGCAGCTTGACAGTCTGCGAGTGCCACTTGAACAGCGTTCGACTCAGTGTCGTCTGGACGGCATACTTGTCTGCCGCACGCTCGCGCGTCTGGTCTCGCCACCTCTAAAGTCAGCTCTACGAATACAGGTCCGCTGGATATTACGTCAAACACTTGCGCGGCCAGGCGCGCGTCACGGCGCTGCACAGACGCCTTCTCGCGCTCGCGGATGTCCTCCTCCCATCGTTTGGTCGTGCGTTTCGCCAGCTTGGCCCGCCAGGAGATCCAAGCGCCATGCACCACCTGGCGCTCCTTCGACTTGGCCATATAGGCGCCCCTGGCCTCGACGCGGCGCTCCTTCAAGCTCGTGAGCCACCGACGGACTACCTGGCTCTGTAGGCGGGCGGCGTAATGGGAGTCAGCAGTGCCGGGCTGCTCGAGGCGGAACTCCGTGGCAACCTGCCACTTTTGAAGCGCCTTCCGGAGGTTGATAGTGGTGCGGACGCTGTCGATCTGTGCGTTGATGCGGATGATCCGCTCTGCTGCCTTGAACCACCACTCGCAGCACCGCCCGAGCAGAGTAATGCGATACCACGCGTCGGCCTGCGCCTCCATCTGCCGTACGACGGTGGGATCGAGATCGGGCACATCTACGACCTGCAGATGTGGCATGAAACGGTTACGTGCTCGAGGTGTGATTCCATCGGTGGGTGAGCGGAGCGTCGTCTGTGAGACGTCGCTTTCGGGATATGGTGGGGGAGTGGGCGTGCTTGGACCCCGGGTCCGCTCGCGGTATGCACTGAACTGCGCAGCCACTGGGGTGGAAGTTCTCAGCGGCAGCGTGACGTCGCCATCGGCCTCGGAGGGAACAAACCCAACCAGCGAGCGGTGCATCACCTTCCTCGGGCTCTCACGGCCGGTCACACCGACCTCGCTCCCTTGCTCCGAGTCGGCTCCAAAACCCTCGTCCAAATCCGAGCTCGCGCTCGCGAGGAAGGGCAGTCGCGCACGCAGTGGGTGAGGCCGTGGGCTGACGGGAGGAGGAGCAAGGCTAACCCCATTGTTGGAGCGCCAGACATCCCATCGCTCACCCCACGTTCGCGCGCGGATCATGCCGAGCTTGAGCAGGAACTGGTAGTATGATTTGTCGCTCGACGGGCGGATGCCGCTGTGGTGAGCTGTATTCAGAGGTAATTGGTCACTTGGCCTCCAGCACACGGGTGTATGCATCATGGACTTGGGCGAAGGAGGTCGCATCACGGGCTCTGTCGATGATATCGTCAACAATGTCGAGGTCGACACTCTCGGACATGGACATCGTCAGGGAGGTGGAGGCCGTAGGGTCCGCTTGATGGGCAGCATTGCGAGTAAACATTACGCCCTTGCGTCGGACTCGCGGGGACGGGATGGATGGAGCTGAGAGGAGTGTTGTTGATGAGGGCGAGTGTTGTGATGGTGAGGGAAGGTCTATTTGGTGCACAAGCTCAGTCGCGTCCTTGTTTGACCTCCACTTCAAGACACGTGCTCTACACGTGGGTTTCCCTGATTCCAGAACTCGGAAGCTTGGCTGTCATGCCACCGCCACCAGCGCACCTTGAATAGCTTGGGACATATGATCTCTCGAGACACGTCCACATCCACCTCGTCATTAAACTCTCAACTACGCGTCACTCTTTCTTATTATATATTAACCCACGACTAGAGTTACACATACCTAACGACCCTTGACATACGCAGCCATGGCCGAGGCCAACTTCTCCGCCGCGTTGGCGACCTGGAAGGGTGCGCCTCCACCTCGCACAACGATCCGCTAACACGCAGAGATCAACCTCTCCGAGCTCCAGAAGTCGCTGGACAAGACAGCGCTCGAGGTCGTGGAGAACCAGAAAGAGAACATGGTCGGGCGTAAGAGGCTCGCAGAGCAAACTAGGGGTACGTCTACTCCGTTCTCATCCCCGCCTCCGCTCACGCGCCAGAGTTCAAGAAGCAGCCGGACAACCAGGACAAGTTCGGCGCTATGAAGGTGCTCCTCAAGGCATACCAGGGAGAGATTGACAGCTTGACAAGACGGTCAAAGATGAGCGAGACGTCTTTCCTCAACGTGTACAAGCTACTGTCGGACGCGCCTGACCCGTACCCGCTCCTCGACGCTGCCGTGGACCAGACTGTCAAGGTCGCCGAGGCACGGATGCTGGAGGCCGAACTTTCACGACTGCGGGAAGACAACTTGGATCTCAAGAAGCAGGTCGCGGACGGGAGCAGCGTGGACGATAAGCGCAAGAAGGCTGAGTCGCGGGTCGAGCAGCTCGAGGCTAAGATGGACGACCTCATCCAGGAGCGCGTAAGCCAAAAAGAGAACGAGTTGAACGCCGAATACGACGAGCGGATTCGCAACTACGAGGAGCGGGAGAAGGACCTGCAGCGCCAGGTCACGACGCACAAAGAGCAGCTGCGGGACCTCGCCATGTCGAACGACAGCACCACGGCCAAGCTCATGGACGCGAGCCAGAGGCAAGGTTGGTAGAAGGTTGGATTGCGCTGATTAGCAGAACAGGACGTCGCTGCCAAGCTTGCAGAGCTCGACCTCGTCGTCGCCGACCTGACCCGAGCCAACGAGCGCGTCGCGACCGTTGAGCGCAGGAATGTAAGTTATGCTGTCGACCTTGTGTTCTAACTCTCACAGGAACTGTTGCGCGCCGAGATAGAGACTGCCCGTAGCGGGTCACAGCAGGCCGACAAGTATGTACTCACGGCAAGCACTGCTGACATACAGGGTCAAGGAGCAGGAGGACCACATCGCCGAGCTCGAAGCCGAGGCGTCGCGCCTGCTCCGCGCCCTCGACTCGGTCAAGGACCAGAAGGCGGAGGTGGAGCGTGGTGAGAAGAAGCGCGTGGATGATGCGGCCCGCGAGATCGCCAACCAGGCGGCCGAGATCGAGAACCTGCGGACCAAGGCCAAGCAGTACTCCGACTACGATGAGATCAAGCGCGAGCTTGAGATCATGAAGGTAACAGTCCTCTGTCCATTCAAGCTGACATCAGTATGTCGAATTCTCCAACGCCGACCTCGACAACGACGAGGACGTGCACATGCCAGACCCGAATGCCGATGTCGCGAACAAGCAGCTGGGGCGGTCACTGGAGAACCTCCTAGTGTCCAAGAACCGCCGACTGCTTGAGGACCTGACCAAGCTTCGCGTTGCACACGAGGAGCTCGTCAGCGAGTACAACAAGGCGGAGAACAGCTCGAGCCAGACGGAGGCAGAGGTGGCGCGTCTCCGTGCGCTGAACGAGAAGCTCGAAAACGACCTCATGCAGATGAACAACGGCGAGGGCAAGGACAGGAGCGGGCCAGGCCTCGCAGGGTTAGACATTGGAGGCAAGGACGGGGCGACGACGCCATCCGGCGGAAACGACGCGTCCATCCTGCCCATCGTGACGAGCCAGCGGGACCGGTTCCGGCAGCGCAACGCCGAGCTCGAGGAGGAGCTGCGCAAGCAGTTCGAGGCCATATCGGACCTGCGCACGGAGATCAAGGGGCTGCAGGCTGACAACCTCAAGCTCTACGAAAAGGTGCGGTACATGCAGAGCTACCGCGACAGCACGCCGGGCACGTCTACGCCTGGCGGAACGGCGGGGATGTTGAATGGCGCGCTGAGAAGCCGAGAAGACGATATTGGCCGATACAAGGACAAGTACGACGAGAGCCTAAACCCCTTCGAGGCATTCAAGGGGCGTGAGAGTCTGCGTGCTATCAAGGCACTCAATCCGCTCGAGCGCGGCGTGTTCGCATTGACACGCGCCATCATCGGGAACAAACGCGCACGGTCGTTGTTCATCATGTATGCCGCGAGCCTACATGCGCTCGTACTCCTCGTGCTCTGGAACACGATGCGTGCGAGCGACACTGCAACGTCAGTGCCAATTCATCCCTTGTAAGCTAGCAAGTCGATGCACATTCTGTATCCGAAAGTGAAAGGGGTAGGTTGGTGGTGGCGTTAATGGTGCGAGGAATTGATTGACATGAGACAGCACAGAACTTCACCTCTCACGCCAGGCCCTTCTTTTCATTACAGTCTCGTCTACATTAACCCGTCGCGCTCATCATCTACCTCATTCCTCCCTATCCCAATCCCACCATTCTATCCTATCCTATCAGCGGGATGCCCCACATGAGTGTCTTACAGTTGTCGCCGACTCCCTCTGGGCACTCAGAGCGACCTGTATCCGATCTCCCACCATGGGAAATCCTCCAGCGCTACACACTGGAGCAAGACTTTGTCTATGTGAGTTCTGCGAACTATGTTGCGTCCCTCAATCTTTTCTCCCCAGCGATATGCTGACGACAGAAACTCCTGATGCCCCTTCTCACACGCGCGGTCGACCACCTTCACAAAGACGCTGCTGACTGCCTCGAGGTGTCGCAGCTGTTCACCGCCGCGCAGATCGTCGGGGTTCCCATCCGTAAGCTCCAAGACGGGGTCAAAATTGACAGCAGCCGGTCATGAATGTTCCCATTGCATTCTACATGAGGAAAGCTGCATGGTACCTGCCCGTGAACAGAGGTACGGTGACACGGGGGGTATCTACGCCATGGGCCGGTACGTCCGTCCTCAGGATCGGCTAACGCAAGATGCACGAACTGCGCGCTGGCGGGAAGTTACTGCGATCTCCCTCTGCGCACGGGCTATACCGAGTGCTTCTCCGACTGGTTCATGTCCGACGACGACCGGGAGGAGTACGTCATATGGTGGGAGGAGCGGCAGAAGGTGACGGTCGACCTGGGCCACCCCATCCACCAACGGCAGTTGGGACCCGCTTGTTGGGAGCGCTTCTACTCCTACGTGTCAGCCAAGGCGGAACTCGTAAGTAATCCCACTTCCCAGCTGACACCAGCGCAGCGACGTGTCCCTCACTCTTCCGAGCACAGACATCAACGACTACCCTGACCTGGCCAGCTGGATCGCCACCAAGAACCGTTTCCTCGACACTGTCTCGCCTGACGTGTGGGTCCGTCCGCTCAACCACAAACCCTCGCCGTGCGCATGCCTTGATCTGCCTCTGAGAGGCGACCCTCAGTCCTGGGCCGATCTAGAGGTGACTCTGCGTATCCGGGCGACAGTTCAGACCGCCGGGCGGATCCTCTCTTCCGAGATGAATTCACTCAAGATATCCGAAACCGCTCCCTCCTCGGTGGAGGTCCTCCCGGCCTTGGCGTCTGACGCTGACCAAAGCTGCGCCGAGCCGGCCAGAAGCACCCTCACCCAATTGAGGAGGGGTGGGTTCAAGCGTCGGGGGACGTCGGCCATCATGACGGTGCCCCGTTGTATGCCGGACCAGACGAAGGTGTTCGACCCCAGCAACCTGCAGCGGATCTCCACAGACCCAGCTTGTTATGCACTCTTCGGAAACGGCGACCGCGCGGAAACTCTTGGGAACACGAAAGAGACGGCAGGCAGTCCTAAGAAGTCGGATCTGGCGAACTGCCAGACACAGTAAGGAGTTCTGAGGCTGTCCTCCCCGCCCACACCGCCTTGTTTCTTTCCCTCAAGACGGATGAGAAGGTCGTCGTTGAGATGACGAGCCACCATTTCAAGTAGACTCTGAGCGACTTGCCAAACTAGTTGAACTGTAAGGGAACGACCTGTACATGCATCTGGAGTATTAAAATGACTGTGGGTGGAAGGGTGGGCAGGCTTGAGCATAGTCAACCTTTTTCCAGATACAGGTCGCATATGATTGCCTATACTTCAACATTGGCTAGACTCCCTCACACGTGACTTTCTCACACTTCACGGGCTCAACCTTCCTTCTAGCCAATTGTCGTTAAGCAGAACCTTTGATGGAGAAACAACTACATGTACTGTAGGTCGAAAGGGGAAAGAAAAGACACCGCTAAGTATTGTAGAATGATGGAACTGCACATTACGGTATTTAGTAGAAAGTAAGGGATGATTATGGATTGGTCTACATGTACATCTAACTATGGAGGCGAGGAAGGTTGTGAATGTGTTGCATATCCACATAAAAGACAGTACCCTTCCTCGACATCAATCTTGTTATTGTACTTCTACTCAACCCTCCCTCTCTCCTCTTAGTCTTTTATCCTCTTCCTTGTAACGTAACTCCTCCTTCCTTCCTCTACTCTTCTCTCCTTCGTATCCTCCCTACCATGCCTTGCGACATCAGCCAACGCATGCAAGAGGAACCTCTTCCTCCGACTCCTGAGCCGGCTTCCCAGGCATCAGTGGTTGAAGATGTGCAGCCCTGGAACGTACTCGAGAGGAGAACTCTCGAGGATGACTCTGTCATGGGGGTGAGTCAACGCGGCGTAATGGCGTTGAGTCACAACCGCACATGCATAACACCCCGTCTCCGAGGTACCCATGTCTGACCTCCAAACAGTGCATTCTCCCCATCCTCCGCCGTGCTGCATCTATCAAGCACCCAGATACTCTCGAATGCCTTAGCGTGGCCCGGCTATTTAGCAAGTGTGGACTGGCTGGAGTGGCCATCGGTGAGCCTTAAGCTTTCTCTGACTGACCTTAGACGGCCAAAAGTGCTCCCGGTGTGCCGAGGGCGGGAGACTTTGCATCTCTCCGGTCATAAGTCGGAAGTCTGCCAACGTAGAATGTTTCTCTGCAATGTCGCGGTAAGTGTCGCTTTGTTCTGTCGGAAAGGAGAGTGGTTCCCTGACAACAGCTGCACCAACTGTGTACTGATAGACGGAAACCTTAAGCCTGGGCTGGACAGGCGAACGCTCTACTGCGACATCCCTTCTCGTACAATCTGGTTCGACTGCTTCTGCAACTGGTGGATGCCGGCAGAAGACAGAAAATTGATCCGAGACTCTGAGAGTGCAACCCGCGAGTATCTCGACTACTACAGCTTCCCGACTCGATACCGGAAAGGTACGAGGAATTCGGTTGAGAGGAAGTTGGGAGTCCTACAGTCATTGGCGAACAGTCGTAAGATTGTAAGTATCAGCTGACACCCTCAGTTTATGAGACGAGGTCCTCACTTGTCTGAGGGGGCATGCTAATTAATAGGATCGCGTCATGTCTGCCCAACCATTCCCAGCGGTGGTCGGATTGCTCACGAATCCTGTGGCTGTACGCGACGCTTTCAAGAACTTCTGGGATCAGCTTCCAGAGGACACATGGGCTTATCCAACCGAGGAGGATGGAGTCCCACCCCCGTGCTTGTGCGGACCCGATGCGGCCACTTCATCCTTTCCGCCCTGGTGGCAGGCATTGAAGGATCTGGCCGCCAAACCGCTGCTCTCATCTTCAGGTCATCCTCTGACTGACATCGAGACTGCGGCTAAGGTCGTTTCTGTCCTTCCTTGGATGTCTCCCGATGTGATTAGGGTGTTGGGCCAGCCATCGGAAGAGCAGTCCCAGTTGCAAGAGCAGAAGGTCCCACCCAGCATCGCTCAACGACGACTCGAAAGCGACCCGCACCCTGGAACACAGGACAGCCTTCTCTTACAGGAGAACACTTTGGAAAAAGAAGACGACACCCCGACGTTGTCTGAGGCAGTAGGAAAACTAACCATCGGCTCGAGAAACCTCACCATAGACACGGAGCATGGTCCACTCGGTTTTGACGCCAATAACGCGACATATATGTCTGAGGAGAATCGCCGGAAGAGAAACCGGCAGTTGGACGGCTGCAATGAGCCGTCCCAGGGAACCGAGATCGTTTACAACTCGGATAGCACCACTACCTCCATTGGTGTGGCGGGCGAACTTCTAACAATTATGGGAAGCGGTCAGTCCGACGAGTCACTCGTGGCACCAGCAGCGCCAGAAACGCTGCTGCAGAAACTGCCCCTTAACCTGACCGAGGAGTTCTGGGGGATTGATGCTCCGACCGAGTGCCGTGGTGCTCGAGTGATTGGTAGATACCTGTAGACCTGGTTTAGCGTGGACAGTTGGGACAACTACATTAGTTGTAGATCGTAGAAGTGCATGCTTGTTGAGTTGCAGCTTGAACTCAGACCTCTCTCAGAATCTCAGAGAGGCGCTCGCCAACACGGAGACTGATCGCTGCGAGACGCGCCCAGCCGGGTCCCTAGCTACATGTACAGTACATCTAGCAGAGTGGGGTGTGGGGTAACTTGGATTCTCCCTCCATGCTCGACCAGCCATTACAACCCCCAAGTCATATCTTGGCGGTATCGGCGGATCGCAGCCCTCACCACAGTGAAAGTCATTTGCATCATCCTCGACCTGACATCCACTCCCTGCCTGTCAATGTCATCTCCGCCAATGACCTCATGGTGGATCCCGACGGTGTCACGCCTATTGCTGGCGACCAACCGGCTCCGAACACCCCAAAGTTCGTTCCTCGCTCATATGCGATGCATCCTCCCGGGGGTGCCGCAAGTGTTGATCCAATCACTTGGGCTTCCAGGCTTCTAGGCCCAAATCAAACGGATCGATGGCCGCAGATCAGTGGAACAAACACAAGCATCATCGTGGTTGTTTACCTGTTCTATATCCAACGTCAGCCAGCGTTGACGGTAGAAATATCGCGACTTGTATCTCAACGATGGAAGGGGGGGCCGAGTGTGGATATACATGGACAGTGGGATTTCTAGTCAGTAGGACTGGATAGCCTGTAGTGGGTTGCCACACGCTACTCTCAGAGCAATATCCATACCCAGCTCTGCGCCCGCAGCGATCAGCGATCATCAAAATGAAAAAAAAAAAAACGCAAGGGCAACTCTGCCCCACTCCCAATGACCAGTGGTGCAGACGGTGACAAAATCGAGACGCCTTGACGTCGCCTATTTGGCCGTCGCCAGGCTACAACTGGAAACGCAAACGTAATGGGAATTCAAATAGTGATTGGGAGTGGGGCAGGTACGGCTTGGCTGAAATACATTTCAGTTGTCGTCTGGTTGTTCAAACCTTTCTCCCCCAATCTATCGACATTTGTCCGGGGTCTATTTATGCGATGCAAAAAAACCCAAATATCATCAGTACCAACACTAGTGGTGAAACGGTATCATGGACGCTTGCCATGCGTTCGGCGGGGGTTCGACTCCCTCCTAGTGTATCCTTTTTTTCAAATTCGAGTAATCTTTTTTGGATGGGGGAAGGAGTTTTGAGAAGGAGGCAGGGCTGGAGTGATGAGTGACCAGACGTGACTGATTTTGGGACGCGACTGGCTTTCAGCATGTCCTCAGTTAGAACTCGCCGCAACTCTGGTCCCTGCAGACTCCGTCCACAGAAACAAACAACCCCACACAAGACATACACCTGCATGCGCCAGCGCTCTATGGCAGGATCCATTTATTGTCCTCAAGCCATACCCTAGCACCTCGCGGGATCACGACCCGCCACCCTTCGTACCGGCGCGGCGATTAGCCCCTCAGTACGGGCTGCATTACGCACAACTGCGGCGTGGTGCAGGCTCAATGTGCCTGATCGGGATCGGGGGAGCTTGCGTGGGGCGGCGGCGGACGGGGCTACCTGTGGCTGTATCGCCGATAATGGGGGGCGGGCCTCGCGGGGTTGAGCGCTGGGACGCGAGCTTACCGCCGAGGCGGTGAAGTTTGGCTGCGCGAGTGGCGCCGCGGAGGTTGTGCGACGTAAGAAGGGCGAGGGGGCGTCGAGCGCCTCAGGGTCCCACTTGGCTGGCGTGGAGTCGGGGCGGTACACGTAGTTGGGCTGGGGGATGAGGGTGGGTGGGCCGTCCACCTCGTCGTCGCTGCGGGCGCGCGTGATGTACGGACTCATGTTGGCGGGCGAGCCAAAGGATGTGGCTGTGTGCATGGTTATGTCGTCGATGAAGACGCGATCTAATTCGCCCGGCGAGCCTATCGACGTCCGGCCCGTGAGGTGGCGATAGACGTTCTTGGTGGGTGTGGAGAGTTCTTCGTCGGCGCGAGAGCGTGCGGCGAGGTTCGTGAGCGACTTGGAGGCCAGGCGGGGGAGGGACGAGCCGCCGCTCGCACGCCGCCCGTTTAACCGCGAGATCTTGGACGCGATCTTCGAGTCGAGCGGCACGGGGCTGTTGTACGCCACAGCTCCTGGTATCTTGCTCGGCGTGTCGTGGTACGCTGCGTGTCGCGCAGTGATGGACGAGATGGGCATCGACTTGGGCTCTTCCAATGATGCCCGCTGCGGCAGCACGGGGCCAAAGTCCGTTTCGTCCGACTCCTCCTCAGATATGGATGTCGTGGTGGGCACGACAGGGCGTTCTTCCCGAAGGGCAGCCCACTGGGCCTGCAGTGACTCGTGGGAGACGGTTAAGCGTCTTCGGTTCTCCCGCAGGATCTCTTCTCTCTGCTCGAGCTGCTGCCAGTGCATGTTGAACTCGGCCTCGCGCTGGTTAAGTGCCTGCTCTCGTTCGACGAGTGCGGCCTCACGCGCCTCCATCTCGGCGACTTTCTGCTTGAAGCGCTCCTCGCGTCTCTTGGCCGTCGCCTCCCACTGCTCTAGCTCCTGTTTGCGCGCGGTCAGGACAGAGGTTCTGATGTCAGCGTATGGTTCGTGGGAGTGGTTGGACAGTGGAAGAAAATGGGGCGCTGGTTGGT
Source organism: Cutaneotrichosporon cavernicola (assembly GCF_030864355.1). Lineage (NCBI taxonomy): Eukaryota > Fungi > Basidiomycota > Tremellomycetes > Trichosporonales > Trichosporonaceae > Cutaneotrichosporon > Cutaneotrichosporon cavernicola. Next base: position 171,237 of record NC_083400.1, on the reverse strand, counting down.
TGGAGGCGTGATGGTGCTGTCAAAGTGCACTGCAGCGGCGGCGAAGTCGCCACAACGTCACCGAGCCTCAACTGGACTGGGCTACTCTCCACGGCTAGAACATTGTTGAGAACAGAGGCCTCGTCTCCATCCGCCGCTTGCGTTCTTGTACACAGCCCTCTCCGGTACCAAAGGAGGAGGAGTACGGGCCGACCTCGCCAGACTAGAGAGACACTCACTGGTTCTGCACAGTAAACAGCTTGCGATGGAGCTTCATCTCCTCCATCTCCAGCAAGTCCCGCGTCGACGGCCGACGAATAGGCTGAGGTCAACACCACCACATCAACACCCACATTGAGGTTAAGCATGGCCTTGATGACAAGCTTGAGCGCGGGCGAGATATTGCTCGGCAATGGCGGCATCTTGCCCGACTTGACCATGCTTATCAATTCCTCCTGGGTGCGGGCCGTGTGAAACGGCGAGCTAGGGTAAGCGATTAAACACGCGGGTGACATACTGCAAGGCACACATTTCGTACACGAGGCAGCCGAGGGACCAGATGTCCGACTTGGTGTCGTACCGGTTCTCGGCGAGGATCTCGGGGGGCATGTACAGCGGCGTGCCGACGTAGGTCTGCGTGAAGGTGTGACCGGCCATGTCTTTGCTCAGACCAAAGTCGCCGAGCTTAACAAAGTCGCCAGAGAGGAACACTGATGTCAGCTGACGTCGGCAAACCCAGTGGCTGAGACAGAACAATAAACAACTCTCGACGCGTTCACTCGTCTCTCCCGAGAAATGCGCAGATCGACGTCTCGACACAAGTCGACGCCTACACGAAGACGGTCTGCTAAATTGTGCTCATTCTCTCGCGGACGGCTTCCGTCGTTTGCCCCACCCATCCGACTCACCATTCTCAGGCTTCAGGTCACGGTGGAGCACCTGTGTGCGACCCGCGTCGCCGCTCGGACGCACGGCTGCCCTGCGCTGCTCGGGCCAATGACAGTGGTGGAGGGCGAGAGTAATCTGCAAAAAGATGTTCCAGATGCGATCCTCGTGCAGCGGCGCAGTGCTGCGCTGCGCCTTGCGGATGAGCGAGCCGAGGTCGCCAGACGTGCAGTACTCCATGACGATGTAGATGCGCTCGTTCTTCGCGTCGCGGATCTTCTGTACGAGCTGCACAATGTTGCGGTGCTTGAGCGACTCGAGGATGGCTACCTCGGCCATTATCTGCTTGCGGTCCCTTTCGTTCATCTTGCCGTAGTCGAGCTCCTTTAGGGCGAATTCCTGATATCAGCATATCGCGGGAGAGGAGAAGGGAAAAGGACCTCGAGTGGTTGCGAGGGAGGCAGCTTGCAAGGCAAGTGTGGGCAGCTGCTGGGCCAACGCGACGCACCTTGCCATCTTCAATGCGCTGGATCTTGGAGATGACGCCAAAGCTCCCTTTACCAATGTTGCTGACGAGACGGTACTTGTCCATCTCGGATGGTTCGGCAAAGGATCCAGACGTGGGCGACGCCGAAGGGCGTCGTGACGAGGCCATGGTGGGCTGTGGGGAGCCGAGTGAGAACAGTCGGTGGTCCACGGTCGGTGTTTGGAGGGTCGTCTATGTTCTATGCTCTAGGCATGGGGTTGTGTATTGTGAAATGCACTGTGTGTGACAGAGTGGAGTGACAAGTGGTGGGAGGAGATGCAGGACGCGTAGAGAGTAGAGACGTGATGTTGAGTGAACGCTTAGGGTTGTTTAGGTGGCTGGTTGGAGGGGGGGGTCGAGAGTTTACAGCAATGTTGTCATGAAGAGACGACTACATTGGGCAACATGAATCAATGCCGTTATTCCTCCTCAGGAACAGTCACTATCAAAATCAGGCGCGCGTAAACATTGCCAAACATGCCCTGTATTACACAAATTGACACGTCAGGTTTAATCAATTTGCTTCCGTTAGGTGGCAAAAGTTGAAAGGAAGACCTGGTGGTGTTGTTGAGGCGAGTGACGAGTGTTGTTACCATCAATACCCACAATGTCGTCCGCATCGAGCTCTGCAGGACCCTCGCGGTCGCCATCTCCGGCAGCCAATGGCAATACCGACACCTCGGATGAGCCACAGAAGACTTTCGCCGACCTTGGCGTCAACGAGGACCTGTGTTCGGCATGCGAGGCGCTCGGCTTCAAGTTCCCCACCGATATCCAGGTCGCAGCCATCCCCCCAGCGATGACAGGCCGGGATATCATCGGCATTGCGCAGACAGGAAGTGGTAAAACTGCTGCCTTCTCGCTTCCCATCCTCCAGACTCTCTACGACGACCCGCAGCCATTCTATGCGCTCATGCTCGCCCCCACCCGCGAATTGGCCGACCAGATCGCCAAGCAGGTGCAGGCCCTCGGAGCCAACATAGGAGGTGTCCGAGTCGCCTTGCTAGTCGGTGGCATGGACATGATGCACCAGAGCCTCGCGCTCGCCAAGCGCCCGCACATTATCGTCGCTACGCCCGGTCGTCTTATGGACCACCTCGAGAACACCAAGGGCTTCTCGCTCAAGGCCCTCAAGTACCTCGTGCTCGACGAGGCCGACCGTCTCCTGGACCTCGACTTTGGACCCATCATCGACAAGCTCCTCAAGGTCATTCCCAAGGAGCGCAACACGTTCCTCTTCTCGGCAACCCTCAGTACCAAGGTTGAGAAGCTGCAGCGCGCGTCGCTCTCCAAGCCTGTCCAGGTCAAGGTCGCGTCCAAGTACTCGACCGTCTCGACGCTCATGCAGTACTACGTCTTCTTCCCCGAGATCCAGAAGGACCCGTACCTCTTCTACCTCGTCAACGAGCTGGTGTCGTCCTCGATGATCATCTTCACCGGCACAGTGGACCGAGCCCAGCGCCTGAGTATCATGCTCAACCGCCTCGGCTTTGCGGCCATCCCCCTACACGGACAGATGAGCCAGAGTGCACGTCTCGGTTCGCTCAACAAGTTCAAGAGCGGCGGCCGCAAGATTCTCGTTGCGACCGACGTCGCTTCGCGTGGTCTCGACATTCCCTCCGTGGACCTCGTCATTGTGAGTTATTCCCAAGAGTGTGCTGATGCAGAACTATGACATTCCCTCCAACTCGAAGGACTACGTCCACCGTGTAGGACGTACGGCCCGTGCTGGTCGCTCGGGCAAGTCAATCACCCTCACTACACAGTACGACGTCGTGATGCTCAAGGGCATCGAAGCTGCTATCGGGCGCCAGCTCCCCGCCTACGATGTGGACAAGGAGGCGGTCGCCATCCTCTCAGACCGCGTGTCCGAAGCGGCCCGCGCTGCCAAGCTCGAGATGCGCGAGCAGGGCACTGGCGGTGCTGGCGGGAAGCGCGGGCGAGACAAGGGCCACCGCGGTGGGTACGACGACCGCGACCGCGACGACGATGTCGTGCAGGGCGGCATGCCGATGAGGAAGAAGTCGAAGCGCGGAGGAAGGGGCGGGAGGAGGTAAGCACCACGCGCCGGCACAATGTAGGCCGGAGTGGCACCGCTCGTGTCGAACTCTTCCCTCTTCGCTCCCAATGGAGACCGTCTGTGCGACGTAAACAGGATAAACAGGCCCTTGTTTCACCTGTAGTTGGTCGTCATGGAGGTGGAGGCAGGTGGAGGCTGGGTTCCAATCTGTCGAGGTGTGGAGGACATCTTTGGGCTCTTACTCATCAAACTGTATTTGTAGAGGCATGCATAGAATCTGAACTTTTGGGAGATCTTGATGACTTTGCTGCGTGCGTTGATTCGATGTGTCGAAAGCAAGGGCTCACGTCGCGAATGGTTGGTAGTACTGTACATCAAGATGCCACAGATTGGGCGACCAGTTGCCACCCAACAAAGACCTCAAAGCCTCAAGTGATATCTTTAACCTTTGACCATCCCCACACTTAATACAAGCACAATCCTCAACGATCACTCCTTCCCCGCCGTTGACGCACGGTCATAAATCATCACATCTTCTCAGCTTCTCCATTTCTTCACTTTGCGTACTCGTCTTCACACTCTCGTTCTGCGTCTGGCGCAGCGCCATGACCACCTCCAACCCCTCCCATCTCCTCCTAAACCGCAACCCCCGCTCACCGGCGCACCCCCAACTCGTCCAGACCGCACTCTACGCCCCTTCCCCAACCCCTGGCCCCGCGGCGCACCTCTTCTCTTTCGGTACCCCACCCCCATCCGAGCTCCACCACGTACGGAGTCAGAGCACACCCGCCCTCTCGTTCCCCGACACAGGTAGCGAATGCGGCGACGACGAAGTCGTCGTGCATCCCACGTTCTGGCGCGATGCGACATTACCGGGCCGCGTAAAGGTCGTCGTGGGGCGGTACGAGTTCTGGTGCCACAAGGAGGTTCTGTGGTTTGCCAGCCCCTTCTTCAGCGCGTGCTTGCAGGGAAGGTGAGTGGAGGTCGAAGGCGGACCAGGATAGGATGGAGGCTAATGTCAGTTGGGCCGAGACCGAGGTCGCTGAACCATGCTTTCCAGCTGCCTCACCCGATGATGGGCGACCAGATAGCATGCAGTTGGACCCACCTCATGGAGATGCGCCTAGCCATGAGGGCGAGGGCGAGGGCAAGACGAGCGTCTACCTCGACGCGGTGGACCATGGGGTCGCCGACATCATGCGCGAACTACGTGAGCTCCCCGATCCATCTGGGAACGCTCTGGAAACACTGGTCGAAGGAGAGAGTCTGCGGCGCGCGGAACGAGCAACCGAAGGGAAGGAGGAAAAGGGCGATGAGCTGAAGCGGATTGCGGATCACCGACGGGAAGAGAAGCAAGGAGAAGACTCAAGGAGCCTCAAGGGGCTCGACTTGGCCGGGCATAAGCCGGAGAGGACGAGGGACAGTATTACCAAGCTCGAGCTTGACCTCGCACGGCACGCTAAGCGTACTTCGGCCTCGAGTCTTAACCTCGCGCGTCGACGAACACACAGTGCGGGGCGGGAGCGGAGACGCCATGAGAGACATGATGCGCTCATTGAGTTGCCAGAGGACAGTCCAGCGGCGTTCCAGGTGAGTCAACTGCTTCAGTGGTGATGTGCTGGCAGGGGCCGGCGCTGACCGGAGACGGGTGCTGAGTACCTTCCTCGCCGAACTTCATCCTTTGGTACCTTCCTTTCTCGCAACCACCTTCTCTCTTCTTTCCTCCCCAATGATCCCCCAGATTTCCTTCCCCACTTTATATTTCTTCACTGATACTAACATTCAGGACTTCCTCTTCTGGGCCTACCCCCATCTCGAGTGCAAGGTGACGTGGACTAACGTGGCGCGTGTGAGTCTGCTGGTGAAGCAAGAAGCGCCAGCTGACACCAGGTCCTCGCTCTCTCGTCCAAACTCATCGTCCCGGCACTGCAGACACTCTGCGAGCGCTTCCTACTCACACACGCCTCGGGACGGCCAGTAGAGGCGCTCGCGCTCGCAGAGAAGCATGAGAACAGCGAGCTGTACCGCGAGGCGAGCCGCTTTGTACTCGACCAGGGTGAGTTCAGACCGAGGAGCAGATCTACACTGTTGTGTGCAAGCTGACCCCAGCGTCATGGGACGCAGACGAATTTGAAAGCCTCTCGGATCAGACACAGATTAAGCTTTCCAGACGCCGGATGTGGTTCTTGGAGCGTTTGCTCAAGCTGGGGACGATTGACGTGAAGAAGGAGTACGTCTGTGTAAGTATTATCTTAGCTACATGAACTGGACCTGCAGCTGTGTAGCTGTGCTCACTCACACCAGCGACCCGACTGCCCCGATCAATCACGATGCCAGGCTCAACTGGACGAGAAGTGGCGACAAGCAAACACTGCGGTGTCGCGGTACGGCCCACCACAGCCGTCGGTTGCATTCCGCTGTCTCCGGCAGCTCGAGGGGTTCCCAACCAACCCCGCCCTCATCATGCAGCACCCGCTATGCCAGAGTAGCGCGAAGAGCTGGGTCGCTAGCTGTCAGCTCTTCGTGTTGGGCTTAACTGACTCCAGTGTTTGACCGCATGTTCCAGCTCAAGGCGATTAGCGTGCGCACCCCCGGAACGGAAAAGGTGAGCTGCCGCAATGATCTTCCAAGTACCAGCTAACCACAGTACTGGATGTTCATTACGATGAATTGACGAGCGAGTATCTCACTGTGTAGCATCAAACCATGCATTGTTTCGCCTGCATCTACAACAGTACATCTCTAAGGGGCATGGAAGGGGTCGGAGCTGCCAGCGGCGAGCGCAGACATGCTAGCCTCGCGCACGTGGTCAAGGTATGCAACGAGACGGGACGCGTCCGTATCGCGCCCGATAAACTCCTCGTACACGTGGTACTCCTGGCTGGCGACAAGGACGGTCATGTCGAGCGCATCCTGGAGGAGCTGGGGGAATCTGGTGTGGTGCTCGACGAGCAGCGTGTGGAGACGCATGACGAGATCGGGGACGAAAATCTGCCGAATACGTCGCAACTCGCGACGCCGTGCGTTGCCCTGCTTCCCGTTGTCGGCAATGGGGAACGCGAGCCAGCTCGAAGTAAGCAGGTTGCGAGTGAGGTCGGCCACGCGCTCGATAGCCGAGAGGAGGCGCTTGGACCACGCATGCTGCTCGACTTTGGATGCAGTCTCCTTTGGCGGTGCGGAGGCAATCTCTTCAGCGAGGTCGTGGGCAGCAAACACCTCATAGAGGCGGACGTAGTCGGCGAACTCGGCCTCGTCGTCTGCTGCGCCGGTCCCAATGTCGTCGGGGAGGGAGCGGAGGAGAGCGCCAGTGGCGTTTGACTGCCCCGTGGCGAGGAAGTATCGCGCGACCTCGTCGGCACGTGCCAGCGCTTCCGGCAGCGTCTCGGGAACAATGGTGAGCCACTCGAGTGCGCGGATGAGTGCCTCGTCGTCGGGGCTGATGCTGACGCGTACATCGGTGATGTCTGGCTGTCCCGGTGCGAGAGAAGGTGCGGCATCAAACGCAGCGTGTAAGATCATGCGCACGGTGTATGTTGCAATGGTTGCGACGTCAAGCCCATAGTCGCGGGCACGGAGGAGAGCCACCCTCTTGTCCTGTAGGGAGGCTGTGGGTGGCATGGAGCGGAGGAAGCGCGCGTAGCTCTCCTCGCCGTTACCTTCGCGGAGGCAGGCGGCGTATGGCGCGACGAGCGTGGAGTACCCGCCGTGCTCAAGGACGCGGAGATACGCCTCGAGGATAGCGTTGGCCGCGCTCTCCGGCACGTCTTGTCCGAGGGTACGTAGGACGAGCACCAGATGCGCGAAGAAGCGCATGAGTGGTCCAATCAGTACCTCTGGCACAGATTCGGTTAACGTCGGGAGGCGATCCGCAAAGGTATCGAGGTGCGCAGCCGCGTCATCGAGAAGGACCTGCTTCTGCGTGATGCAGAGCGGGTTGCGCGACGCCTCAGCCACGGGACCGGACTGGGTCGCAATGGAGGCGAAGACTTCTGGGAGGCCGCCGTGCACTGCCTGGTCGTCGTCAGTCTGTGGGTCCTCGGTCTGCCAGAAGCCGCCGAGCTCATGCCACCGCGCGTCGATACGGCTCTCGAGGCGAGCTGCGACGTGCGCCCACAGCTGGTCCTCCCACCCTTCGCAGGCTGGGAGAAGAGTCGACAGGTCGGACACGAGGGCGGCGTAGAGAGCGCGCTCGGCACTGCTGAGCGTCGCCTGACATTAGCTGGGTCGAGGTGCATCCAGCTCACATTCTTGGCGATCGCGCGGCACGCCTTCTTCCACAGCGCACGAGAGCGGTTGCCGCTCATCGCCGTTAACTCTGACCGCTCCGTTGCTGGAGTCAGCTTGCAGTAAGTCATCCAGCTATGGAACTCACTGAACCCGCCCATGTCCCAGCGCCTCCCACCCATGATCGATGCCGCACGCCATGGTTCTCCTCCTTCTTCGCATACGTGCACGGCGTGGTCCAGCTCGCCATGTCGCACTAGGTCAAACAGCGTCTCCAACAGCGGTGTCGCGTACGTCCCGTCCTCGCCGGCGATCGTGCCTCCTCGCAGAGTGAAATCCGGGTCCAGCGATCCTTCATTAGAGCCTGTGAGTTTGGCGGTTTTCGTCCGGCGCACAGTGGAAGGAAGGTATCCGTGGCGCGCCTCTAACGGTGGTGGTGCTGAGAAGAGTGGGCGCGTCTGGAGATGCTCGACGAGCGTCGCCCAGAGGGAGAGGTCCGCATCATCGCTCACGATGTGCTGCGTAAGGTCCATAGGGGTGATGTAGGGATCAGCTGCGACCGTGTCCGCTGCGCTCCCGGATGGTGGTGGGGAGAGACGGTTCTCGTACACGGCGCGGATGAGACCCCATGTCCTGTGTTCGAGAACGAGCCACTTGTACTCGTCCGTGCCGAGGTTCCCAGATCCGATCGCTGATGCCCCATTGGCGCGCAGGCTACTGTCAGAGCGTTGGGAGTGAGGACGTACTAGCTCTCGAGGCTGCCCTGCAGCTGCACAAGGAGACCAGTCTCGTCGTTGAGCACTGCGTCTGCGTCGAGGACCCCGTCGAGCTGTGATGGTCCCGCCGCGGCGTGGTAGCGCTTGAGGATGCCCTCGAAGGTGACGTAGGGAGAGGGTTGTGTCCCCGTCATCGTGAAGAGTGAGAGAGTGATGTCGCTGAGTTTACGAGTTGGTGTTGTGGAGGATAGGTTGTTTCTGATCGAAATGCGGTCACAAGTGATAATGCCACGTGGCATTTTGAGGTTGACGTGTTATTTCCAGCTGCGACCCAGTCAGCTGTTATCGGAACCTTAGGGGATGCGCTGCTGGGAGGCTAATGGGTGATGGCTAACGGACCTGATGACTGGCGACTGGCGATGCAATGAACTGACTGAATCACCTCGCTCCCCTTGTTCTTCACTTTATATATCAATCTAGATTATACAATCACTCTTCAGAACACCACCTTCCACTCAACTTGGCGTATACCCACGACCTCCCGGTCCACATTCCCACCCCAGCCTTCATCTCTTTGCCACCAAACTCGTATCCACCTCCACAGCCCCGCTCGCCTCACTCATCCTTGCCACTCGCGCACGCGAGGCCGCCAAGGTGGCCCTCATAACACCTTCCCCCACAGCCACCCCGCCACATCAGCCCAAACGCGCGCGTTCCAACTCCGTCAACTCGACTGGGCCCAAGCGCGCTCGCATAGAGCACCTTAAAGGCCAAGGCGCAGACACCGCGACTGCCCCCCCTGACACCATGAGTTCCGATGGCGAGGACTTTATATACGACGATGAGGACGAATTTGATGACTTTGAAGACGAGCGTGAGTGCTGTCGCTGTTGTCTCTACAGAGCTGGCCTTTATCGCGCGAGGTCGCGAGCGCAGGCGCGCCTGGAAGTGATGTCACTCCCTGGGCGTCCAGTTGGTTGACGCCCAGACATGGACTCTGAGTCCGAGCCGGACGTGTTCGACGCCGTGAGCCCAACAGCTGAGGGTGAGTTGGCACTTGGAAGGTACATCTTACACCAGACGGACCATCCCGGAAACCATACGATGTCGCGTACAAGGTTCTATCGCCCAAGGAGCTCACCGAGATGCAGAACATTCAGGTCAAGAAGGTCCAGACGCTCCTTGAAGTGCCCGTAAGCTTGAAACAATTGAGAGTAAACTAACAACAGGCTTCCTCAGCGGCCATCCTCCTTAGGCACTACGCGTGGAACTCGGAGAAGTTACAGGAGGAGTTCTGGAGCGACCCCGCTGGGTCCTTTGCCGCGGCCGGACTCTCGCCACCTTCCTCCCCCTCCACCTCGACCGCTTCCCTTCCTATGTCGTCACCGTTCAAGAGCCGCAACCCGTTCCGACCAAAGAACAAGAAGGCCGCGCCCTTTGACTGTCCCATCTGCTGCAATGACTACCCCACTGAGGAGTTTGACACGCAGACCTACTCGTTAGGCTGCAACCACCGCTTCTGCCGCGCCTGCTGGAAGGAGTACCTCACGGGCAAGATCAAGACGGAGGGTGAGAGCGCTCGCGTGCAGTGCATGGAGAGCGGGTGCAACCGCGTCGTGGTGCAGGAGGCTGTCGAAGAGCTGGTAGAGCCGGACGTCGCTGTGAGGTAAGCTTCCAGGTTCTCGGGGTTATCTAACAGCAGGTACCGTGACCTGCTGCAAGCAGCATACGTTCAGGACTCGCCCAGCCTGCGCTGGTGTCCTCACCCCGGGTGCCAGTACGCCATCGAGTGCTCGCAGGCGCCACCGCGGATGCTCAACCAGATCGTCCCCACTGTCACCTGCACATGCGGGCACGATCTGTGCTTCGGATGCGGGTATCCGGCCGACCACCGCCCGGTGCTGTGCAAGATCGTCAAGGCTTGGGAGAAGAAGTGTGCCGACGACTCGGAGACCGCCAACTGGCTCAACGCGAACACCAAAGAGTGTCCGAAGTGCCAGTCGACGATTGAGAAGAACGGCGGCTGCAAGTGAGTGTCTATGAAAGCGCCTCTAGAATTCAGCTGACGTCAGCCACATGACCTGCAAGAAGTGCCGTGGCGAGTTCTGCTGGGTGTGCATGGGACCGTGGTCGGAGCACGGCACGAGCTGGTACCAGTGCAACCGTTTCGACGAAAAGTCTGGGTCGGATGCACGCGACGCGCAGGCCAAGAGCCGGGCGAGCCTTGAGCGCTACCTCCACGTAAGCTCATTCTGACAGACACAGCTAACCTCAGTTCTTTAACCGCTTCGCTAACCACGACCAGTCGGCCAAGCTCGATGCCGACTTTTACAAGAACACGGAGAAGAAGATGGAGATCATGCAGAACAACGGCAACCTGTCGTGGATCGAGGTGCAATTCGCCAAGGAGGCTGTCAAGACGGTCGTCAGGTCGCGCATCCTCCTCAAATGGTCGTACGGGATGGCCTACTACCTCGTGCGTAACAACATGACGGAACTGTTCGAGGACAACCAACGCGACCTCGAGCGTGCTGTCGAAACCCTCTCGGGCCTTCTTGAGAGCAACATTGCCGAGCAGGACATTGCCAAGATCCGCTTTGAGATCACCAACCAGGCGGCCTATGTCCAGAAGCGCCACGACATCTTGCTCGACGACACGCTCAAGGGATACCTCGAGCACCGCTGGCTCTTCACGATTGACATCTAGCTTGACTAGTCAATGATCTCCACTATCGCGCCACTGTTGGCGGACTGCGTCCCATGTAGCCCATCATCACTTGATTAGCTCAACTTGATGTCCAAGGACCATGTACTGTAATTTACGTGAATTTGCCATGTCAAAGTCGCTCGTGTTAGCTGTTTAACATGGTAGTCTAGCGGTATCTGACGTGAGACTTTTGAATCTTGGAAGCTTTGGACGCGCCTGTCATGACGATCCCCTTGGCGGTACATTGAAACCTCCACTTCAACATTTTGCGTCAACACCAACTGTCTCTTGAGCAACCACAACCCTCTCCCTGTTGTCTTGTCCACACATACCCTACACACGACTAATGCGGGACTACACTCCCGAACTCGACGCCGCGCGCGAGCTCATGGAGGAGCTCCGCCGACACATGCGCGCCTTCGACCAAGGCCGTCTGGCCTTCCAGCCTCCTGTCCTTGACAACGCCACTGGCACGCCGTGGCGCGGCGAGGACACGCAGGGCCTCAGAAAGTTTACGGACGCGATTGAGCAGCAGGATGCGCAGCTTCAGACGGTGAGTGATGCCAGATGCGTGGCGTGGCTGGTGTGCTGCACGGGATGCCTATGGCTGCGAGTGCGTAATCGAGCGGCGCACTCTGCGACCTTGATGGATCCCGGCGATATGCTGGAGCTTCCGCAATGCGATCGGACATTAATTGTCTTTTTGTCCTCCCTTCCCGGTTGCGCTGACATCAGCTCGCAAAGTCGGATGATCCACCGCGCGAGGATCCCCTCCCGGTCATCCAGGGCCTCGCGACGGCCTGGAAATGTCTGGTCCTCGCGGCCACCCCCGTCCCCGCCGTCCGCATGTCCAGCAAACTCCCCGCATCAGGCAATCAACCCGCCCGCGAGGGGTTCGTCGACGTGGTCGCCCGCGGCGGCGCCGAGTGGATACGGATATACAGCAAGAAGGTGTCGACACTCCTGGCCGAGTTCCGAGAGTACGACTCATACCTCACCGACTCGGATGACGAGGGGCCAAATACTCCCAAGGCAGCCTCGTTCCAGCCCAACGTGCTCACACGCCTCGTCGACGACCTCCTCGCATTAGCTGCGGGAGTCGAGCGCATTCCAGGTGCCGTGGCACCGCGGCTCACTCTCCGCCTCACGCGGATCGAGGAGAACCCCGAGGGAGGGCATCCCGATTTGCGTGTTGGTCAGACCTTGGATGCGATCCGGGCCCGCGGCGTACACCTCGTCTTTGGCGACCTGTCCGACATTCCCTTCTCCCGCCTTCCCACCAGCCTCCCAGACGCCCGGACAGTCACCCCATCACGGCGGCTCAACCTCGACCCGACCGCGCTCATGGGCCTCTGCTCCGACCTCTTACACCACCCCCTCCCGGCGACACCAGACGAAGCTCGTGCGCGCTTTTACCGCCCCCAGACGGTGGTTGAGGAGGCGGGACACGCGGGCGGCGGGCGCGGCAGCTGGGATGGCGCAGGAGAGGCGGACGCGGCGCAGAGCCAGAACTCGCGAGAACTCGTGCGCGCCCTGCTCGAAGAGACGACTGAGCCTTTAGTGGAGGTTATCCGGGACACACTCGAGGCCACGTCTAATGGACAGGAGATTGAGCTCTGGGCCACCCAAGAGGCGATCACGTACCTCCAGGAGACGATCAGCTCTGAGGCTCTGGTCGGCGAGGGATTGGAGCAGCGGCGTATGCGCCGCCTCACTGGTCTGGAAGACGGCGATTTCTGGGAAGGAAGCCGGTACGCAGGCAAGGCGGGTTGTCTTGCCAAAATGCGGCTACACGTCTTCGACGACGATTGCAGCATCGACATGCTGACCAAGGAAGTCGAGGAACATGGCCTCGAGTCAGTATCGCGCCGCCTCGAGAGCCCTTTGGCTCTAGGCAAAAGCCTTTGTGCAGATGGCATGACATCGTTCCACGCGACCACAGCGGCGGCATGCACGACCTTTGTGGCCGAGTACCTCTCTGTCGTCTCGAAGGGGATGAGTGCGGCGCCAGCCCTGCCCGGTTTCCTGAACCCGCGCCGCCTGCCCGCTCCTCGCGTCGCGCAAATCTCGACGCCCTTTACTGTTGTCGCATTACACTCGCTCTCCCGCGGCGCAGCAGAGGGCATGACCACGCTGAGTATGGGCCACGTCGTCTTCCGTGAGCTATTCGCCCAACCCCGCTGGCGCACAAAGGGCTGGGCGCAGGGGAGTTATGAACTTGAGCGAACAGCAATAGACACGGTGATTGGTGACATGGAGGCCTTGTCCGTGGATGATGGCGGGGTGCTCGAAACCACTCCGGGAGCACCAGTACACGCCGTCACGTGGATCTTACCGTATAGGTCACTTGGGGAGGCCAAGCGCGTCAAGTTTGCCGCGGGAGATTACTCGTTTCCCCGTTTCGTGCAACGCGTCCTCAAGGATGGAGAACGGGCTTTGTCGCGCACTGCCACACCTACGCCGACTGTTTGAGGTCATTTGATCCCCACAGAGCCGGGAGAGAAGGGAGAGGGACGGTGCCGAGTCGAGTGCATACCATACTTTCATACTGCATAGACCTGTACGAGCATTGCATTGCATGTAGCCTTCAGCATGGCCACAAACAAACCGATCCTTGCACCCTGATACTGTACACCCTAAAACATCGCCTTGATCAAAAGATCAAGCTCAACCCCAATCTCTGAGAAAAGGAAATACACTAGGAGGGAGTCGAACCCCCGCCGAACGCATGGCAAGCGTCCATGATACCGTTTCACCACTAGTGTTGGTGTGACTTGGATGTTGGGGTGAATTTCGCGACTTACTTGAACCCATCGGCACTCTCTGTGGGAGCCATTCATTCCGATTTGCTCTTAATTATTCCATATCTCCCCAATCGCAGCCACGGTACACTCGACCCACGACGCGAATAACCCTCCTGGCAATGGCTGGTGGAACTGCCCGTCCTGGAGTGGACCGAGGTGGCGTACAGTCTTCAACGGCTGCGATGAGGATTTGGCCAGATCGCCTCGATTCGATTCAGGCGTTCTGGTCAGCTTATCATCAGTTCCTTTGGTCATCAGCCACTCTTGAGAAGGTCCCATTTTGAGGGTGAGGATCAGCCAGAGTTTCGCGAGCGGGCCTGGTGATGGGTCAACCGCTGCATCATACTGTACATGCACAACAATATGTTTCGCCTTCATTGTTCCTAGTCGTCCCAACGGTCGAGCGGGTCTGGGGTCAGCGCAGCCTAAAGAGTGACGAGCCGTCGTGCTTGAACGACATGCCCGTCAGTAGCGAGCTCCGCACAAGCGCGTCCAACCTCGCTGACAGAGATCACCACAGTTGACGGCGGAGAGAGGACCGCAAACTTGCGCGTCGCAGAAGTATGGCTGCAACCTGGTCACGAAGACATCCTCAACTGGCCCGCCTCATCGTTGGGACGCAACGCTTCACCCCTTGCTTCTTCGACACACTCGAGCCAAGCACTGGGCGGTTCTCACCAGAGTCACTCTCCGGCTCGCTCTTGATCGCGATGTCTGATTCGGGTGTGGGTTCGGGCGGAGGTTGAGGTCGGCGTATTCGCGGAGCAGTCGCTGGCGCTCGTGCCTTCGGGACAGTTGCCCGGCGTGGTAGAGGAGACGAATGGCGGCCTTTTCGCCGCGTGACGGGCGGGGGATCGGTACTGGTAGCCACGCCCTTGCCTTTGGCGGGTAAGTATTCGCTGTCCGGTATTTCACCCCTTTTCTTGCCCGTTACGCCAGGTGGACTCGAGTATGGGCTATCTTCTTCGCCCGACTCTGTCGCCAACCTGGATTCCTTCGTCTTGCCGTTCCCCATGTTCGTGAACAACCTACGTGCGGTCGGAGGTGATGCTTTCACGGAACCGTTATCCTCATCGTCGGTTGTCCGTAAGCGTTTGCGACGGTGCATGACGGGTCGTGACGACTCCGAGGTCGAGGCGCGCGCCCTTTCAACGGCTAGGGCTGGGGGTGCGGTTTGTGCTTGCTACTGTCAGCTCCCAACTAGACCAGAACTCACAGCGACGCCGGGTAAGGCAAGCGTGAAGCGCTCCGTTGTCCGCTTTGGGGGCGCAGCCACGGCAGCCATGGCATCCTCGAAGATGCTTTGCGCCTGCGCCGCAGCTTCGGCCAGACACTCAGACCTGCCGTGCCAGTACGCCGCATCGCGTTCAGCCAGCTCACGTCCCTCCTCGGCATTCTTGAGCGACTTCAGACAACTTGCTGCGCGCCTCCGCGCATCAGCCAGGACGTTCTCGGCGCGCTGGGTCCGCTTCTCCTGCTCCTCGAAAGCTTCCTCGAGGGCGGCGAGCTTGCTCTCCGTCGTCCGGAGGATCGCGTTTTCGGCCTCAAGCTCGACGATGCGGTCCTTCTGTTCCTGATTTGAGCTGAGGACACCCCTGTTGAACAAGTGCGAAACCTCAAGATCGCGCTTGAGCCTGGAGATTGTGGCGTCACGTTGGTCCATTGCGCCGACCGGCGGGTGGAAAAGCAGGACGCGTGGGAAGGATATGTACACGATGCCGGGTAGTAAAGCTGGAGGATGGTAACAGCTTGGAGGAGAGAGGAGATGTTGGCGATACGAAGGTGGATGATAACCAGTTGACGAAGATGAAGAATGTGATCAAGTGAGTGAGTGACCTCGGACCGACGATCATGTCATTCCATTTCAGGCACTGGTGTACCCAAAACACGCCACCCACATTTCACTCGTCCTTTTATCCACCACCATTCAACCATCCACCATCCATGTCGGCCCGGGACGAACCACCACACTTTCGGCAACGCGAACGTGGAGGCGGCCGGACCAACAGCCGTTCACCGCGTCGGGACAGGCGCGATGACCGCGAGCGCGAGCGCGACCGAGACCGAAGGTATGCGCAGGTGAAGCGGGAACCGGATGCGGGATACGGCGCCCGCGAGCGGGAACGCGAGCGCGAAGACGATCGGCAGCGGTACGACGAGGACGCCGTGAGTATGCCTTTCAGGGGATGCTGACACGCAGGGCGAGCCCAAGAGCCCACCAAAGCCAGACTTTAGCTCGTCTGGCCTGCTGGCCAAGGAGAGTAACCAGGTCAAGGGCGTTGCGCTCAAGTATCACGAGCCGCCCGAGGCGCGCAAGCCGACACAAAACTGGCGGCTATACGTGTTCAAAGGGGACGAGCAGGTCGGTGAGTGCTCACCATGACGAGATGACGAGGTGCTGACCCAGACCTCATCCATGTTTATAGCCAGAGTTGCTTCCTGGTCGGGCGCGACGCGGTCGTCGCGGACATCCATGTGCAGCACCCGAGCTGTAGCAAACAGCATGCGGTGCTGCAGTTCCGTGCGGTGTCGAAGCGGAGCCAGTATGGCGATGTCAAGAGCGACGTCAAGCCGTATATCCTCGACCTTGACAGCACCAACGGCACGTACGTCAACGGGCAGGAGGTGCCCAAGTCGCGATACTACGAGCTGCGAGTAAACGATGGTGGGTAGATGATGGGCTGGCGAGCACAACTGACGGCAGTGCTTAAGTTCGGGACGTCGGCGCGGGAGTATGTACTCCTGCACGAGGATGCGGGCAAGTAGATTATGTGTAGAGTATGTTATGGCATGTGGTCACCTACTTGTATTGGCAAAGGACGTAACGGGTATGAAGTGACTACCGTGCTTGTCTGACCCCAAGAGCGACAGTCACTTCAGGCGAAGTCGGGGAACAAGAAGGGGAGTGCGGTCCGCAGATTGTCCCGGTGGCCGTTCACCCCATATCCAGCTACTGTACCTCACTCGTCCGTCCTAGCCTTCATCCCCGCGCCAGCGATGCTCCTCCGCTTTCCTCTGCTGTCCAGGTCCTGCATGTCTTAGCTTGGCGTGGCCTGATGGTAGGACACCCTATGACCACGCAAGAAGTGGGCAAGCCTCACCTTGAGGGTTAGGTCGAGGGTCGAACACCTCGCCAGCCAAAAGCATACACTTGTCGATGACAGAGAGATTCGAACTCTCGAGCCCGAAGGCACGGCCTCAGAACAGTACAGTATAGCAAGGCCGCGGAATAACCACTATCCGATGTCACCTACGATGTGGTCAACTTTGATGGGCTAGTAGTCTGAGATTCGGCCGCTGCAACATCCATGCGACCTGAATCCCAGTAGGAAGCGGACGCTGTATGGCCTTTACGCCTTAGAGCCATGAGCGAACCCTTAGCGTCTGCTGATCACGGAAGCGCGACGCTCCCCGGTCGTACATGTGCTTGGCCGTGCTGCGAGAGCCGCCCATCTACCCCTTGTAGAGCCATGAGACGCCTGTACGGCATAGTTGAGAACAAACCGCTTAGAGTGGCAGGCTCTTCTTACCGTGTCGAGACTGGCGGTCAACGAACTCGTAGACGATCTCATTACCCCCGCTCGCGTCTCGCGGATGCCCAAGCTTCTCGCACTCCAGGAGAGGGCGAGCTTGCAGGGATTGGAGAGATAACTGGCGTTGGTTGAACTGTTGAGAGGCTACACCCTCCATCGGTTGTGTGTCTTTCCGCTTGTATGTTGCTGAGGCCATGGGGCTCGTCAGTCGGGCACCAGCCCTAGAGTGTGAAGACGCTTTAGCCATTAGAATAGCAATAACGCGTCACAACCCGAAACACGCCCTTCCCATCCACCCTCGCCTCGCTCATGGTATCCATCGGACTTGTGATTCTTCCTCATTTCCTACAGCTTGGCTCGGACCGCTCCGCCGTCGCGGCCCTGTGCCTCCCAACGCGCAACGACGTCCTTCTTGATCTCAGTCTTGAGAATCTTGCCGTTGGCATTACGTGCTTCTGTCAGCTATTCCTTTTGTTCGGGGGATACTCACCGAGAGGCTCGTCAAAGATGGCGATGATGGCAGGTTGTGCGGGCCCGCGAATGCGGGGCCTGGCGAGCTCGAGGATACTCTCTGGCGTGGCTGTCGCACCAGGTGCAAGAGTCACAGCCACACCGACAAGCTCGCCCCACAAGTCGTGAGGAACCGCTACAGCGGCAGCCTCAGCGATCCGGTCGTCAGAGTAGATGACGTGCTCGACCTCTGCACTGGAAATGTTCTCGCCGGCACGAATGATAATGTCCTTCTGCCTGTCACAAACAACCAGGAACCCCTCATCGTCCAGGAAGCCGATATCGCCACTGTCAAGCCACCCGTCCTTGGTGAGGGCGGCGGCCGTCGCCTCAGGGTTGTTGATATAGCCCTTGCACACGTTGGAGCCTTTCATCAAGATGACGCCGGGGACGTTTGGCGGGCATTCCTCGCGCGTCTCTAGGTCGACAATCTTCAGCTGGCCCGTGGGCATAGTGATACCAGCCGCGTGGGGCTGGGTTAGCGCTTTCGCGTTCACGAGGAGCTCACCTTGCGCCGAAGGTCTGGGCCGGCGAGGGTAACGTGAGCACCGATCGTTTCTGTCATCCCAAACGCTGTGATCCTATTGTCAGACAACACAAGCATGATACGAACATGTAGAGATCGGGGAACGCCTTCTCCATGTCTCCCGGCAGGCGTTCAGGCGGGAGGGAGCCACCAATACTGACTCCCTGCAGCTTGATCTTGTCCTTGAGGCCTGGAGACTGCAGGATGCTCTGGAAGATCGATGGAACGCCCGTGCTCGACGTCACCTTCTCCTTGATCATGAGGTCGATGGCTGCCTCGGGATCCCAACGACGCATGAGCACAATCTTGCCACCGTTGACAAAGTTGCGGTTGAGGCCGATGTAGCCTGTCACATGGAACAGAGGGACGGGGAGGAGGAACACGCCCTGTTCCTCAGGCGGCGTCGTTGCGGCCGCAATCGCCATCTCGTACGTCGCGCCCAGACGCATCGCGTGGCGTGCAACCGCTGTGTGTGAGCTTTTTTTGTTTCTTGGTGAAAGACGTACAATACTCGGCAGACGTGTTGGAATGCATGCAGATGCGGTGGGTCAGCAGCACACCCTTGGGCATGCTTGTCGTTCTGGTGTGAGTTATCTTTCGAATGGAGGGCGCTCACCCAGAAGTGAGGAAGATGTTGGCATCGCTCTCTGGGGTCACGCTCGCCCGAGCGCGCCCACTCTTGACCTCCTCAACAGACGCTGGAGATGGGTTGACTATGAGTTCCTAGCCATCAGCGAGATCAGCGATAGCGTACCTTGCAACCAGCACGCGCTGCAGGCGGGAGCAAGTCGAGGCTTTCCCAGCAGTACGTCTTATGTCAGCCGCTGCCATATCTAGCCTTACGGGGCCAGCACCGCGGGCATCGAGTTGGTCGCGAACAGGCCCAATAGCCTCTCCAGCCTTGACATCCACGAGAATTAGCTTGCACCGCGTAAGGGTGGCGCAGTGCACCTGCGCGTCGCCCGTGCTATTGTTGTCAGCCTGACCAAATTACAACTCAAACTCACAGAGTAGCGTTCAGTACAAGGGGCACGGCTCCGAGGAGGTGGAGACCGACCAACGCGATGATGAGCTTGGCAGTGTTGAGACCTCCGACAGCGACGGGGTCTCCAGCCCGCACGCCCTGCTCGAGCATCCAGCCGGCGAGCGCGTACGCGCGCTCGCCCATCTCCCGATACGTCAGGTACTCGCGTTCGCCCGCAATAGCCTTGGTAGGGTTACCGACTGGCGATGAGACGCACACGCGGTCCGCATACTTGTCGATGGACCGAGCGTACAAGTGCCCGTAGGTTGGTACTTGCTGTTGTTAGAATTGCGGAACAATGATATACATTCTTAAATGCGATCTGCTTGACGCCGTGCATGTCGACCTCGATGGTCTCGAACGGCGAGCCCTTGGCTGTGAGTGCCGCATTGACTGGGTCAGCGCTGCTGCGGGATGACGCACTCTCAGCGTAGGATGGGATGCGGGGTCCTGCCATGGTGGGGAGGTTATGGATTGGATTCGGGGTTCGTGATCGCGACAACCGACATGTATATGGCTAAGGCTCAGCTCGATGTGTCGGTGGCCATGACGTTAAACTCACAACCCGTCTATGGGCTACGGCATGTGGTGTTCGGTTACTTTACCAGTTGGTTAAGCTGGTGGGCCGTTTTCGGTCTCCTCCGTCTGCCAATCTCCCCGAACACCGACAAGTTACAAGCTCGGCAACATGCATCCGGTGAAGCCGAGATCATATCCTGGACCTGCAGGTTGCTTGCCTCCTTTGCCATCTACATCAGAGGGTTGAAGCGCCTTGCCTACCAGCCTACCAGTCCAGAGGTGATTTGGTAGGATTACAGTATCAAACACAGATGCACGCCCTTGACCATGACACACAATGACACGTCACGACAGTACGACAAGCCAATCCCACAGATACATCATACATCTGGTTTACATCTCGCGTCAGAGCCGGGATCGCGGTCCATTTCTACCGTTACCACACCGTACTGCGGGGCATACATTGAGGACCTACGCAGACGGCGGGCGACCGTAGAACGCGTTCTCGAGGAGTGCGAGGAGCTTGCCACGCTCAAGCGGCGCCGGGTTAGGGTACTGGGCCTTTGCAGCGAGGTCGGCAGCGACCTCAAGGTCCTCTTTCTTGAGTCCGAGCGATTCGAGGCTCTGGACAGTCCCGAGAGCCTTCTCGAGCTCCCACAGTGCCTGGGCTGGCGATCCATCGGTCCCGATAGCCTTGGCAATCTGGTTCATGGCCACAGGAGCGGCTTCCATGTTATACGCCATGGCGTGGGGCAGGACAACGGTGTGCGTCTGCGCGTGCGGCAGGTTGAAGGTCCCACCCAGGGTGTGGCATAGCTTGTGGTGGATGGCCATACCCACGTGTCCGAGACATACGCCAGCCGCGTACGCTCCCTGCTGTGCCTGTGCGCGGGCATCAATGTCGTTCGGGGCGTCCTTGAGCTTCAACAGGGCGTGGTAGAGGTTGGTGATGCCTGAAATTGCAACACCCTCGATAATCGGGTTGATGGTGGGCGAGTAGAGCGCCTCGACGCAGTGCGCGATCGCATTCATACCGGACGTGTACGTCAACTGGGCCGGGAGGGAAAGCGTCAGGTCCACGTCGTAGACGATAGTGTTGGGAAGGATCTTGGGGTCGGAGCGAGTCGTCTTAAGCTTGTTCACCGTCTCGCCGAGGATGGGCGTCGCCTCCGACCCAGCGTAAGTTGTGGGCACGGCGATGTGGGGGATGCCAGTGCGGATGGCAAGAGCCTTGCCTAGACCGACGGTGGATCCGCCGCCGACAGAGACCTAAGTGTTAGCGTTGAGTAGTGGTCGAGGGCTTGGCTTGTCTGGGTGTAGCAATGCTGCAAAACGCAGAACGGCACACGCAGGTAACCAACGCCCAGCTGCCATCGGCAAGTCACTCACCAAGCAGTCCGCCTTGGATGCCTTGAGCTGCTCGAGCGCCTTGTTCGTTACGTCCTCGGGGGTGTGCATGACAGCATCGGTGCACCTGCTGTTAGTGGAGTTCTGATGACGTCGTTCTGTGCCTCCCCCACCTCTGCCCTCTAGACTGCAGCCGACGCCAAGCTTGCAACGCAAAGTGGGCGCATGGACGAGCAACCTGCTCGTCCACCAGACCGAGCCATGGTCGACTCCACCATCTTGACTTGGTCGTCCGCATGGCCGAGAGGGACGCAAAGTGCTGGACGACCACAGAGAGGTCCCTCACAAGACAATGGATACCCAATGCCAAACCCCTCGGATTCTCGGAGCTCGGAGTCGGGTCTCCCTATCCCGAGGACCCAATGGACTCTTCCAAGTCCACACCTCCCCGCCCATTCATAATCCATTTCCTCTACCCACTGCCCAAGAAGACTCACACACCAGCCACGCGGTCCTTGCCGAGGTCGTTGCCAATACGCTCCGCAAGCGCAATCTGCCGGTCCGTGTCCTCAGTGACGATGAGCACGCTCTTTCCGCCGAGCTTCTCAACCTCCTCGGGAATCTTGGAGAGCGTTCCCTGCCCGAACACGGTGCGGGGGATGTGCGCCTCGAAAGTCCACGGGCGCATTCTGGCGAGTGTGCGAAGGATGGTGGGGGATTGAAGGAGGGGAGAGCTGGGAAGGCTGAGCAAAGGTTAAAGACAAAAGACCACAGCAACGAGCTAGAGTGGATGGATAACTTTGAGTGAGTTACGAAGATCAAGAGAGGTGGGAAGGGTTAGCAATCATATGAATGGAGGAGCAGCCGGACTCCGGAGATGTTGATTCCGATGCGGAGGAATGGTGGTGACATCACCGCAATTGTTATGATCCAACACTTTTAAATCACCGCACTCCGCAGAACCCGTAATACAGTACCCCATTACCATGTCCTATTCCTATAATCAGTCGGAGCGGCCTTCCGCTAGTTCTAAGAGCATCTTGATTACGGATCACGGATCACCGAATGGCGACTCACTAGTGACAAAGTAAGGAATGAGGCATGCTTGACCTGCATAGAATCAGAGCCCAGAGTGGGCGCATCGGCCTAACGTGAACCATTGCGGGGAACTGATTGTCCTGGGTTGCTCCATATGGCCGAGTGGGGGTCCGCGGTGGCTGGGTCACAGAAAAAGTCGAGTAGATTCCAGCGAAACCGGCCCCAAGCTGCAAATGGCTTCTTACGCCCCCCTTTCCGTTTGTTGACAGCGACCATGTTTCTGTTTCTGGTGGTTTAACGACATGGATGGTATTGACAGAGCGTGGATGACGTAATGAGTGTACCATACCAACATATCAACGCGTCTGATCATTCGATGCATTCTGGATATTCTGGGCAGCAAAATAATGGACCACCCCACCCAAGCAACAATGCACTCATGCATAAGTACTCTGGCAAGACTCTCAAGCCCTCAATTCTCAAGCGCTGACCCGGGATACGATGTATTCTGCATATCTAATCAGACGCCTTTGTTCTCTCCCCAGGCAAGCCCTCCGTGGATTCATTTTCCGCGCAATCTCGGCACAATCCACTCAACCCACCATGGATTATACAATCGCGCGACACTATCTAATCACGCGCGCCGACCTGTGCCGTCCCATCATCTCCAGTCGTCACCACTTGAGACGCGTTCGCTGCCTCCGATGCCTCATTCGTTAACCCAGCTCGGAGAGCAGCGGCGACACAAATCCGCTCTATCACGTGACCGGTTCGTCGCCGAAGATATCCGATGTCGCCATTAAAGTCGAGTCGCGCTTGACCGAGCCAACCAACTTTGCCCGATTCCACTCTCAACTTTGTCTCTTCAAAACACTCCCTCCAACGCCATAACCATGCCTCTCGTCGTGCTCGCGCGACACCGCGTTCTCCCCGCCTGCTCGCGCACTCTTCGCACGTACGCGACGGTCTCTACACCCCAGACGCTCGTTGAGAAGATTGTCCAGAAGTATGCGGTCGACCTTCCCCCCACGGCCAAGGTTCGCTCGGGCGACTATGTGATGATCAGGCCAGAGCATGTGTGAGTGTGTTTATTGTACGATGGGCGCGGAAGAGAAGACGAAAGCTTCTCCCTCTGCCCGATGTCGCCACCCACTGCGGAAGGCCTAATAATGTCAGGATGACCCACGACAATACCGGTCCCGTCATCTCAAAGTTCCTCTCCCTCGATTGCTCCAAGCTCGATAACCCGCGCCAGCCCATCTTCACGCTCGACCACGATGTCCAGAACAAGTCCGAGACCAACGTCAACAAGTACAAGCGCATCGAGGCGTTCGCCAAGCAGCAAGGCGTTGACTTTTACCCTGCCGGCCGCGGTATTGGCCACCAGATCGTTGTCGAGGAGGGCTACGCGTGGCCCGGCAAGATGGTCGTTGCGTCCGACTCGCACTCGAACCATTACGGCGGCGTCGGGTGCCTCGGTACCGCGATCGTGCGCACAGATGCTGCGTGAGTTGCCGACGGCAGCTAGAATCAGAGCTAATATCCAGCGGCATCTGGGCTACCGGCAAGTTCTGGTGGCAGATTCCCCGCGTCGTCCAGGTCTCGCTTGACGGCAAGCTCTCGCCGGGCGTCACCGGCAAGGACGTCATCGTGGCTCTGGCCGGCCTCTTCAACGAGGACCAGGTGCTGAACGCGGCCATTGAGTTCACCGGCTCAGGCATCGAGCACCTCTCGGTCGACGAGCGCCTGACCATTGCGAACATGACGACAGAGTGGGGCGCCGTCGCCGGCGTGTTCCCCGTCGACTACACGCTTGCCGAGTGGTACCGCGGTCTGATCCGTAAGGCCGAGCTGCGCAAGTTCATCTCGCCTTCGTCGACCGTACCGTCCGACGGGACTCACCCGCGCCTGAACGACGAGCGCTTGGAGCAGTCGCTTGCTGAGCGGGTCGCTGCCGACCCCGGAGCCCACTACGCCTCGCGCCTGCACCTCGACCTGTCGACTCTTGTGCCGCACGTCTCGGGCCCCAACTCGGTCAAGGTCGCGACCGCGCTCCCCAAGCTCATGGAGAAGCCGATCAAGATCAACAAGGCGTATCTCGTGTCGTGTACCAACTCGCGCGCGAGTGACATCAAGGCGGCCGCTGATGTGCTGCGCGGCAAGAAGATTGCTCCTGGTGTCGAGTTCTACATTGCCGCCGCCTCGAGCCGCGTGCAGGAGGATGCTGAGGCTGCTGGTGACTGGCAGGCACTCGTTGCGGCCGGTGCCAAGACGCTTCCCGCTGGTTGTGGGCCGTGCATTGGCCTTGGTGTTGGTCTTCTCGAGAAGGGCGAGGTCGGTATCTCGGCCACCAACCGCAACTACAAGGGACGCATGGGCTCGCCCGACGCCATCGCGTACCTGGCGTCTCCTGCCGTTGTCGCCGCGTCTGCTGCCAAGGGCGAGATCTGTGGCCCCGACTCGATGGACCTCGCCTCGCTCCCACAGTACGACGTGCCCAAGTTCAGCATTGAGGCGTCCCCTGCCGCTCCCCCTGCCGCGACAGGAGAGGCTGAGCCCCTCCTCCCCGGCTTCCCCGAGTACTTTGAGGGTCCGCTCGTCTTTGCGCCCCAGGACAACCTGACCACCGACGGCATGTACCCCGGCAAGTACACGTACCAGGACGACATTACTCCTGAGCGCCAGGCCGAGGTCGTGATGGAGAACTATGACCCACTCTTCGCGTCGACGATCAAGGACCTGCGCGCCAAGGACACCGCCAACGCGACTCCCATCCTCTTCTCCGGCTACAACTTTGGCACTGGTTCGTCGCGCGAGCAGGCCGCCACAGCCATCAAGAACGCTGGCATCCCGCTCGTCATCTGCGGAAGCTTTGGCGACATCTTCAAGCGCAACTCGATCAATAACGGCCTGATCCTCATCGAGGCGCCCGAGCTCGTCGAGGACCTCACCAAGTGGTTTGCCAAGGACGACGTCCGTGGCGCGGGCGGCAAGGACGGAAACCTCACTGTCATTCCCCAGGACTGGCGAGTCAAGATTGACACGCGGAACGGGGGCGTCACCCTCTCTATGGGGGCCGAGGGGGAGAAGCACTACCCCTCTGCGCGGGTTGGACGGTCGGTGCAGGAGCTGTGGGTCAACGGCGGCTTGGAAGGCTTCATTCGCGCGTCGCTCCAGTAGGCATAGAGGCATAGGAGATCGGGAGAATGAGGACGGACGTACTCACTTAGCACTGTTAGGCATAGGCATTGGTTGTGATTGATTGGTTGGAGTATGGAACTGGTTGGTGACGGGGGCCGGCAGGACGATCGAGGACGGTGAAAGCGAAGACGACGTTCAAAAGAACCAGCTGGGATCCTTGCAGTGTTAAGATTGGCCCAACGTCACTGTCCTCTTGAAGATGTACTCTCCTGGGCTGAAGCCGCTCAGACTGCGAGTCCCAGATGTGGCGCCTCTACTAGCCTGGAACCTGGAGGGTGTGCGACCAGGATCCATGTGTATGCTCCATCGCTTCCTCGTTACAATTACCGTTACGAGTCGAAGGAGAGCGAGTGGGATCAGCCCGATTCCCGCAAATTAGTCGTCTGGATGGGATTGCGAGGGTGTGCAGACTGGTACCCCTGTAGAGGATTCTGATGCTCTGACGACTCAAAGATAAGCTGAGAGCCGTAAGAGTGGGGCAGGGGAATAGGACACAGACGATTCTCGTTTTAAGCAAGAGCAGGCAGGACAGCCAGGATTGCAGCAGCCCCTAACTCCTTTGCTCTTTGGTTAACGAAAAACCGTGCCCCTGCCCCACTCCTTCAATGATTATTGATACTCAATACGAGGGCGATTCAAATCGGTTCAAACCGCATACTCTCATTTTAAAGCATTTCAAATGACCAATACGAAGATCGGCTGCATTAAGAGTGGGACAGAGAGGACTACCAGTCGCGGTCGGCTACTGTACTGTCCAACCTGGCCGCCACCCCTCCCACATCTACCCATGCGAACCAATCTTTCATCCCATACATCATCGACGGACACTTGAGGCCTCAATACCGCCCATGACGTCTTAAATCCGCCCAAAGAACAAGTCCACTTGCCGTAGAGGTTCTGGATAAGCTTATAACCCCAGTTCCGCCGACCGTCGGGCACCTTTTGTTCAACCTGCACACTTCTCAAACCACAACACTAGTGGTGAAACGGTATCATGGACGCTTGCCATGCGTTCGGCGGGGGTTCGACTCCCTCCTAGTGTATTGAGAGTTCCAGAGGTGTCTGGAGCAACGTTTTTGGCGCCGTAAGGGATCTAAGTCGGATTGGGGAGTGTGTGGTATTGGACCCTTTGATCTGCGGTTTTTTTAACGTACTCTTCCTGCTCTGAAGACGGAGAGTAACGGGCTGGGAGTGTAGACATTGTTCACATCGTCTTGGTCAGAATCGTCAAGTTTCCCACGGTGGCATACATATGTTGGCTGATCGGAGTGACCTCCACCTCGCTTTGCGAGTTTTCCCCGACCTCCACCTTCCACTCGAACCCCAGCCCCGGGTCATCTCACCTTGCCCAGCGCTCTCTCTCTAGGCTGTCCTTTTAATCCTCTTCTTATTCCAACTCGTCCAAACATGCCCAAGAATCTCGTCGTCTTCGACTTTGACTGGTCCTTCGTCGACCAGGACACGGACCGCTGGGTCTTCGAGGTCCTCGACACCAGCCTCCGTCGCACGCTCCAGAACCGCAAGAGCGCCGGCAGCCAGTGCATGCCTGATGTTGTGTGAGTGATGGTGCCGATGTCCACACGTCTTCAGCCCTTATCTGCCTCCTCCGCCTGCTTCTCTTCCCCACTTACGTCCCTTCTCCACCCTCCCCTGCCTTTCCTCTCAACCTCTCCTGGTGCCAATGCGGTCACCAGCCCACGCACGTGCGCAGCCGTGGATTCTCCTCTCGGTCTCAGCTGTTACATGTGAACTTCAAGCTGACATCAGCGACCAGACCATGGAGGACCTCTTCAACGCCGGGTACAAGAAGGAGCAGGTGCTCGATGCCCTCCGTCAGCTCCCTGTGGTGCGTTACAGATGTTTGCAGGGTTGGAGGAAGGACCTGCCTCGTTGGGCAGTCTCTGGACCTTGCTCTCTGCGGAACAGGCAAACCGAGGGAGGTCGAATGGGCTGTTGCCTTCTTCTCCAGCTCCTGACGCTCTCCTAATCCGTACACTGCTCACACACAGCACCCCGCGATGAAGCGCGCGGTCAACGGCCTCAAGCACCGGGGAGAGACCACCTTCCTCTGCCTCTCCAACTCGAACGAGGTCTACATCGGCACTATCCTCGAGGTGAGTCAGAGCTGAGATATTCGGACGTAAGCTGTGGATAAGCACTCTTCCGTTCCTCTCCTGTAGCCCCGCTCACACCAGCACCACGGCCTCGGTCACCTCTTCAACAAGGTCATCACGAACCCTTCGCGCTGGGACGGCGACCGGCTGCACATCGGGCGGCGTCTGCCCGCTGACGGCCCCCAGCACGGCTGCACGGTCGGCTGCCTGCCGAACATGTGCAAGGGTGACGAGCTTGACGCCTGGCTTGCTGAGCACGGCGGCAAGGAGGCATGGGACAAGATTGTCTACGTCGGTGACGGCGGTAACGACTACTGCCCTTTGTTGCGCATGCGCAAGGGCGACCTGGCGTGTGTGCGCAAGGGGTGCGAGCTGGGCGGGCGCATCGATCGTGAGGGCAAGAAGGACGGATTCGCGCTCGACGTCGAGCTGTGGGACCAGGCTTGGATTATTGACGAGTGAGTGTGTGTGTGTGTGTGACAAAAAGCAGCTGGTGGAGGGGTAGACGAGTGGGGAAAGCAGGCGCGTGCGTGCTGGGCTTTGTATGGCAGTGGATCTGGCCGTGTCCTACTCGTGTCCTGGCGGGGCAGCAGAAGAACGGTCTGGCATGGCCCGAGCGCTGTGCTGCGAGCCGGCTTCCAGGCCGTGTTCTTCGCTACTGAGCAAATGACAGGCAGAGGGAGCCTGAAGCTGGATCTGAGTGGCGACGTCCAGTCGAAAGGATGTCGGCATCGTACGCAACAAAGCGAACAAACCTGGAGTTTCTGTGCGCAGAAACACTGGCGGTTCAGCTGCATAGTCCTTGATGAAAGCTGACAACCAGAATCTTCTCCAAGCTCTAAGCTAGAGACTAGACGATGCAGTAGATGGGCATGACAGTTGGGGTAGACTGACAGCGGGGTCTTGCGGGTTGCGTACGTTACTGGCGACCTCCGTCGCGTTGGCAAGTCGGGTGACGCACTACGTGGCCGCACGGGTTCTAAAACCGCGCGCTAACGCGAACCCGGGACCTACTCACGCATACCGCCACCTCGCCTCGCCCAAGATGTGCGGAGGTCACCTGTACTTGACGCCGTACTCTCCTTGACTGGCATCCCGTGCGCTGCTTTACAGTGGTCTGACTGCAGCAATAGACGCCGCGTCGTACATGTCGCCGGCGTCGTCAGCTCTGGGTAGTGTAACCTAAACCGATCCCGTACTTTGGATCCTTGCCTCAACAAGACTTGTCATCTGCCGCCATCGGGGATGGGATGGGGCAATCAAGTCCCAACCCATTCCACACAGATCCAGTAACGCCCGTGCGTGAACGTGTACGTGTGTGTACGTGTACGTGTACAGCTGGAATCGGACGCGTCAATTATCGCTGGCACATTGCGTGACCAACCTAGGTGAAGACACACGTCAGTCCATGTCCCAGTCGAGTCTCAAGTCCAAGTCCGTTTCTCACATCAGCGCTCATTCTATCCTCTGTGTTCTATGATACGAGTTTGCCACCGGGATTGGAGGCACCCGCGATCACTGTGGGAATAGGAACGGCATTGGACACTGGAGATCGTACCAGTGATCCCACTGTTGTAACAGTGCGAGCTTAGAAACCCACTCCCGCTTTCCGCGGCGGCACATGTGCCTGACCTGGTTGATATTCCCGCGATTTGAGGCTGGAGGCTGGCAATGTTCTTCGCTCTTCCTCCTCTTCTAGTAGCTCTTCTAGTGGCGGACGGTCCCTCTCTCCCTCTCTCCGTACATGGAACATTTTAACAAGAATGTGACTGCTGAGAACGATTCGAGGTGTTTCAGGCCTGGACCACATTCCTCCACCCACGGAGCCAAATGCCCAGCCAACACTCAGGAGGCAGCGAAGCAATGCCCAGCCATGTCAACTCTCGGAGTCGAATCTAAACATGCAGTACGGGAGTCCCGTCTCTGCTCCGTCTTTTGCTTAGCTCTAAGTC
Source organism: Cutaneotrichosporon cavernicola (assembly GCF_030864355.1). Classification (NCBI taxonomy): domain Eukaryota; kingdom Fungi; phylum Basidiomycota; class Tremellomycetes; order Trichosporonales; family Trichosporonaceae; genus Cutaneotrichosporon; species Cutaneotrichosporon cavernicola. The sequence goes on along the minus strand of NC_083400.1, from coordinate 141,612 downwards.
GCTCGTCGCCCCGTCCGTTGCTGTGTAATGTAACGGAGCCTAGGTGTGGCGTCACTGCGGGGTGGGCATGGCCGCAAAATAGTACAATATGGCGGCTTGGCGGGTTGCGCGGCGCGTCACGCCTGACGTGGCATTGACTTGCAAGTGCAAGTGCAAGTGGGCAGTGCCAACACCTGATGATGACGCAGGTCTGAGATCTGTGCCATCACCTTCACATACGGAATGGATATGGCAGGATCTCAGGCAGGATAAGAGGTCGGAGGTGAAAACGACAAACTCGGGTAGACGCGCCTCCTCTATCCGTCACATGAATTAATGTCCATGAATTATAGTACGCCATTGGCGGCAAACAACTCGTCAACATCTGTACGCTGTACGCCGAACCCTTACGTACGAGTCGACGGTGCTGGCGAAAAATACCCCTGCGACGGCGAGACGTTGGCGTATTGACAAGGGGGAGGATATGCCTGCCGGATTGAGATGCAAGGTTGGCCTGTGTGGTGCTATTTGCCTGTCTGGTCCCAACTCGAGACTACAGGGGAGAAATGATCGGGGTAGCGTCAGACTGAGCCAAACATCCAAGCATGTCCATTACGATACACTGTTTGCAGCAGCTTACAGTACAGTTACGACCGCCCTCCGCTTACAATACAGCCAGTACAGCAACCACGCGGTCATACAACTATACCATTGGCCATAACCAAGCCCACCGATCCACAGAGTAACGCCAAGCCACAGATACCGTCTTCATCTACAATGGTAGGTGGCGTACATACCACCAATACTGTGTTGCTTGCCCTCTTCTACTTACACCCTGCCTCTCGTCAATCAAGTTAACCTCCGAGTTGAAATCAGCTGAATTTACAACTAGAATCTAGACCATTTTTCATTATATCACCATTTAGTATTCTCAGGGTCAGTAGGCCCCCTTTTCGCTCGATGGTCCCTTGGTCCCCCTTGTTCCTTGATAGGCCCTGAGGATATTTTCCCTTGCGACCAGTCAACAAGGCATGACACCTGAATGAAAATGATAGCTTTTGACGGGGTTTCCGGCCCGCCCCCCTGATGGTGGTTGGTTGCGCACCCTTCCCTTGATTATTCCCTTAATCAAGACCAGGAAGGCCAACAGTTGTCATCGTCGCCTGGCTCTTCCCTCCATCCACCACTCACTCCACCTCCTCTCCTCTTCTGCCTCTTCTACCGCACTTTGTCACTTAGCCACTCAAACTCTGCACCATCGTTGCCAAACCATCCTAGCCTTCCTTACAGTTACCTCACTAACTCACCTTGACTCCTCACTACCACTCTCACGGTCATCACCATCCACATCGACTCTCTCCCTTCCCTCATTCCCTCCGCCTCCACCCCAACTTTCCCTCCCCTCCCCTCCCCTCCCTTCTCTCTTATATCGACATTCATTACCCCTCCCTGGACGAGGCGCCGACTAGCCCTTTTAGGAATTTGGCCTGGGCAGGTTTCAAAGCTCTACGCGCGTGCGTTGCGCACAAGCCCTCGTTTGGTCGTTTTAACCCCCATCCCCCCAATCCTCATCCCCATTCCAGATCTCCCTCTCCGGTCCGGGGACAAGTTGAATGACCGCGCACAGTTGTCTCTGCGTGTGCACTACTAGCTTTATCTCTCACTCGTCGGTCAATTGGTTCCTCACGACAAGGTCGTTGCTCGACCTCGACTTGGACTTGGACCTCGACCTCGACCTCGACCCCGTTGTCATTTGAACAACTCACAACTTGGAACGAACCCTTGCGCTTTGGCATTCTTTTCGTGTCATTGTCGTCCTTGTCTTGTTCCCTGCAGTTCCTGCATCTCCTGCACTCGCGCAGTGAGACGTACGCCACTATCCCGCCAGTGCGACCGCGCGCGCGCTCTTACCCTTTACTGTGATTACTGTAACACGCATCAACTCGGTCTCAGACCTGCGTCAGTTGCATTACCTGGCATTCCATCCCATCCAACCATCCCATCAAAGCATCCGACGAGCAAACAAACCCTTGCCTCTCTCTCACTCAACCGGACCTCTTGTCTTGTCTCACTTGGTACCTGGCAATTCATCCACTATCCAACTGCCAAACGGTCCATGGGCCTTACTTGGTAGCCAGCTGCTGCTGCTGCCGCTGCTGCTACTCGGGTCAATAGCCGCTCTCTTATCAAGCATTTGCCCCAGTCCCTCCACACATCACACCGTCTACCCCAAAATCCAGTGGACTGAGACAATATCCTTGCCTCTGCATCACCACCACCAGTCCTCGGTCTCGTGCGTGCAAGTTTGCACTCTCTCACCACTACGTCGCCAACGACGCTGCAGCAGAAGCTTCAACGCTGAGCAGCAGCTATATCAACGCGCGGTGCTCGCCGCCCCCGCAGCCAGCCACACGTTGCATCTTGTCACCCCTTTACACGAGACGCTCCATTGTTCTGCGCACTGGCATCCTGCCCCTGCATCTTGCATCCTTTGCGCTCGGACAATCACCTTTCCTCTCCTCGCCAAGTAAGGACCAAAAGAACGGATCTCTGTCGACACCTTCGCTCGAGCCTCCTTCCCCACCCTCTCAAAGGCCTTTGGTGAGTACAACCGACCTTGAACTTGCCTTGCTCTGCCTCCCCGCCTTGCGTCCCGCAATCCATCCGTCCTTCATTTCAGCTCCATCATTCCATTCCAACTGCCCTCCCGCATCGCGTGCAGCAAGGTGGGAGACTGGATTCATTGCGAGGCGAGGGCGCACCACCCACCCCCTGGATCCCGCCTACTGGCATGAACTTTGGGTGGCTGCTTGCTTGGTTGCACGGGGTTGCAGGTTGGATACCAACATCAAGCATCATCTCGTACCTATCATCACCACACAGACAGACAGACAAGGGTACTCTACCCCACGCGCACGCCCACGCACACAACAACCACACACTACTTGCTTTTCTATCTACATTCTCATCGTCTTGGCATTACAATCATCGAAATTGGAGGCTGACATAGCTTGGAACCTCTCTCATTTCAACCGAAACACCTCACTTGCCTTCCCCCCCCCACACACCCCTCACTACCATTGCCATTGTCCTCGACCTGGACGTTCCTTCTCCCACTTGTCGCTTGCGCCAAAACTCTTGCCGTCCTTCTAGCCCGGTAGCAACACTCACTCGCTTGACATCTCGCGTCATCAACTGGACGCGATAGCCTGTGAGTCGTCACTCTAGGCTGTCTGCCTTGGATTGCATCACATGCTGACCACCTTCCCCGTCTCATGCCTAACCCCTTCATTCAAATACCGCTTCCCCGCACACGCCACTACGAATTACTCCTGCTGCACCTCGATTTGACCTCGCGAACGGGCCTCGTCTTTAACGCTCGGACTTCATCGCTGCCTACTCGACCCACTGCCATGCAACCTACCACCCGTCCGCCGTCTGTCTTTACCCACCTCGTTCCTCTCTCTCTCGCTCATCGCCGTTATCCATTGCATATCACACTCTATCGCATCCCATCCCCACCACGTAACGCCACCCACACACTTCGTCGCGCGTTGTCACACACACACACCCACACACACACACCCCGGCTGCGCCGTTGTCCTATTCCACTTGATCCGTCAACACCGCTTGCTTCTGTCGCCGCACTTGCCCGGGGACTCTGCGAACAATAGGCTGTCAGACGCGCCATCACACTCTCCCAGCTTGGCTGTTCCATCACGACACTCCTCCTTCTCACCTTAAGGCGATCAATCGCAGCGATCAGGACATCTGATTCGCACCACTCACCACCACTTGCTTCCACATCGCAATGTCCATCTCTCGCAAACGCGTAGGCTCCATTAGTCAACGCAACGACTCTCCATTACCACCCTTGGACATCCAATCAATCCACATGCCGTCCAACCCGTAAGTAACGCCGTCATCCACCGGTTGCGCCCGCACGAGCCTCCCCTTCCTTTTGCGCCCATCTCCAACCAAACCGCGTCGCCACCGCGACCATAAAAGAACATGACCGCTCACACTGTACAGCCAGAACACCCTCGCCCTCAAGACGGCGGCGCTGTCGTCGACGAAGACATTGTTCCAGATGGCTTCGAGCCTGAGGAAGCGTTTGCGTAACCTTGACGACTTTGCCCCCTTCCTTGGTGAGCATCGGCGCCCGCTCTTGCTAACCCCAGAACAACCAGAGGGCCAGTCTCTCGACGTCGTCGCGCACATGCTGCACGTCCTCCGCCTCGGATCGTCGCTTTGCCACGTCTACAATGCCCTCATTCCCGCCTTCACATCACCATCATCACCCCTCTATGCCGACCTCCCCGCCCCACCCCAGCTCGAGTACGAGTTCCCCAACTTTATCGAGTCTCCACACGGCGTCCGCAACTGGGCAAAGAAGCCAGAAAACGCAAAGGTGTGCCAACGGTACATCTACGCGTTCTGCACCCAGATGAAGCAGCGCAAGGACGAGGGCCGATGGTACGGTGACTCATGGGCCATTCATGAGCTTTGGGGACGAACAAAAGGCGACGAGAGCGAGTGCGAGAACTATGACACGACTGGTCTCATGAAGGTCTTCCAGACCGTCGAGGCCATGCTCGACCACCTCCCAGACTCGGCCATGTCGCCAGTGTCTCCCACACCCACCACCCCGTTTGGCTCGTCCCAGTCAATCTCCGCTGTCATATCACCCATGACCACAATGAGCGGACACCAGACTCGACTCTCGTACCCCGACGGCAGCTATGCCTCCATCAACAGCAGTGGCACGTTGGTTAACATCAACCACAGTTCCGGAGGCATGGACGATCCGCAGTCCAAGTCGGCATCGGTCGAGCATCTGCACATGCCAGCGAACGACTTGACTGCGGACAAGACGTCCAACACAGCGTTCAAGACGGTCCAGGAGCTCGTCAACTCTGAACGTTCCTACGTCCAGGAGATTGAGATCCTCGAGCGCTACTCGGTCGAGATCCTCAACGCCGACCTTGTATCCCCAGAAACGGTCTACTCGATCTTCTCAAACCTCCGCCAGATTCTCGATTTCCAGCGCAAGTTCCTCATCAAGTTGGAAACAGAGTTTGAGCCAATCGACGAGATGGGCCCAGAGGCCTGGACCGAGGGGCGATGGGGTCGTCCATTCGTCGACATGGAGAAGGAGTTTGCTGTGTACGGACCATACTGCGCCAACTTTATGGACGCCCAAAACGTCGTCCAGAGCATTCACGCGCACCTGATGATGGGCATGGATCTCCCAGAAGGGCGGCGTCCTTGCCTCAACCCTGCGACCGAACTGCAGGCGTTCATGATCAAGCCCATCCAGCGCATCACCAAGTACGGGCTGCTCCTGGATGCGATCCAGCGCGAGGCAGTCAAGCACGACTACCGCTTCCTCTCTGAGCTCCAAGACGGTATCGAGGCCGTCAAGCGTGTCACCATCGACATTGACGAGACGACAGCGTACAAGACCAAACAGGCCACTGTCCGCGACCTTGTTGCGCGCGTCGATGATTGGAAGGGCCACGATTACGAGCGCTTCGGCGACTTACACCTCGACGGAGAGTTCACCGTCACCAAGAACGACACGCCAAGAGACTACCATGTCTTCCTCTTCGAGAAGATGATGCTATGCTGCAAGGAGGTCATGCCAGACAAGAAGTCGAAGAGTGGCAAGAACAACAACATGCTCCGCAAGGACAAGACTGCCAGCAAGGGCCAGCCACCACCCAAGCCCAAGCTCTCGTTAAAGGGGAGGATCTTTGTTTCCAACATTACGGACGCGAGGTTATTACCAGCGGGAGTCGACGAGCCGTTCGCGCCTCCAAAGGTGCGCATCATGTGGTCGGTGCCAACCACTCGGAATAACAACGAAGAATACGTGGTCGAGGACGCTTTCATCATGACTGGACGCAGCGAGGACCAGGTCAAGAAGTGGGCCGAGAAGATTGTCGAGCTTTCGGCCAAGGCGCGCCAGGACCAGTCGACACAGGAGTACATGCGTGCTCACCGCTCGCATATGCGCACCGACTCACATTCACGGTTGTCGGACTCGCAGCGAACGTTCTGGTCATCTGGGTTCGCTCCGACAACGCCAGGCACCGAGCACGCAACGTTCTTTGCGCCTCAAACACCCGCGCATCCCGGTTACAACACGCTCCACGACGAGGACGAGGACAACGACGAGCATCGATCATCACAACAGGACTCGCTCAATGGCCTCGCCATCTACGGTGTTCCAGGTGTCCCCTTCCCGTCCGCAAACAGGAGGGCGCAGAGCCAGCAGTCGATCCCGCCAGCGGCACAAGCAGAACTGCGCATGCGCGCGATGACGGAGGACCAGAACGGGCCAAGTATGACTCAGTGGAGGCAACATGCTCCACCCGTGCCTCACCTCCCTTCCGGTTCTGTCGCCAGCGATGCTTCGTGGGGCCACAGCGCTGGACAGTCGTACCGCCGGCAGCCTAGCCAGTCTGGCGGTGACGACGTCTACGGCGCCCCTAATGCCTACGGGCGCTACGACCAATACCCTGGGCGCGGACCGCGGCCACCACTTGTCAATATGCCACAACCCCTACGCAACCGCAGCACATCGTCGCCTAATGTCTACCAACCAAACGAGGCACCTCTGCCACCACTGCCACACAGCGCTGCTCTCAACGGCAAGTGGACCGGAGCCAACGGAACCCCGTATCCAACGGGTTCCTCGTCGTCGTCCTCGACTGGGTTGGCCTCGGCACCTCCTGGTGGCACGGCCATGTTCAATCGCCGCATGTCGGTTGGCAAGCGTTCGAGCCAGGAGTCGGAGACGACCGAGACCTCGGAGACGTCGAGCGGATCACCACGCACCCCATACACCAACGAGCGGCCAGGCGAGCCCCGGGGTGCCACACCAGTCTCGCGTCAGAACAGCCAGGACGCACCATCATTGGTGTACATCAAGGTCCGCTCTGGCGACGCCAACTTTGTCATCAGCATGCCATCGGACTCGTCGTTTGGCACGTTGCGTGAGAAGGTCGTCAAGAAGTTGCGTCTGTGCAGCGGACGCCACAGCTCTGACGGCGTCGACAAGTTGATCAAGATCAAGTGGCTCGACTCGGACGGCGACGAGATTGCGATCAAGACTGACTCGGACGTCCAGGTCATGCTCATGGAGAGCACCGAAGGCCAGATCCAGCTGGTCGCCTTCTGAACGGCATTGTCCACACCTGCATACGCCGTCTGTCATGACGGCTCCCCCCCCCCCCCCTCCCCACCCCCCAACCAACCAGCATTGCCATCGTTCCGCCTAGAGGCACCTCCATCTCCGCATACCGTCCTACACACTCTTTTTTGACGATTTTCCGTACTCTCGGCCCGGCTCGTCTTGTCTGGTGATATCTTCTGTTGTGTTGGCTAGTAGTAGATACGCGGCCGTTCTCTCTAGTTCATAAGACAGGGAATGTACGTCATACGCCGTAATGCGATATCTTGCGACCCGCCGAGAAACGAGCGAGTGGAGCAGAAGATGTGAGTTGATGAGGATGGTTGACGTGACTGGATGACACGTGGAAATACTCCCGTTGCCACTCATGAGCAGCTTTCGCGCGTTTGCCTCTGAAACATGACGGAGGTGTGAGGTAGTAGTCTAGTTGTGGACTTGGTGACATACTCTTCTTTTTTGTTTCTTCCCATTCACCAGCAGGATGATCCGCATCGCCCGCCTCTCAACGTCGGCACGCTCATCTGCCGCAGCTGCAGCCGTCGCGACGTCGCCGCGCGCAGCCCTCGCCGCAGCCCGTCGCGCACCTCGTGCAAGCGCGTCGACTTCGGCCCCAGCCTCCCCTCTTGCGGCTTCCCAGCCCGGCACCGTCACCTCTACCGTGACCTCTGCCGCTCCCCCCGCAGTCAAGCGCGTACGCGCCACCCGTGCTCGTGTTGCTCCCGTTCCCGCCCCAGACCCCGAACTCGACGCCGAACCCGATATCGACTTCCTCCCCACCCAGGGCATCCAGGACTATGCGGCTCTGCAGCCTCCTTCGTCCCCCGCTCCTCGCCGTGTCTCCCCAACGCGTGCCCCATCTGTTGGGCCAATGCCAACCGCAAGTCCACCACTCACATCCCTCCCTGGGGCAGGCTACGAGCCTCTTCCAAGTATTCCACAAGGTGGTTCGTCTGCTTCCGTTGCGACTCTTGACGCAGCCGCGCCCGGCACAGCCCCGTGGTCACCCTCCCATCCAGGCCAACTGGGCGCCAAAACCCTCGAGGACGGATACGTCTTTCGTATCCCTGGAGAGGCGGTTGAGGACTGGACGACTAGCTTTAGGGGGTTGAGTGCGGCGCCGTTTCCCAAGGACGTTGCGGAGGCGTTGCTCAGGCCGCTGAAGGCCGAGGATGTGGAGATGAAGCCTGGTGAGTGGGTGTGTTTGGAGATTGGGTGGATATTGAGTGGAAGGAGATGAGGTGACGTGTAGGCTGAAAGGAGGAGGAGGGGCGGGGACCAGAAAAAGACTGGGAGGACGGAGGAAGGCTCACTCATTCGGGATCGCCAGACTCGCGCTGACACCATATTCTTGCTTATCTTGTTTCGATATCCGTTATTCTCTCACACCACGTTGTTCCCTCCCTGTACCCCCAGACGGTCTCCTCTACCTGCCGGAGATCAAGTACCGGCGCACGCTCAACCAGGCCTTTGGACCCGGTGGATGGGGCCTGGCTCCCCGCGGCGAGACGCACATCGGTCCCCGTATTGTCAGCCGCGAGTGGGGTCTGGTTTGTCTTGGCCGGTGAGTGTCTTGGATCCCAAACCTTGCGCCCGACCTCGTTATCCAATCGGTCCTCAAACCCTCTTTTCCCCACAGAGACTCACACCAGCCTTGTCGCGATTGCCCGCGGAGAACAGGAATACTTTGACCCGTCAGGCATCCCAACCGCGACCGAGGCGTGCAAGTCAAATGCCTTGATGCGGTGTTGCAAGGACCTCGGTATCGCGTCCGAGCTCTGGTGAGTGAGATCGGGAGGAGAGAGCAGACAGGCAAAGAATCATGTCATCCATCGCACAAGGAATCTTGATGGATGCATTTGGGAGGGACCGCGCGAGGGCGACTGCGGCTGCGAACCGTGCATCTCACGCTCGCTCCAGGCAGGCAGGAAGCATTGACGCGGCCAGAGCGCGATACTGCTCATAAAACCTCATGCGAAGCTGCACGGGCACACGCGTTACTGTTGGGCGCGTATGATTTCGGACCTCGCATGTGGCTATGATTTCGGTTACGCAGCGCAGCTCACACCAGGGACCCTCGCTTCATTCGCGAATTCAAAGCCAAGCACTGCGTCGAGGCCATGGTAGAGCATGTGACGCAGAAGAAGAAGCGCAAGCTCTGGCGTCGGAAGGATCAAAAGTTCGAGTACCCGTACAAGGAGATCAGCGTTGTGGCCAAGTAAGGGGAGAGTTGGCCCATTGAGTTGGGCCCTGTGTCCAACTAGTTTAAAGAGGGAACGAGTGAACGTGTTACTCGTCTCTGCTACATCAGATGACACCAGTCCACTCCTAGAATGTTGTAGGATGAATAGACGTCACTACTCAATTCTCTCTCCACCAGTGGGAAGGCAATTGTGATGCCGAGAGAGGCATTTGCGGAATGTGGCAGCACAGGAGACGCAGATAGCCGGTTCCGAGGGGCACACGCGGACCAGCTTGCCGCGTTGGTATTGACCTTGCTTCTGCGAGATCACCGTCGCCGTCACCGGACACCTTTGGACTTGGCCAGCGGAAGGGCGGATCATGACAAGGAGAGGAGATGTGTTTGCAGCTGGAACCAGAAGAGATGTTAATGGAACAAGGGGTTAGTAGAATGATTGCAACAGCTGGAATGAAGTGCGGGATCAAATTGGAAGGGCGGGTGGATTCAACAATGCGACTGGGCCCTGGGCTGGAGTGGGGTAACCTCAAGCTAAGCTTGGCCCAAGCCAGTCATCCATCCACCTCGTCACTCGTCGGAACCTCATCCTCCTCCAAACCACTCAACCACTCCTCCACTCTTAGACATCCTTCCTCTGCTCAACACCATCACCATCATCCACACATCATTGCTTCAAAACAGAGGTTCACATCCGAGACCACGCTCGACGCTCCACACTCTCGTCACCTGCGAGTTGCCATCATTAAACGTGACAACAAAACACCGGTTTCGCGGTCGCGCCCGTCGCACGCTCCAGAACATCTCCTTGCCATTCCTCACGGCGCTCAACCCCTGCTCATCACTCATTACTCAATCCATTCTTCCATAGTTGCAACACGAGAACTCGAAAGTGACAGCTCTGATCTGCACAAGAGAGCTCTTCTGAGCCGTCTCGACAAGCCAACCCTTGCACCTTCCCTCCTAACCCTTCCACCTCCCCTTCCACCTCCCCTTCCCCCCTCCAAACCCCCAACCCTGTGGTCACCTGGCGTCCCTTGACCTCGCAGCACATAGGTCTCTGTACACTTGACGACTCTGTCACGAACACACACACACTCACACGTACAACCACGCCCCATACACAGGTATCTACACACCTACGGCTTCAAGTCGTCACACCCACCGTATCGCCCACACCGCCTCCACCTGCTCAAACACCACGTTTGAGCTGGCGCGTTCCTCGGCACAGCCGGGTCGCTAGGTCATGTCGCGGCCATCGTCGTATCACTCAGCGCCAACTCAAGCTGCCAACGACGACTTTGCCCTCCCTCTCTACCAGCAGCCAACCCAGTCGACGCTCGCCTACCAGTCCCCCCAGTACCAGGGGCCGCCTCTCAACCCCAACGTTCCTCCTCCGCGTTCTCCGCGGACCACGGCGCTGCCTCCTCCACCACTGTCATCGGGACACTCCTTGCAGGCCAACACCCCGCAGCGTCACTCGGTTCACACCACCCACCTCACGCCTTCGCGCCCGTCAGGCTCGCCATACTCGGCCGCTCAGCCGTACACTCCCACACCCGCAACCACAAACGGTTCCGCCACGAGCTCTCAGCGCCAGTCCATGCACTTCCCAGCGTACGGGACTTCGTACGGGGCCAGCGACCACCCCCCTACTGCTGGTGGAGCTGGCGGAGCAGGTAGCGGGGGCACGCTAGGATCGCTTGCGCGGAGCGCCTCGCTCTCCACTGCACGCCGAAAGGATCCCTTCTCATACCCTTCCGACGACGTCGAGAGCGGAATGGCGGGCGGAGATATCGGGTCCGGGCCCGCCTATGTTGCTTCTGCGGGCGCGGCACAGATCCGCCCCGGTGGTGCGCCAGCTGGCGCGGCCAACCAGATGCCAATGCCGTACATCAACACAAACCTGCGCAATGACACTGACGTCGTCATGTCTCCTCCCGGCAGCTCGGGAGGGAATGCAGTGCGATACGGTTCGATGCCCCCACCTCCCGTACGCCTGCAGTCGGGCAGCGCCTCTTCGTCATCCACCCAGCCTCCTTCAAACCCATACGTGCCGCGCGAGGGACCGCCCTCCGACACTTGGCTCCACTACCGCCGCAGCAGTGCTCGGCAATCGAGCTCGCCTCAATCAGGTTCGGTTAGCCCTGCACTTGTGGCCAGCCCGCACTCGCCGTCCATGCAGTCCCTGTCATTGTCAATGCAGGACACGGCGTCGTCCCCGCACCTCCTCACACCGCAGGGTACAATGTCCAGTCCCCCCTCATCCGGCACCCGTGACGGGGGCTTCTACCACCCTCCTAACCAACGCTCGCACTCGCAGAGCTTCATCATGCCCACAGGCCCACAGTACGAGGCGCCGCGAAGTTCGTCGCGCGAGGCGCCGAGTAGACAGGGCCTCCGCCCAGTCCGTGGCTGGGATGACCTCAAGCCCCGCGTTAACGCGCACCCGCAGGGCCGCCGCGCCGACCCCGACGTGCCGGGCGGGTACCTCTCCGTAAGCTGTCGTGTTCCCACATCGCTGACTCCAGCCCCTCAAGTGTCTCACCGCTGCATTACCGCAAACGTACTCGCTCTGCAACCCAGCGTTCAAGTATGAGAGCTCGGACAACCCGCGCCGCGTTCTCACGAAGCCGAGCAAGCCCGTATACAACGACGGCGCCGACAATGAAGACTGGGACTATATCTTATTCGTCAACGACCTGCTGGGCGGGGAGCACGGGGGCGATCGGTGAGTGAACCTTCCGCGCGCTGGATACTTTGATTCTGCTTCTCCCCATCGGCTCACTCCCTTTCCTTTTTCCACTGGCTTTCCCCGTCCTATCATTTCCGCGCCCCCAACTGACCCCAGCTACCTCATCCTCGATCTTCTGGGCCAGGGAACCTTCGGCCAGGTCGTCAAGTGCCAGAATATGAGAACACACGCCATCTGCGCCGTCAAGGTGGTCAAGAACAAGCCGGCCTACTTGAACCAGAGCAAGATGGAGGTCGCGATTTTAAACTTGGTACGGTTTGCACTCGAGAAGCCAGCTCACACCAGCTCAATCGCGAGCATGACCCACATGATGAGCACCACATCTTGCGGCTACTCGACTCGTTCACGCACAAGAGCCACTTGTGTTTGGTGTTTGAGTGCCTGTCGTCCAACCTCTACGAGCTCATCAAGCAGAACCAGTTCAAGGGGTTGAGCTTGCAGCTCGTGCGCGTCTTTACTCAGCAGCTCCTCGACTGTCTCGCGGTGCTCAAGGACGCGCGGCTCATCCACTGTGATCTAAAGCCGGAAAACATCCTGCTCAAAACGTCAGTCCTCTTGATACGCACTCCAACTGACCCCAGACTGCAATCGCCCCAGATCAAAGTCATCGACTTTGGCTCGGCGTGTCATGAGTTACAGACGGTGTACACGTACATCCAGTCGCGCTTCTATCGCTCGCCCGAGGTCCTGCTTGGCCTTCCTTACTCGACGTCGATTGACATGTGGTCGCTCGGCTGCATCGTTGTCGAGCTCTTCCTCGGTTTGCCCATCTTCCCCGGCACAAGCGAGTACAACCAGGTCTCGCGCATCGTCGACATGCTCGGCATTCCGCCGCAGCATCAGCTCGAGATGGGCAAGCAGACAAACGACTTCTTCAACTGCGTTGGCGTTGACGCGCATGGCCGGAAGCAGTACAAGCTCAAGCCGATGGATCAGTACGCCAGCGAGCACCGCACCAAGGAGCAGGCGAGCAAGCAGTACTTCAAGCACACGCAGCTGCGCGACATCATCATGGAGTATCCCCTAACGAAGAAGAACGCGAAGCAGTTGGACATTGACAGGGGTGAGCTGAGCCCACCGAACCACAGCTGATGGCAGAAATGGCACAGCGTCGTGCATTCATGAACTTCGTCGAGGGACTACTCAACCTCGACCCCATAAAAAGGTGGTCGCCGCAGCAGGCGTCCAAACATCCGTTCATCACTGGCGAGAAATACACGGGGCCCTTTGAGGTGGGTTCAGCTAACGTGCCGATCGGGCAGGAAGCTGATGGCAGCCGCCCACTGCACCGGCCAAGCGTTCGACCGGGAGCAGCACGGCGCCAGCCACCGCCACCACCGAGGCTTCTGCGGTCCCAGCCACGCCGAGCTCGACGAGCTCGAAGAAGTATGGCGGGTTAGTCCAGAGCCCTGCTTCTGGTCGCGGCCAGCGCGTGTACTCGGATGCCGCAGCGTACAATCACCGGCTCACGCAACATCAGTACCAGACTGCGCAAGCTCAGGTGCAAGCACAGTCTGCTCAGAACGCGGCGCGCCAAGGGCCATTCGCACCGGGCAACGCGTACGACACTGCACAACAACAACAGCAGCAGCAGTATGCTGGCAAGACCCACGTGTCGAGCCAGCACAACCCGCCAACAACATGGCAGCACCAGAGCCAGGTGCACCCTCCTACACAGCCCTACCACCCAAGGGTTCCCAGCGGGACGTCGGGCAACCAGGGAGCGCGGGCGAGCTTCCCCACTATCACTGCTCCCACCAACCCGCCTCCCAACTCATACTTCCCAGGGTCACGTAACCGCGCCAACACAATAAACCAGATGGACACGATCCCGCCAGCGTTGGCGCGGCTGACCAACCTCGGCGCACCCGACCCGAGCAACCGCTCGTCGCTCACGCCTGTGCTGCATCGCGAGGACATGGCTGAGGCGTGGGAGCGGCGGCAACAGGGCGGGCACAAGCCGAGCAACCTGCAGCACCAGACGTACGCGCAACTCGAGTACTTGCAAGAGCAGGCTGAGCTGGTCAACATGGCGCAGCAGGGTTACGTCATGCCGGGGCAATACCAAGGGCACCACGCACACCACGCTAGCACCTCGGGACCTCCGAGTGCTGGTGGACTCGCGTCGCTTGGCGGGCATCACAGAGGCACGCAGTCGTTTTCTGGCACGCAGGCGTACCAGATGCAGCCGCCCATCGGCACGCACGAGTACCGCGGCCGCGTCCCGCCGCTTCAGCTGACGGCGACGAACGAGTACGACCCCACGCGTAGTGGGTCGTCTTCGGCAGCTGGAGGCGCACCATACCTGCCGACCTATCCACCGGCGGCTGCTACCAGCCAGCCCAACTCGGCGACATTTGATGCGTTCGACGCGCGCGACACAATGAGTGGACTGATGTACACGCCACTGCAGCCGACACAAGCACAGACGCAGGGCGCGTACGGCGCGTTCACGCCGGGCCACGCGGCACGCTCGTCCTTCTCGGGGCCGTACAACTCGTCTGCCAACTCGCAGCGCAACAACCCGTTTGCAGGGCAGCAGCCCGCTGCGTCGCCGAGACGAGGAGGGCATGGGTACGGCGCGTAGCGGAGAGTGAGCATGCGACGCGAAAAGGCCTCTAGTGATGGGGCGGCGCTGGCGCGCGAGACGCAGACAGACGCACACGTGTAGTAGACGTTAGACATAGTGTTCATGAGATGAGATGATTGTGGCAATTGGTTCGGATGTTTAGGGTTGCCTTTATTGTTGATGCGAACTGTGCGGTGAGATGAGTATGGGTATGAGGACTCACAGCGCTGTTCAAATCCGGATTTGAACAGTACTGTGGCTCGCGTTAAGCAGGAAGACGAAAATATGCCACTTTGGAGAGCTACCAGCCAGTGACAGCGCTGTTTATATCCTGTTCTGGAAAAGGCTGTCTGAATCTCCACATCTGTTGGCTCCACAGTCGACTCTAGACAGTCTGATGGTGAGTGTAATGGCATAACGTATACTGTCCATCTCAACTCGGCTGGCAAATACGTTACCAACATGGTTAGTTTAGCAACGCGCCTCGTTCCTCAGTCACGACGACCTGTTTCTATCACGTGATCTATCGTACACTCCTTCATATGCATCCTCTTGCCACGCAAGTCGATTTGACACGGCACGCCGTCGTACACTTACCCGTAGCTACAGCTGCGTGCAGGTCGTTGAGGAGAATTGTGGATAGGCGGTGGTGGGCGAGCGGTGGCAGCGACGCGCAAGTATCACCCACGGGCCGAAAGGTGACCTCGGCAACAGGGAAGAGGCAAGCGTCTTAGTGACAATGGGGATTTCAGAAGAGATCAATCTCAGCTTCCAGAGTCTCATGTACAGTACAAGACAGGCGTCGAGGTGATCTGTCGACGCCCCGACACCCTGGAAACCAGGCGCATGCCACCAAAACCCTTTTCCCATCTCCATCAAAAGAGATGTCTTCCTGAGACTCCAAGAGACCCAATTATACACTAGGAGGGAGTCGAACCCCCGCCGAACGCATGGCAAGCGTCCATGATACCGTTTCACCACTAGTGTTGATGATTAGAGCACAGTTGAATGCAGATACAGACGCAAAGCGCGGGGCTGGCTGCCAGTCAATACCGGGGCTTGGGTGAGTGTCGTCGCGTTCCCCCTCAAGTTGTGCATTACAAAAGCTCGTAGGAGATCTTAAGATGGCTGCGGAAGACGGAGACAAGGTAGAGACGAGGTATGGGTGCGAAGAAGGTGGGTGGTCGAGTGATGCCGTGTTGATGAGGTCAGTTATCATTAAGAGGTTTTCGGACGGCCCAGCTGATTCCAAATATGCATCCTAGTGAGTTTTGTATCTCGTCCCGCGAACATGTGCACTTCCCATCACCCATCACTACTCAGGATGGCCCGGACTAACACCGAACTGCGGCTGGCCAGTGCCGAGCTGAGGCTGGACCGGGCCAAATTGCACAATGCCGCCGCTGACCTTGAGCACCTGCTGTCAGTCCATCCCGATTTGCCTCACCTCGCGGATCGCCTTGGCAGCCTCGAACACCTCCTCGGACCCGTCCGCGTCGTCTCCCAGCATACGGCGGGCGAGCGCATGTAGCGCGTCGTGGGCATCGAGCGCGTCCTTGCGCGTAGGCTGCTCAGGGCCGCGGATTTCACGTGCAGCGGTGTACACGGCCTCCGCGGCCTCGCTGACCGCCTTCTTGTTGGCCGCATTGTCGTACATTCCGAGCAGGCGACGGGCATGAGAGTGTAGGCGGTCAGTGAAGGCGAGGACCGTAGCGCGGTTGATGACGCTGTTGGCGACTGGTGTGGGCTGGCGGGGCGAGCCAGAGGGTGGCTGGGGCGATATGGGAGTAGCGCGCATGATCACGTTCTCGGCGAGGACGGGTGTGAGAGAGCGGGGTGTGGGCTGGCAGGTCGTGCAATCCTTGACATGGCTGTCGGAGGAAACGGACGTGGCAGAGCGGGGCGAGTTGGGTCCCGGGACGCCTGCCGGCACCTCGGCCTCGTTGCTCGTCACACGACCAGTGCCCTTGGTCGTCTTGTCAGCCGGAGTGTCCTTGTTATGGTGGCTCTCAGGCTCCACCTTGGGCATGCGGAGGGGACAGGGAACACCGCTGAGCATGCAGTTGGCGCAGCTGGGTTCAGCTCTGCCTCGTTCCGCCGCCAGGCACGCACTCTGAGACGATTCCTCCACGATACATTGTGATCTCGGAGCTAGAATTGTCGACGCTCACCCGGTGGGAACTGTTGAAGACAAGCTTGGCTTGGTCAACCGCGACGAGGACATTGCAGCCGGAGCCAGTGCAGTCGCCGGGGGTGCACTTGACAGCTGTGTTCTTGCCGTCTACACGGACAACTGGAGTCAGATATGACTGGGGAAAATACGCACTGGTTGTGCCGGTCATGGCGGCTACGAGGGCGCCGCTATCAATCCTTTTCACAAGGTTGGTGGACTTGCAGTCGACCCCGCACTGTCGCAGGAGGCCACTGGCCTCATCCTGCTGTCAAACCTCGAGTCGACCAGCCCTTACCTTCTGCGGTCTCCCGCGGACGTACACTCCGCAGATCTCGTATGCGCCAGGGTTCGTGTTATACATGGCCAAGTAGTCAAGATGGGGTCTCGGATGGTAGATAGGAGGTTGTTGAAAAGTAACGAAGAGAAGCGATTAAAACTAAGTTAGAGAGTGAGAGTCAGAGGAAGGTGTGAGAATGTGAGAATGGGAGAGGTCGACTATCTGCACATTAAACGGTGCGAGTGACGATTGCGTAACTGGCACATCTGCCACGCCTTCCTCTCTATCGCCCACTCTTTGTCCGACAAGTGCTGCACAATTATCAATACATGAAGGGGGTATACTCAATGCTGGGTGTTTATCGTCTTGGTTACTGCCGCACTCTGTTCACGCCTTGATCTCCTTGTCCTCCTTGTCCTGGTCCTTATCCTTCTCAGCAGCCCGCACAACATCGCGTATCTTGGACGCCATGGCCGTAGTCGTCTGTCATCAGCTCCACCATCCACCATTTGGTCACTCACCTTGGAATAATCAGAGAGGAGCGCGTCGACCGCCTCAGCCTTCTTGACGATTTCCCGGCGGGAACGGACCAGTGCATCCCGCTGCGCAGACATCTCGGCCACTTGCGATTCTTGCGCCTGAACATGGACGAGCTCAGCCTCGAGCCGGCCAAGCAGGATAGCGTACTTGCGCCCCATGGCGTCAGTCTCCGGTGCTGTTGTCAGTCCCATCCAAGCAAGACCCCACGTAGCATAGCCAGCACTTCAGGGTCGGCCGAGGCGAGGAAGTCGTTCTCCGACGCCATGCAAATCGTCTCGTACATCGGCCTGCTGTCAGCTCTATCCAGCCGAGACTTACTCATAAGCGCGACAAACGGCCATCTCCTCGCGCACGCGGGCGAGCTCGTACTCGGCTGTACGGAGTTGTACGTCCGCCTCATCGAGGCCTACACGGGCCCGAGCTGCTCCGAGGCGAGAAGCGTTCTGCGTCGCCTGAGCATTCCGCTGGGCGGTGCGCATACTCCCCGTAATGGCGGGGAGAGGGGTATTGCTGCCAGCCAGATGCGCCTCCAACGCCGCTGCGAGTAGGGGCACATCCGCGGCGGGCGAGCGTGGGACTGGGTCCGAGACGGGGAGGAAGACGAGCGCGTCGTGCGCGTACGGTTCGGCGATGGTTCGGGGGAGCGGCATGGTGTAATTGACAACTCAAGCAAAGCAAGCGATGCTGTAGCTGTTGTGACGTTGGGTGGAGGAGCGGAATCAAATTCGAATCTCGCGCGACTTTTCCCCGGCCACCGCCGCTATACCAACTCGCAACATTGACAACCACTCGACTCCAACTACTCCACTCTTCCATCAGTCCTCACGTAACATGGTCCACAAGGCCGCCCTCGAGCCCCTCCGCAAGGGTTTCCCCCGTTCCGTCGGCGTCGCCGGCTACCAGCACTTCCTTACCCCGCTGCGCAAGCTTATCTTTGACTTTGACGCCGAGTCGCCGTCCCAGGCTGGTTTGAGGTGAGTCGTGGGTCGGAGATGCGGGGATGCTCGGAGAATGGTGTGGCTCACACACAGGACATACCTCCAGAAGCCGCTGGTTGAGCTCGCGCGCGAGAACCCGGACGTCGAGGTTGTTGTGCGCAAGCAGAAGCGCGGGACTGCCGCCGTCATCCGCGGACACTACGGTGAGTGCTTGGTCCGAGCAGGGTGTGGCGAGTCCAACCAACACGAGAGCGTAGGCAGAAGCAGAGCCGCCAAGTCTCGCATCTCTTATGAGCCGCTCCTCTCGCCATCTCTTATGGGCCGCTCCTCTCGCTCCAGTCCTCCCTTCCCGTTTTGCCCCTGCTCATACCAGTCAACGGCCGCGACAAGGTCATCTGCGTGAACAAGCTCGAGGCAACTGCCGTGGCCAAGAAGGTCGAGCTGCTGCTCAACGCGTCTGGCGCCAAGCTCAAGCCGCTCAAGAATGCGACGCTCGAGGCTGGGCCCGGCAACGAGGCCGCGCGTGGTATCTGGAGCGCGCTGCACGACGCTGCCAAGCCCGCAGGCGGGTACAGGATATAAGCGGCCGAGCGCATTCGGGCGCGTAGACGAGACATTGCATGCACCACTTGACATAGGCGTGGGGAGGGTTGGCGTGAGATGCGGCGTGCTGTAGGTCCGCAGGCGACTGTTGACGAGTCTCCAGCATCGTCTCCAGCATCTACACCCTGCTGGCGTCAATCGAAACGCCGCCGTTAACGCTACTCTATGCATTCGTACAACAGTAAACCAGTACTCGGCTGCGTTCCCGTACACAGGCCGGCGCTCATAGCACCCCCATCGAGTTCTTCAACTCCTCCTTTAGCTTGACGAGCTCCTTTTCTTGCGCAATGAGCTTCTCGCGCCACCTGTCCATCTCGCGCACAATCTTGACGCGTGTCTCCGTGAGACGGTTGAACTCGCCTTTCTCCATGTCGGTAGAGAATTCGAAAGGCACGTCTGCACTACCAAGTTCACCCGAGACGCCGATGATAGGCGGCTGGCCAGGCGCAGGCGTCGCCACGGACGCTGGTGTCCCTGCACGCGTCGTCATGCCCTCGGGTGCTTCTGTGCCAGCGCGCGAAGTGTTGCCAGTCCGCGCGCCCGATAGCTTGGTGCGCTTCTTGCCCGTCTTAAGCTCGTGCTCGTCACGCTGGTCGCGCGGACGACGAGGGCGAGAGGGTAACGGCGTGGGGGGGTTCTGCTCGAGTAAGGTGAGAAAGTTGGCGGGGGGGTCCGAGAAGACCATCTCATCGTACTGCCACGCATGGACGGGGTATGTCCCCACAGATGTCGCGTACGGGTTGATAATCACGGGCTCGACGGGGGTCGCAGCTCCCGTCGTCGCTTCGGCAGGTGTCGCCGCCTCAGTCGCGGATGTTTCAGTCGGGGCAAGAGACGCCTCGGCCTCACCGTCAGGCTTGGGTGTCCCCGCCTCCATCTTCATCTCGTCGCCGTTCTTTGGCGTCTCCGCTGCCGTGGTCTCAGGTTGTGGCGCTTGTGCCTCGAGCGGCTCACCCCAATGGTGCAGCTTGATCGGATGTTGCAACGAGAGCGCCTTCTCCGACGCCTCGGGCACAAAAGTCACCTTGATGCTGACTGTGAACTCGCCCCACCCCGTCTCAGTGACCTTGTACGGCGGCTTCTCACACACTGCGGGTCAATCCACAAAGGTCAAGTGGTTACTCACTCCTGTTGGGATTCGAGTATGTTTCGTGCAGGCGGAAGACGACACGCTTGATCATGTACGTCATATCGTCCGCTCCTCCGGGGAGGTAGTCTTTGTCCATATCGACCGGCGCCGCATCGGTGGACGACTGGCCTGTCTTGGTTGGGAGGGGGGTAGCTGCCGAGGTGAGGAAGACGGTCCAGCGGTGGGTGTCTGGTGTGAGTGAGGGTTCCAGTAACTGGATCAGCCGACCAGGCTACATTTCATGAGGAGGCACCGCAAGCAACCTCGTGACGGAGGAACCTCGCGACGCCTAGCCACTCCACTCACGTCCTGGTGGTGCCAACGCGCGCTCTTCCTCAGTCAACAGCCGCGCCTGCGAGCCGTAGATGATCGGCCGGTGGACCTGGATACCCTGCGGTTAGAGAGCTACACGCAGCAAGGTAAACAGCTCACCCGTACACGTTCGTTGCCTGACATGCTGACCGTGCTACGGAGTGTCTTGAGAGAGGTTGATAGTGGATGGAGTAATGTCTAATGTCAACAAACCCACCTCGCTCGAGATACATCACCCCTTAAGCTTGGCGCGCCTAGAGTGGCAGGCACGCAACACTTTTCCCACGTGATGGCGGTGGAGGTCGTTTCGTTCGGTGCAAGTCCGAATTGTCCCATCCTTCCCAGAACCCATCAGTCCATCGCCGACACCTAGCTCGCCATCATGCGCTCAGCTCTTACATTGAGGCATGCCGCTCGGCGTGTGAGGCCCTCATTAGCCCTCCGCCCGGTTCTCGCCACGGCTCGACTTGCTCCGCGATCGGCGGCTGCCTCTTCCTCCACACCGTCCTTGACCCCGGTGTGCTACCACTCGACGCAGGCGGTACCCCCGCCCGCGCCCATGCCCGACATCTCCCCTGAGAACACCTACGACATCGTGATCATTGGTGGCGGACCTGCCGGCCTAGCTCTCGCTACAGCCATGGGTGAGCTTACTTTCTGAGGCTTCTGACACCAGTCTCACACTCCGCCCTAAAGGACGCGCGCATCCTCCTCCTCGAGGGCGGGAGCCTAGGACCAGTGCGGAACTGGGACGACGCAGGACCTTGGTCGAACCGCGTATCTTCACTTACGGCCGAGAACATCGAGTGGCTACAGGAGATCGGCGCGTGGGAGCACATTGCTTTGGCCCGCTCTCGTGCAGTCGACGACATTATCGTCTTTGCCAACCCCGAACCAGACTCTCACCCCATGCTCCATTTCCCACCACAGGACGCGCCGCTCGCCCGCATGACCGAGAACGTTAATACGCAACGTGCCCTCCTCCGCCGCCTCGAGGAGGTTGGCGCGAATGTCACGGTGCGCGAGGGCGCCCGTGTCGCTGAGATGCGCTACGGCGAAGGGAGGGGATGGGTCGGGCTGAGGATGGGCGACGAGTGGGTGGGGGGAAGCCTTGTGGTGAGATCTCATTGTCACTGACCGGCTGACTCCAGGTCGGAGCTGATGGGCCCAACTCGCCCGTTCGTCAGTTCGCCGAGATCGACACGTTCGGACACGCGTACAACGCCCACGGTGTTGTCGCGACCATGTCCCACCTCCCACCAGCTGTGTGGCCGAACCACACCGCATTTCAGCGGTTCCTCCCTACCGGCCCGCTCGCCTTCCTCCCCCTCGCCGACGACACCAGCACAATGGTGTGGAGCACGACGCCCGAGCTCGCCGCGGCACTGAAGCGCCTCGCCCCGGACGCACTCACGCTCATGATCAATGCGGGTTGGAACCTCCCCGAGGCAGACCTCGCTATTATCAACGACGCCCTCCTGGCCGCCGACGGCACTGGTACGCCTCTGACGCGCGACGACATCGCGGCCCTACTTGGCGCGTTCGAGGGCGCGATGCCAACCGAGGCGCCGCTCCCGCCAACCATCACGGGCGTGGACCCCAAGTCGGTCGCGTCGTTCCCCCTCCGCCTGGCCCACGCAGACGCATATACCGCTCACCGCCTCGCACTTGTTGGCGACGCTGCGCACACGACCCACCCGCTCGCGGGACAGGGCCTGAACGCCGGTCTTGCCGATGCTCGCGTCCTCGCAGCCACATTGGCCGACGCGCGCCGCGTCGGCGCAGACCTCGGCTCCATCACCGCCCTCGCTCCGTACCCCCGCGGCCGTTACATCCCCAACCACATTATGCTCGCTGCAGTAGACAAGCTCAACTGGATCTTCGGGAACCGCTCTCCACTGATCAACTGGGCGCGGGGGACAGGACTCGAGGTGTTCAACGAGCTCGGCCCGATCAAGGACTTTTTCATGGCCAACGCCGGCAGTGGGAACAGCCGTGCGCGCACAGAAAAGGACCGCGTGTACGGACGGTCGTACGCCTCTGACAACCTTGGTGGTGTTGCCGGTGGCCTGCCTGGCTTCCTTGCCGACGCGACGGACGCTCTTGGCATGGTGCGGAATATCGGGCGAGCGGCAGGCGACGCAGTGGCCGAGGGCCTCAAGGTCGCACTCCGCAGTGGCGCCGACGCGCTCGAGAGCCGGCAGACGCCGCCCAAGCAGACGCCCAAGAACTAGGCGGTTCATTGTCAACTTGCGCATCCGCAACCTTGCCAAGTTCATAACTGCAACTGTATTCATCTGTACTGCTCTCTGCAATCTCACGGACCGATCGATGCTGTGCAGCCTCACGCAACCTGGCGTGGAGCTGAGCGCTGTGCCCTCTGGTATAACATTAATGACTGATTCGGCTGGGTATCGAGCGTGTAAGTCGTTCACAGATAGAATTAGATCGCGGTCCCTGCTGTCAGCAGCTGTAGCAACTTCTCAGCCGGCCTTGGGGATATCGGAGCACGCAGAACTGCCCCTGCAACAACTCACACTCCATTCGCTGCTTCTCGTGCCTCGGCGTCGTCGCCTGGTCGTCGCCGAACGGATCGCCGAACGGGTCGTCTAGCAGGCGATCCTTGCCGCCCTCTTCCTCCAGCTCTGCGTAGCCGGTGCCTTCCGACGTGGCATACGGGTCGAAATTACCATCGCCGTACAGTTGGCCGTGGTTGCCACGGCTTGGGCCGGCAACCTGGTGGCTGCTCCGGCGCGAGTGCGTGGCGCGCCACTCGTCATCGCTGGAGTCGTAGTCGGAGAAGTCGGAGAGCGAACTAGTGTTAGTTTGGTCACAAATAGCAGGAGCTCACGCCCGGCCCATGCTCAGCTTATCCGAGTCCGGCTCTATCGGACGCGGGAGGTTAGGGTTGCGGGCGCTAAAGTCGAGCCCAGCGAGGTCGTCCATCGTCCTGTGGCTGCCCGATCGATCCGCATCGGTTCCCGAGTTGCCCCTGCGAGCGGCGCGCGCCTGGCGGCGCTGACTCTCGACCCTCTGGGCCTCCTGCATGCTCTCGATCTCGCCAGTGCGCTGGGTTTCAAGCTTCTGTGCCTCGAGGCGATGGCGGATGCGCTCGACCTGCGCCTCTTCGTCGCCATAGCGCTTGTGCGCCTCTTCGTCAGAGTCCGAGTCGAGCGCAGCCGGCTTGCTCATCTTGTCGTACAACTGTATGGCAGTGACGATTCTCTCGTTCGCCTCGAGCAGCGTACCGAGGAACTCCTCGTCCGTTACGACCTGGATGTACTTGACGACCGTGCGTCGTGCAGCCTTGGCCTTATCGAGGCAGTCCTGGACGCGCGGGCTTTCAGTCACGTTCTCAACCTCGCGGTTGAGCAGGCGGCACGAGTTGACGAGGTTGGACGCAGCGAGATTGGCGATGGCGACGGACGACAGGACCTGCGGTTTCTCCTTCTCAAAGTTGAACTGTGGTCTCTTGGGGGCGTGCTTGGCGTTCTTGCGCTCCTGCTTAGCCTTGCGGCGTTTCTCGGCCTCAGCTTCCGCCTCGCTGCGGCGCCGAGCCTCAACCTGTGACATCTGTCATTAGCACAGCTCTGCCCACGGCGCCGCCCACCAGCCTCCCACCGGATTCAAAGCGGGAAGATTGAGGATGTAATGAAGAGAAACAATGGAGGAGCTTGAGCCATGACTGGACTTGAAACGTGGTGGGGGAGTTGGAGGAAGGCTTGCACGCCGGTCAGCACTCACCTCCTGCTTGCGCTTCACTTCGCGCTCGCGGCGTTCGATCTCCGCCTCGCGACGCTCCAGAGCCATCCGCTGCTCGCGGTCACGCTTGCGCTCCTCGGCGTCCGCCCGTGCGCTGTCCAGGTCGGCGTAGGTGTCCTTGCCGCGCTGTCCCGGTGCCGGTTCCCACGAATGGTCGTAGAATGGGTCCGACGAAGAGAAGCCCTTGGCGGCCTGCTCGGGTGGGCTTGACGGGGCGCTCCCAGTGGGACGAGGCGGGGCAGCGCGGCGAGCGGTAGAACCAGAGTACTGCTTCCACAGGCCTGCCACAGGTGCCATGCGTGGCTCGTCAGCGTACTGGATCGACCATGCGTGGAAGACGAGGATGAGTCTCTGCTTGACCTTCGGGTCAAGGAGGTTCTGCGGTCAGCGGGCTACGAGAACAAAGTGTGAAGGGGAGTGAGCGTCAATGGGCGGATTAGTGGGACGTCCGTCGCTTGGCGAATGATGAGGAGTCCTGCCGCCTGCCGGACGCCAGCGCACTCCTCCTGCGCTCGACTTTCAGGTCACGACGTTGCTCGCACTATGTCCCAAGTCAGGCTTAATATGCAGCCAGAAGTGGCAAACACAAAGAGAGTGTGGCGTTATAGGCGCCGCGCTGCGGAATAACAGCAGGCGAGTGTCACAATGGGCGCACGGTGCGCCCACTTGACGTGGTCACCACGACTTGCCCCTGGTCTCTTGGCTTGGCTTGTGCTCATCCTCCGGATCGCGAGCCACCTCATCCTTTACCAGTACTCACGTCAGTCGCCATGTCGCGCAGGCGCTCCATAATTTGGTGGTTGGCCCAGTTGAGCTTGAATGTTTGACCAGCGTTCTCGGTGAGGGCGCGGAGGATGACGAGGGCGCGGATCTGGCGGTGCGTGTTGCCGTACTTGAGCTTCTTGCGAATGGCACGGGCGGCCTCAGTGGTACCCTGTGAGCCTTGGAGGTTGACACTGTCGACGAGTTCGGGGATACCGTCGAGAGAGAAATCCTCGTACCGGTCAGAGGAGAGGACTTCGATCCAATCGGTGATGGACGAGTGAGGCTTTTCGCCAGATAAGGCACTCATGATGCCCTGCGCTGAGCGCATGTATCCGCCGTACTTTGACATGACTCAAGAGGACGAGACGGGGAGGATGGAGGAGAGGAGAGTAGAGTAGATGGATGGATGAGGTGGACGATAGTGGATAAGAGAAGCAAAGGGTTATCGACCATAAAGGGTGGCGCGGGTTCAAACCAACCTAACAGCCGCGCGCAGCCAACCCTACTGATGCGGCGTCATACGACGTCATTCCATCACCAAAGTCGATTAACTTTAGCTTTTCCAAACCACATGTGCTACATGCTACGTATGCTACATTACAAGTCTCCAAACACTGAACACTGAACAATGGTCGCGCTCGCTTGGGTCGTCAACAAGACCGTAGCTTGCGTTGACGCGGTCGAGGCTGTGCATTACCGCTCTTGGCATCGGCCTCAGGCTCCAGCTTCCAATCGCGTTGGATGGAAATGGGGTAGAGTGGGCCCCACAAGCGCTCAGACCTACTACATTCCGTTAAATGACGGGAGGTACAACAATCGTCTCGGTCACCCTCTAGTGGCGTGTCCGAGGTCTCATCTCGTCGCCTGCTCCGGTGCAGCTTACACGCATTGCCCACTGCCAGTACCCATGCCGTCTCCGCTGCTTCCACCTAGCCGCCGCGGAGCCTCCCGCTGCGAATTGGCAGAGTCCCATAGGAAGCTGTTGTCAGCTGCCAAGACAAGTAGAGCTCACAAATTACACCGATAGCGGGAATCTACGTCCTCACGCGGTCGTTTCGACCGACCCATGTCGTATCCAGGCCCAACAGGCCAGAGGTCAGCTCTTTGTATATGTCACACAGCTGGCTCATATGATCGGCAAACAACCTACTTGGAGCACAGCCAGAAGCGCTTGCCCTTGTTCGGGCCTGGGGTCTTGACGACTGTCATCAGCCACAACCTTCTCTCATGACTCACTAAAGTCCTTGCACGGGTGCTGATGGACAGTGCACACCGGGGCCTTCTTCGGCGCAAACATGTTTGCCCACGTCGTCCCCGCCGCCTCGTTGCGAGCGTCACGCTGTCGCACACGTTCTGCCTCCATCTCGGCGTCCTCATCCGCCAAAGCCTGGGCGAAGAGCTCATCTTGGACAGTATCTGGTGGCTTGTCCTCACCAGAGAGAGAATTGTCAATCGCAAGAGCCTTCTTGGCAGTGCTTCCGGTGGCGGGTGGGGGAAGGCGTGGCGGACTTGGCTCCTTCGCCTTTGGCTTGGTCTTGGGCATCGACCAGAACGCAGCCAGCTTAGCTTGTCCACCTGCTGGTGTCTTCTTAGTCTTCCCTTTGGGAGCCGGGGCACTCTTCGTCCGTTCCAACCGTTCCAATGCGACCTTCTTCGTGGGTGGCGGGTCTTCAAGTGTCAGGTCAACCGTCTCGGCCCCGGAACGCTTCATTTGCCGCAAAGTGTTCTTTGTAGGCGGTGAATCTTGTGTGAGTTGTGTGGATTGTGTAGGTGCAGAGACGAATGTTGATGCCTGCGTTGGCTGGGACTCGATCATTTGGGTCGGTCCTGCAGTATCTGGTGGAGCATCGAGCGTCTCGAACGCCGCGCGGGCAATGCCCATGGCCGAGGATAACTCTTGCGGCGGAGGGTCCTCCTTTGGAAGCTCAGGTTGGACTCTTGTCTCCTCCACCTTCGTCTCCACTTTGGCTTTCGGCTTGGTGTTCGCCCACAGGCTCTTGAGGGTGCGCTGCTTGGTGCTAAACTCCTCCATGAACTTGGTCGCAAAGCGTGGCGGTTGCGGAGCGCTCCGCGGCTCGTCCCAAGGAAAGACGGTACCAGTGCTTGGTGGTCTGTCGACTGGGTTGAGCAGGTCACGGATGTGTACTGTCACCCCATCAAGCTCAATGGAATCGTGCAGGTCGATGTACACTGGGCAATGGTCCGAGCCGTACACCTTGTTCTGGATGTCACCGCCCTTGATCCACGGACGCAACGCGGGCGTGCACAAGATGAGGTCAATGCGCGAGCCGTAGTTGGCCGGCCTGAGGTCAGTTTGAAAGATGAATCGCGCAGCTCACCGTGCGTCAATCTTCTGGTTCCAGCACGTGAACATGCCTTCCCGGTCGGGCCATGACTCGCGCACAACATCGACCATCGGACCCTTCGGTGCGCACCAGTTATTTAGCCAAACGCGTGCTGGGTGCTCGTAGTGCTGCTCCGCCGTCGTCTTGACCCCTCCTTCTCCTGAGTCGATGGGCGCACGCATGACGTTGATGTCGCCAGCGACGATGACTTGGCGACCCGCAGCAACCAGCGCATTCACGCGCGCGTGGAGCGTGCGGAGGAAGTTCATCTTGTACGGCCGCCGCTGTTCGTTGGTCTCGTTGGGGCAGTAGAGGTTGAACAGCACGAACATGCTGCGGTCAGCGAAAGTCGTAATGCAATAGCTCACCCAAAGTCCAGCACGACTGCACGACCCTCCTCGTCGAGAGTCCGGGGGTTGAACGCAGTACCATCAACCTCGTCGTCGATCTCCACATCGTCCATGTCCGGGTAGCATCCGATCTTCTCTTCGGCAGTCCAAGGGGGCTTCATGGTGCCGCCGCGCTCCGAGAGGAGTAGCCCTGTGATACCTTCCTCGGCGCGCAGCGGGACACACACACGCGAGTCGACGTACGTGCAGACGCCTGAGTAACCTAACTTGCTGCGAGGGAAGGTCCAGAACGCGTCGTACGGCCCAGGGCACGCCATGCCGCGGCCCAGCTGTTGGCGGCGCGTCTTGTGTTCTGCAGTCAGCGGGAGAAAGGTTCACTACCCACCTTGGAAGCAGAAAACGTCTGCTTTGAGCTCCTCGAGAAGCCCTTCGACACTCTTATTTGGTAGGCTCGAGAATCTGGTATCAGCTCAGACGGCACATGCTGAGCTGGACATACGGGTGGTAGTCGAGCACCGTCCGGAGGACGTTCTGGGTTCAGATCTGGCCTTCTGCTATCGGAAGCATACTCACGACGTTCCACGTCAAGATCCTCATAATGAACGGTGCTCCTCGCGGGGGCCGGTGAGCTGGTGAAGGAGTGTTGAAGGTAGTATGAACAGTCAAGTGCTGGGTATAAACCAAAACAAACCAGTCATCACCCCAGCTGGCCACTCACCCCACCGTCAACTTTCCCACGGTGGGGCTATGATGTCTGTCTTCAGATCGTCATCGGCAACCTCCACAACCTAGAACCACCAGCCACAACATCCAGCTTTACCACACTTCATCACACCCTCCTGCTTGCACATCACTAGCCATGTCACCTCGGAGGCTCGGCAGTGTGCCACAGCCGCCTCAATCACCAGGAGCTGGTCCCTCCCGATCACCTTCCCTGGTGTCTGACGCCTCCCACGCCTCTCAAAGGTCATCGGCGAAAGGCAAGAATGCTGAGGTCGACGGCGAAGCAGTTAGTGTCGACTCCCCCGGCGGGTTATCTCCGGGACGCGCCTCAAGCCCGGAGAAGGATGTAGTGAAAGAACCATCTGAACGGGCCAACGGTGGCGGTGCGGACGACTCGGGCGACGACTTGGACGGCGACGACTCGAGCTTGGAGGACGGAAGCTCCGAAGGCGACAGTGAGAATGGACATCCAGATTTGCACACTGTTGGGAATGGGGGCGCAAATGTGGACGACAAGCGGGACAGGGAATATGGGGAAGCAGAGAAGGCTGTGTCTACTGCTGGTTCCGACGAGGAAGGAGAGAGCAGCGATGGGGAATCAGAGTCCGACGAGTCCGACGATGATGACGATGGAGAAGAAGAGGAGCCGTATGTTAAACTTTATTTAACACCGCCACTGACACCCAGAGTTCTCAAGTACACGCGCATCAAGAACCGAATACCCGAGATTCTGGGGAAAGACAGCGCGACCGCCATTGATGTGTCTCCTCGCGTAGTGGTGAGCTCATCGTTTGGCGTGTGCAAGCTCATCCCAGGCGATCGGAACGATGATGGGCATGGTACATGTGCTTAGCTATGAGGGTGCCAAGATCAACTCGTTCCGACCCCACGCCGCAAACGTCACGTCCATCTGCCTCGACGAGGAGAACGATTTTGTTGCCACTGCGAGCATGGAAGGTGAGTTGATCTCGTGCGCAAAGTCGTTAACTCGTCCAGGCCGCGTCGTCATCCACTCGCTCACCAGCACCGAGTCGTACGCGTTCGACTACAAGCGCCCGATGAACGCGATTGCGCTCGAACCAGGGTTTGCCAAGAAGAGCACTCGCGCGTTCGTGTGCGGTGGCATGTTAGGCAATCTCATCTGGCAGGAGAAGGGCTGGCTCGGGTATCGCGAGCATGTCCTGCACTCTGGCGAGGGCCCGATCTGGGCCATCGCATGGCGCGGCGACCTCATCGCGTGGGCGAACGACCTCGGGGTCAAGATCTACGACCGCACTTCTGGGCAGCGCATCGGCTTTGTTGACCGAGGGACCAACGCGCCAAGGGCAGAGTTGTTCAAGTGCAACCTTCTCTGGAAGGACGACCGGACACTCATCATCGGCTGGGCCAACTACGTCAAGGTCGTGCGCGTTCGCGCGCGAGCCCGAGGAGGGCAGGCGGGGCTCCCTGGACTTGGTATCGAGGTGTCTGCTGTGTGGGAGATGGACTGTATGGTCGCCGGCATCGAGCAGTATCAGGATTCGGGATACGTCGTCCTTGGCTACAACCCACCAGATACATTCACCAACGAGGCGACCGAGGACCGCGCACAGCAGCGACGCAAGGCGGCCAACCCACCAGAACTACGCATCATCGACCGGGGGAACGAGATTGCTGCCGACGAGCTCGTCGTTGCCAACTACGAGCGGTACAGCTGCAACGACTACAGGATTGTCAAGTCGAAGCGTTCTGACGACACGGACGTCTTTTTGGTACTTACTCCATCCGACCTCGTGTCCGTGAGACAGCGTGATGCCGCAGACCACGTCGACTGGCTTGTCGAGCGCGAACGATACGAGGAGGCTCTCACGGCTGCCGAAGAGCTGGCCGAGAAGCACGGCGGCGCGCTGGATGTGCAGGCCATTGGACTCAAGTACATCCATCATCTGGTCAACCAAGGTGAGGTTATTTTTTGATGTCAATGCTGACGGAGCAGGCGATTTCGAACGAGCCGCGCAGCTGGCGCCGAAGGTGTTAGAGACGGACGGCGCGTTATGGGAGAAGTGGATCTACTCGTTCGTGCAGCAGCAAAGGTTACCGGTAAGTCAAGCTGTTGGGAAGCAGGGTTCCCGGCTGACAATGCAGAGTATCATTCCCTATATCCCCACCAAGGATCCTCAACTGCGAAGCGGAGTGTACGAGATGGTTCTCGGGCACCTTCTCGTCGAGGACAAGCCTGTGGGTGTTCTGTTGTTGGGGTTGCTGACTCCAGACGCTCTTGGAGATGGTCAAGACGTGGGCGGTGGACATCTATGACAGTGGGAATGTCATATCGGCAGTGCAGAGCGAGCTTAATGCGTCGAAGAACGACCCCGTTCTTCTCGAGGTGCTAGCAGAGCTTCACCTTAGGCGGGGGCAGCCCGCTCGCGCGTTACCGTATTTCCTGCGACTGCGCAAGCCCGGCGTGTTCGATCTCATCCGCGAGCACAACCTGTTTGATGCGGTGCAGGAGCAGGCCCTGCTGCTTGTTGAGTTTGACCAGGAGCGCATAAAGGAGGATGACTTGAACAAAGAAGACAAGCACGGCGCGGCCATCCAACTGCTCGTTGACCACACACTCGCCATTCCAGTGGAACGGGTCGTGCCGCAACTCGAGGCCAAGCCGCAGTACCTGTACATGTACCTGGACGCGCTGTTCGACAAGGACCCACAGTCGTGCCAGCAGTACGCGGACCGCATGGTGAGCTAGAGCTAGAGCTAGTGGCGGATTGTCTAGCTAACGCCAGGTTGATTTATACGCCACGTTTGACCACATGCGACTGATGCCGTTCCTCCGCGCAAGCAACTTTTACGACCTGCAGCGCGCGCTTCGCGTCACTGAGAAGCGCGACTACGTGCGCGAGACGGTGTTCCTCCTCGGGCGGATGGGTGACAACCTGAAGGCGCTCAAGCTGATTATTGAGCGGCTTGGCGACGTTCAGCTGGCGATCGACTTTGCTGAGGAGCAGCGGGACGACGACCTTTGGGAAGCGCTCATCACGCACTCGGAGACGCGGCCGGACTTTATCCGGGCGTTGCTCGAGCATGGCGGCAGCGATATCAAGCCTGTGAGGCTGATCCAGCGCATCCAGGAGGGCCTCGAGATCCCGGGTCTCAAGCCTGCGTTAGTCAAGGTCCTCCAGGCGTCCAACCTGCAGATTTCGCTGTTGAAGGGTTGCCAGAGAATCCTTAACGGCGATTGTTCTGCGCTTGCCCTGGAACTGCAAGCCGCACAGACTGGCGGCGCGCACGCGAATGGTGAGCTTGTGTTTGTTTGTAAGCTGACCTCTGCGAACACCAACTGCCCGGTCTGCGGCAAGTTGCTCTTCCCTCATGTGGATTCGGCGTCTCAGCCGCTTGTGCTTCTTTATCTGTGCCACCACTTTGTGCACGCGAGGTGCGCTGTGCTTGACGAGGAGATTGAGTTGCCCGAGCGTCCGGAGAATGCGGCAGCGACGCACCTCCTGATGGCCGACAAGCACGTTGCGGGAAGCAAGGCTGGGCTGTCGCGGGCTCTTGGGGCCAAGCTCTCATTCGCTGCCATGGTGCGGACGCGGGTAGGGTCGTGCCCTGTGTGCAAGTTCCAGAAGGGAGACGGATCGACGGTGGCAGCCTGCCGGGAACGAGGGGCGGCGGTGGCCGTTGCTGCGTAGCTAAGTACTGGCCTCACGTGGGTACAGTGCTTGTATAATAGCCGCTCATATAGTATCAAGGGTTGAGATGGAGGTGGTGGTCATGGCGGTGGGCACGAGTGACGGGCATGAGACATTGAGCGAGACATGAGATTGGTCATATGGTCGGTCAGTCGCGTGGCCAATTTGTGCTCTGTGTGCAGCGATGCGACAGTCATGTGTTGGTGCGCCCGCGTGCTTTAGACAATGCAAGCGTGCTTTAGACAATGCAACCGTGTTGTATATCCTACAAGTCGTGATATTGGTATTTGTATTCCGACTCGTGTTGCCCATTGGCACGGTTATACTAGAGTATAGCTATTTCGGCCCAGACCCAGAGACCCAGATCCAGAAACCTCGTGACGGCTGTGGCAGTGGCAGGGCGGCTGATGGTCACTAGAACAATGTCTGAGACTCAGGTAACTAAGTACCGTACCTAGTAGGTGTCTGCCTCATTTGGCTAGAGCCTCGATGCCAACGTGGTCTGCCGCCTCGAGTTAGACCGAGACTACTTGTAGGCACAGCACAGTGTATCCCTGGTTTGGCGTGTTTGCATTGGCGGCGTGTTTTGGTTCCTTTTTCGTGTAACTTTTGGGTGTCCACAAGCTCAAGCTCTTGTGTTGGTTTGGATGGGATGAATTGACGGTGAATTGAACACCAAGTTGGGTGGCGTCGACTGAATCCAACAAACTGACCACAAAAGTGAATTGACCGAGCCGACCTCCTGGCAGCCGCTCCTGGCAACTGTATCCTGATACAGCTTTCTCACTGCCCACCGACTCCCTCTCCTTTCAAGTCGTATTCAACCATTGATCCTTGGTCCTCGATCCTTTGCGGGTAGCAGTTTGTGACTGGCACAAACGTGGCGTGATCCAGTCGAGAAGAACAGATCTGTTTTCTTGCGCGGTTTGTGGAGCATGGCATATATAGGGAAGGGAACATGACTGGGATGCGAAGCGAAGAGCGCAGACAGGGTTAGGGTAGGGATAGGGACAGGGATAGGGTACTGAGAGGGATAGGGTACAGAGAAGGATAGGGATCAGCTCAGCTCAGCTCCACATATAGATGGATGTCAGGTATTCATCAGGACAGTACAGTCCAATGACACTGCGAGAGAGAGAAAAAGAAGGAAAGAACGAGAAAGAGAAAGAGACACAGAACAAGACGCAACAATCACGACGCGCCAACAAGAGAGTTTTGTTGTCCGGGTGCCTTGGACCTCTTGACTAACCTTGAGTTGTGCCTGAGCCGGATCAATCGACGCCACAGAATTACCACGTTCCGTATCTTCCCTATTATCAGGATTATCACTTGTTCGCTACCACTTTGACTGCTTAATACTATTCTATTCAAACTAACACTCTTACAGAATCTCATCACAGCCTCATCATTCATCTCTATATCATACTCTTCTCCTCATCCTCATCCTCGTCCTCGTCTGCTCGACAACGACACTTGACACTCTTCACTCCGCACTCCTCACCCTCACTCCTCACTCCTCACTCCCCCACTCCTCACTCCTCACCCTTCGCTCCTCCTCCTTCCCTCTTCCCATACTTTCCCTTCTGTGATCCTAGTCCGCCCACCTATACCAACCACCTAGATCTAGTTGATCTTTAAATATCCACATCAAAGATAACACTTCAAAGTGCACTGTCTCTCGTGAGATCACCATCCCAACAAACTACTCTACTCTTGTAGAAAAGAATCATGTTGCCTTTTCGCGGGCCAAACCCCGACCTACTCCCCAACCCCATCCCCCTGCTGTACATCACGCCTCCCGGAGACCGCTCCGTACCGACATTTTATCTCGACCGCGCGCGCCGCGGCTTGCGCCTCCCAGTTGGCGGTGTGCGATCCCCATCCCTCCTTCATTTAGGCTGGAAACCTCGCCCAACCCTCTCTCTCCAGAAAGACCCATACGCGCCGTACATTCCAGAGACACTCGAGCCTTCGACTAGACCGCTAGACATCATCGCCATGCTCCTCACTTGGATCGTCACCCTCCTATCGTGGGAACTACCCCAACCCCTCCTCCCCTCGGGAGAGAAGAGGCGCCGACACAGGCGATACCCACCCATTGCATTTTTGGTCCTCTTGTTCGGAGGGACTCTGATCATCTCGGCCACGCTTCACGCCAGCGCTTACGCTGCCGATACCGACTTTGAAATCGTCGATCCCCTCCTCCATCGCGTACCCGCCGTCGATGCTGGTCTGTACCCCCCCAAGACCGGATGGATACGACATGTCGAGGCGCGTTCTTTCGAAACCGCAATCGAGGGCGAGGGCGAGGGCGATGGTGAGAGCGAGCGCGGGCGCAAGATGGAGAGCGAGCATGTCGTTGCCGACGCGCACCTGTGGGACCTTCTCTAGGTAGCTAGGCTATTCATTATTCAGGGGTTGTGGGATGGATTGGCTTTTGGGCCAGAGACCATAATACTCGTCGTTGTATCTCGGAAAATAGGACACTATGAACTTTAGTTTGTTGATGACTGGGTGGGTGGTTGTGGGATGCGGGGAAAAGTGCTGTTGCTGCAATCTGTCAATCTGGAATCTGACGAGCAGAGGGGAGCGTACGACGTCCGGCTTGGCGTCTGGCCTGGGCATGCCGATGGTCTGGTCATGCCGATGCCGACCTCGCCTGGGTGCGGAAATGCCGCTGGACCAAGGTCACCTGCACGTCAGCATCTGGTCGTGTGCCATATGAATCAACATGTTAGACTGTTGATTATCGGTATTACAGCCATGTATCAGTCTGACTGCAGAATAGATGTTGAGTACTCTGTGTGCATTGGGTATTGGAGTACGACTCCATTTTCGGACCAGCCAGTCTGACTCTCCTCGTCATTCCTTGCCTCATCAAAGTCGCCTACCACCGAGTATTAATTCTCCGTGTTACCTGACGACCTGACGACCTGACGACCTGACGACCTGACGACCTGACGACATAATCGCTTCCGCATCCCTTTCTCGCCATGATGCCATTGTCCCGCAAGCTATCCGCGCAAGCTATTTACGGCCAGACACTGCGAGTGGAGTTGATCCGATGGCGTTGGCGTTGGCGTTGGCGTCTGGAGTTGGCGTCTGGCGTTGGCGTCTGGAGTTGGCGACTGCGGAATCAACTGGTCTTGCGAGGTTGTCGAGAGCAGCTTGGGGTCGCGAGTGTGGTATTCTCGCGATGCTGTGCCCGTGTCACTGTGCGCTCTCTGAATCTCTGTCTGAACCGCTCACTGTGAATCGCTCACTGTGAACCGCTCACTGAATCGCTCACTGCATCGCTCACTGCATCGCCCACTGAATCGCCCACTGAATCGCTCACTGCATCGCTCACGGCCTAACCCTGTCGGAACCCCTCTGTCGGAATCTGTAGCTTCCAGAATCCCGTTAAGCAGAATCCCGTTAAGGAGCAGCGCAGATCTATTCCATGTTTAACAGACAATGTGGCGGAGACGGGATGGGGGTAAATTGTGGATGCCGAGAGATAGGGATCAAGAGATAGGGGGGCGGAACATGGAACGCCATCTGGCAACAGGGAGCGATAAGGCCATTCCCCATTTACCACTTTTGTTACTAACGTGGCTCTGTGGCGCCACGACATCCGTATCCCCTACAACAACACCGCAGTGGTGTTGATACGTATCGAGTGTATCATGGCCTTGTTCAGATTGACTCGTCAACTGGGCTGCATGTCTGGGCTGCATGTCAACTGGGCTTCCAGCTCCCTCTCAAACCTTCCTCACCCAGCAATCCATCACCCTACCATTCCGTCACACCATGCCGTCACATCCGTCACACCATACCCATTATTACTCGCATAAACCACCTACTGCTACAAATAAACCACGTCGGCACTCGACTAGACGCCCATGCCCGAGCGCACGGCGTCCGTGAGCGGCCACGAGCCGTCGATAAAGTCGCCATCCACAGACCACATGCTGCACCCGCGGATCCCGGCCTGCGCCGCAAACTGGCCCTTCATGTTCAGACTCTGAGGGTCATCGTAAGTGACAATCTGGCCGGCACTCGACGACTTGAGCCATGGAGTCGAAGAACACTCGTCCCAGTGTCGGGTGAAGCCGCCCGCGCCCTCAAAGTTGCCGTGGGTCAGAGCGCCCTGTTGAACCAGGCCGCGGAAGGTGACTTGTCCGTCGGCAGTGCCACCGTCACCGTTGGTCACTCTCACGCTTTGCCGCTTGGTGGGAGGAGGGTAGGCGCGGCGATGCTTGAGGCTGCTGGCGCTCGAGCGCTGAACGTAGCCGTACGCCGCTACACCGAGGGTAATCTTGCTGGCGGGGAAACCGGCGGCGACCCACGACGCGACGGCGGCGTACGCGTTGGCAGTGGGCTGCTCCGAGTCCTTGCACCCGTCGGCGAGGGGGGCGTTCGGGCCGGGCTTCGAGGTCGCACCCCAGAGGTCGTAGTTCATGAGCAGGATCCAGTCAAACACCTCGGCAAAGGCTGACACGTCCCTCATGGGCTGGCCGTCGGGTCCAGCAAAAGGCCAGACCTGCGTCGCAGCCGTGATGAGCGAGTTCTGGGGAACCGCCTGGCGAAGCTTACGGAGGAAGACGATGTAGTTTGCGCTGTCGTCGGGCGAGACCGTGTTACCACCGGCACCGGGAACACCAGGGTACTCCCAGTCGAGGTCGATACCGTCGAGCTGGTACTGGTTGATGGCAGCGACAAGGTTGTCGATGAACACCTGCGACCGGCTACTATCGGCGACGATGCTGCTAAAATGGGCCGAGCCGGTCCATCCACCGACAGACAGGACGACCTTTTTTCCATTTCCGTGGGCTGAGGCGACGAGGCGGCGGAGTAAGCTCACACTGTTGTCCTGGTCAAACTGTAAGCGGCCGTCAAAGGTCGGGATGGCAAAGGCGTAGTTGATCACGTCGAAGCGGTTCCAGTCGATCGACTCGGGTGGGAGAACGCTCGCCGTCCAGTCGGCCCAGTAGCCGTTCATGAGGCGGCGGTTGAGGCCCTGGTTGCCATTGCCGGGAGCCGTGGCGGAGGGCGAGGGAGCTACTGACGAAGAAGTCGTGGGAGAGACAGAGGGCGAGGACTCGGACGGGGACCCCGAGGGGGATGGGGACGGGTCCGATGATGGAGAGGGCGAAGGTGACTCGGAGGGAGAGGGGGATGGTGACTCGGAGGGAGAGGGAGAGGGTGACTCGGAGGGCGATGGCGACTCGGAGGGAGAGGGAGAGGGCGACCCGGTTGACGACTCGGTATCCGAAGCCGACGTCGTACCAGACGACGAAGACTCGGAGAACTGGGAAGGAAGCGCGATGTGTGTATTGGCGGTGAACGGCAGTGACAGGCTCTCAGAGCTTATCGTGGCTGACGGCGATGGCGATGGCGATGGCGACTGGCTATCCGATGGCGATGGCGATGGCGATGGCGATGGCGACTGGCTATCCGACGGCGTTAACGTGGGGGATGGCGACGGCGTCGACGTAGCATCGACCCAAACAACCTCGGTCGTCGTCATGGGCACAACGACAGTGGTGGTAGCCGTGATGGGTATCCCACGTTCGTCGTACATGATGCGCCCAGCCGTGTCGCGCTGGTAATTGTCGCGACCAACGACATAGGCGTTTCCCCCCGCGACCTTTTGGGCCTGGGCATAATGGGCGCCGCCGATACCTGCTGGGTCGCGCTTCGCCACCACATAGGCATGCCCACCAGCGACCTTCTGCGCCTGGGCATAGTGGGCGCCGCCTATCCCTGCTGGGGAGCGGCGGTTGGGGTCGTGGGCGGCCGCGCTGGCCAGCAGCGATACCAGGGCGAGAGTGAGGAGCATGTTGAGAGTAAAGGAAAGGAGGAAGACCGGCTTCCGACAGCTCAGCTGTATGGCTTGACCTGCAAGCCTGGGATTAGAGGAGATGAGATGAAGAAGGGAAGAGATGTGGGGGGGAAGAGGGGTGTTTGGCTCAGTCTTTAGTAGCTTTTCTTGCTCTTGCGCCGCTTCAGGATATCAGACATATGGTTTCTCAAGGGTTGCACAGTCTGATGGGGCACAGAGGACAGAGGACAGAGGAAAGAGGACAGAGAACAGAAGAACAGACGAACAGAGGACAGGAATAGACAGGAACAGGATCACCCAGTTTCCTGTCTCATTGTCTCAATACACAACAATGGACAGGCCGTACAAGCGTGCCATCACTCACTTTGCAGCTCAGCCCTGTACCAGCCAACTCATGAATTGAGTTTCCTGGAGAACTAGCTCCTAGGCGTCGCCGCGCGTCCTCTTGTCAAGTTGGTTAGACGCTGGGGTGGCTGGCTGGCACTAATGTGGCTTGAGTAGGTTTGTTCCTCCCGACCCAAACGGGAAAGAAAGCAACCGCGCGGTCCTGGTGGCCGGCCAATCAGCTGCGATTCCAGTATCCCCTATCTGATGTACGTACGTCACTTTTGTCCCAGTACTTACTCCTGCTCGCCCCCACCTTGTCACCGTGACCCAAAGTAACGCGCGGATGTACTTGTTGGATCAAATCACGGCATGCATCGGCACCCAGCTCGAGTCGGACCCGCATGCACCCACATGGCCGAACCCCGACGTGCCAGCTGCACAGGCGCCATCGATCGCAATCGCCGTGGCGCGCGCCATGCGGCACGGGCGGCCGTGAGTCACCACAGGTCCCCAGGTTCGTGCATGACCGTGCAGGCCTGCGCCGAGAGCAGTGATAAGCTCTGTTCCAGCGCACGGGTCCGTCCTTGGGCCTCTGACACAATCCGTGGACTAACTGGACGACCATGTTTGGTTCGTCCCTTGCAGCCTTATCAGATGTTCTTATGCTCTTCAAAATCTCATATGAATCACGCTGCCAGAAAATTAGGGGGACGAAACGTATCGATCGAGTTTGC
The DNA here is from genome assembly GCF_030864355.1 of Cutaneotrichosporon cavernicola. NCBI lineage: Eukaryota > Fungi > Basidiomycota > Tremellomycetes > Trichosporonales > Trichosporonaceae > Cutaneotrichosporon > Cutaneotrichosporon cavernicola. The sequence continues at coordinate 102,441 of NC_083400.1, read as the reverse complement.
GAGGATCGGGTGTGCAGCACTGTTAAACAGAATCTGACAGCGCACAGAGACATCTCAAACCCAACTCACTCCACCACTACTCCCGCACAAGCCACTGCACACAAGCCAATCCCACATCACATTACTCTACAGCATCCACACATCGTTACTCATCACTGACTTGGCGCAGCGGCGGCCGCGGCGTCCGCTGCGCGAGGTCCAACTCGGTCAGGCCGCCAGCGAGATCCGACGCACTCCGCGCCCGCTCCATCTGCCGCTCGCTGTCCACATAGCTCGGCAGATTCGGGTCGAGCGGAACCACAAACTGCGTCCCGCTCTCGTCCGTGTAGCTCGGGACGCGGGAGAGTGCCGCCGTCGTCTCGTCGACAATCGAAAGCTCCTCGTCGTCGTCCGCAACGTGGAATCTACGCTCGGCTCTGCGGTGCTCCAAGTTGGATAGTCTGTCGCTCAGAGCTGGCGCAGGGAGTTCAGCAAAGCTGACGGCACTGCGTGTTCCGGCGCCCAAGACTGGCGAACTGGTGCCGCTGTACGCTGCGTGGCCGTTGCGCAGGATCGGACTCTTGGAGCCCAAAACACTCAGCGGCTTCATGTGCAGAAGACCCGCCAGGCCCCGCCGCTCAGTTTGCGTGTCGTCGCTCCCGTGGTTGCGGTCAGGTGAGGACGCGCGTGACCCGGCCCGCGAGCCTGCCCGACTTCCCTGTCGACTGGTCGGCCGGCTGGCCACCCGTGACCCCATGATACTCGCGAACCGACTCCCGCTCGCGCTGAGCTCCTGTGGAGACTCCGAGGTAGCACTCGGCGGGCCACTCCCTATTCCCAAGCCTCGGAACATTGCGTGTTCAGCGTCCGAGAGTTGACGACGCGGTGGAAGGTCGTCGGCGTCGCTACTGCCGCGCGGTCGGTTGCTGCTACGACCATGCGATGGAGATCCGGGTCTCGAGTGCGGTGGTGTCACGTTCGGCGTACTCCGCATCGAGATGCCAGATGAGCCGGCGCCCGCAAAACCAGACCCGCCAGCATCCGCAACAGCCACACGGTCGTACACGTGGTTGCTGTAGCTCGGCAGGTCGACATGCTGCGACGAATCCTCCGCGTCAATGCCCAGCAGAAGGTTGCGCGCCGGCGCGCCGTTCATTCTAGCCTCGTTCAACATCGAGTTGTCGAGAATGCAGATGGGCAGTGCGCACCGCAGTTCCGAGGTGTGCCCATCGGCGTTGGCGAGCGAGCACGACCACTTGATCTTGTGTGTCACGTACACTGGCTTGATGGTGTGCGTTGGCGTCGTCCATGGCGGGATGGGGATCATCACCTTAAGGCTCAGCTCGTCATCACCACGCGTCAGGTCTTCCAGCACCTCCTCCGTCGTCACTTCGTGCTGGCTTGAGCCCTCTGCCGAGTTTCGTGTCGTAGATGCCGCTGACCGGTTGTCGCCAGGGACGATCTCCAACAGCTCTGGCCGCCACGCAGCCGCAGATAACCCGCTCCAGTGGTACGGTGGGCGCATGATCTCACGCTCGACAAGCTTAGGTCGTCCGTTCACAATATCGTGCTTGACCGATATAGTTGCGCGCGTCTCTGGATGTGATGAACCGCGCGTGTTCACCAGCGAGTACTCCTTGATCACAGACGTAATGTTGATCACTCGCACTCCCTTGGCGACTGGCATAAACTTGAGCAGTACCGGGATCGAGTCACCTGCCGCGTACGCCTTGAACGGCATCGTGATCGAGTACATGATCTTGCCGGGCCATGTGTTCTCGATCTCGAGTGTCTGGTTGAACTCAAGCGCCTCGGGTGTGAACGTTCGCACAACGTTGAAGTTGCGGTATGCGTTCAAGTTGAAAGCGAGGCCAGAGCGGATCACGGTCGCGCGCAGCCGGTAAGAAATGTCGCCATCCCCAGTAAACGACACCAAGGAGGAGGGGAGGTTCCCGTCGATAGTGAAGGAGAAGGGAAAGGTGTGTAGCCCGGCCTTGAGCGCGTGTGCGTGTCGCTTGTTGCCCTTGAGGAACGACCAGTCGTGCGAGAGGATGTTATGCGTGTAGTTGTGGCTGGTGTTAGTGAGGTTGTCGGCGAGGGGCCACGACCGACGGAAAGTGAGAGTGCCCAAGATCGCCTCCGGGCACGGGGAATCTGTCAGCGTGGAAGCACAAGCTGGGCGCAGCTTGTGCGCGCCCCAAATCGCACCTGCGTCTGATCCGAAGCATCTCCGCAAGCCGGCCTGGCTGGAAATGACCCCGAGTGGAGACTCTGCCCAGCAACCACCTAGTAGGGCCTGATCGGAAATCGCCGACGGGCAGGTACCCAAAGTTTTGGCGTCACCACCACTGCTCAAGTTTTGACGCTGAGCAGCAGCCAAGACAAGGCTAGAGGCAGGACAATGGGATTCCACGCATTTGTGTGTCGCAGACGTTCTTGGCGAGGGGCGCGATGGGGCACGCGACCGACATACAGCATCGAACGACGAGACAGAAATCCGGGGGGGATGGGGGAAGGACACGGAAGACTGGCGCACGCTCACTGCGCCAGCTGGGGGCCCACACACATTCACAGAGCCTCGCGGCGCTCACCTCACTCACGTGGTGGAATCAGAAAAGTGGACCTTGGCCTTGCCGCTGAGGTTCATCACAATGTCCTTGATGTTTGTACTTTCTGCGAGCCACAGGCTCACGTAGCCAGAGAGGTACGCTGGCGCCATATCACCGCCCTGCCCGCGGAGGACGAGGTGGTCCGAGTCGAGCTTGATCACGAGCGGGTTCGCGCTGCTATGTGGGTGAGACTGGGACCCATGGCCTGACCCGGAGGGAGCCGGCGTCGAGTTTGTGCTCATCGTCGATTGGGAGCGGCTCATCGCGTTCGACGACGGAGCGCTGGACACACTGGGGAAACTCGAGTAACTGTCGACATTGCGGATGGCCGCGCTGCGCCCGCCCAATTGGCTTTGGGCCATTTGGCTCTGGGCGACTCCCATGCGGCTCGGTCCCGCTGCTTCGTTGGGGAACACGCCGTGTGCGGCTGCGTACGCGAGTGCCTCCGGCGTTGTTCCTAGCGGCAACCCGCTGACAGCCGTTGGGGGGAGGACGCCGTGGTCAGTGGCGTAGGCGAGGTGGAGCTGCGCCTCTGACGAGAAACTGGGGCGCGTGATCTGGTCGAGGCTCGCGTCAGGCGGGGGTCCAGCCGGCACTGGGGAGGCGGGTCGCGACGGGCGCGCAGAGCTCACGACCGAAATGGGGTACCTCAACATTGGCATGGTGGATGTGTTGCTGGAGAGGGGGCCCGGCGGGGGAGGGGGAGGGGGGAGGGGGAGGGAGGAGGGGTGGCGGAGGAGGGGAACGGCGGACGATGCGGGGAGGGGCCAAGGGAAGGTGCCGCCAAAGTGTCAACGATGGAGTTGAAGCGATCGCGGCTGGGCCTCTGGACGTGCGGGTCGGACGTGCGGGTCGGACGTGCGTCGCGCGTAGAGTGGGTAGTGAGGTGAGGGGCGTCCTTTGCGCGCGTGATATGGTGGCGAGACGATGGAATGCTGAGCTAGGATGCTGCAGGCGATGTGGGTTTAGTGTTATGCTGGGACACCTGGGAGAGTTGACAATGAAGAGAGATGGGGAAGGTTATCTGCGCCAGCTCGCTAATTGCAGGCTCGATAGCAGATGGTTTGTGACGGTCCAGGCTGTGAATGGGCGGGCGTCAAAGTGTCAAGGCGTCAAAGGCGTCAAGGCTGCCGAAGATTGCAGTGGAGGGGGCGCGGCCGAGAGATGACGAAGTGGTGTTAGAGGGGCGGTATGAACTGCAGTCCCAAAATATTGGGTGACAGACGTAGTTCCTCTTTTGGATCACGACTGGAATCCCGATTGAAAGTTAAAGGCACTGCAAACCAAAGAGTATGTCCAAAGTCAATGACGACTTTGGTGGTTGACGTGATGACAACAAAATGCGGAGATACCGACGCGCGCGCGGTGAATTGGGCCTGTATTCAAGTTAACCGTGTGGTGCACGGACTGTGTCGGCCAGTAGCCGGTGATTAAGCCTCCAATCAAGCGGTCAAGGTCGACCCGTCGTGCTAACTGGTGGATCTGTGGATACGGCGTGGCGGAGAGGCAGGGTTTGCTCAGTTCTGTTTTGCTTGGCGGTAGGTTGTGGTGGTGCAAGGTGGTTTGATGTTGTCTATTCGATGGGATAAAGCTGAGTGAGCTGAGAGCGCTCGAGGTTGATATCGGCGGTTGGGAGGCAGGGATGGGGATAGATGGAGATGAAGACGAAAGCGAGTCGAGTCTGAAATTGGCACCGCAAGGGGATGAACGGGAGATCTTGATCTTGATGATAATGACAAGGTGGTTTGTGAATGTCAAAGTGGATGCGAGTGTGTGAGGTTGAGGTGCCGAGTAAAGACAAGATGCAAAAGAAGAGAAGATACGACGTAAACGTGTTGATGCATGGCGACATGGACATGGGTTGAGGGTTTCGTATGAGAACCGTGCGAGAGCTACGATGAGGCAACTTTCGGAGAGCCGTTTATTTTCAGGTTGTTCTGAATCTGACACAATGCAAACAAATGATTACTAAATGTTCCAAATGAGAGTCAGATCTCTCTCCTTTTGTTCCTACAACTTGCCTATTAAACCTTACTCAAACTCCCATGTCCACCAATCTGGCATTCTTATCCGTTACTTGGATCCAAACTTGACCCGTCAATACTCTCCGTCTCCGTCTCTGTCTCTATCTCGCCGTGTCGCTGTCAACCCATCAATCAAGATAATGACGCAACCGAAAACAACCCTTACAACCCTTATACCTGTGTTCTTCCAGGGACTGTCAAAAAGATATCGTGATAACTACCGGCCGCCCGCCCGCCGCTGGGCAAATGATACAACAGCTTCACACACACACACTCTCTCTCCGTCTGTCCTTGCTTCACCATCACATGTGGTACACAATACACAATACACAATACTTAGGGTACTCTTCATGATAAGAATATATGAGAGCGGGGAATCCTACTCGTACAGACACTAACTAATCATCAATCTTCTTCTTCTCATTGGCCTTCTAACACTTTCAACTAACCCTCAATCCCTCAACCTCCATCTCACTCTCACTCTCACCCTCGCCCTCGCCCCTCAGCAACAATGACAACATCATCAACTCGACTTGACACGGCGCACACTAGGTTGCAAGTATACCCGTGTCGGACGCCAAATTCCGCTCGCAGATTTAATGGCCTCGGCGGCTCACGTAAGCTCACACAAGCCGCAATGACGCTAATCAAGGGTCGACCCAAGGCGTAATCTACTGCCAGTAGAGCGTCTTGCAATCCTCCTTTGAAAACACGATACCACATGCAGGGCACTTGCGTTGTCGTGTTTCGATTCGCTTGTCTAAACATCTGTTCACGTGTCAGGGACAGATTTTCACACTTGCCGCCGGCAGTTGCCGCAAAACCACCACACCAAAGTCCCTGGGGCATGGTCGTCTTTAAACTCACTCCTTGCAGAACGTGTGCATGCACTTGGTGATGACTTGCTGCTTGAAGTTGAGTTCGCAGCACGAGCACCGAAGAAGTTTCTGTCATCAGCACACCGTCCAAGCGCCCAGCACAGCCATCGGCTAAGCGAGGTGAGTACAAGATACGCCAAGCAAGTCGGCCGAACCTCCTAAGAGCTTGTCCTACTGGCTAATGGTGCACTGGCCACCCGTTGCGCAATCTTGCGCATTCGCTTGCTGTCCACTCACCAGCAGCTTCGCTCGCTCCTCTCTCACTGCGACATCCGCCGCAGACCCGCCCTGGACGTTGGCGGTGGAGGTCAGTTGCTCGTGCCGTTCCTTGAGCTTCTGGTGCGCCGATTTGACTTGCTGTAGCTCGTCTACCGCCTTGGCACGTGCACTCTTGTCTGCCGCCGCCTCCGCCACACGTGTCTGCGCGATTTGCTGCGCCTCGCCAAGTGTTGTCTGGGTCGCCTGCAAGCGCAGCTCGAACTGCTTCTTGCCAGACGCGGCAGTTGCCAGTTGCGTCTGGAGCTCGAGTAACGTGTTCTTGAGCGAGGTAAGTGTCTTCTCCTGCTGAGCCTTGTTGTCAGCTGCCGCTCTCACACTCTGCACTCACAATCTGCGTGCCCTGGCTCTTCTCCACGTCCTTCGCTCGCTCAATCAACTTGAGCTGCTTGCCGACAGTACGCTGTGCGGCTCTAAGCTCTCCCTCCACGCCCTCCTTGTTGCGCATCGCCGTGAAGTACTTGTTGTCCGCCTTGGCCTTCTCCGTGCTCAGGCGCTGCATCCGGAGTTCGCCATCCTTGAGCTCGAACACCTTGGTCTTTAACGTCTGGTCGAGCTCCTCCCACAGCTTGTTGACCCCCTCGAGCTCCTGGTACAGCGCGTTGGTGGCTTCCTCAGCCTCAGCCAGCTGCAGCTCGAGTTTCTTGCGCACGTCCGCGTCTTGCTGGAGACGCTCTGTCAAACTCTTGACGTCTGGCGACGCGCTGGGGCCAAGGATCCTCTCGTACTCAGCGAGGCGCCGGCGCGCAGCTTCCAACTCGCTACGAACCGCAGTCTCGGAGGCTGCGGCCGCAGCGTCTCCTTCGGCCGCGTTCTTGAGCTGATCGGTGAGGCTCGATACCTGGTCCTTGGCTGCTTGCAGTTGCTTCTCGAGAGCCTTGATGTAGTCGCCATCCACAGGCCCGTCCTTGAGGAAGGCAAGGTATCCCTCGGCTCCGTCCTTCGCCGCGAGCTTGCCCTTGAGTCGTCGGACCTCGGAGCAGAGGAAGTTGATGCGCTCCTCACGCTTCGAACAGAGCTGCTCCATCTCGTCGGCGAAGCGCATCTTGTCCGTGTCGCGAACTCTCCGCTCAGTCAACTCAGCGTTTAGTTCGTCGCGCTGACCGCGCAGGCGGGCAAGGTCGACGTCCTTCTGGCCCATCTTCTCCCGAAGCGCCTCGACTTCGGCGCGCGCCTCTGCAATGACCGCCTCTCGGAAATCGAGGTTGCTGTCTCGCAGTTGGTCGAGCTTCTGTTCAGCCTGCTCGAACCGTTGTTGCAATGCCTCGGCGCCCGCAGTCGACGTCGCCAACCGTTGCAGATAGACCTGGAAGAAGGGTGATTGACGCAACACCTCTTCAGAGGGGTTGTGGGCCTGTTGTCAGTTGAAACGTCCGCCGACAGGCGACCCACCTGGACTTTCAGCTTGTCTACCTGTTGGGTCAGAGTCGTGTGTTCTGCCCTCAAGGTCTCGAGTTGCTGCAGCCGGGACTTTACAAGCGCGTCGAGTTCCGCACAGCGCTGCTCCGTCTCGTCAGGCATTGGAACGCTGCCAACCACCACAGGTTTCGCTTCTGGTGCCTCGGATGCGCGGGCATTGGGCGTCGAGTGTCCGGACCCATTTGCCATCGGCTTGGCTGAAGCAGCGGAGGAAGACTCGCGCTGGGTCTTCCATGCGGCTCGCTCCTTGTCCATGTCCATCCTCTGTTTGTCTAACCTCTTCTCGGTACGTTGGAGGTCTCGCAGAGTATCGTCTCGGGATTGGCGAGTCTCATCCAGTTGTGACCGAGCTTGAGTCAAGTCTGTTTGCAGCTTGGTAGACTGTTCGTCAGCCATGAGCGACAGTTGGTCTAGCTCACCTGTAGTTGCAATGAGTCGAATCGTTGGCGCAGATCACCGCCAAGGTCAGACGTGTGTTTGCCTGCAGCAGAGTCGGCAAAGACTGCAACCAGGCGAAGAGTTGCCTCTAGTCGAGACTTGACAAGGTCATCCACCGCGTCTTGTTCCAATGTTGGATCGAAAGAGTCTGGGCTTGTCAGCGCATGCTTCCTCCAGCGGCAGCTCTGAGATACGTACTGTCGAACAAAGATTCGTCTGGCACAGGAAGGTTCCCTGCGCGATCTCGCAAGGACGAGACGAGCTGCGCCCCGTCAGCACACACCTTGGTTCGCGCACCGTCGCTCGACGGCCAGCAGTACGCACCTGTGCCCAGCAGGCCTCTACGGAGCGGAAGCAAGCCTCGAGGTTGCGTCTTTGAGACTCAAGTGCCTTTGCGCGCGCAGCTTCCCTTTGAGATGTGCGGCGGTACTCGAGCATCTGTCGGAAGAGGGCTTCCTTGCGATGGGTTTCTACGACACGCATCCAGTCTTCGAGGTCGTCTTCCTCCTCATGTTCGTAATCTTTGCCGAGATGTGAAGAGGAGGGTGAGTGGCCTGGGCTGGAGCCTGAACCGATTGCTCGTCGCTTGGATGAGGAAGGAGCGTCGAGTGAACTGTCGCGCACTCGCTTCAGGTCTGCGTTCATGCTCGCAAGTGGTGGAGGATGAGGGGATCTCTATCTTTTGGTGTTGATACGAATGGTGGGAGGTGATAGAGAGTCGAGGGGAAGAGAATGGAGAGAAGAAAGGGAGGATGGGGGATGGAGGATGGAGGATGGAAATGGATGAGTAACAGAGGATCCAAGTTGAATGACAAGCAAGGAGAGGAGAGGAGACGACCACTTTGCCTACCTGCTTACCTCTTTGGCCCGGCCCAAAGCCCCGCCCAGCATCCACCCAACCCCTCCTCAATCCTCCCAGCGGCTAAGTCCTCCCTCCCTATGTCCACAACCAGAATAGGTCAATTCGCCGCGGCATTTTTAGTCGTGTGGCGCAGCAAGTTCGCCACCCAACTTTGGATTCAACCTCTTGGGGACCCTGAAGGTCTGAGGGTAGGATGGGTTCCCTTGCACCGTACGGTGCAAGGTCAACGCGTCAACAAGCAAGGAAGGCATGCTCGCAATCAAGCTCTCATCGTCCATCATCATCATCATCATCCTCCTCCTCTATTCAATCAAACTTCATCCTCTGACGCTCTCTCTATATTGACGCTCCTCTCCCCCTCTTCTTTCCCCCGGCAACGGCCATGTCGGCCTTGTACGGCACCCCACCTCACTCTGCAACCTCAAACGGCTTCAACCTCTCCTCCCCATCTCCCTTCAAAGTAGACGACGACGATGACATTGCGTGCGTCCCCTCCACTCTAATCGCTTTCCATATTACTCACACGAACAGCTTCGACTCTCCAAAGGAGGAAGCTTCGTACTACCGCGACAAGTATCGCGTTGCCGTAGACTTGCTCAACGAAACGCGCGCCGAGCTCGGTATGTCGTCGCTCTCGGGCCATGAAACACTCGATCGATCGAACCATTCATGCTGACGCCACCAAAGACGAGTTTCAACTCTCATCACGAGAACTCGAGCAAGAACTCGAAAAGGAACTAGAGGCAACAGAGGCAAAGCATGCAGACCTCCAAGAGCGCATCCAACGCCTCGAGACAGACAAGGACGAATGGAAGGTACGATGGCGATGCGCGGGAATATGTGCTCACACCCAGAACAAATTCATTGCTCTCCAGAAGCAGCACTCGTCCACTGTCAGTACCATGCAACTCGAGATGGACAACTTGCGCTCCGAGCGTGACAAGACACTCGTCGCAATTCGCGACTTGGAGATGGGCAACGATGAGCTCGAGAGCATGCATCGGTGAGCCTTGCGCGGGGTGTAGTCGAGCTGACAGCAGTGTAACACATTCGTCACTGCTCGATATGGAGATCAAGTACAATCGCTCTATCGAGGAGAAGACGTTGCTTGAGCAAGAGGTCATCGCCAAGCAGGAGCTCGACGAGGAGTGTCAGCGTCTCAAAGATGACGTGCGCGGTGAGTCTTGCTGCTGCGGAAGAAGGCTTGGCTGACTGTCGCAGATGCCAACAACGAGATTGCCATCCTGCGCGACCGCTTGGCAAGAGCCGTGGTTCCTACACCACCTTCCTCGGACGCGCCGATGTCGCCCATGATGGACATGTACACGCGCTCCGACGCTCCTTCTCCCACGCTCACGGACGGCTCTGCTGCAACACACAGGTCGTCACCGTCCGCGACAGCGACCGGCCGAACCGATCGCAGCCCGACTGTGACACCGCGGACCGTGAGACAATCGCCTCGCATCCCGCGCAGCACGACAACCCCCGTCTTAGCATCCCCGAACGTGAGAAGGACGCTTCCGGCGCCGTCCCCGTCTGGAATCCCAGCTCTCACAAGGAGTACGACGACGCGGAATCTCGCACCAAACGAAGCTGCGCCCATGCGCCGGACGTTTACCACGGCCAATCTCAGTGGTCAAACGACCAAGACAAAGGGCCTGCGCTTGCTCCAGGACATTCAAACACGTCTCAAGGCAACCGACGACCGCTTGGGTGCCCGCATGCCGAAACGGAGTGTCATACCGCCACGCAAGAGTACCCTCCCAAGCTCGACTACTGTATCGACTGTCCCTGCAACTAATGCGCAACACACCAGGGTGGCGGCATTATCCAAGCCACCACCTGGTGCAAATGTCACCCCAACTGGCGGCAACGCGAGCGTTCTCTCTCCGTCGTGGGTTATGCTATCGGACCCCGAGGACACTCCACCGGCCCATCCAGGCCCGCATCGGAAGCATGACCCTTCATCGCCGCTCGAGCCCACACGCGGTGTTGGGGCCAACATGCTTCCCAAGCGCCCGGGAATACCATCTCCACTCGCTCCACAACTCGGTCGGAGCCACCGTGGTTCACCTGGCCACACACCGGCGGCCTCCGCGCGGACCTTGCACAAGTCGCACCGCGCTTCTGGTCGTCAGCAACTCTCCCTCTCTACAGGCCTAAACGGGCCACTGGCAGGCAGGAGCTCGCTCTCGCAGTCAGTTCGCGCTGGCGTTCCACTCATGTCGTCGCAGACACAGGCGCACACGAGGTCGTCGAGCCGGAGTGGAGCCATTAGTCCGAGTTTTATTCCCGAGCCCTCGCGGAGAGCCTCGATAGGCTCCCAGATCTTGAGTCCGACGGACTCGCTCGTGTCCTTCGGTCAGTCGATCTCGGGACGCTCGTCACGCGCAGACCACTCGCGCAACGTTTCGGCCGACCTCCGCGCCCTCTCCCGGTCGAGCATGCGTCCACCTTCCAGCTTGGACATACGGCCAGCATCGCGTTCGGATATGCGGCCAGCATCGCGTTCGGATATGCGGCCGTCGTCACGCACCGAGATGCGCATCGTGTCGCGCTCGGACATGATGCGCCCGCGCTCGCGGATAGGCAGCGTCGACGAGCGCGGCGAGCGAGTCGTATCCCGGGGAACGCAGAGCACCGGGCCCCGCCCGCTTGGCCGTGGCCCAGCCCCTGGAATGGGCGGGCTCCAGATGGCGCAGTCCGCATCGACGACGTCGGTAGCGAGCGGCGTCAGTGCGGCTAGCGGGATAAGCGCCGCGAGCGCTCAGTCCAGCCTCAGCGCTGCGTCGACCCGTAGCAACACGAGCAACGTGAGCATCGGGACGAGAGGCGCGCACGCGTCGATGCCAGCCCCTGGCACCAAGGCGATGCGTCGCCCGCCGAGGCGCTCGAGCGTCGGCGTCAACGACGCGGGTGCACGGCCGTCGAGCATCCCCGGACCGAAGACGCCCGTCGGCGCGCGGCCGACCTCCGTGCCCTTCATGGACACGCCGCCGCCGCCCATGCCGCGCATCCCGAGCCACCACCTGCGCCGGGGTTAGCGATATGCGCCGCTATGCACACATCCGCTGCGCGCTCCCATGCTGCGCTCTCAGCGCCAGAGACCACCTCGTCGCGCACTCTAGCCAGGGTCCACCTACGGCCCAACATGATGCAGAAGAATGTCGTGTGGTGTGCCCTCAAAGGTTAGTAGCCTACGTTGTACTCTCATTACATGACATGGGTTTGAGACTACTGTACATGTACAAACAGGGCCTGTTGCTACACTCGCTTGCGCCACTTACTGTCCTTGTGTCTGTTGTCAGTTGTCAGTTGGCAACAGGCTTCTAGCAACTCACGCAGCCTCGCGGCGTACCTCGGCCTCTCGCGCGGCCGTCATCTCGTCAGCGCGGCGGTTGACACTCTCGACCTCTTGCGTTGTGGGAAACGCAATCTTCCAGTAATCCGGCGGCGTCGGCGGGCGGCGCCACACCTCGCGATGCCGAGATACGCGGTTCTGGTGGTCCTCAATATCGACGGCTCTCTCGGCCGGGTCATCACGCCACGCTGGCGCTCCATGGAAGATGGGTATATCGCCCACTGCGTCATAGTACTTTCGTCAGCAAACCCCAAAATACCCTCACATCACGACAACACTCGCAGTCGCCGCCATGCATCTGCTTGCGCGCGTCGCGGTTCCGCACAACCGCATCGTACTGATGCGTGACACCTTCATTCCGTGCAGGGTTAATCTCGAATTCGTCCGCAAATGTCTTCTTCCTGCCGTCAGCTCCGCATTATAGTATAATAACTCACACATCGTCAGGCGCGACATATCGGCCATTACCCTTATATGGCGCATAGACTTGCCTCCGCTCAGCAGCTGACAAGGACGCCAGGCGTTTACGTTCCGCCGCCCGCTCGGCGGCATTCAGACCCTCAAAGTCGAGCTTGGAGAGCGAGTCGGTACTTGGCGATTCGACTTTCCCCGTGCCCTGGGCCGAGCGCTGCAACGTCTTGCGCAGCATGGTACTTGTGCCTGTCCTGTCGCGGACTAGCGGATGGCGCGAAGGCGCAGGGCTTGGGGCTTCGTCGTCGCTCCCAAACGAGTCGCGGCGAGCGGGCTTGCGAGACGAGGTCGAGGCGCGCGGTTGACTGACCTTGCCTCCAAGCCATGGGGTGACGCGCGACGCTTGGCGCGTTAAACCTGTCGGCGTTCTAGTAGAGAGGGTTGGGGTCGACATGGAAGGACCTGGCCTAGCATTTGGGGTGGACATGGCCGCGCCAGGTCGTGCTGGTGTAGAGGCGTGTGTCGTTCTGGAGATGACTGGTGTCGACGCTTGTGCGGTGGTGGATGAAACGCGAGGCTTGGTGGGAGCGACGGCCAGGAGTGGTTCTGGTCCCTCAGGCCGTGGGCCGGGTAGCGACGGTACCGGCGGAGAGGCTGGGTCTGGCGCCGGCGATTCTGACCTTGAACGCCGTACCGCTGGCGGTGGAGCATCTAAAGCCAGTTCTGTGGCTTTCTTCTCGAGTCCGTGAGGCGGGCTAGGTCGTACCCGCTTGGCTGGGGGTTCGACCTCGTCATCTCCAGCATCACCAGCCTGAATTGCAGGCGAGCTCTTGCCGAGCGCCGAGCTTTGGTGAGACGACGGGCCTGGTGGCGTGGCACCCGCCTCCGACAGTTCGCTAGGCAATACGGCCCCAGTCTCGCGCCGCTTACGTTTTGCCTCCTTGCGGGCCATGTACACTGCGTGGAAGTCTTTGAAATGTTGACGGTCCTTGTCACGCTTGGCAGAGAGGTGGGTGTACTCGACGCGCAGCTTGTCGTGAGCCGCCTTGAGCGCCGCATGTTGGGACTGGATGTGGGCGAGCTCGCGCTGGAGGCGGATATTCTGCTTCGACGGCGACGGTACACCGCCCGGAGCGGCGTCCTTTAGAGTATTCGGGGACACGGGCTGTAGTGCGCTGGGCCTGGAATGAGTTCAGAACAAACCAAGATGATCTCACGTCTTGTTCCCTTCCTGCTCGAGGACTGCAATCTTCAACCGCAGCCCGTCACGCTCATCCACCGCCTCGCGGATGTGACGCGCCTCCTCGCGCGCATCACGTAGTGCATCCTCTGCCGTTTCGACACGTCGGCGCTCGCGCGTACTGGTCCTTACTTCCTTGGAGAGGGCATCGCGCGCGTCCTGGCTCTCTCTCCTCGCCCGCTCCAGCTGCTCCCGCATAACCGCGAGCTCGTGCTCGCTTTCGGCACTCGCGGTTCGCGCACGATCCTCGCTGCTCTTGTCGCGAAGTCGGCGCTCGAGACGGCCAATCCGCTCGCGCAGGCCTGCAGAAACGACTTGCTCCATCTCGACTTGGGCCGCCGCCGAATCATTGGCCCGGCGCACCTCCTCCTCGAGCTCGTGAATACGCTCGTCCTTGAAGCATAACGCGCGCCGAAGCGGACCAAGTTGTTGCGCCTCGTCAGCAGCCATCGCCTCGCCGGCCTGGAAGTGCTCCTGGTCGTCCACAGCTCCACTGTACGCTACTTGCAGCGCTTCCAGATCGGCCTGCAGTCGCGCCGTGGCAGCTAATGTGCGCTGTTGCTCCTCGAGGGCAGTCGCATTCGCTACACGCGTCTCAGATGCCTCGCGTTTCAACGCGGCCAACTCGGCCTGCAGCCTCTCCTTGTCTTCCTCGAGGCTGGACATCTGGGGTGAGCTCTGGGAGGTAAAGTAAAAGAGCTCACCTGCTCCTTGTGCTTCTCTCTCGTCTGCTCGACCTGCCGTCTGAGGCCAGAGAAGAGACTCTCCTCCTACTTGAGCGACATGTTAACGGCCAATGTTGATGACGTTGATCTTTCGGAAAGGAGGCAAGATCACCAATACAAGATCAAGCGCGTCGCGTAACAACCACCAATCTGACGTCACCCGTGGGAGACCTGACAAGTGGGTGGGTTACGTGTGATGATAGCCACGTGGCTGAAGCCTCCACATTACAAACGCGTCGCGTCCAAAATCAACAAGACCTCCTCCTGACACAAGCGACGGCGACACGACAAGCTATCCACTCATCACCACCACCAGAACGCACACCATGTCACCAGTAGACCCCGTCAACCTCGACCCGATTCCGTCGCTCCTCGACTCTTACACCTTCCACTCGGTGCTGCCCGACGACTTTGACCAGTCGTCGGAACAGAACAAGGAAGGATGGATTATGGGCATTGACGAGGCAGGGCGAGGGCGTGAGTTGACATTCCCCTTGAGAAACTGACAGCAGCGGTGCTGGGTCCCATGGTCTACGCGGCGGCATACTGTCCAGTTGCATTCAAGCCGACGCTTGAGGACCTCGGTTTCGATGGTGAGTCAATCCTGTTGGGTCCAAGCTAACGCCAGACTCCAAGGCACTGTCCGCCGAGGTACGGCAAGCTCTGTGGGAGTCGTTTGACGCCAACGTGCCGCTGTGTTACTCGTCCGCAACGCTGTCTCCACAGGCAATCTCGGCCAATATGCTGCGCCGCGTGCCGATCAACTTGAACCAGCAAGCGCAGGATGCGACGATGGGCCTCATCCGTGATGCTCTCGACCGCGGTCTGAACATCCGCGAGGTGACTAGCCTTCTTTCTATGATTCTCTGCTGATCACAGTGCTTTGTTGACGCGCTCGGCCCTAGCCAGATCTGGCAGGACCGATTGAGCGCTGCGTTCCCGACAATCAAATTTCTGGTGTGTCCCAAGGCCGACAGTTTGTTCAAGATTGTTGGCGCGGCTTCGATCATTGCAAAAGTCACTCGCGACCGGTATATTGAACACTGGACTGATCCAGAGGGACCACCATTGGCCACCAGGGAGGGAGAGTTGGTGATCCGCGGAAGCGGATATCCATCGGGTGAGTCCCGCGGACGAGGTAGCTGGTCCGCCAACGTGATCGATACGACATACGACGACGCAGGCCCCCACTCCGCCTATCAGCTTGTGGTGTCCGAGTCGGAATGCCGATGCTGACAAAAGACCCAAAGACGCAAGCCTTTCTGCGTGAACACGTCGATCCCGTGTTCGGGTACCGCGGAATGGTTCGTTTCTCGTGGGCTACGATCCGAGTGCTGCTCGAAAAGCACAGCGCGGCATGCGCGTGGGCCGACGATGTGCAACAGCCCTCGGCCAAGGCCTATTTCGCAAACCCGGATAAAGGACGGTCCAAGATGTGGCAGGACCTTGGCATCTCGGCTGTAGGCGAGCTGTGAGCGAGCATAGGACCTGCAGTGACAGGACACGGAGACGACAGTGGGGCCGCCTAGGGAGGATTCAGGCGGTGCACGTGGGGAACCGACTTTGGCGTATAGAGTGTCGTAGTTAGGAGTAGTTTTGATTTACCTGAGCACCTGAGCCTGGAACAGCGCTCAGACATCAAGTGGGTGCAGGTGCGGGGTAGGAGCCGCGATGGTGGGCATGGGGGAGAGAGGGGGGAGCGGGTAGTGACAGGCCTGTGTAAGTGGTTGTTTGTAGAAGCCTCTAAGCCCGGCTCGGGGCTTGCAAGGCTCAAAAGGTTGGATGAAATGGATTTTCTAATAGAACATTACAATCTGATTGTAATCTGTTAATCTGGTGATATTTATCTGGGGGTCGATAATATCAACTTTGCCGAGATTTCGCCAGGTGACTCGGCTAATGATCCGAGCCGAAGGCACGCCAGCCGCCGACAAGTGTCTCCTCCACCAGCACTCCATAAGTTGATCCTTGTCAGCCGCCACTTCACTCTTTCTCTCTCAACTCCCCTCTCTTTCTCCTCTCTTCTCCAAAAACACAGCATGCTTCGTTCCGTCCGTCTCACCTCCACCACCCTCCGCGCCGCTCGTGGCTACGCGTCGACCGCCGCTCACCCCGTGACCGGCGGCGCGTCGCAGCTCTCGCCCCTCGCCGCCAAGGCCGCCGAGGAGGTCTCGTCCAAGTGGAAGGGTACCTCGGCGCTCGGCGGCAACACCAAGAACTACATTGGTGGCGAGTTTGTTGAGTCGTCGTGCTCCAAGTGGGTGGAGGTCCACGACCCCGTGAGTTTCTTGTCTGAGCGAGCCGATCTGCAATGCCGAGCTCCGAGAGCCGAGTGGTCCAAGTGGGGGATGGAATTACACCACTAGGAACTCTTTTTTTATTTTCATTGTCTCTGCTCCACACTCCACACTCGGTGCCCTGTGTCTCGAGATCGTGTTCTGTGCTTGCTTGCATTGGCATTGCGTTTCGCACCGGGGCGGACGGTTTCATCCCCCAACCTCCCCCCTTTTGCTCCCTCGCCGCTTTTACCACTTGGTCCATTGCTAATCATGTAGTCCTCGCAGACGCTCCTTACCCGTGTTCCCGAGACCACCGAGGCCGAGTTCAACGCTGCTGTCGGTGCCGCTGCCGAGGCCTACAAGACCTGGTCGCAGACCTCGATCATGCGCCGCCAGCGCGTCATGTTCGAGCTGATGAACCTCATCCGCCAGCACACCCCTGAGATTGCCCAGTCGATCGTTCTCGAGCAGGGCAAGACCTTTGCCGACGCCCAGGGCGACGTTGGCCGTGGTCTCCAGGTCGTCGAGGCCGCTACCGCCGTCACCTCGGGTCTCCTTGGTGACAAGCTCGAGGTCACCACCGACATGGACACCTACTCGCGCCGCCACCCCCTCGGTGTCACTGCCGCCATCACCCCCTTCAACTTCCCCGCCATGATCGTTCTCTGGTCGGCTGCCCTCGCCACCGTCACCGGCAACACCCTTGTTGTCAAGCCCTCGGAGCGTGACCCCGGAGCCACCATGATCATTGCTGAGCTCGCCGCCAAGGCCGGCCTCCCCGACGGTGTCCTCAACGTCGTTCACGGCACTGCCCCCACCGTCAACCGTGTCTGCGACCACCCCGACATCAAGGCCATCTCGTTCGTTGGTGGTGACGCCGCAGGCAAGCACATCTACGACCGTGCCATTGTCCAGGGCAAGCGTGTCCAGGCCAACCTTGGTGCCAAGAACCACTGTGTCGTCATGCCCGACGCCAACAAGAACCTCACCCTCAACGCTATTGCGGGTGCCGCGTTCGGCGCCGCCGGCCAGCGCTGCATGGCCCTCTCGGTCGCCATCTTTGTCGGCGAGTCGCGTGCTTGGATCCCCGAGCTCATTGAGCGCGCCAAGGGCCTCAAGGTCTCGGGTGGCTTTGAGCAGGGCGCCGACCTCGGCCCCGTCATCTCCCCCCAGGCCAAGGAGCGCATTGAGGGCCTCATCGCGTCGGTCGAGACTGAGGGCGGCAAGATCCTCCTTGACGGCCGTGGTGTCGAGGTTCCCGGCTACCCCGCCGGCAACTTTGTCGGCCCCACCGTCGTCGAGGTCGACACCAACATGAGCGCCTACAAGAACGAGATCTTCGGCCCTGTGCTCAACATCATCTCAGCCGAGACCCTCGACGAGGCTGTTGCCATCATCAACCGCAACAAGTACGGTAACGGTGCCGCCATCTTCACCACCAACGGTGCTACTGGCCGCAAGTTTGAGATCCAGGCCGAGCCCGGACAGATCGGCATCAACGTCGCCATCCCCGTTCCCCTCCCCATGTTCAACTGGTCGGGCTCCAAGGGCTCGTTCATGGGCGACATTCCCTTCTACGGCAAGACTGGTCTCGACTTCTACACCACTCGCAAGACCACCACTGCCCTCTGGCCCCACGAGGACGCTTCGCACGCCGAGGCCGCCGTCGCCATGCCCCAGATCCACTAATCGCGCACAAACAAGAGTAGTTGTTGTTCCCGGTCGCATTATGCATGCTGTATATTCGTATCACTGATTTTACTGGGCAGAGTCGGAGCCGAGTCTAGGCAAAGTTGGAGAGAGATTGTCCATCATCTGGACATGCTCAGTGTTAGGTGAGGCCTGGAAAGAAGCGCTTGCTACAAACGCACGTGCCATTGTCACCCTGTCTGTCTCGCTCAACCGCAACATCGGCTATGTTGGCCACCGAGGCAGGGAAGGATTGTTACATATCTCGGCGATGCCTTGAGATGATTGGCAGTTGACAGTCAATCCAAACCGAGAGACAAAGACAAGCCAGACACTCGGGATCACTGCCATCTGTGTGCTACATTGGTACTGCTCTCCTGCTCTACATGCTCACTCCTCTTCATTATCCCATCGCCGCCTCATACAGCTCATCGTCCAGAGTCGCAGGCTCGTGCTTGGCACTGCGCCGCCCGCTCGTCCTTCTGCGTGGCTCAGGCGAGCTGTGGCCGCCACGACTGCGGCGCGAGTCTGGCGGGCGGTGGGCCGCCGACCAGCGTTCTGTGCGAGTCTCTCGGGTCTCGCGAGGCTCGCGATGGTGCGGCTCGGGCTCAGGCGAATCAGGAATCTGGATGGGACGGAACGTGCTGCCAAGTCCTAACTGGGCCATCATGCGCTTCTCCTCCTCTTCCCAATAGAGCAGCTCTTCGCGGCGCATCTTGTTCTCCTCGTCGACGAGCATGAGCTTGGCCTTGGCCATGACGTATTTCGCCTGCCACCGTGACCGGCTCATGAGAGGCACCTCGTTGTCGCCCTGGTCAATCAGGTATCCGTCAACCTTGCGCTTGTTGGGATACTTTTTGCCAGCGCCCTCGTCAAACTCGTCGCTGTCCGACGCCGCGTTCTTGCGTCCACGCCTGTTGCGCGCCGGTGCCCCTCCAGGCCGCGTTTCGCGCATGTACCGCACCGAGGCCTCTTCTTCCGCGTTTTCGGCCTTGTAGTGGATGCGGTCGCGGGAACGCAGGCGTACAATCACCTCTGCCAGATCGTCGTCCTTGGCCAAGTCGCGGTCCGCAGTCTTCGGCTCCTCAGCGTCGATCACCACCTCCTCACGCCGTCTCGGACGTGCACCTGGAGCGTGGATCGACTTGACATGCTTGTTCATCGCGTCGGAGCGAGTAAACGTCCGTCCACAGCCTGGTGTCAGCTGTTCCTTATATCTATGAGCTCACCAGGCTCAGGACAAGCATACGGCTTCTCGCCAGTGTGTGAACGCATGTGCGTGAGCAGTGCGTGCCGGCTAGCCTGCCGCTGTCCGAGTCGAGAGCATGTGGCCCAGAGACACGCGTATGGCTGCCGTCCCGCCCCAATGTGTGCTGGAGTCAGAGTTGTCCTCGATACCGTACCCACCCTCCTGGACATGCTTGACAAGCTCTGCCTGGTCCTCGAGCATCTCGTTGCATCCTTCCCACAGGCACTCGCGCTGTCCCTCAGTCTTGCCGGTATCGCCACCCTCCTCGTCATCATCGTCATCAACGCGATCATCAACGCGATCGTCTCCGCGATCGTCAGCCGCGCGGGGGTCGGGCGAGAGTAGCTCGTCTATGTCATCGTCGACGGCCATCTCGCCTTGGCCGCTCTCGTCGTCTGAATAGGCGTAGTGAGGGCTTGACGAGCCGCGAGCGGCCGAGCTCCCCTGGCCGCCCGCCCGACGCCCCCTGGCGTGGCGAGAGGAAGGGGGTGAGATGCGGCCTCTGGCACGGCTGGCGGGCGGAGAGTCCATGTCATGGTCGTCCATTGCGGCGCTTGACGCGGAAGAATGTGAAGAGGGAGTTAAGGTGATAAGGTCAATAGAATGGATACAAGTGTTGAAGTGGATGGAGGAAAGAGATTGCAAGACGTAGATGAACTGATTGATTATCCCCGTTTAAGATGAAGGAACACGGGGGGGAACGAAGAGGGTTCATCTTCCATTACAAAGTGCATTAACCTCCTCAATACCGAAATTGGTTCCGTTTGTAATGCTGTTCGACCTCCACCTTGGATGACCAAAGTCAACAACAGCGATTTGGTCGCGACATCGACCACCCCTCTTCACCACCATCACCACCTCTCTTCTTGGTCAACGCAAGCTCCTCTATTTCCATATATCACTAGGAATACCTACATATCCCCTCGAGTATCGTTCTCGTTAGAGTATCGTTCTCGTTATGAGTGGGATCGTCACGCCGAACGCGGCGGCGGGCTCTTCCGACCCAACACCCACCCAGAACGGCTCTGCTGCATTGGATGACGACGCGCGCTCGTTTTCTGTCGCCTCGACATCGAGTCTGAAGTATCCCCATCTGCTCCACCCACGCGCTGCGAATCCTGCAATGGACCTGGCCGCGCTCGTTCGCGAGCCAGACGAAGATCAGCCGGGCGTTTCCACGCTTGTGTCGTTGTGGCGCTTAAGCGGTGCGATTGTGTGGGAGGTTCGCGTGACGGGACGCGTTCTCGGACTGGCGTGGAGCCCCGACGGTAGGCTGGGGTGACGGACTAAATGGCTCACCACAGGCCTCTTCCTCTCGCTCATCGTTCTGCGGCTGCCAAGTTGGCCGCCACGAGCCGAGGTCAGTGCAGCCAAGAGCACGATCGAGCAGCTCTCGGTACACACTGGCGATGTTGTCAAAGCAGTACAGGTGCCCGCCGCTCTGCTGGAGCAACTCACTGATACCGACTGGGTGCCAACAGCCGAACGAGACTCACGCTTTGCATGGTGGCCTATGGAGTGGGTCGGAGGCGAGCAAGAATGGCCTTCCCACAAGGTGCGTAGGACCATCATCTGACACTGACAGCAGTCCGGTGCACCGCTCATGATCATAGACTCTCTACCTGGTATCGAGCGCGTCGAGCCGCCAAAACCCGCCATGTGAGTTTGGTCAGAACAATCCTGATCTCAGAATCAACCCCTTTGCTCCCCCACCTTTGGCTGCGGCGCAGAAGGGCTTGCATGAGAAGCTCGAGTCTGCCCCCACCCTCCTCCCTTCGACCCCGCAACCGCCGCCCTCGGTGTTGGTTGTGTCTGCTCCCGTGCAGCGCTCGAGTGCTTCTGCACGGTTACTGACTGGCACCATGCTTCTGCCACCTGGAACCCCGAGCAACGTGCCTCCTGCGGTGCTCGAGGTCGCCATGCGTGCGGACACAATTACGCGGCTGCTAGACCCCGTCTTCCGGGGGATAGAAAGCTGTGCCGCAGCCTACAGAGATGCCGAGAGGCAGACTGTGGTTTGGCGAGAATCACTCGAATCTTGCGGACAGCAGCACAACGTGTCTACGCGAGACGTGCACGCGGACCTGTACCGCTTCCTCATGTGCCGCCGCTCAAGCCCAGGTATTACTGAATGGCTCGGAAACCGCCTGACGAACCGAGTATGCGTCGCCGTGGTTGTGCTAACGCCAGCCTGTGGCGAAATGGGACACGACGGTCCAGGAGGGCTATATTACCGTCATGACGGTGCTCACGCAGAGCGTGATACCTGCACTTGAGCGAGTGCTGCTAGTGCTGGAGGAGATGAACGGTTGGGCGCTTGGCCATCATGCGGACCAGGCTGCGTCCATTTTGTGAGAAGACAAGTAGCCAAGCTGACAGCAGGTGCCGGTTCGAGTTTGAAGTCGTCCTGGACCGTTCGGAGGTCAAGCGCGCGCTCGCTCTTGTGAGAGGGCTGTTCGAGCTGTGTGAGGACATGCGACAGGCGGCGGCGCTCGAGTGGGAAACGAGTGTCGAGTGGTTCAAATGGCTCCGCTACGGTAAGTGATGTTTTGCTGGCTCACCTGACCTCAAGAGATGGCCAGAGCGGTTTCGAACGACGAGGCCGGCCTGCCAGTCCATGACACCAAGCTTGTGTGGTCGTACATGGTCAATGGTTTTAGCAACAGCCGGTTCAGAAAGCACTTTCCGCACGTTATTGGCGCGTCAAATGCGGTGCTCACGGATCTGCCTCCTGCGCTACAGCCCGCAGTGCAGAGCCTGGACGAGGTCATGAAATCCACACTCACACGCCTGCATCAGCAGCTAAAGCCCTCGCCTCTCCCGCACGAGTCCGAGACCGCGCCAGCCCCTGTCCCAGACCACTCGGCCTCTAACGAGGAGCTCGACTTGGAGCCCAACGGGGTCGACGTCGAGTCCAACGAGTCTTTCGATACAGTCGGCGAGAATGGTCACCCGGATCCTGCACCCACGCCGACGGAAAAACGCGAACCCTTGCGCGAACCTTGGGCATGGGCCAACGCTCTCCTGGCGACGACCAGTGCCATTACAGCTTCGGCGCGCGTCCGCAACCCCGAACCCATTCTCCAGGGGAACGACTTTGCGCTGCCAACGGTCGATGAGCGCATCATCGGGGACGAACTCTGGGCCCTCGTTATCTCGGACAAGACACTACATGTCTTGGTCCGTAGCGAGTCTCTCCTACACGCCCGCTTTAGCGGTGAGGTCGTGAACGCCGCGTTCTACGGCGACGACGAGGTCGCGGTCGTGCTTGCCCGTGGCTCGAAGCGGTGGTTTGCTCTCGTGTCGGCGGAGAGTCTGCGCGATGCCATGGTGCCTACGCAGACCGGCGACATGATCAGCCTTGCGTCCGCCCCAGCCCACGACCTTATGCTCTCACGGGTCCGTACGCTAGGCGTCATGCGCCATGACGCTGCATGGGGCCTAGCGCTCAATCCAGCTGAAGGACGGCGGAGCGGCTGGGTCCTCACATCTGGCGGGGACGAGCTGTGCGTCCTTGACCTCGAGGCGAACGAGGATGAGGAGTGGGACGAGGAAGAGGAAGGGGAGGGGGCGATGGAGGAGTAGGTGCAGTGTAGATGTTTTGATCGTGACGAGTTTGGTCTTTACACATATCTTGCCCTCACACTGTGTCCGAACATGGTTGAATCTCATCTTCCAAGAGACTGCAACGACGGCATGGAATGGCACAGGCACTGTACCACTGCTCACCTATCCCAACCAAGCCAGTACGCCAAGTAAACCTTGATTGCGAGCCGTCCAGCAACTTCACTGGCTATCAGACATTCCAGAACCCTACGATCAAGCCCGTCCTTGACCTTGTTCTTGACGCTTTTCTTGACGTTGATACTGAGTGGTATCTGCACACTTGTATGTCTCCCCCGTCAGTATGTCTTCTTGATCAGGTACCCGCGAAGACCGAATTAGCTTCTACATTCAGGTGACCTGAATTACAGCTGCCCAATTCAATTAATTGACTTGGCAGCAGTTAGGCCAGCGGCCGCCTTCACGCTGTGCTCGGGATGGTCGGAACAGGTTTGAGTTGCCCGTGGCCGGCTGGCGGGGACGTGAATAGAACAGACAGGTGCGCGACGTGGGTACGGGGGATAATTTTCATCCTCCCATCATCGAAGCAGCTACGCCGTCACGTCTCTACCAGCAGGTATTTGAATTAGTTGAAAGTAGCTGAAACTCAATTCATTGAATGTAGCGGCACTCAACATTTGAACGTTCAGCGCACCATCCGGACAGCCTGCAGGAATGGTCAGTGATGGGTGGTGTACTTGGGATTCCGCAGCTTGGCAAAGGCTATCCAGACACTCGGAATCAGAGTAGGTTGGCAGGTGTTATAATGTAAACGAAGCGCCTGCGTGTATTCTCTGACCACCAAAAGACCCCGAAAGGGCCAAAAGCAACGCGCAGACAACCAAAAGCTATAGCTGTTCCCCACCAGGGAGTTGAACCCTGCTCTTTCGCGGTGTTGCCGTGCTTGTCGCAGGCTCTCTCAACTGAGAGGCGAATATACTAACCGATATACTAGTGAGGAGACATGTTTTTGTGATTTTGGGGGAATTCTGAGACCGCCCGCGACCGTGGAACATGGCAGATTATGCATCGAGACAGGTTTGAGGCTTCTAAATGGTCAATTGGGCGTCTGGAGCGAGTGTGAACACGGTAGCTTCCTAGCTTCCTGAAGAAAGTGAATACGTCGTGCGCCGGTGAGGTGGTTAGACGGTAGAGATTGATCCTCTCTCCGGCACTCACACAGTCGTTAACGGGCGTGATCGGTTCATGTTGCTCATGAGCCCCCGACGGAGAGTTCAGCAACCCACTTTGTCTGCATTGACAGTTCCTATTCGGTATGTGCTTTGTCAAGGAAGGACCTGGTCGCATAGACCACCCCGCACACTGCAAGTCCTGGATTGAGTAAGTGGCGGATGTCAGTGCAAAAGGGCGAGCTTTGGCAGCACGTTTATCCGGGACCGCACGTGCCGGCTCCTGCTGAGTTTGTAGAGGCTGGGGGGATGTATTACGCTGGAGACGAGCAAGCGCAACACAACCTCGCCGAGGAGAGCTAAGAATAAATGCATGTAACCCCAACTGAGAGAAGAAGGGAACAAGCTGAAGCTACTTGGAAACACAAACGGTGTGGTTTACAGTAGATAGATGGATCCAAATATCTAACGGTTCATCCGCAACATTCCTCAACTTGATTCTCCATTCCATCCTCCACTTCCTTCGCGCTCTTCCTCTCTGGTAACCACTCCCGCAACTGCTCCCTGCGTAAGTCACCAGAAGATCAGACGCTGACGCCAGAGCGCCGCCGGCTTGTTCAGCACCGACACCACGACTTTGGCTGCTTCTTGGTCGGGTGTGAGTCACTTTCCCCCGCTTCTACTTACACACAGACAGGCGCGTCAGTTCTTTCTTCCACCCTTCATCCCCTCTCCTCCCGCAATCCCTCTCCCCCCGCTCGTGCGTACCCGGCGCCCCGACGCCGCTAAAACCCAGTCCTCAGCCATGGCGGGTGCCACCGACACGCCCGTTGCAGACGTCGATTCCATTCTGTCCCGCACCAAACACACATTCGTCAATGCAGCCGCTACCATGATGGTTTGACCATGCGCTCGCACGCTCCCGCACGAGCCGCATTCTGAACACCATGCTCACGGCCGAGGGTATCCGTGCTTTGAATCCCGTCGAGCTCGGCAACTTGGTTGCCTCCCTCGAGGCCTGGACGGGGGAGCGGGTCACCTTTCCTTCCCTTTCCGCGACCCCTCAGCGCCTCTCCAGTGTTAGCGAGACGTCCACAGCCTGCTGCTCCGTTCTCGCTGCACCTGCTACCTATCCTCCGGTTAATGCCACGGATTCCACCCCACCCGGTCGGTTAAGCCCTGTTACTCCCGTCTTACCTACTGTCCCACCCAAAGATGTCCCTCCTACTCCCACCCGCTCTGGACCCAGCGCAAAAGCCAAGGTTCAGCCTAAAGCTAAGTCCAACAGGGGCAGGAAGACCCACAATGCCGCGGAACCTGGTACGCAGGTGGCTGCGCTTCGTCGGAAGCGCCAACCCCCCGCGTTGAAGCCGCCTCCAGACACGAACGGCCACCCTGACGAGGGGGTCGACCAAGACCCAGCGCCGTCTTCGCCCTTCACGACGACAACATCTCGCCTCCTCTTCGTCGCACCTGTGACCACTGCAAGTGAGGGTTCGGGGTCCAGTGAAGCGCCTGCGCCGCGCCGCGGCCCTACCTGGGCATTTATGGAGAGCGCATGAAGGGCTACGTGTTGTCTCACCAGGGCTCTCGATCACGTGCATCCCCCGCAAACGTGCAATTTCCCATCGTCTCACCAACCCATTGCATAACCCTCCATAGAACTAGGTTGACTTGTATGCATGTTTTCATCCGGCTATTTGATGAGTGGGTGTAGACCGACGACGTCGGTAGCGCATTGGGCATTCTATCATTCTCAGGAGTCTGAGGCGTCACACAGCTTGACCCAATCCATCCAACCTCCGCCACGCTCATTCCGCCAGTGCTTTCGGCCGTTGCTGTACAGTCCAATGACCTCCAGTCCCCCACATCAACGTACATGACCCCGTCCGCAGTCTATTTCTGACGGGAAAATTGGGGCCGACGGCCAAGGCCAGTGCGGATGCTGGGGAAAGCACCCTGGGGCCTGCCGAGGGTGGTGCGAGCGGGATGGTCTTAGCGCAGTTACCTCTCCACGAAAGCCATGAGACGCAGAACTCCACAAGCCGACCGTATTTCCACTGGGGAGTAGGTATCACCCTTGAGCCTGTAATCTGTCATCATGGAGGCCTTGGAATTGCTGAGAGCAGCAAGTGGCACTCATGGGGGAGGTCATGGACTCGTGGAACAATCAAGGCCTCCAGACGCTGACTCCGCTCGGACCAGGTGTTCAGGAGCCCTCTTCGGTACTCCTCACCCTCGACTAGCCATTAATATTTCAAGATCAGATCACCAGCCAACGAGAGCAGTGATCTTACTGATCTGGCTGATATCTCCATGGTTTGGTCTCGACTCATGCCACGATTCATTGTCGTCCCCAGGGCTCCACGGAGATAGAAGCTGTCCAGTGCGGTGGCGCATGGCATTGGCCCCGACCACACTGCCCTGGAGTGAGAGGCGCAAAACAAGGTGGCTGGAGAGCAAACCTGGCCAGCGGAGCGACTGCCAGTGGCAGATTGTAGTGGGGTACGGAATGGAGTGTTGGCCACCTTTGGTGCCCCGTAGTTACTGTATGCCCCGCAATCCTTGTCTCCGGCCATACAACTCATGTCTCAACAGTTACACTCAGCCAGCTCACGGCTAACCGCAAATCCCCGAGCCCACGAGAGAGCCCTGTCCTTGACTGCACTGCTTTCTCGACACTCTGAGACCCTTGCAGGACTGCAGGAGCTGCTGCAGGAGTTGGAGAGACCAGGAACGGAACAGAGGTCAGTGCGTCCTGTGTCGTCCGAGGCTGTTCGAAAAGTCCAGACGGTATGTGACTCCATACTTTGCCATTTTCCCCAGACTTCACCCTCGACTTTTAATAAGCTGAGACGGACAGTAGTCACTTCACTTTCTCTTCACACATTATCCAGATAAATCTACTACCACCTCCTCCCACCTCACACATTTTACCTGCTCTCCTACCTCTGTCTTCTACCGAACCTTCCCCGGTGGCCGTCAACACCTCACCAATACGCCATTATCCTCTCGTCGCCTGACAACCATCATCGAGTGAGTACTTTGCAACAGCTTGCCTGAATTCACGCTGACTCCGAAGAGTACCTGCAATGTCCGACGTTGACGAGCTCGATGACTTTGACTCGGGACCCGAACCAGACGATGTTTGCGACAGAAACTACTCCCCAGGCTCCGCACAGGGCAGCGGAAACGAGGCAGCGGCGGTTGTAAGACACCAGTGTGTCAAATGCTTGGGCGGTGGCGGGGGCTGCTTCCCACCACCCGAGGGATGGGCAGTCGCATGGGGCTTCAAACGGGACAATCGTGGCGGCCGGGGATTCTGGCGCTTCTGCGTCATGTTCGAGAATTGGTCAGCAGCAAAGGGCATGTCGGAAAATAATCTCAAGGATCTGGGTTTCGACACAGATGCCTACCGGATGGAAAATCCAGACCGCGAGTATGCGCGACTGGTGTTCGGCAACCACATGCGGACCGATATGCTGGACCCTAACCCGAAACGGCTTTCTCGGTTTCGCGGTTCTGCTCCCACTCCCAGCCGTTTGCCCGTCTCGCCGATGACCCTGCGACACCGCTCCGGCAAACGCGCGCAGACAAGCCAGGCAGGAGGAGACGCCAAACGTGGGAAGCACCGCGCTGTCATCGAGGACTCGGACGATGGTGCAAGACACGACGGCAGACCGAGTCGCCAGAAAGATCGCCATGCCTCTCATGTGTCGGACAGTGTCATTGGCGACTGCGACGTTGACGACAACGTCATCCCGCAGTTACCTCTCAACAGGGAGGTTGATCGACACGAGAATGTCGCAGGCCATAATGGTAGTTGGGTCCGCAATGCAACTCCTGGGCCCTCTCGCTTGCCCGGGAGAGACGATCAAGAGGTGGATGGCCTCGTCACATCGGGTCAGCACGAGGAGAGTGACGAGCAAGGGAATGGACCAGTCGAAGTGACAATGAATGACCATCGCCGACGCCTTACTGCGCCTCAGACGCAGGTCAGCGTCAAGTCCCCGGAGGAGCCCGCATCCACCTCGTCTGTTCTTCCGGCCGCCGGCTCTCCATCCGGCCCTCGTCTCGACTTATCGCCACCTCCCGGCCCTCATGTTCTCGATGGCGCAGCTGTGCCGCCTCCTGCTTCCATTCCTATCGCCGCCCAGGTGGACCAGCCGCAGTTGGTGCCTACGGCTGCTCCACCGCAGTCTCTCCAACAGCAGAACTCGCCGGCAGAGGTGAACCGGCCCAACGCCCCTGTCCACGCACGGTCGATCGAGCCGAAAGTCGAACCCACAGATGGCAACTTGGCGTTCCCGCTCCAGGCGGTTGTCGGTCACCGCGGCGTCTCCGACAACGACGACGATGATGGTTATTTCGAGATTACGGGTATCAAGCCTCCCCCTCTGCCGCCGCCCAGGATCAAGGTTGAACCGCCATCGTCGACCATTGGGGCTCTGCCGACTCCTGCCGCTTCGTCTTCAGCTGCCACGGACCCGAACGTTCCTCCAGCGGCACCAGTAGGCCGTCAGCCTATCAATCGCCCCATCATAAGGAGGCAACCGCACGCCACGCCAGGGCCACGACCTGTCACCCCCGGCTGGAAATTTGGAGCCGGGGTAAACTTGGTTGAAGAACCTGTGCTTGATCTCGTCGTAAGCGGGACCTTCGCATCTCTGTACACAACTGGCCGACAGCCTGCTCTCTACGGTCCTCGCTGTCGAGGGGTGGATGGCTCTGTCGTCCGGGGCCAAGTCATGGTCGACGTCGTGCGCACCAAGGAGGTGGTCGCTGACATGGAACACGTCCCCATCATGGCGATTCACACCGTTCATCGCGTCGCCGTCAACCAGTACCAGGTCAAGCTGCCAGTCATCGCCATTGGCAAGAGCGACGTTGTCGTCATCTACATCCGCCTTGATCACTGGATGCCTTTCCACGCTCAATTCTACGACCCGTCCGCGCCGAATCCGTCTGCCCAGCATTCTTTTCAGAAGGATGTCGATTACCACTTTGTGTTCACGTTGGACAAGTCTGTCAAACGTCCGACCACCGCTCCTCGCTGCCCGCCGCCGTCCATGGTCGATCATCTCCTGAGAACCATTGTCGACAATTTTCGGCACGGGAACGTCGTCAAGATCACCCTCATCGGCTGCGAGGACTGGCCACGAGGTTGGTGCGGCCAGGTGAAACCGACCGAAACCATTCGTGCCTACTGCACGCGGATGTTCACCAACTTCTTGCAGGAGGCTCGGTTCCACCACTTTGCTAGTCTTAGTTGGGACGCCCACGAGCTGCTCCGCTTCATAACGATGGCTGAATACCAGCGGTACTGGAACAGGCGGCAAGCGACCTTTGGTGCCCTCACGAAGGACTTCTACCGCGAGTAATGAAAAAAGAGGAGGGGTCAACAGTATTAGATAGATGAATCGACCGTTCTTGCTGTTTCATGTTAGGCTGTGAGAGTGATGCAAGTTTCCAGAGTCAAAGTCCCGAACCCGCCTTGGCCTTCCGTACATATGACGAGCACGACGAGGACTCCCAGTCCCCGCGACTGCGTATCGGCCCGTCCCCCCGCGCTGTTCAACGACACAGGTACGAGCGGGAGCGGCTCGCTGTGTTCAAGGTAAGGCTAGGCGTGGTGCGGGTCACACCAGGTGATGGGACAAGCGCGGCCAGAGTGGGTACTGAACTACGTCTCGTTTTTGCGACGTGTTCATTGAGCCTGGTGGCAACTCGGGGTGCACCGGCCCAATGGATGGCCTTAAATCGTTGCTCGCCTTCGCCGCCAAAGGGGGAGTGATTTGCGCCCTACATTGCCGGCGTGCGGTGATGCATGACAGAGTGGCGTCTCTTGCACGTCGCACACGTCGACCGAGGTGAGGCGGCCCACGCGCCCGACGCCGGAGTGGCCAAGCACGTGTCGATGGCGGGCCCCTGTAGGATCGTTGGACAACGGTCGCCAAGCGAGGATCATGCCGGGTCAGGCCGTCGGCGCAAGTACACCGTGCATATGTGCATTCCCTGGCGACTGGAATGCACATATGCACGAAGCTCGCTTTGGCACGGATCGACGGGTAGCGTCAGGCGTCAGAACGGATCGTTAGTTGTGCCGCCACCCATGTTCTGTGCTCACAGTCACAATCACAGTCACAATTATAGTCAGATGGCATGCGCGGCATCAGCACATTTCCTTGGACTCGGACTAGTTTCCGCTTGTACCAATGGGTGATACGGTCATCGCGAAACCTCAAGATCCGCGCCAAGATCCGCGCCGACTCTGTTGTTAATGAGCTGTCCATAGCGGTGTGGTGCGGTTTGTTTGCCGTCAAGTCTGCGCCAAGTGATTAGAATGCTGGATACATAACAGGCGGGTAGGTCGGATGTACAACGAGTGAGATTTAGGAATGGCAATGCGATGCAGGAAGCCTGGGGTTAGCACAAACAATCGAGCAAGACGAACAGGAACAGGTACAGTTTTCTGCTCTGTCATTTTTTTTCGTCACACGCTCTGGTGGCGTCTCTCGTATGATGACTCTACGCCTTCTTCTTGGAAAAGAAGCCCTTCTTAGCTGGCCCCACAGCCTTGCCCGTAACGGGGTCGACGTCGGTAAACGGTGCGATGGGGGTTGGCGTGTGGATCCCCATCTCGGCTGGGTCGGCGTGGCGCAAACGACGCAGTTCAGCCAACGCGGCCTCGGGCGTGATTCCGTCGGCGGCCGAGACGTCTGGAGAGGATTTTAGGTCGAAAGGCTCCTGGTCGCTTGGGATGGGGTTGTCGGACGCCTCGAGAGCCCCCCGGAAGGGGGGCATGCAGAGGGTGCGGCGGAAGGTTGGGGTGGGCTTGGGGAGGGAACGGAGGCTGAGAGAGCGGATGAGCATTTTGTTTTGGTTGTGAGGGTGGAGTGGTGAGGGAGGGGTTTGAGAGTTGTCCTCGTGATATAGTAGATGGAAGATGGAGCAAGTGTTAAAAGTCTAGATGGAGTCGAGTAACACTGGTAGGGTGTGTTGAGTCGTGTGACGGGGGTGGGGGGAAGGTGGAGCTGAGGGGTTGTTTTGCCTTGTACGTAGTGCCGTTGGATGAAAAGTCTTTTTTAGCCCACACTCTTACTCTGCCTACTCCGCCAAGCCGTGCCTTTACTCTCTCAAGCTTTAATACCACGTGCCTATCGGCCATACCCGACAATACCCCACTTACCCCGCACCTTTTTAAGATGAAATAGCTCGGCTACGAGTGCTAGGATGCGGGTATAGTATGGGGTTGTGGGGTAAACCTTGTAACGAACAAATGTTGCCGGCAACATTTGTTCAACTACTCTTCACACGCTCGTGGCTGGCACGTGACCAGAGAGATAGGGAGGTAGGGAAAAGACAAGTAGTCTCCGCCAGTCCTGTCCATTCAAACATGCCATGAGGTATGAGTGCCGCCCATGCCTCTACGCCTTTACAGTCTCTGCGCCTTTTGTATCTCTCTGCGCCTTGACACCAGTGGCCCACTGGTCCACTGGTGAGGTGATGGGGTATGCTGACCAAACCCACAGCATACTCTTCAGTGCGGATGAGCAGATCAAACTCATACTCTCCGATTTCTCTCCGATTTGTGGATCTGTTGTCAGCCTTAATCATCAAGCATAACCCCACAGATCAGCCACATAACCACAGTGGCCCCACATCACAATCCTAAACCCGCACCGCACCGCACCGCACCACACCGCACCGCCTCTCCAACAAGTCTCTCATGATCAAGCTCAATCACGTATCACAGCTCGTGCGATCCAGCACGGCCATATTTACACAGCTTTATCGCCATCGCCACTCTTGCATTGTCAGTGCATGTCATGGCTGACTCGTGCCCATTCCTCACCTTATGCCCAGTGGGCCACGCATGCCAGAACGCCAGCATCAGCATGAGAACACTGCATGATGGACTTGAGCATCCGCCGTACCGTACCTGCTCCCAGAGTCTCTCTCTCCTTCTGCTGTCTCTGCACTGAATCGAATCCGCCTCAACTTCTAAAAACGACAGTTGGTTGACGAGCTTGCCGAGGCTATCATCATGTGTTCATGTGAATGGCGTGGCGCATAATGTCGCGGTTCATCCCTACGTGGCTGTGGCTGTGGCTATGGCTATGGCTGTGGCTGATGAGGCATGAGGCAAAAGGCTGACGATGCGAAGGATAGATACAGGCGTTGGAGGTGTTCTATAATCGTCAATTTTTGGTACAGTGACGTGGTACGCCACTGTACCATTCACCAGCAGATCAGCAGAACAGTCAAACCCATCATCCTGCGTGTCCGAGTATTTTGGTGGTTGCGCTGGAACAAACAAACATGTGACGGACACTGGACACTGCTTTGCCGATATTTGCGGATAGTGGGTTTGTAGGTGAAGTCGAGGCTGACTCTGTCTCCCTCTTCGTCTTGGCTTGTTGGCTTTTCCACTTTGACCGGTTTACTGGTTGCTCGGCGGATGCTCCGGGTATTCGGGGATGAGGCTCGTGCACGGGTGGGTGGATATGGAACGAGTGATCAGCCGTTCAGTGTATTTGGTATTTGTCTCGCTGATGTTTCTGGATGACCGCAGACCGCAGTGCTGTGGATTGAAATAACCAAATGGAAGGATGATATATCATCAGACCCATTACATTGAGAACCAGTAGGTAGTAAAGTATATTGAGTATTAGTATAATACAAGGTAGTAGTACAGTTGAGCATGCTTTGACAAGTTTAGTTTCCATTAAGAAGAGCAGCGGTGTTGATCCTATTTTTGTCAAACTCGACTTTGCACTTTACATGCCTCAACTTGGTCCCTTTGACACTTACACAAGTCCCTGACTCTCGTTACTTGACCAAAGTTCTCTACTCTGCTTGACTCCCTTCCCTGACACCAAAACCCTGTCCTTCCTCAGCTCTTTCTCTCTTCTTAGGATTCCCGGCCATTAAACCCTTGTACCCTTTGACCTGGACCGGCCAACTGGCAACCCACGTCGCCCCTTGGCCGTTGGAGCTTTCTTGTTTCATCCCCTGGCTAATAGTTAACCTTTTGATTAGTATAGTAAAAATGCCGATTGGTATTGTATGGTTGTCGGAACACGGTCCATCTCCCCCTCCCCCCCTCCGCCCTCCGCCCTCTGGACCCTTGAGAACCTTGTTGGTGGCCGAGGGTATCGGAGCCTCTCGTTAGCCTTGTCCAGAACAGGAACAGCAGGAGAATCCCAATTGTTCCTCCACTCTGTTTTGACCCACTCTCAATCTCATCTGTTCATTCACACTCGTCATTCATCATCATCATCTCATCTATATCACTGTCTCCCTCTCTCTCTCTTTCTCTTCACTCGTTCCCTCCTCCCCTTCCTCGCCTTTTCCCCCCCCCTGCCTCCTTCACATCCACATTTTTCTCCTCGCCCATTCTCATCCGACCCAAACCCAGAGCCCCACGCCACCAAGCGCCCCTTCCCCCGCGTCTTCCTCCACATCCCCTCCCCCATCCCCCCCGCGCACATCCCTCCTCAGTCCCTCACCCACATCGTGACCCCTCATCCGACGCGCGCCAATGCCAATAGCGAACATCGTCGCTTGCACCTAACCATCCATCTCTTGCGACAAACCCTCCTACGCTCATCTCACTCCTGCTCTGTTTCGTGCGCCCACTTTCGCATCTTTCCCTCGACCCCTCTTCCAGGGAGAACAAGTCGTCCTCCCACCAGCCCACGATCGGATCTCACCTCTCATCACCTCACCGAGTCGGGAGAATCAAAAAACCCACTTCTGCTCAAAGAGCCTCCTGTCCATCTAGATCTCTTTGCGTGTGTGCACCGCGATCACTTGGCTAGTGCTCGGACTCTGTGCCTGTCCAACCTCTTCTCGACTGGCCCACCAACAATTCGCCGCGGCCATCGTCGGTCGCTTGAACTCTAGAAGGCTTGAAGGCTGTGTATGGAGGTCCTACCGTCGGCGTCCGTTCACTGTCCCCCTGAGCACGAGCGCAGAGCTGGGACCAAATGTTTCTTCAACATCCCCGCCAACAACTGCTCACTACCGAGCCGAACAAGGCGCCGGCGCCACCAAAGCTCGCCACACTTAAGTCATCGATCCATCTCGGCATCGACTTCGGGTCCCCGTCCTCGTCCTCTTCATCTTCCCATCCTCCGACAGCCACCGCCATGAAGATCCAAATACCCTGGCACCCACGCGATACTTCCCCCTCACCAACACCCTCGTCCTCTTCATCTCCTTCCTCCTCACGACCACCACTTCAGCCTGGATCACCCTCACAACGACAACCACCATCACCGCATCAACCCGAGTCACAGCACCTTATTCACCCAAGGCAAGAGCCACCACCACCGTCTTCCGAGTCTCCGCCGAACCCTTCCTCTCCAAACCCAGACTTCGCGCTGCCGGAGGCTTCGACAAATACCACCGAGTCGCTTTCACCCTCGCTCTCCTCAGCCTTGTTTGGAAGCGCTTCTCCAAGTGCCTCCCCAACCCCAAGCAGCTGGGCCAACGGGACAGACTCCGTGTCTGGAATACCGGCTGGCGCGTCGAATACCACAGATATCAACTCGGATGTTATGTCCTCGACCTCCTCTGGCAAGAGCAAGCCGTGGTCTTTCACTCTTACTCCGTCCGCGTCCAGAGCAACGACGACGTCGGGGACACACGCGGCGCAGGTTACCTTTGTTCCCGGCGTGGTGTTCGACATGACGCTCGCGGGCGGAAACGACGACCAAGCCGTCTACTCGCTTCCCATGACATTTGGCCACGACCTGGCCAGTGGAGCGGCGGCACGGAAGCGCGCGCCAACAACGCCCACGTCTGCTCAGACGATCAACATGCTCGTGGACTTGGGATCGTCAGACATGGTGAGTCCGGGATGACGGTGTGGAGTGGGCGTCGGGCGTGTGGGGCGTTGGGCTATAGGTGGCGGTGACATGGGTGCGCCGTGTGGAGCGAGGCGCGAGCTGGGGGTGTGAGGTGTGTGAGGGTCCAGGCTGGCGATCTGCGGCTTGGCTGTCTGTTGACAGCCTCCCGGGCGTCGCGTGGGCCGGAAGCCTCTCTCAGTCCAGCATTATTATCGGACGGATCTTTGGGGATTGCACGAGAATGAGAGCCATGGGAGACGGAAGAGTGAGCACAGCACTAACCTGAACAGTGGATCGCGTCGATGACCTGCACGTCCACGGACTGCAAGGAAGCGCCCGCGCTCTTCAATGATACTCACTCGCTTGACAGTGGCACCCCACTCGGCCTCGATTTCCACGTTGGCAGCGTCGGCGGCAACATCATGTGGGAGCAGGTCACTGTCGGCGAGTTTGGTATAGGCTATCAGGCCATGGTCACGGCTAAGGAGGTGTATAACGAGAATCTCGGCGAAGGCAACTTTACCGGCCTCTTGGGTCTTGCCTGTGAGTTTGCTGTGTGGTGGGAGCTGGGGTGCAGACGCAATATGAGGGATCTGAGTGGGCAGAGACCACGTCCGCGGCGTTCTTCCTGGCGAGTGCGGCGCTTGCGGCAAGCAGAGGCCGCGTGCTTGACTCCTTGTGTCGAGGCCGCAGCCCAGACAGAGGCACGTGCCCCTCTGCCGTGCGGACAACCTGGTTCTAGGGCTAGGGTTGCGAGCGAAATGGCCATTGAGGGCGTGCCAGTGCCAACCTGAGGTCTCTTGCAATCATCCGACAGTGCGCGCCCAGAAACCGCTGACATTAGTGCCGGCCAACTCGGTCATCACCCAGACGATCCCCGGCACGACAGGCTCGTCACCCGACGGTGCGACGTTTCTGGACAACCTCTTCGGCGCGGGAGCATCGGCGCCGACGAATCGTTACTTCTCGCTGTCACTTGAGAGGAGCGAGGATGTGCGGACTGTCTCGAGCTTCGGGATAGGCGAGGTCGATTCGCGTGTCTGTCCACCACCATGTGCACCCAAGTGGCTGCCTATCCTCGCCCAGCCCTCAAGGGGCCGCACCGGCTACCTGCACTGGCGACTGCCACTGGAAAGTATCCACGCAACATTCTTCGACGACCCCAAGAACGGGATTGGGCCCACAACGCAACCTATCCCATTAGGGTCAACAAGGACGGACGCAAACTCCACGACACCAGTTGCGGTCCTCGACTCGGGCGGTGTGGGGATCCTTGTCAACAACCTCGACATGCTAAATGCCATCTACGGGGCTTTCGGCGTCAAGGCTGACTCTGACGGCAAATGTGAGTGTCTTGAACGGCAGAGGCTGACTTCCGCAGACCGCCTGCCATGCAACACGCCTCTGACATTGACATTCACGTTCGGCGGTACCGACTACCCCGTGCATCCGCTGGACATGAGCTACATTGACACGGCGGACCAGAGCCTTTCCCGGTGTCTGGGTGTTCTGCAGTACGCCGATCTGCAGAATCGTGGTGACTTGTGAGTTTCGGTGCGTGTTCGGCGGCTGACGTGCAGCGTCCTCGGCTCGTCGTTCCTCAAGAACGTCTACTCGATCTACCAATACCCCGACCAGAAGCTCAACCCGACATCGTGGCAGCCAACTGTGGGCATGTTTCCGCTCACGGACGCGGCACTGGCATCTCGTGACTTCTGGCTGGTGCGAGATGAGCGCCAGCCTCTTAGTGGTGTCTCGTCTGGCTCAGCTGGCGGGAACGGCAACGGCGCGCAGAGTGCCGCCGCAAACGCCGGACAGAAGCGCGTCGCGACGTCTACTATCATTGCCGTCTGCTCGGTGCTGGGCTTCTTGGCCATTGCCGCTGGTGCATACTTTGCCTGGTGGTTCTGGAATCGTCGCCGTCACGGCAAGGCTGGTGTCGTCGAGTACAAGATGGCTGAGGTGGATCCTGGGAGTGACACCCCTCCCATGCGAACCCGCAAGCACGTCGAGACCATGCGGCAGAAGAGCATGGTCGATGGCTACTCTGACATGGACTTCGACAGCTACGACTCCACCACTGCCGGCACCTCCATTAGTGGCATGCAGCTAGTCACTGGGGACAACGACATCCATCGCCTTGGTGAGACCTTCTCGGACCACGCACGCGGGTCAAGCATACACCAGGGCTTACTGGCGGCCGGTGCCAGTTCTCCACCCATGTCGCCCACGGCTCCTTCGATGCCCGGCATGCCGCGCGCTGTTTCAGAGCCGCTCGACCTGCGGAGACAACGCACGCGTAGCAGCGGCTACCTCCTCTCGCCACCAATGACAACCGGCCGCCTCGTCGATGTTCCTCCTATGCCTGCGTCGCCACCGTCTGCGCGGTACAGCCTGGCGCCCAGTTTGACAAACCGTAGCTCGATGACCATGATGGGCGCGTACCCGTCGCACACGCGCGCGATGAGCTCGGTGAGCGTCGTCACAAGCGGCCCACGGATGACCGAGTATGACTACTTTCCCGTGTTCTCTGATACGACGACCGCGGCAGGCGCCGGGCACGATCAGCGGCGCTCCTCACACCACAGCGATAGGCGTTCGTCCCGGGGGAGCGGGTTCAACCCGACACCATAAGGGGTCGGGTTTGAAGGGTGACGAGCGCCCTCCGATTCGTGGGCTTGCTGGCCCTCGCACGACAACGCCACTTTCTACAGCAGAACTTTGTTGCCAGACATCATCCCATCCATGCCTTCCCAATCTCTGCACACTACTCTTGTCCTGTGCACCGTCGTTCTTTGCCAACCTGACCCCTCAAATGAACCCACTTTCGAAATGGAATTTCACCGCGGCGTTATATTCTTCACTTCCTGTACATAGCATCTGTACTATTAGCAACCATCGGACACTGTTACTTTGTACCACTATGTGAGCGCTCATGGGCACGAGCCAACTGGCAACTGGGAGCTGATAGCTGGCAAACTTGGCGTGTTCAATCCGTGGCTTGTGGGTGGTTCTGACGTGTCTCCTGCGTGACACCTGCATCCTGCATTGCCTCTACACGGCATCTGTGTAGCCCACCCCAACACCTAACGACCAATATCTTTACGCGCGTAGTCATAAATGCATATTTGACAGTACCAGTGACTTGTTGAAATACAGGGCAATGATATCATGCTCTCTAAACATCAGTACATGCCGAGGGTGGACGACACGAAACTCGCCGAAATCCAACATGGCTTCACCGTGTGCTAATTCACCGACTAAGTGCTGTACTGTGCTCCTGGACATTTTTCCTCCCCTCCTTGGTCTGATGTCTGACATACAGACCTAACACTGCTGTGGACTCCCAGATTGCCCAGAACCATAGCAGGAACTCTTCGGTTAGTATGCTCTGGCAGTCCTCCTATTTTGCATCTAGGTGGAAAACTACCATGAATCTCAATCCATGCACGACATTACGGCGGTCTTCTCTCCACGACAGCTTTCGTCCTTTTATTACCTGGGGTTTTCTTGTTTAAAGCCGGTGTCGGTTGTGTGGTTTGGGTTGCAGGCGGTTTCGGAGTCCCCCGGAAGCCCTTTCGCCATTCCTCGGTGTTCCACCCATGCTTTCACAGGGCAGCCTTCCAGGTTATGACTATCCTCTCCACACAATTGACAGAGCTTTTGGTAACTTTCGGTTGAATCGAAGCCAAAGCAGACCAGCCGCTGGCCCAGCAGCATCCTAAACGGGGGTATCGGTACAACCAAACCTAGATGGCCAGAAGCTGTCCAACCTCCAAGCCACTCCAAGCCAGTTAAGTGCTCTGTCTAAGCGAGAGAGTGCTCCAAGCAACATTCTTCCGCTTCTCGGCCGCGTGTATGAGGAGAGAGAGATGGAGAGAGCGCAAAGGGAAGTGGGGTCGAGGTCAAGTGTGCTCAAGGTCAAGTGTGCTCAAGGTCAAGTGTGCTCAAGGTCAAGTGTGCTCAAGGTCAAGTGTGCTCAAGGTCAAGTGTGCTCAAGGTCAAGTGTGCTCAAGGTCAAGTGTGCTCAAAGTGAAAATGAGGAGAAGTGTGCATTGACAAGATAGATAGAGGCCCTATGTTAGAGCTTTGCTCTTTGTTTGGGTTGAATCCTTTGTTGCAAAGAAGGGTGAGAACTTGGTGGTGGTTGAAGTGGTATTGTTTAATGCGAATATTACCATGCCTAGTAACTTGGGCCAACAGTGTGTGTCAAACTCGTACACTGTTCGTAATACGCGCCGTACTCCGACGTGAGAACGTTCGACTTGACCGTTGCTTGAAGGGAAATAGGCTGAGGTAAAGCGCAATTTGGTTGTCATAGCCTTGTTGAAATCACGCCAGAAGTTGGAGTGGAAGCGTATGTCGTTGTCGCTGGTAATGTCGAGGGGTATTCCGTGGTATCCAAATAGTTGTTCGATTAGGATATCTGCGACTCCTTCTGCCGACATACTGAGGTTGACTGGTACCAATATAATGAACTTTGTAAGGCGGCAAATGATGGATAGGACGGAGTCGTAACTGGTGTGGCCGATCTGGGCCTTCTCCTTTCCTTTCCTGGTAGATGGCATATTTGCATTGTTTTGAACTTGGGATGGTAGATGGAACAAGTCGATGGATATGTTGTCGAAAGGTTTAAGGGGAATGGGAAGTGGGGTAAAGTCTCCTTGCTGTTTGGTCTTGTCGGATTTGACTTTGACGCAGGTGCTGCAGCTGTCGACAAAATGCGCACCATTACACAATTGTCCGCCCCTTATTCTAGGCCTACCTTGGCTTAGGAAACAGTGACCCAAAACGGCGGATAAGGGCTGCAGTAAACTTGTCGTAATTGGTAACGTAATCGGGAGTAGGTGTGATCGTCAAGGATTGAGTAAACCATGTACGAGCTTCTCCGGAAAACGCAGCGCTTGCGTAGACGATTTTGCGTACGCACGTAGTGTAATAATCAGGTTCGGCATCGAGCTGGGAATTGACAAGGACTAGGAATTCGTGAACGGGGTATGTAGCCTTGCCCGTAAAAGGTTGGGTAAGGGCAGGTGCTGGGTGTCCCTCATTCTGATTGTTGATCATAAGTTCCAAGAGGGTGATAAGGCGTTCCACGTTGGAGTTGCTAATTGAGCTGCTGAGGTCCGACATGGTAGTAGTAGGTTGGGTAGGAGGGTTGGGAGTGTGAAGGGTATCTGCTGCGGTTTGGGATCGCGTAACGCGTTGGGTGGACATAAGCCAATCTCAAGAAGTATCTCGAGATTAAACCAATCTCAAGACGTATCTCGAGATCAACTCTGAATTACTGTTAGGACCTTGCTCGACAACTACTAGGTGATAGTAATATCGATTAAGAATCCTACTTGGTGGGATCGAGGGAACCGATTATGATTGACTCGGGTGACGATGTGAGAAGGGGTGGTGGTAGGCGGACTGGGTAGGTTGAAGTAAAACTGGGTAGAGGGTTACTTGGTTGTCGGGTTAGGAAGACGTGGGTAGCGTACTGGGAGAAGTGCAAGGTTATTGTGGTATACTTGAATTCAGAGTTGATGGTATTACAGTCTACAAGGGCTGGGTATATATATGTCTTATGAGCAGATAGTGATGGGCCTACTATTAACGAGTAAGCGAGGTATGTTGATTAGTTCGGAAACCTAAGGGGTTGATTTGGGGCGGATTTGGGGCGGATTTGGGGCGGTGATGATTAGTGGTTGGTTCGGATGCTTCTGTTTAGAGGGGTAAGAAGATTAGATTTGAAACCTAGAGGGATTTGATGGGAAAGGTATTGCCGGTTAGAATGGTTGATCTGGCCGTGTTTGTAATACCGAGATAGCGGTCGTAACAGCCCTATGGAATTCTTATATGCCTTTCGTGTGTCAGTCATGTCTGCCAACTTATTTGTTATCGTCTCTGTCTTTTTTGTTATCGTCTCTGTCATCACCTATGTTCAGTCATCTGCGTGTTGGGTCTGCATATGAGGGGCGTCCGCATCTCAGGTGCACCCGCATGTCAGATGCTTCTGCACTGCAGGTGCGTCTGCATGTTGCGTCTGCATATTGCGTCTCGGGTCTGCGTCTCGGGTCTGCATGGCAGGTGCGGGATCCTAGTGTGGTGGATTGCAGGTTGGCATGGCAGGTCTGCGGTCCGGTGGCACGGTGGGCGCATCCTAACACCCTACCACCAAGCGGGTGTCTTCTAACTTGTTCTGTTCCCGACAATACCAACACAGATACTCCCCTAGACTGTTCTCTGTTCTCAGTATTCGAACCGGATTCCAGCTCACACGACAAGGACGTGGCAGTTCGAAAGATTTCCAGCTTTGAGTAGCCCCAGGTGCGCTTCTTGATGAATCCTTTCTGACAAGTCATTGGGTTCTTATCTAATAAACACACCCTTTCCAGACGTCGGGGCTTTCACCATGTATTAGCTCGAGAACTACCACAGTTATCCATGTAGCAGGATAGGATCAAATAAACTATAACTGACTTAATGAGCCTGGAGTGTTGTGGCCCATACCAATGCTCAACATCAAACTCGTTGTCCCGACTCCCCGTCCGCGTAGTTTAATGCACAACTGTCGCTACAAATTCTAGCCTCCCCCCGCTCCATGTCCTGGAGGACTACTCGCGTTACTCGCCGCACTAGCGCTCCTCCCCGTAATCTGGGGACTGAGGGGTTCGGCCCCCGGTCCATCACCACTAAGCATACGCCGGATAGTCTGGTCCTGGCGTCTCTGGCGGACGCGTTCCGCCTCGTCCGTCCCCCCCGTCTTGCGCAGCTTCCTGCCCTGCACAAACGCGCCCAGCTCGTCCTGGAAATCGTCGGTTCGCGATGCCATCTCGCGTTCCCGGACTTTCGCCTGTTCTTCGATGGCGCGGAGGCGGGCGGTTGGGTCCGATTCCTTGGTCCGGATCTCGAGCAGGAGGTTGGTCACACCCCCAGTTTCCGGAGGAGGAGGCTGGAAGCGCGGACGCACGGCGCGCTGCGTCACGAAGGCACGTACGTTGTCGAGCATCTCGGTCGCGTCCTTGATGTCGTTCTTCAGGTCCGCGGCAAGCTTGTTCTGGTACGCGAGGAGGCGCTGCTCGTCCGTCACGCGCTGCAGCTCGGCAAGCCAGGTTGCGCGCCATGTCGGCTCGGCGAGGGTTACGTCACGCGAGAACTGGTCGACGAGGCTTGTGGCGCGCTCCAGGTCGGCCTTGATCTTCTCCGTGCGACCGCGCGGCGGAGTAACACCGCGACGTAACGCGTCCTCGCGCGCGCCGTCGATAATGTCGCTCACCTCCTCGACCGCCTGAATGGTGTCTTGGCACTGTCCCTCAAGTTTGGCCTTGGAGTTGTCCAGCAGCGAGCGGTTCCCGCCCATCTTGGTCTTGACGACCTCACGCATCGCCGTATTCTGCGCGCGTAAGGCTGCAAAGCTCTCCTTGGTCTGCGAGAGGAAGTCAACGTGCAATTGACGCATGATCGCCAGGTCGCGTCGCAGGCTCTGCACCTCGTCGTAATGAGCGCGTAGCTCGGCGACGGGCGCTGGTCCACTGTCACTTCTCATGGGAGAGCGCGGTGTCTCGACGGGTGGCGGGGGCGGCGCAGCGGTAAGGACGGGCGACACGGTCAACAAACTCGTAGACGGCGCCGTCGTGCTCATCCGCTTTGACTGCGCAAGCGACGTCTTGAGCTCCTTGATGTCCTGCGCGAGCGACGCGAAATTGAGATCAAAGTGTTGTTTGACCTGGTCGAGGGCTGCGGTTAGCGTTCCGCACAGTGGCTTGAATATGTAGTTCTTCGCGTTCGGGTGCGGTGCTGCACACCTGCACCTCACTCCTCTCCGCCAACCCTGCACGCGACTCACGTTCAATGTCCAGCACGAGCAGACACCCCTCGCGTACGTCCTCCATGTCCTCCAGCTCGTACTGCACGCTCGTTCTTGGGTCCTTGATATATACATCCGGGAAGTCCTCCATGCCGGGGTCGTACTCGAATCTCTCCATGAAGAGGAGACGCAGCGCGCTCATGGTGAGAGGCAGCTCGATCGTCGTCTTCTTGACGTGTCGCCCGAGCTGCAGGAAAGCCGTGACCAGGCCAGGCGTTGAGGCTGGAGGCGAGGCCGATACGCTGGTGCTCGAGATTGCATCTACACTGTGGGCCGTGCTCACGGCGGGCTCGCTGACAGGCGGCGTCGTCTCGGCAACCAAGCTTCTATGCGCCTCGGTGAGGGCTGGCATAGGCGGAATAGCGTGGACGTTTGAGCGCCGCGCGGGCCGAGGCGGCGATCCCGTTCCGCTTGTAGCTTTCTTGCCT
Source organism: Cutaneotrichosporon cavernicola (assembly GCF_030864355.1). Lineage (NCBI taxonomy): Eukaryota > Fungi > Basidiomycota > Tremellomycetes > Trichosporonales > Trichosporonaceae > Cutaneotrichosporon > Cutaneotrichosporon cavernicola. The sequence goes on along the minus strand of NC_083400.1, from coordinate 59,130 downwards.
GGGCTCGTACCGACCATCTTGTTGAATGTGTAGCTCGAGAAGCGCTTGGACGCGCGGCGCTCCAGTGCGTCCGACCTTTGCAGGAGCGCAAAGCTCGAGCGCGCTGCCGGGTGAACGCCGTCGTTGACGAACGCTGCTGTTACGCCGTTCAAGACTTCGACCGCGTCTTCGCCCTGGTCTTCGCCCTGGTCGGGGAGATTGAGCGTTGGCAACCCAGGCATACCGGGGGAAGGAGGTGGCGGCGTCCTCGGGACAGGTGGGGGTGGAGGCGCGGGCGAGGTCGCGGTGGGAAGGGCGCCTGGAGACGGTGTCGGCTGGATGTGCGACGACCCCCCAACCGGAGGCAGGGGCAGTTCGCGGGAGAGTGCGTGCGGAATGGGGATAGGCATCGTGACGGTACTCGCGCTCGCACTGTCTGATGGTGCACGCGCTGACGAGATAGACGACACGTCAGAGTCGGCGCTAAACCTCGACGTCGGGTTCGCGCTGTCGCGTGATGTGCGCTCCGGCCGCCGCGGCTGGCGTGCTGGCGGGGCGGAAGTCGTCGGCGCAGGTGTCACTGGGCCAGTTGGGGGTGTTCCGAACCCCGAGTGTACCGATGGGATGGGTGAGGTAGCGCGCGGCATCGGGCGCTCAATGCTCCCTGAAGAGAGCGTACGCACGCTCCCGTCTGGAGCGGGACGTGTGCGCGACGGCCGGAACGCGTCAGGCGGCGCGGGCCTTGATGCACGCTCGCGGTGCTGGCTCCGCTCCGCCAACGTAGGGCGCGAGCTCGCACTGGGCAGGATGCCGGTCTGGCTGGCCGGGCTCGCGGGCCCATCGATTGATGCTATCGATCGCACCGATCGCGTCTCCGCATCCGCGGGCGGCGCTGACTGCCGCGGTTGCGGGCGCTGAGGCGTCACCGGTTCGGGCTGAGGTGTGCGCTCTACCAGATGCCGCTTGTATGCCATCTGTTTGTTCTTAAGTCCATTGAGGAGGTTGAAAATGATCGCGCGGATGTCGGGGAGGTAGATATTGAGCGTATCTTGTGTGGGCTCCTCGGCGAGGGCACGCTCGAGGATTTCTCGGAGATCGGAGGGCACAGAGTCGAGATCGCTAAGGTCAGCGGGCGCCCGTGAAGAGAATACAGCCATGGCGAAGCGGCACTTCTGGCGTCCGCCTCATGCCACGACGCCCCCGGACACTGACGGCCACACCGCTCCGTCATACTAGACAGGAGCACGATCCGGGGAGCGAGATGGTGTGGGCCACTGGGTGCAACTCTAAACCCACTGTACCCGCGCACTAGCTCCCTCAGAACAGCTATCTCGCTCTTGGTCACGCCGGCTGTCCGAGCGGCACGATGAGCCCTGGCCAAGCATGTACAGCAGCATCATCGTCCTCTGGGGTGCACCACGGCTGGCGCCGGTGCCAGCCGGCATCGGCGAACATAGTCCCACAATCACAATACTCACGCGGTTGAGATCCCCGCGCGCCGGAATGTGCTGACGCACAGCTCGAAACCGTTCCCGAGTCGGACGTAGATGTCGCTGACCTGCCGTCAGCCAAATCTCACCAGGACGCACCGCCTCCTCGCTGAGTTCACGCCTCGCCCATTGCTCGAGACCCTGAAGGAGCTGCTTCGTAACCACTAGCAAGCGTGTGATGTACGAATCTAACGTGGAAGTGGATGACTGCGGTCAGCTAGGCCAGCGCAACGACGCACCGGTGCACGAGGGCCTGATACCTGCCGCCCGCTCCTTCCTCCCTCATACCCGCCGCCTGGGCCTCCGCCATATCCCGATCCGCCTGAGCCTGTGCCGCCTCCGTGGCCGGGATGCGAGTTGTGTGCGTGCGAGCCCGAGCCCGAGCCTCCTGCATGATGTGAGGAGCCAGGTGGTGCCGATGCTCCTGACAGGGACCCGGAGACGTCACGGAAAGATGCGGGCTTTCCGCGCGGCGACGGAGGCGGGTAGTATCCTGTTGGGGTTGAAAGTGGTGGTGGCTCATCTGTTGGGATGGGGTACGAGATAGCGGGGCGAGACATGGTGGAATAGGAGGTGGTTGGGTGGTTGGGAGGTGGGAGGTGGGAGGTGGGAGGGGAAGGATGAGTGAAGAGGGAGTGAATTGGAGATTGAGTTTGAGCGATTGTGATGACGATATTGATAATCGATAGTGAACGAGTGTAGATGTGTAAATGGAAAAGGTTGACGAGTGGGGATGGTTTGGTGAAGCTAGTCCATGAAGAGTGCACGATCCTCTAAACTCGTTGGTTTGACAAAGGTTCAAAGCGAGTTGTTGGTGGAATGCTAAATGAAATGCTCTCTCAAGCTCTCCAGTCATCAGATGACATGACGAGGCGAGACTGCCACGCGCACTGCACGTGACGTGATTCAACTTTGCCCTCCACCAACGCGACCGTTCCTTAAAGCATGTAGTTTTACTTTACTCGATGCCAACGCCAACCCTCATCTCAGCATGCTCAGCATAGTCATATGCTTGTCAGACATGCACACACCCAGCAACCAATAGCTGGCGCCGATTGTACATCTTCCTCCAGCACCATCAATACCCAAAAGTTTCTTTTGCCTCTCCTGAGCTTGAGCAGCCAACCACATACATAAAGCCCGCTCCACTCACAAGCTTCATCATCAACTACAGACGCCCGCCGAGATTCACCGAAGGAAGAGAGGAGGAGAGACGGTAGGAGGACTATATTGAAAAGAGAGATTGTCTTAACGACTGTCTCGACTACGGATAAGCACATGGTAACAACAGGTTGGGTTGGGATGATGACGGAACGCAATGCCAAAGACGTTGGTAGTACGTCTGCAGCGTAGAGCGACAGCCGAGCCTCGCTCGTCAAAGTGCGCTCACACGCTCATTGCGCCTCGACACTCTGCAGGGCCTTCTCCACCTCGCGCAGTGCCTTGTCCGCACTGACGCTCTCACGCCGAGCCTTGTGCCCCGAGCGATGGCCACTGAGCGACGCGCTCGTGCTCTTGAGCTGCGAGCTGCCGTCCACGACAACGATGGGGTCATTCGAGTCCGCCGACGATGTCGAACGCGAAGCAAGGTTCGATGACGCCTCCGAGTGTGTTGGGAGACGAGCCGCACCAAGGGAAGGGGGGTTGTTGCCGTTGCCAAACCCGAGAGCGCCATTGAGTGACTGGCGGTTCCAGTTGGACGAAGCCGAACCCGCGCGCTGGTGGCTGGAGAACGAGCCCATGCGCCCGTGGGCGTTGTTGCGTCCGCCGCTGTTTCCTGGCTGCGTAGAGCCGCCAAAGGAGAGCGACGGGTTAAGAGGCATCTTGAAGCCGTTGATGCCACCTCCCACAGAGTGGCGGCCGCCGTCATCGCGCACGATCCCGGCAAAGTTGCCGCTCTGCATCGCGGCCGACATGGACGCACGGTGGCCCATGGCGCGTGCCTGCAGCGACGCGATGATCTGAGAGGCGTCGGGGCGGTCGTACGGGCGAACCGTGGCGGGCTGTGGGAGAGAAGGGGAAGGGTTGAGAATGAGGCTCAGATAAGCCTTCTTGGCTGGAAACGTTAGCGCTGGGACGCGCACCTTCCTCGCCACCATGGTAAGCATACACTCACCGACGCCAGCGTCGGCAAAGACCACCATAGCATTCACATCGTCGAGCCACTTGATGCGGAAGCCGCCCTTGTCCGACTCCCACTCCTTGAAAATGTTCTGGATGTCACGCGTCTTGATCCTGGGATTAGGCGGCGTTGGCTTCAATGACCTACTCTGGGGAAAAGTTGGCGAGATGCAAGATACGAGTGACGGCCGCAGAGACCGAGGGCTGAGACGAGGAGGGAGCGGCGAGAATGGTACCGTTGGGGAGGGAGATGGACATTGTTGCGTTGTGATGCTTGATGTTTGAGAAGATGGATATGTGGATGTGTGTGGGGGATTAGACGTTGGTCGAGTGGTCGTTTCAAGACTGTTGCAGTGGTGTGAGAAGAGGAAGGTGGGACGTGTTCTTGTCGGTGGTGGTGTTCAGAGATGATTGGGTTGGGGAGGATGCTTTCGTTGTTTGTGAATGAACGACGGTGTTGTCAATAATGTGATTGCTTGGATGCGTTTGGATGTGTAATGAGACAGGTGGAGGAGGAGATGAGCCGGATGGTCCCGGCAATGATGATGGTGAAGGAAGGATGGGAGGTGAAGAGTAGTGGAGAGTTGATGGTGATGAAGACCTAGAGGATTGGACGTGGTCACGAGATGAGGACCAGGTTGCATAGTGGCAGTTCCTTAGCCCATCTCGCAGTTGGGAGCTGGCAGCTGCTCCCGCACCTACCTCCACTTGAGAGTCTGAGCGAGCGATCATGGCGTTCCTCAAAACCGCCACAACCACGTGGTATTGAATTGCCGAGGTTGCGATGGCTGTGGGTGGCGACTGGTGATGGTGGCGAATATTAACACAATAGTGACGTCAGTGAATAGCCGGGTCAGGTTGACAAGCGGCATTGGAGCGGGGCCCGGACCATTGTCACCCTGAACCTATCGGAGCGCAAACCACCCCACCAACTCATGAACCCTTGTTTGTGATTTATCCGTGAATGACTTTGTTCTCTATAGGCATGGTATAGAGAACAGAGTCCAGCCACTCTCTGTCTAAATGGGGTCCGGGTCGAGGCAGAGGCTCACCCCCAACACCCCCGCAGGGTTCCAGGGTCTTCACCCCAGTTCAAATCATCACCTTTGCTTAGGGCTATAGGGCGTTAGAAGGCTAGTGACGCACATGCCAGTTCAAGTGCCCATCGGTGCATAGTACAGCACGCACTGCTTTGTCATTAAAACGTCTTCAACTCATCTCTCTTCTTCTCTCTCTTATCAATTCACTCTCCACGCTCCCTCTCTCATCCTACATCGCGCAACGTAAGTACCAGTCTCAACATCATCACATTCAACCCCTCCACTACCCCTCTTTATCATGTCAAAGTGAGACACCCGTCTCTTTTGCCACCCAACAGGTCGCTCTCACCGTCATCCATGTCACAATCACCTTCTACCTCATTCTACCTCATTCTACCTCATTCTACCTCATTCCCTCGCACTCGCAATCGCTCTGCACAGCTGTGCATAAGCGATTGTTTATTGCGTGACTGTGCACCCGCGGCGACTGTGTTCCGCCCTGGGCACAAACCCCCAAGGTCACACCACTCTGTATCCCCCCCATTCTCATTTTCCCACTCAACTGGTGCTGACACCTGCCTTCCTTGCATCCATTTTCGCCTTCCTCACATCCATCACTCAACTGGCATTCACCCATCAGCTACACCACATCATGCAGATCTTTGTCAAGACGTAAGTCGTGCTCGTTGTTGACCTGCTTGATGGCAAATGCTGACGTGCACAGCCTCACTGGTAAGACGATCACCCTCGAGGTTGAGTCGTCGGACACCATCGACAACGTCAAGTCCAAGATTCAGGACAAGGAGGGCATCCCTCCTGACCAGCAGCGCCTTATCTTCGCCGGCAAGCAGCTTGAGGACGGCCGCACTCTTTCGGACTACAGTGAGTCATTCGGACGCCCTGTTGCCCACCTCACCTTCCTGCGTTCTGACACATCATAGACATCCAGAAGGAGTCCACTCTCCACCTCGTTCTTCGTCTCCGCGGCGGCATGCAGATCTTTGTCAAGACCCTCACCGGCAAGACCATCACCCTCGAGGTTGAGTCCTCGGACACCATCGACAACGTGAAGAGCAAGATTCAGGACAAGGAGGGCATCCCTCCTGACCAGCAGCGTCTTATCTTCGCCGGCAAGCAGCTTGAGGACGGGCGTACTCTCTCCGACTACAACATTCAGAAGGAGTCGACTTTGCACCTTGTTCTCCGCCTCCGTGGTGGTATGCAGATCTTCGTCAAGACCCTCACCGGCAAGACCATCACTCTCGAGGTTGAGTCGTCGGACACCATCGACAACGTGAAGAGCAAGATTCAGGACAAGGAGGGCATCCCTCCTGACCAGCAGCGTCTTATCTTCGCCGGCAAGCAGCTCGAGGACGGGCGTACTCTCTCGGACTACAACATCCAGAAGGAGTCAACTCTCCACCTCGTCCTCCGTCTGCGCGGCGGTATGCAGATCTTCGTGAAGACGTGAGTGTAACAGGAGTTTTTGATTGGATGCAGCTAACCCAAGTCTCACCGGCAAGACCATCACGCTAGAAGTCGAGTCGTCTGACACGATTGACAACGTCAAGTCAAAGATCCAGGACAAGGAGGGCATTCCTCCCGACCAGCAGCGCCTCATCTTTGCCGGCAAGCAGCTCGAGGACGGCCGCACGCTCAGCGACTACAACATCCAGAAGGAGTCTACCCTCCACCTGGTGCTCCGTCTTCGTGGCGGCGAGTAGGCGTGTCTTGGGGACGGGCGTAGGTAGTCATTTGTAGCTTTTATGGGGCATAGATGTCCAGACGATGAATGTCATCGCCAGTACAGTTGAGCGCGGAAGCGGGCGTGTGGTGATGATGATGATGAACTAACTCGGGCAGGATTTTGCCGGCAGCAAAGAGCTTGCAGTCTGAGGCCTGGGACAATTTTATTGTCAGGAATCAGTAGTTAATGGTACTGAGAATCGCAACCACTTGCCGTTGTAAGCGGTAGCGGCACTTTGTCTGGAGAATGGAGCAACAACTAACTACTAGCCTTTGTCTTTTGTAGTGGAGCTTCAGCTCAAGCAATGATGCATGCCCCTAACCCGCTAACTCCAGCCCCGACTCCCTCGCACAGACTGCCTCCAACAGAATGCTGCCACAAGACCTTGAACGCGGTTGACGTGTAAGTTAGAGCCCTGTAGCCCTCAGTCCCATCAGAGCCACTCGGATACATCAGCGCCTCGCACGCTCGGCCGCCCGAGGCTGGTATCCACGCCATTAATAGTTGCTGGAAACGACACGCCAGTGACCTCGCCAAGTGCACCACGCGTCGTCTCGAGCCACGCGTCGTCGTTCACGCTTGGCGCGGGTACGTCAGAGAACGCCTGTCTCCCAAGGGACCTGAGGAGCTCCATGACGTCCGCGAGGCTCAGGTCTACGTCCCATCCACCATTCGTGGGTTCAATCATGCGCCGGTACACGGCTGCGAGGATACCTGCGGCGAGGAGGTATCCGGCCCCGTGGTCGAGCGCCTGACAGGGTAGTGGGCGGGCGGGCTTTGGTTCATGTGGCATGGACGTGAATGTAGCTTGACCAAGCTCAGCACCCTCGGCTTCCAACACGTTAAGGCCACTGGCGGTCTGGACGAGCGAGTCAAAGCCGCGGCGGCATTCCCACGGTCCTGGTCCCCATGCGGACAGCCTGGTGTCAGTTCATCCTGTTGTTGACTCACGAAGCGTAGATAATACCTGGATTAAGTCTACGAACGTCCTCGCGGCCCCAACCACGGGATGAGAGCGCACCAGGCCGATAACTCTGCAGAAACACGTGGGCCGTCTTGACCAGTTCGCATAGCTTGGCGGCGTCGGCCGCGTCATCTAGGTCGAGAGAGATGCTGCGTTTACCTCGCGTCATGTCGCCGTCGAGGCCTGGTAGGGAAGGGAGGTTGGGGGACGTTACCCACAACACGTCGGCGCCGAGGGCAGCCAGAGTACGCCCTGCTACGGGGGCAGCAATGACTCGCGAGAGGTCCAGCACGCGTAGGCCTGTGAGTGGGCGCAGCGACGGGCCCGTGAGGAGAGGAGGAACAGTAGCAAACGGAGACGGAGACGGAGACGCCACACGTAGTGAGATAGGAAACTTGTCCGCCTGGGCTTGCGCTTGGCCCGTCGCCTCCCATTCCGCCTCGCTGCGGAGCGCGTACGCGACCGCACCGCTGGCCAATGCGGCCTCCTCTAGCGCAACCTTGTCCCAGGTCCGTACTGCTTCTGCGACAGCCTCGCACCGGCTCTCGTCTTCCGCAAGTCCGAGTACACGTAGAATGCTGGCACGGTGGTGCGCAAAGCTGTCGTGTATGCGCACGTGACCGTCTCTTGTCGCGTATAGGCCGCCGAGGACGCCCCACGCTGACGGCGGAGGATTCCCATCAATCCGCAGGAGGCGTTCGGAGACGAAGGCCGCCGCGGCGTGGGGCACCTCGACGCGGACGCGGGGTATAGGAGACGACGAGCGGGTGGCGTGTATCAGCGCCCCGGTGAGGGCTGCGGTGGCGACGGTGGATTGGGCCAAGTCTGCCATTAGTAGCTGAGATAGCTAAGGCTCACACACAAGGCAGTTGGGACACTAAGACTCACGCCATACTTTGAAGCTCGAGCTGAACGCGTCTCCTACCGGTAGGTCTAGTGCATTGAGGGCGGCATCAGGCAGGCCGAGGCCGCGCCAGAGGTACGCGACCGTACTGTGGGGTATGTTTGTGACGAGATTGTTCATTCTCGATGGTTGCAGTGGAGAGTGCTGGAGATCAACGAGGTGGATATATGGCGTAGAGACTAACGGGCATTTCCGATCTATCTTGGGCTTACGGAAGCGACGGGAAGCGCCGGATAAGACATTTGCACGACATTCATGCATATGACAGCGCTCCTGAGGTGAGGTCGGCTTGTGGTATGTAGCTTGTGGCTTGAGGCTTATTACAAAGCTTGAAGGGTGAAATGGGTAGATGCAAGGTTAAGAGTTGGATGTGGCATGCATGACTTTATTGCCTGATTGGAATGTGGCATGGTCATGTTTCGAATCGCGACCTGCTCATCTATTCTATCATCTGCTTTACCTTTCCTGTCCTCGTCATGCTCCAGTGGCGTTTCTGAGCTTATGCATGCCTCCCCCAAGCGCACTGTCCTGGCTTGCAACCCCGAGCCCCCACGGGGCCGCAAAAGTTGGAGGGGCATGCTCAGCTAGGCCTTGCATGTTATGATTCATAACGCTTTGCGTTCATGAGGTCTCTAAGTATTTGTCGCATCAACGCATGCCCTTTGTCTGTCCGCGCAACCGCTCTCCTATGCAAACTATTGCGCTTTCTGCATAAGAAGCAGGAGAGACAAGAGATTTAAAATGCGGATCGTGCCTCGTCAGTTCCCAGAGGCACACAAATTGGCTAATTGTTGTCAGGGGTACGCTGTGGACGGAAATATGCTGCCAATGCTCAATCAACTATACCACACGAGCCAGAGTAACACAGGATACTGGTATCAACACGACGTCAACGGCGAGAACGGAGGGTCGCGCGAGCGACAGGGCTGTCGGTAGCGGGAGGAGGGCTGTCAGTAGCGGGAGGAGGGCCATCAGTAGCGGGAGGAGCCGGGCCACCGGAATGAGCGTAACAAGAGAGAATCAAGAGCCAAGGAGATACAAGGTTGGAGAACGAGTGAGATTGAGAGAGGGAAGGAGAAAGGAAGTAGAACAAGAGCAAAAGAGTAAACGAGCGAAAGAGAGGATTGTTTGCGTATTAATATTGTTATTGTTTATTGCTTTCTCTATCAAACTCATTACTCGGTTTGTTACTAGATTACTGGAATCTGGGACAGGCACAGACACCTAGAACCGGCGTTCTCCGGGGTTATAGTTGAAAGATACATATGGCGGATTGCAAAGGAGACTACACATTGAGCCTTATCCCGACAACGCCTGCCTTTGGAACCGTTTGCCAGAGCAGACAATGGTCGGAGGCTTCAACTTGTGGCTGAAAGCGCAAGTGACGTGAGTTGGTCCGCATCAGGACAATCAAGCCATTTGACGCATTGTAGACCGCATACAGAGTAAAAGCATGCTCAGAATTATGATAAAAGTTTGTTGTGTCTTTTGCGCAAAGTGCGCATCCGAGTCTAATTAATAAGCCATCCCCGCATGCTCCTTGACACAGCCCTCTTAGACCGCTCAAGTAGAATGAATTAAAAAAGGCAGGTCAGGAAGCCCTTGAAGACCAGAATTACTGCCCGGCTGATAAATACCCGGCAATTAGAATTAGCCTTAGCGTTCCCCTAATAACTAATCCTAATTCTCCGGTTAGACTTGTGTCCCTGCTTGCTGTACGCTTGTCGGGGTGCTCAGTTGACAGCACCACTGTGGTTCCATGCAGCGAAGAGAACAGCCTATGTAACCCCAGAGGTCACACTGGGTCCTGTGCCGGTGGATTTCAGCTGGCCGTGTGGACGCGCAGAGTTTTCAGAGCAAGCAGTGCCAAAAGGAGCGGGTGGTGGCTCAGAAGTCAATTGGGTTGTCATGACACGCGAATGGATTGCATGAACCGCGCGTATCTAAAGAACCAAGACGTCCATCAATGCCAGAGTAAGGGCAATCTTACGGTTACACCACGCAAAATTGCAGCTCTCTATGCGCACCATATGTAGCCTTGTGAGTTGGAAGGGGCCGTCATTGCGGTGATCCCTCACTTTCGACTTTCGGATCCTCCTTGGCGTCTGTGTGCTTCGTGAAGCCCAAGGATATCGCGAGATTGGCATGTGTCATCCCTAAGAGAAGAACATCGTGTGTGTTCATTCTTGCACACCCAGGTGTGAAGGCGTGGGCGCAAGAGAACGTTCGTTTGGGAAAAGCCAAGGGGAACGAGTGCGAGCTGTGCTACTTCCGAGCTTCCCAGACACTACCGCCGCGCCAGTCCCGCCTACTAGCTATCCGGATCAGCATCGAGACAGGCATTGTTCGTGCATCTGAGTCGGCGGCCCAAGTTGACACTTGCCGGGTAGCCACCAAAGGTGCCACAACCTCCACTGCCACAAACTCTCCTCAGCGTCTCCGGCAGTACGTGGTTCCATGAGGATTGAAGAAAAATCCGCCAGAGCGTTCAAGCGTACCGCTCCGGTGCGCTACACTCTCGGCCCTTCCGTAATCAGCGTAATCTCGCATTTGGGTGCCGCGGGACGTGACGATCCGAAGAACTCTGCAACAGCCATATCGAGTGGAATTCGAGACTGCACGGTCATTTTTGCGCCCTGAGCAGGTTCATCTGCAAAAGATAATCACTCTTTAAAGTAGCGAGACCACTTCGCTAATGATTTTTCTACCTCCGCCCCGTTCTGCTTCCCTTCACTACCGCTTCCCCCCACAATAATGAGAATCGAAGACAGATAACACAATAGGGGCTGCGTGGGGCATCTAATACTGGCTCCAGACTGCTCCAACATCTGGTTAAATTGAGCCTTTCCTACAAGGGGAAGATGTAACGATAGACCGAATTGCATTGCAGTATGTGAGCTCGGAAGCGGGTTTGTTTTGAATGACCGCGATCGGCGGGGGAGATTGTTGAAGCTCTCGCCGCTGTCCGGCGGTTCTTCAATGGCGTATAGAGATATTTTGTGGGCTCGTGCAGCACTGTCGGCAAGATGAGTCTGAGAGGCCGAGGGGAGTGAGGGGTTGTGAGTCTGATACCCGCAGTCCGAAGTCGGATGCCTGAGGGCCGAGGGAACTCATAATCTACTGTAGCCATGGCTCGTCAACATTGCTCCCCTCTGTCAGCCTTTGGGGTTATCAGCCCAGGATCCAGAACACGACACAACGAGTGAACTCATAAGACACCGCTCATTGAGAAACCAAGTCAGCCTGACCACGTACAAGCCACATAGTGTCACACAAGTCCTTTCAGCAAGATTAATCTGAAAGAATCATCGCAGTGTACAATGTCGTTCAACTAAGACTCTTAGAACAACCCTCCAAAACAACATTACCCAAACAGCCGAGATTCAGGTAAGTTGAATGATGCAGTGACCCCAGCGCGATCATTGCGCGGCCTCCACACTACCAGCCTTCGACTCCTTCCCGCGCTTTCAAATGCTGCCAGTAGCCTCGGTCACTAAGCTGAGGAGGTAAATGGCAAGAGCGGAGGCGAAAGGCGGTGTTGAAAAAGACAGAAATGCCAGCTCGGATAAGTCAGATCGCCTCATTCGCTTTCGCATAGGAGTCTTAACAGGTTGTCGTCATTGCTGGTGGGTCCACACTACCACTGCGCTATGGCTGGTCGTCGCCAGACTACAGGTGTATCTGAGGGAGATGCTGGGCAAGCTGGAGATCGTGGCCCAAGCTGCAACAGGTTCGCGGACAGTCGTACGAGGAGTGCATCCAAGCGGGATGTGGTCATCCAAGCTGAGTCGCACAGGGCGAGCTGGAAGGGGATGCAGCCACCTGTCAAAAGGTGGTACAGGGGTAGGGCCACGGGACGTCGAACAGCTCCTTGCGCTGTATAGCCCTATTCAGATCCAGATGTGAACAGCGCGGTCAGCTGGACTCTTGTAATTGCCGCAAACCTCAAAACCAACTTGTATCCAGTTCACATTACGAGAAACTCCCCTCTGTCGTGGACGGATAGTATTCACCGATAGCCGGTTTGCTCGAGACCGGTGAAAGATGGATGTAGTTCCAATGTAGTCGGATCGACTTGGGTGACAAGGTGATACATGCGTTGCAAGTACAAACAGTAACAAAACCTATATATATATACTGTACGATAGGTCATGTGACAGTGACGGGTCGTTGTTACTGAAGCATCGTCAGTTAGTAACGGAAGGATGGGGGTGACAGGCCCAACAGGTGTGGGAGGGCCAGATGCCTTTGGAACTGGACCGCAGATGTATCAGTAGACGAGAGGCGAGGTGTGCGAGCGAGTGTAACGCCACCTGCCTGACGGACTACATGGGCAAGCTGATTGGGGAGCCAGGGTGCGAAGCGTTTGAGAGGCCACATTTGCCGCATCGCGAGCTTCTTGAGGAGCGGAGGCGTTAGCATGCGGAGGAACTGCGGTGGTAGCTGGCAGAGAAACCGTGGCACCGACTGCTTGGCGAGCCCAGGGACCAGGTATAGGAGGAGTTGGAGCGGTCCGGTCCGGAGGAGTTGGGACGCCCGACGTTTTAAGGGCGGTAATGCTTGATGCCTGCGGAGCTGGAGTAGCCCCTGTCCTGACTCCAGTTGCCAGGGTCGCGATGCGGCCAGCAGCCTGGTACACTATGTTGAGCGACTGCAAGCGTCCCGGAATACTGTCTGCCCTCCATGTCAAGGGACCGCCCGGGTGCCCGATGGCCCCTGCAACCAGAGCGAGGTTCTGGACCTGGGCAAGGATCAAGGACGGATGATATGCTTTGTTGTGCTGGTGGTGGTTGGCGGCGGGTGGCGAATAGGGAGGGGTATGTTCGCGTCTCCTCTTCCGTGGATTCGGCGTGCGGATGTCGGACGACGGACGATCAGCGGAGGCCCGCTCGGGGTTGTGATAGGCGCTGGCGATGTCATCGCCCGGCTCGCCTGGCTCTTTCTTGATGGTGAAACCAAGGGGTTCGGCGTCGTTGTTGACCTCGTCCTCCTTCCTGGCACGGCCGAGCTCCTCCTCCTCCTTCCTGGCACGGCCGAGCTCCTCCTCCTCCACGGTGCGTTCAGGCTCGTCCTCCATCTTCACGACATAGTGGATATGGTTCTCGGCCATGACATAGTCGAGCTCGTCCTCCATCTTCACGACATAGTCGAGCTGGTTCTCGTCCACGACATATCCCAGTTCGTTCTCGTTCACGGCGTTGCTGGGCTCGTCCTCCTCCACGGAGTGACGGAGCTCGTTCTCCGGTTTGACGTCTACGACGATATCCTCCTCCTCCTCCTCCTCCTCCTCCTCCTTGATGCTGTCGAGTTCATCCCTCTCCTCTGACACTGGATCAAAGCGGCCTTGCAGGCGAGGACTGGAGCGGAGGTGGGCAGGTTTGCGGCGCTTGACATAATATGGGGGCCGGTAGTTGATATCCTTGTCCTCGTCCTCCGACGAGGACGAGGACGAGGAGGAAGAAGAGAGTTGGGACTTGGAGTTGTCGTGCGTCCGCGAGTCGTCGCCTGACTTCAAGTTGTGGGTGGATTCGAAACCATCACGCCCGTCGTCATGGGGGAACCGAGGGTTGGCGCGGGTGGAATGTCCGGAATGGGAACGGGGCAGGTGCCTCTGACTGCGAGAGGTAGCCTTGGGTAGGATGTACTCGTCACTCGAGTCCGAGTCTTCAAAGTCGGTCAAGCTGTCCTCCGAGTCCGAGTCGTCTCCCGAATCATCGGTGTCGTCTGGGCACTTGTTCATCTGGCGTCGTGTTGCTCGCGTGACAACAACATTGCGGTTGGGCGGCCGACCACGGGCCCCTCGACTGCCGTGAGGTCTGCCTCGAGGTCGGCCGCGCGGAACCCTGTCGTTGTCGGCAGCAGGGTCGACAACGGACGGTCCTCTGCCGGCTGGCGCTAGGTGCTGCTCGGGGTTACGGCCACCGCCCCTTCGGCTTGGGCCACCACCACGCCCTCGGCCACCACCACCTGCTCTACCACGGCCTCGATTGGATCCGGCGGTGGGAGGCATCAGCTGGTTGGTCAGTGGTAGCCACGGGCCTTGATGCGTCAACTCACCAGAAAACAGGCGGACTCTGAACTGTAACAGCGAGTACTGTAGCAAGCGCTTGGATTCGTCGGATGCCGGGTCCTGTTGTGGTTAGCTACTCGTTTAAGCTGTCCGTGCCATGGGAGGCCATTGGGGACTCACTGTCACTTGGCAAAAGTATGGAATGTTCAAGCGGAGCCCTGTGGGAATATTCTCTACACAAAACGCCAAGGGAACTCGTCAACGAAGGCTGAAGAGAGAGAGAAGGGAAGAGGATTACGCCAGCCGCTATACCAATGGGAAGAGCTGAAGGAGAGAATGTTGGGAGGTTGGAGTTTAGTTGTTGTGGAAGCAGTCGGTGGGAGTGTTTGGCATTGGTTTTGGTCGAAATGTTTGGTTTAAATCGCTCGCACTCGTGCACAGATCGATATCGGGTCGCACAGACCACATATCCTTCAGCTCCAACCGGGAATTATGACTCGACCAGAAGGCAGTCGCGAGGGGAGAGTTGAGTTGAGCATGGGTCCGTGGTTTGTTAAGATCAATTGCGCTGGCCCGAGCCGGCTTATCTTGTCAGCGCAAGCCATGTCAATTCTATTTAACAGGAAAGTTGTAAATGATAAGATGGCGAGAAAAGCAAACAACAAAGAGTAGGGGCGACCATGTGGACTTGTTGGGCTCCTTCCCATGTTATCATGATTACCATACACATGCTCTGAATTCCACCAGTTACAGACCCACCTCTCTATGCTTCTCTACCGCCTTACGAAACTTGTTGGCCAACAAAGCATTAACCCGGATCGCAGCCGTGAAGTGGCCGATAACGTTCAACTGTCCGTGGTCCAGGGGCACGTTGGTCGCCTTGGAGCCCGCAACAAGTTTGTCGATGAACCCTTGCATCCACCATACATTGTGGTCGGCCCACCGACAGTGCTGCAACAGTAGGTCGCAATCGTCGATGGTGGCGAGCTCTTTTTGGAAGTCGGGGTTGTTAATCATGTGAAGGAAGCGATTGATTTCGGGCAAAACCCTCTCGGCCTCGCGCCTGATAGAGATATCGGCGTTCTAGATCAATCAGGCGCGGTTCGGAGGATGGCACTCACGTTGTTGACCATCTCGAACCACTTCGGGTCCATTGTGCAAGGCGGATGGGGTCAATGGGGGGCCTGCCGTGAGCCATGGCCAAGGCATGAAACAGCATACCTGAAGTTTGAGGGAGGAATCCGAGGTGGGGAATGTGATTGAAGATTCTGGCCTGCAAGTTGGCTAGTGACAAATCAGCCAGAGTTCATCGTCGCCACGTCGCCACGCACCAGGTCGTCGAGTACGTGTTGCAGTAATGAAGTGGAAGAGTAATAGTCAAGGATGTTTGGCTGGGGCTACAGCGCCGAGCTCGGACCACGGAACGACACTCGGGAACAAGCTCGACATATCAGGGCGGTGTCTTGGGACCCACAGCGTATGTTTACACCGCATCCCCAGCCCCAGCCCCAAGTCCACAGTTGGCCAGCGAGGGTATTAGCCTACTGTCACCAAAACTGCTCGCTTGTCAATAGCCCTCCCAGCCGTATGGCATAAAAAGTCATTCACGGAATGGTGGACGACAGCCCTGGACATAAGGCAGAGTCATTCTTCACCAGCTCAGCCCCCAAAGCGCTCAGTCTCTGCATGATGATCTCGTTCATGCCCTTGAAGAACTTGTCGTGGACCTGGCGCATGTGTTGCAGAAACTCAATATTCCGCTCGTAGCAGAGCATCTGGGTGCCGAGACGGCGCTGGACCTGTTCCGCATTGGACTGTAGGAGAGATTTGTCGTACTTCCAGTGTTGCACCAAGACTCTCTTGAGCCCCGCCTGCGACACACTCTGACGACCCCGGCGGTCGCTATGATGCATGGAGTTACGACGCATGGAGTGGCTGGGACGTGGAAAAACTTTGGCGGTTGTCCAAGCGGGGTCTGGAAGAACCAGAGGGGCCCGGTCCGGGGTCGTTGATCCGTTGGCCTCGACCACATCGAAGTGGTCAAAACACCGCCGACCTGAGAGATCTCGATCGTGAAGGCACGCCGCTCGGACCAAGGTATTCAAACGCCGGGACGCACGGTAGGAGAGTGAGAGCGAGATCGAGATCGATCGAGCGGGTGCGAGACGGAACTCTTTGTTCTTCCCTTGCGCTTTGGCCCACCGCTATTCCAGAGGCCTCTTACAAGTCCTGGACCCGCCACCGAGGTTGGCGCTCCTGTGGGTCCGAGAGCCATTGTTTTGGGGTTCCGCCCCGAGTCCGCGTAACTCCTTGATCCAGGCCGACGAATACACAAGCACTCTCGGCGGCGCTTGCATTTCGGTCAGCTGGACGTGGCCGTCGGGTTATTCATGGCCCCGTCTGATCGAGTAGAGGATTGAGCGTCGGCGGTTGTCGGCCGCATGAGGTGGGGACATGATCCTAGGCGGACGCAGCGATAACGACCGCTTGGTTAGAATCCGTTACTTCCAACGAGTCGCCATTGTCAGGAGCCACCTTAAGCTTTTCAGTGTTACCAGCAGCGTTGCGGATGTCTTTTTGATGTCACACAAGTTACACATGGATGCAAGATGACAGCAAGGTCACGCAAATGGTCTCTCTGTCTTCTCCCCATGCATGCTTCTGGCGCTCATGACCATCACTCGGCATTGCCATCCCCGTCAGAGGTCGCCTGCTGTATCCTTCTGCATCTCGTCCGCGTCTTTTGAAGCCATCCACCCTCCTCCTCAACGAGCGCGACGTGGTGATCGTTGTCGTCCAGAAAGTTCGAGTATGCCGTCCAATACGCAAAGCCGATTAGCACACCGGTCTTACGCTGCGCATATGCGTGCGCTGCTTTGTCGATCTGCTCGTCGGTCAGTCGCTTGCGTTTGCGTCTCGCCTTCGACGCCAGAAGTGGTGCGCTGTCAGCCTTGGACGATCTGGGTCCAGCGTCTGTTAAGGGCCTCGCTCCAGCGCTGATTGAGGTGCTCGTACCAGACGTGGTTGAGGCCCGCGCTCCCACCATGAACTGGCTGGAGCTCATCGCTCTTGGCTGCACGTCTGCATCAGCTGACGGGGTTCTTCGGCCAGCTGGAAGTGGGTTACGCAATCTGGCTCTGCCAGACGACAATGACGATTCGACATCCTTCTCCAACTCATCGCGCTCCTCGTACTGTGTTCCCATGGCTGCGTCCAGCTCGTTTGTCGACTCCCCCGTGTTCGAATCCACGGCCCGCTGCCGAGCCTGCCGCACGTACTGCAATGGGTTCATGATCTCGCGCAAGATTATTTTGGGCGGACCCACAGTAACCGATGACCCCGACATGCCTTGCGGGACGGGCTTGTGCCACGGAGGAAACGGCACGTGGCGGGTGAGTTTGATCATGCCGTCCCTGTCGATACCAAGTGGTGGTAACATGGAGGAGGACGCGGCCGTGCGACTAGGACGCGGTTGCGAGGCGATGGGGGTCGAGGGACGGGTGGGGATCATGCCGAGCGAGTCATTCCGCGACAACGACAGGCCTGGCTCACTCTCAGGAAGGGATGAAGGTAGGGATGATGGGGCAGGGGTTGTCCGGACTGATGGCGTCGGGTTTGTTGGTCCGACCAAGGCGCTGCGGGTCGACCGTCGCTCTGAGACGGCTGGCAGCGACGGGAGCCTCGAGATTCCTGCGGCGAAGGCCGATTGCGGCGAGTCTGGAAGGAACGTCGCGTCGGACAGGACGCTGACTGAGCGTCTCCCGCGCGAGAGCGCGACGGGTTTGCCGGTGCCCATCATACCTGTCCCCATGGAGCTGCCAGGAACAGAGGCCGCACCCACGGTCGCATTCTCGTCGTCGGAGTCGACTTCGTCGATGGGTCGGAAGAAGTCCGATGACCAGTACACGCTCATGCCTCGCTCGTCCGGTATCCCTGAACCGTTGGCGATCATGAGCGGGTCGCCTTTGCGGCAGTCGACGGGAATGATGGGGAAATTGTTCTCGGGAGAGTTCTTGCGCGGGCCCTCACCCTGGCCCCGGAACGGTTGAATCTCGTGGCAGGTAATGTTGTAGGGCGCTACCGCAGTCGGCAGCGGTGGCAAGTGACTCAACTGGACAGGTTGGAGGGTTATGGGAGGGCGTAAGCGTTGTCGTGTGAACGGCTCGCTCCCGTGTAGCGCGAGGCTGCTGTAATGCTGCTCAGGCTTTATGATCTTGGGGTGGGGACAGTCTCATATTAGCCAGCCGCAATGTGAGGAATGTACTCGTACCTGCAATGGGACAATACTTTTCGGCCATCTTGTCTCCGTACTCGCGTGCTTGTTGCTCGATGTCCCGAATGCTGTCGTGGTGCACAGGATAGCAGCCCAAGCGAAAGAACGTGGTAGCGAGCTGTTCGTTACTAAGGGCCCGAAGGCGCGCGAGGTGGACCTCGATGTGCTGCCTGTCAGAACAGTACGTATTCCCCAGCAAGCACTGGTTGTTCGCTCCTTGTCGTACTCACCTTGATCAAGTTGTTCGCACTGCCGATAAGCGCGTCACACATGTCATCGTCGATGGTTATGCCGCATCTCTGGGCTTCAGGAAACTGTCGGTCTCGCCCGAGGAAGCGCATCTGATCCAGAGCAAGGATGGCGTTGTCGCCTGGGGGGATGGGATGGATGGCTTCTGGGGGTCCAGAAGCCGGCATTGGGGTGGTGGAGAAGGCTCTCGACTTGAGTGCGCGGGGAGACGGAGGGGGAAGAGGGCCGACTTGTTCCTGTTGTTCTTGTAGTTCAGGTGAGTCGAATCTGAGGTCGATGGGGTTGGTGATTGAGAGGCCGGGGGATGAGGGGTCAAGTGCTATGCTGGCTGCGCTGCGTGAAGGGTAAGATGGAAGTTGAGCCATGTTTACCATGG
This sequence comes from Cutaneotrichosporon cavernicola, assembly GCF_030864355.1. Lineage (NCBI taxonomy): Eukaryota > Fungi > Basidiomycota > Tremellomycetes > Trichosporonales > Trichosporonaceae > Cutaneotrichosporon > Cutaneotrichosporon cavernicola. Next base: position 39,977 of record NC_083400.1, on the reverse strand, counting down.
GCTTGGACATTTGATTGTCCGGGCCCATGGTGTTGAGATGTTGATTGAGATTGTTGAGAAAGAGTACAATACTGAGTGACGATTAATGTCTGACATTCACTCATCTAATGTAATGTGGAGGGGACTCTTTACCTTTATTAGATCACAATCATAGCGTCATAGCTACATTACATTAAGCAGTCAACAGCAGTCAACAGCAAATTGTAGCTGGTTCTCCTCGCAGCTCGCAGCTCGCAGCTCATAGCTCGCGACGAGCAGACTAGATGGAATGCATCATCATCATATACCTCTCAAGTCTCCAAGCAAGCCGAGTGAGCTCATGCTCATCCTACCACTACACAGGTGCAATCTTGTCAATCTGATCCTTGCGGCCGCGCATGCCACTCATGCATCTTGCCATGCTGCACACTGCTTGACAGTCACTATAGAGGGGGAGAAAAAGAGCTAGACCAGCAGCACCTCCTCCTCGACCTCGACTTCCTCCTCTGGGTTCATCGCCCCCACACGCTGCAGCACACGCTCCACCACAATCGGCAGGATTCGCTCGCGCTCTCTCCTTGCACGTTCCTGGCGGCGCTTGGCCTCGGCACGTAACCGCGCAAGCTGGATCTCGAGCTGCTGGATGCGCTCGGCGCTCTCGACGAGAGCACGATTGTTACTCAAGTGCGTGCGGAGCAGCGAGAGGGACAGGAAGATTGCCGTTGCTAGAAGGAAGATTGGCATCATGGCTCCTGACGTCAGTATGTGTAGAAGAATCGATTGGAGCCGGCCGGCATATCCTTTGGTAACATTGAGCGTGCCAGCTTGAGTAGGAACGACAAGCACACCATCTCCCAGTCACGCAACAGGCATCTAGTTGGACGCCGCTTGACGATCCGCGGACACGACAACCATTTTAGGACGCAGGACGCAGTACTCACCAGGAAACAACTCGCCATACCACAGTCCGTAATGCGGATTCTTCTTCTTGCCATCGCCACTACTCCCGCTAGTCGCGTTTGTCCCGGTACCGCGGCCTGGAACAAGGGGTGATTGGGGATTGGGGACGGGCGCACGGGCGGTTGGTGCAGAGTAGTGCAGCTGGCGGAGGGCAGCGTATGTCCTTGACGGCCCCGTTGAGTACGCGGAAGAAAGAGTTCGGGGAAGTGTGCGGGGAAGCATGCGGTGAGGAAGGACGGAGTGGTTGAAACGTGAGTTTATAAGGAGGCGACCTGATGCTCGCCCAATGTCGAGGGCGCGGAGTGCCATGGTGAAGATAAACTATGGGAGTGACGTCGGGGTCAGGCTGTGGTTGATATTGGTGGAGTGGAGGTTGTGATGGTGAGCAAGAGGAAATTGACGGCGAGCGACAAGCGGCGAGTTGGGAACGGAGTGCCGCGAGCGCAAGTGCAATTCCCAGCTTTGACCGACAAAACGTCACTTGCAAGTTGAGTCAGCGGGATCAAATATGCCATGTGGGCCCACATTCGTCTGTCTGCTACGTCACCCAACCACATTCCAATATGATAAATAGGGGTACCAGTGAATCCTAGTTTGTCAGACGCGCTAGGCAATCCCACTCATGATTACTCGTTCTCTCTTTGCTACCACTCGTCTCACACTCAGCTTCCGAACCTTACACACTTCCTCCAAAATGGCTGCCCCTTACACCGTCGTCAGCACCGAGCGTGAGCTACCCTGGCCGACCTCTTAAACTGATTGACAGACGCCCCGGCTGCCATCGGCCCCTACGTCCAGGTGAGTAGCTCCTAATATCTCTCTTCAGATCGCTGACTCGTAGGCTGTCAAGCACAACGGCGTGAGTGTCTTGGTGTGGGGTTCAGGACTCTCGCTTTGGTCTGGGGACTGATTCACACGACAGACACTGATTCCAGATGATCTTTGCGTCGGGCGCGATCCCCCTTGACCCCAAGTCGATGCAGGTCGTCGAAGGTGGCATCAAGGAGCAGACTGTGAGTGGTTCTCGTTACACGTGAGACCAAACACACGGAAGACCGCTGTGATTACGACTGCCGTGATGGCAACCCTAGTCGGTCGGTCGTAGTAAAGTGGTTGGAAATCGAGCGGCATTTGCCGAGCGCTTACTGCACATTCCGCTTCCTAAATCCAAGTGGGCGGAGGCTGACATCTAGGCCCAGGTGCTCAAGAACATGTCGGCTGTCCTCGCCGCGTCGGGCACTGACAAGGCGCATATTCTCAAGACGACTTGCTTCCTCAAGGACATGAACGACTTTATCGACTTCAACACGCTGTACGCCGAGTTCTTTGGCGAGACCAAGCCTGCGCGCTCGTGTGTTGAGGTTGCCCGTCTCCCCAAGGACGTCCTTGTCGAGGTCGAGTTTATCGCCGTCGAGAAGAAGTAAACGAATCGACAATTAGATGTACAGGGATGTTTTGGAATCAAAGGATGATATGAAGGCGACTGACTTGGGCGTCATGGGTTGTTGCGATAAACCAAGTTCCCTAGATTCTGGGCCGCAGAGCGCTTTAGACAGACTTGGAGCAGCCGAGCAACAAAATAGCAATACGTAATAGATTGGCTTTCTCCACGTGGCTGAGCTGTTAGTCTACAAGTGGTACACGCATCCTGTTACTATCGCTCTCAGTTTCATCTCTTCCAACACGACTGCTGACATCCTCCGCCATGGACAAGTGGGCTCCTATCGCTCCGTCAAAGCCAGGAGCCAACCCGGGCTCGGGCCATGGCATGTTCTCAGGTTTTGGCTCGGTCCTCAAACCCCACAAGGCTGGCCCATCCACCAGCGCAGCAGCACTCGCACGCGCAGGGCGAACTGGCCCCCGCGTCGGCCGGTGGCCCGAGGATATTCTCGTGCGCATCGCTGGTTTCCTCCCCGTGCACGACCTGCCTGCGTTCGCTCGTGCCAACCGTGCGCTGGCTCGTATCACGCGCAATGAGACCAACTGGAAGGCACGGTGCCGCGTCCTTGGTGTCGAGCCCTCTAGTGGTGAGTGAGATTCAACCGCACTTTGTACAATGCTGACTTGCAGACAATCCCGAGCAGCCAGAAAAGGCGAGAACAACGAGTATGAGTCGAAATCGCCAGAGCCTCAGCAAGCCGCGAACAACCAGCGTCACGCGTCCACGAGCCGTTCCTGGCAACGATGACGACTTTGGAGACTTTGGAGACTTTGGAGAGGCCGGCGACACCTTTGAGGACGTCGACTTTGGGGATTTTAGCTCGGTGACCAAACCTCCTGCGACACAGGAGAAGAGTCTCTTGGACTTTGACACTGTACCTCTCCCATCACGCCCCGGCGCTGGGCGTGCAACTGGCTTCTTCGCAGTCGCCCCTCCATCACCTGTAGCCGCCCAGACGTCGGGGCCTGGGCCATATTGCCAGGCGTACAGGAAAAGGCATGCCGAACTCGCTCCTCTGTGTCACCACCTCCGAACGTCGAGTGCACCAAGTAGCACGCTGTCGCTACTGTTCCCGCCCAACCCCACTACCGGCTTGGTGCCAAGCCTCGAGGAGCAAGGCAAGGTGCTGCTCGACCTCCTCCACTTTCTCTCCTCACAAGTGCAGCCCTTGCACGACTGGGGCTTTCTGCGACAGGCACTCCTGGCCGCTGCCGACCGATTCGACTCGACATGTCTTGTGGCGTTCGAGATGGCGGACGGCCGCAAAGACGAAGCGGGAATGCGCTCAGCTGCCCAGGCGAGCTGGCAGGTGTGGGAGGCTGGGGGCGGGACCCGTGAAGAGTGGGAGTGCGGCCGCGTTTGGGTTGAGAAGCGAGAGGTGTTCTACGAGGAGGGCAAGTGGGACGCGGCAGAAAACATCATGTGAGTGGTTGCTCGCAAACCAGCTGACCCGTCAGCAAGGTCCCAGACGTGACCGGCACTGCGATCGTGCGCGAGCTCGACTTTACGCCCATGGACGCATTCATGGCTCACGTTCTCGAGTCGTTTCGGCTCGACGCCGAGCTCGCAGCCCGTGTGTTTCCCGCCGACGCCAAGGTCGTGTACTCGTTCAGCGATCGCCTCGCTATGGACGTACTCGGCGAGTACATCAGCACACTCCTCAGCCAGACTAGAGTCATGTCGCCAGAGTTGTCACTCCGCGCGTCGGCTGCCTCCTTCGTACAGGCGTGGAAACTCGTCGACGTTTCGATGGAGGTCCTGGGTGAGGAGCAGACCAAGGTCCCGCGTTCTGTGATTGAGAAGTCTGTGTTCTCAATGTTTGAACCTCACATCGACGAGTACCTCGAGGACGAGACCGAGTGGATCAAGACGGCCCTGGACGGCATCTGTAACGACTGGGACAAGCAGCTCGGCACAAACACGCGTTCAGCAGGCAAGAAGCGACGCGGATCGAGCAATCAGCCGCAATTCCTTACGTCACAGAACCCAGACCAGGTCAAGCGCAACGTCCTCGCCGGGTTCAAGGATGTGCTGCTGCTTCCCGTCACCATTGTTCCCCGCACCGTCACGTTTGGCGTAAATGCCATTGTTTCCGGCGGCTCGCACGCGGTGCAGGGCTTGTCCATGCTCAACCCGCAGAAGTGGGCGGCGTCAACCACAAATACCTCCAAGGGTACACAAGGCAAGATGGTCCACGGCGAGGCCATCTTTGACGGACCTGTGCCCGAAGGGGACGTCGAGGAGAAGAACGACAAGAACGAGCCGGAGAAGGACGAGGTCGACATTCTCGGGGTGACGAACGGCGTCAACAACCTGTCGGTTCCGGGTATCGAGACGGCATCTTCGTCCAGAGGTGGGACACCACTCCCCTCCGGTGCAGCCACTCCCAACCCTCCAGCAAAGGATGACGAATTCGAGCGCCTTCAGCTTCTCGTTTCCATCGACACGGCTCTCGAGCTCATCCACGCGGACCGCGAGTCGCTCAAGCGTACCGAGACGTTTGCCAAATACCCCGGCAAGACTGGCAACAAAGTTGTCGAGGCGATCGAGGAGGTGTTCATCCTCCTGCTCAAGGCCGTTGGGGACCGGCACATTGCTCCGGGCTTCAGAATGTGAGTTTGGAAAACCCGGCGTCCAACTGACACCAGCGCGACACAGCAGATGTTGACGTACCAACCGGCACAGCATGAGGAGACGTCGAGCGTCGCGCCGTTGCTCCAGTTCTTCGAGCTCGTGCACGTGGGCGACACGATCCAGAGCATGGTGCAAGTCTACTTTGACAAGGAGATTGCACCGTACGTCGACAAGACCGACTTCCTGAACGCGGTGATGCGCGAGAAGAAGCGCTTCGAGAGTGTGCTCGACGATGCCGTTGCATCCGGATTGAACGCCGGTATCGAGGTCCTCATGAACCAGGTCGAGCACATCATCCAGGTGAAGACTGGTCCGCGTGAGTACTATCCCGAACCTGGTGTGCCGCAAGAGCTCGGCCCGACCATCGGTTGCCGTGAAGCCATTGCGTGCCTCGAAATGCACTGTACCCTCCTCAAGGGGAGCACGAGCAAGGAGGTCCTCGAAGTGTTTTACCAGGAAGTGGGCATCCGTCTGCAATCGTGAGTACTGTCGTCGTGATGTGGGCATGGCTGACTCATCAGTATTCTCCAGCGCCACTTGAAGCGACAGATCATCTCGCTCGAGGGCGGGTTCCAGGTGATTGCAGACTTGAACACTTACCACGCCTTCGTGGCGTCTCTCAAGCAGCAGCGCATCACTGAAGACTTTGCCAACCTCAAGATGCTAGGGCACGTGTACATCGTGTCGGACGCCAAGGATCTCGCGCAGATTGTTCGCGACGTTACACGATACGGAGGCACTTTCCGGCCTGAAGAGTGAGTATTTTGAATTCAAGGCCAGGTACAGGGTAGATTAGAAGCTGACTTGTTCCCAGCATCTACGAGTTTATTCAAAGACGAAGCGACTGGAAGAAGATTGAGAAGACTGTGGACAAGGCCATGTACGCACTGTCTGTCAAGGAGGACTGTGTTATCATGTAGTGCTCAGCGACTATCGCACCTTGCTTCAACTATTATATGCATCAGTGTTTGTCACCTGGTAAACCTCTGCCACTGGTGCACGGTTGTTTGGTTTGTATGGTTTGTATGGTTTGTAGGTATGAGAAACCCCACGGGGGAAACCGCGGATGGCGGCAAAAGAGCGGGTCAACTTGGAACTATAGACTATCTCTCTCATTCTCATCCCAATCCCTTGTCCATCTCTCCCCCACATCCATCTCACCCTGGACTCTCCATCAGAGCACTGGTGCTCCTCATCCTCATCCACTATGAACGACGAAGACAGCACTTTCTCGAGTCAGCAACTACAACATGACCATGACGCTGCCCAAAAAGAAAAGCAGAAGCGCGGTTATCGCGCTTGGTACGTTACCAGTTTGGTGTCCCTCACCTGTTTCCCGCATGCCCCACCCGCCTCCACCATGCGAAATGTTTGTTGACAGTCAGCCTCCATTGCCGCGCGCGCAAAGCCAAATGCGATCTGGTGAGTGAACAAGGGGATGAGGAATCTTGTGCAGGTGCGATGCGGTGACATCGCGGCTGGCAAGGTCAGAGAGGCGCTCTTGACCAAGGGAGCGACAGCAACTGGGAGCGCGTGCGCGCAGAGCACGCCTCCAAATGTAGGAGGAGGAGATTGATGGATGGAGCGCCGCTGCGAGACCGGAGACGGGGGTCTTTGACCTACCCATCCAGTGCCCCACTCATCCAGTCGCAGCTTGGAGCACCAGTGTGATGCCCGACTGTATCACCCTTCGTCTTGCTATTGTCTCATCTTCCCCAGTCATACTAACACCCAGGGCGACATCGATGCACCGTCCGATCCGCCTTGCTCGCGCTGTCGTCGCGAGAAGCGCGAGTGCGTGTTTGCCCCCTCGCGACGCGGCGGCAACAACTCCAAGCGGCGGCGCGAGACGGACGACTCGACACCCGCAATCGCCGGAGCCGGACCACAGTTCGACCACCCGCCACCAGCACCGCAGCAACAGCATTCGTATCCGGCGCCACCGCATGTGGACGTGCTGAACCCCTCACCAAAGAACGACACCTACCTCTTCAATCACCCCTCGGTGTCGAGCAACGAGATGTCGCCAGCGACCACGGGGCCCAGTCCACTGACCGCGCACGCTCATCTCCAGCCTGGGAGTGTCGGGAGCTCGAACCATGGCGGCAGTAGCCACGCGCCAGGGGACACCAAACGGAGGCGTTTACACCTCAATCCGCCGCTCCATACATCGGATCCAAGCAGCATCGTCGTCGCAGACGTCCAGAACGAGAGCGACGCGCTCCACATTCTTGCGCTGGCCAGCGCCAACCGGCCCCCATCATCTGGAGCTCAAAGTCCCGGACACAGGCCGCAGCACAGCGGGACGATCACGCCTGCTCATCGCGCGCCTCTCGCTGCGGCTCGTATCGAGGACTTTGACCTCGTCCGTCTTGGGATCGTCAACGAGGGACAGGTGTCGCGACTCACGTCGGCATTCTTCTTATACTACCACCACCTCTTTGTGAGTTGCCACGCGCCCTGCGCTGACCTCAGCCCATGGTCCCAGCTGATCGGATTCCGCGCACCCCAGAGCAACTAGCCGAGTTTGCGCGCAGCGAACGCTATCTCGTCACGGCCATGGTCATCATCGCGAGCAAGCATGACCGCGCTGATGGAATGCGCGAGGTACACGAACGCAGTTGGTCGCTCATGCGCGGATGGATCTCAGAGATTGTCTGTCTGGGTGCACCCCCAACAGTTGGTCTTGTCGAGGCGCTCTTGCTCCTGGCAGAGAACATCCCGCGGGATCCGCCTATTGACGCAACGAATTCGGCCCACGCGCAGGGCTTTGGCGAGGAAGTGCACACATCCGAGAACCGCCAAGCCTGGATGCTCATCGGCATGGCCATCCGCTGCGCCTATGGACTTGGTCTCGACAAGGTGAGCACGAGTGGAGCGCGAGACTCGCAGACAGAGACTAACATCCAGCTCGCGCTCAAGCTCATTCCCGAAGTCGATCGCACGTACGACGTCGAACGCGCGCGGCTGGTCTGGACGTGTGAGCCGGAGATGGTGGATGGAATAAGGCTGACTCGCAGACTGCTACCTTTTCGACCGCCATGTGTCGCTCCGTCTGGGCAAGGCGTTCTGGTCGCGTGGCCCCAACGTCTGCTTCCAGGGCTTCTCAGCGTCGTCGCAAACGGGGCCGGCTGCTGCGCCGGGCAACTTTCCGTTTCTGCGCGAAGCCACGCCGTCGCCTGGCTCTGACGCGCCAACTCAGGAGGATTTTGCATCGCTCGTCCAGACGTACCTGGAGCTCACGCAGCTCATGAGCAATGCGCACGACATCCTCTACCCTAACGCTGCGCGCACGCGATCACTCGTCGTCTACGGCGAGTACTTCAAGTACATTGACGAGCTGACACGCTCGCTTGATGGCTTCCGCATCCTCTGGCACGAGAAGAAGTGGAGCCTCTTCCCGCTAAACGACGCCGTGCAAGCCATGTTCTACTACACACAGCTTTACATCTGCGCCTTCAGCTTTGTGAGTCCCAGCTATGCGTGCGGACAATGGGCTGACAAACAGCAAGCACATGTCGAGCGTGCCGCAATGCGTGCCGAAGAGGAGTACAAATTGCATGAGGGTGGACGCCGGCCTGCGCTGTCGCTGTTCCCTCGCGGCTCGGCTGCGTCGCCTGATGCACGCTACATCAACGTGACGATCATGTCGGCCCAGGAGCTGCTGCGAATCTGCATCGACAAGATGTACAAGGGTGGGGCGCTTCCCTACCTCCCCAATCGGTTCCTGCTGTGGTTTACGTACGCAGCGATCGTGTTGCTCAAGGCCATGTACTCTGGCGCTATGAGCCGCACTGAGTTGCCCGAGGCATCTGGACTTATCGACCAGCTCTGCGAGTGCCTAATCGACGCATCGCCGGACGACGACCATCCCGCTGTGCGCTACGGTCTCCAGCTCAAGGCGCTGAAGAAGAGCATGGCGGACCTGGACATAAGCGTGAGCTCCCCAGCGGGAGGTGGTACCCTACCGCTTCCTCCCGCCGACAGCGAGTCGCGACACCCTCGTGACACGCACGAGCCGACCCGCACAACCAATGGCCGCGAGGGCCGCGACATACCGGACCTCGAAACTGCCGCGCACCAGGGCGTACCGTGGCTCAACGAGGAGCAGTGGTTCCCGGCGCAGAGTGCGGCGCCGCACAACCCCATAAGCTTTACGTACTCGACGCCTGCTGGTGTCCCGCGGCCACACGAGCAACCCGTCAGCGAGGTCATCAACCTCCAGCCGCGCGGGAGCATCGGCATGGGCGTCGATAACAACCTCGGTTTCCCGACCTTTGACTGGCTCGGCCTCGACCCGGGTAACAGCGGACCTATGGGCGCCGCGCCGCCGGCCAATCCATTCGACGGGGTGGGGTTCACGCCCGACTTCTGGATGAAGGTCACGCCGGGCGAGGGGCAGGGCGGCTTCCCCTTCCGTTAGCGCGGTGGTGGTCACACGGTTACGAACAGGCGCTTAGCGCGTGGGTTGTGATTACGAGCAGGAGCGGAGCGTGGTGGCTGCGATTACGACCAGGCCTCGAACACTTTGACGTCGATCACGAGCAGACGTCGGGCGCGGGGCGCTACGACGACAGTGGTTATGGTTGGGGTTGATGAGGATACCCACACTTTGGTTGGAGGAGGAGGAGGTTGTGCCTCTGAGGGACTTTGACAGGACGGTGTAATTTGCGCAAAGTGGAAGATTGGAGAACGAGGATTGACCTTGGCTGGAGGGAACGATGTTCGTGCTGTACTTTTTTTTGCGATTGCGCAGTAGTAACCTAATTGTATCCATGCATGCGTGTTGTTGACACAAACGCAGCCAATTTTACAATGCGTTGCCTGTGACTCGGCTACCGCTAGGCTGCGTCACAGCGTCGTTCAGGATGGAGGATTGAAGAGGACTAGGGACGGTACAGTGCTGTAGACGCGTGCCTCGGCAGCTCCAGCCTTGCCACAATTCTCACCCTCCTCCATGATCAGGCCTTTGGCAAGCCATCTTGTAGACAATGAAGATACTCGCACATTTCCAGGGAATCAGAAACCTCACACGACTGCATCTCACTTCCCTCCACCTGCAACAGGTTGCAACCGTCGCCTGCGTCTCCTCCTCTGAGACTGCAGCCTTTGAACGGTCTGTAGCTTGTGTCGGGCCCCCGGCAGCTAAACAGACCCAACAATGGCAACGCACAAGGCGAAGTGGCGGAGTGGTTAACGCGATTGACTCGAACGTCTCCTCCAGTAGGAGCCGCGATCAATTTCCTTTGGGAGCGCCTGTTCGAATCAGGTCTTCGTCGATGAATCTTTTGATGTGTATTCAATGCTCCAGGCGTCTTTTGATGGATCCTGTGGCGGACAAGACGCCAACTCATATCGGCACGTTTCGCTGATTCACTCCGACTCCCCCGTCGTGCTCATGAACAATAGCAACTGCTCCCTCCGTTACTGGGCCGGTTCCAACCAAGTCGCAACTCTATCCTAAATGCTATGATACGGTCTATTTCTGCTTATCCTGGCACCCAGCCTCCTCCAAGATTCTCACATCCGCTCTTATGGCGCGCCTAGCATTCTCCGCGACGCTCCCTCACTTTCGACCTTTCAGCTGCTCCCATTGGGTGCAACCCACCTACGCCCGCATGTCGACTCGCGCCTGGCCAGCGGTGTGCACGGGCACGGCAAGGCTGTGGAAGACGCCCTCGCCGACTTGTCCGCCTACTTGGCGCCCTTCTTCGGCCGAGCGCCAAAGATACGCGTACCGACGCGCACAGAGCAGCTACCCGCGCGGATGGCCTCGGCAAAGTCAGCGCTCATGCCCATGCTAAGGTCGAGGCTGCCCTCTTCAACACCGAGGATGCGCGCCAGGTTCAGGCGGGTCTCGCAGAGGCGCAGAAAGTCGGGATTCTCGCCCTCGGCATGAGACGCGTCCCACGAGCCGATCGTCATAAGGCCCGTAACCTTGAGCTGGGAGCACGAGTCGCGGATGTGAATAGCGAGGTCTGCCAGCTCGGCGGATGCCACAGAGTCTGCGGTGAGGGGCTCAAGACCGCTCTTAGCATCCTCTCCAGACGTGTTCACCTGCAGGTACACGTTGAGCACACGCGACTGGTCCGCCTTGGCAAGCGCGCTCTGCAACTTGTCCGCCAGCTTGCGGCTCGCGAGGGTCTCGAGCACGAAGACGTTGGGAATCGACGCGATCAGGTTCGCCTTGTTCGACTGCAGCGCGCCGACAAAGTGCCAGCAAATGTCACCGGGGAGCTGGTGTCAACGGATCGCAATGGATTGGGCTGGCACACCATACGCGAAGCCCATTTCCGTCCACTCTAAGGCTTCCAAGCTCAGGCTCCAACCCTCATTCTCCCGTTCGTGACCTTCCATTCGTCCGACGGAGAGCAAGAGCCAAGACTACACCCAGTACTCACGATCTGCGCCTTCTCTGCCATCTCCTGGATGTAGTTTTCGCCAAAATGGCGGTGTCCTGCGTCATACAGTGCCTGGATATCCGAAGGAGGCTTGATCTTCGAGATCGCGACGAGGCGGGGCTGTTGTCAGCGGGATATATTCTCTCAAGCGACTCATTCCTCCATGGCACCACAAAACACGACGTAGACAGAAGTGGCACACAAGTCGAGGCCGCATGGAATGAGGCGCACTGCATGCTTGCACGCCGGCGTCAGATGCCTTTGTTTTGTCGATGCTCCTCCAAACCATGGCTTGCACCTCAACCAACTTGCCTCCCCACCGCAGCCCAGTCTCCCCGGCGAGTCTCTTCTGTCCAGGTAGCTTGTACGTGGACGATACACCAAGCAGCTAGCTGATCCTCATACCGGATCCACCTGCGCCCCACCCGCGGATACGGTGCGCGTGCGGGACGTCCACCCCAGTCTACTTGAGGCAGAACATGGATGGCATCGAGGATTCCTGTGCCGGACGCCGACTCTGCATCTCCACATGATTCTGGTGCCCTGCGCGGAAAGGTCCCCCATCTCTCCTGTCGCCCATCATTGCCCACCTCTTCGACGTCAAGGCAGCCGGAGTGGGGTAGCTCCGTTGTTTTGGTGCATCACGAATCTTAGGCTCCGACAGCCGGTGAGACCGTCCACAGCCCGGGACCGACAAGGGCTTGAACCGTTACAACGAGGCGAGGGAGGCCAGGAGCGCTGCAGCCCACCGCCTACCCGCTGTCCTTCCTTCTCCTCCCAAACAGCCACGGCCTCCCCTCCCCTCACGTACAGAATCATCACTGCTGTATTGTCGACAGGCCCGCTTGGATACGCCTCCGCCATTCCATCTTCCGGCGCCCAAAATCTCGCCTTCTACACAACAGAAGCACACTCACACTAGATCCAGACGGCTTGACAGCCTCGATCTCCGCGAGTACCTCCTTGACATTCTCGGCGAGTTCGGTCCCGCGTTCGGGCGTGAAAGTGAGAGAAGTGTCCATGGTGGGCCGGGTTCTGGGGGAGGGAGTGGCTGTAGAAGCGAAGCGGAGGAGCAGAGGGCGAGCTGAGCAAGAGAGTTGAGAGAGGGCTACGCGCATGGGCAGGATTAAGAATGGGTTCAAGTGCAGAGACCTTCTCGGATGTGGAGGTGAAGGTGGAGGTCACTCGTGTTGCGGGAGCAAATTGCTTAAGAGACGGAGTGGGGCAGATATTTGTCCACCAGAATATCCTCCATGCAGCCTTTCCCGATCTCAAGGATACCAAGGCCCAACATTGTCACATTAATATGAGGCGCTGTTGACCAGGGTCTCAAAAACGTGCCAGCGCATGTGGGTCCGACCACGAGGAGGGCCCAAGACGTGGTCTGGGATCATGGGAACCGTTGCTTGCCTGATCGTCTGGACGGCACAGTTCAACCAAGCTCTGGACATATCCGTGTTGCGTAGGTGTTGGTGGCTGTTGAGGGGCAAGAGGTGTCGATGTTTGCATCTATTCTATTTCCAGAATGGCAGTACTGGGAGCCTTGCCTCCACGAGAGACTCGGCGTCATGCGTCAGACGACGAAGGTCCAGCCTTGGTTGGAGGGTAACATCATGCCGGCAATCCGTCACCTGCCAAGTCCATTCGCGTTCGCGCGCCTACTCGGCCTTGTCGTTCTTGCGCGCCTTGGCCGTGACCGCAGCCGGTGACTGGCGGCCAACGCCGAGGAACCAGAGCATGCTGTAGTCAGCACCACGCCCTTGGACGGCCACCCGACAGCTTCCTAGCTCACAGCTGCCCGCAATAACTCACCGTATAACAATGAGACCTAAAGTAATGCTGACGTTGCCGTGGATGAGCTGCGTCCAGTTCCACGGCTCGAACGCGAGCGTCCCCGGTAGCGCTACCAGTGTCAGGATGATGCTGCTGTCAGTTGCGTCCCGAGGAAAGAGTCAAGGTAACGCACTGGGTAAAGTCTCCAATGAGAAGCGGGACAAGGAGGGCGGACGTGAGGCTCTCGCACAACGCTGGAGTTTGCCGGCGGAACACCGGGACGAGCGAGAACGAGTTCATCGCGAGCACAAGGAAGCCTAGAAGATGAGTGGAGGACAGGGGGATGCAGAAGGCCCCAGGCAACTCACAACTTCCCAGCTGGCCACACATCATCCGCCCACGCAGCGTGTTGCCAACGGCCTGAGTAAGTCTCTCCACGCCGTTGGGCAGGAGATCGGCCGCGTACGTCTCGGGCCTAAATGCAGCATACAGGGCTCCCGCGACTGAGAGGCCCTATTGTCAGCGGCACTGGGTGGAGCTCGGAACATACAGGCTCGACGAGCGAGAAGAAATAGTAGTAGAGGGGTGGGAGAACGTCGGCCATGATTGTGTGAACGGATAGTTTGGAGTGTTGGATGGTTGGATGGTTGGATGGTTGGATGGTTGGATGAGTGATTGAGAGATGGCTTGCTGAATTGAGAGTGAGAGTCAGAGTGGGTGGGGGGGTGGTCACGTCATCAGCATGGGATATGGGGCCCCACGTGGCGTTGATCACACAAAACATTCCCACTCTATGCCCGTGATGAATGATAAGATATCAGTCCAAATGCTCAGCTTCCCTCCTAACGTCAACCCCATGAATGACGGAATGTGTAACCCATACAATGTGCAAGCAGCAGTAGCCATCCTGCCATCCTGTGACACACAAAGCCGGGTGATCTGGTCATTGGGTGGCACAAATTGTTATTTACATCCGCTATCAATATGAACGAGACGACGATCACCCTTTACATGTAAAGGTCATCGTCGTTATCGTCATCAGGCCGGTACGACGACTCATCGCCGTCCTTGTTATTGCGGTCATCGCGCTGTTCCTCCTGGTCGTTGAACTCGTCCTCCTTGGTCTCCGCATCGTAGTATGCCGGGTACAGCGCCGCCAACTCGGCTTTGTTGGCTCGACTCGACCTCGTGCTTGGTCTCGAAAGCGGCGGTCCTGGGGCTTGGCCCACAGCTCCGGAAGATGCGTGGGGAGTCGACCTTGTGACCCGGGCAGTGGAGGTCTGCGCGAGAGCAGATGCGTAGTTGGTGCTGCCTCTAGGGCGACCCGGGCCACGTCTGGCTGGGGTCTCAGTGTCCTCAACGGCGGGGGCAGGCGGCGGGACTGTTGGTCCCGTCTTTCGAGGGCGCCCACGCTTGCGCTTCACAGGTGGCTCGTCGCTCACCGGCCCAGGATCCGTCTTACGAGGACGACCACGTTTGCGCTTCACCAGCTCTTCGCCGACAACCGCCGCTTCGTCAACAACCGCCGTCGGCTTCGGGCGGTTCTTGCTACCCTTGGGCCGACCCGGGCCGCGCCTCACTGGGACTTCTTGGCTGTCTTGCAGCTCGTCCATACTCTCCTCACCTGCAATGGTCGTGGAGACGGTGTCCCTCGTGTTTCCATTGTGAGTCGCCCACGTCGGCCCCTGCCTCGTCACAGGTAAGGAGGTCGAAGCGGTTGACGGCTCGGCATGAGCGGGGGCAGCAGAGGCAGCTGGAACCAACTGATCCGCAGAAGCAGTGGATGTCCCAGCCTGCTTCTCTGGGACCGGGTTCTTGGAAGGACGCCCGCGTGGTCGCTTCGGGGACGGCTCTGTGACCTCAATGTCCTCGTCGGACAGCGTCAGAGGGTTCTCCCACGACTGGCCAGCCTTCGCTTGGTCGTAATGTACCACTTCTGGTGATGGCTGCCCTCTGTGGGGTCGGGAAGGGACCAGAATGCAGTCGATTATCTGTCCGGCTCTTGGGCCGACAGGGACGGTCGGGTTGTCGTTGTTCTCGATCGCGCCTAACCTTGCACCTGGCTCGTATCGCGTTTGCTTGGGGGTTGCCAGCTCGTCCACCTCCTCCTCTTCATCCTCACCGTCCGCTCGCTGCTTGCCCTTGCCCTTGTCCTTAGGCGGACGGCCACGCTTCTTGGGAGTAGTGGGGGCGGGATCCGTCTTCTCGCTCTTTCGGGGGCGACCAGGACCTCTTGTCTTGGGGGGCTCGTCGGCAGTCTCGGTCGAAGTGGCGGGTGGCGGGTCTGCGTTGGCTGTGATGGGTGCCGTATCCGCCTCCTTGTTCTTGGGAGGACGTCCAGGCTTGCGCTTCTTTGGCGGCTCATCAGATGTGGGGGGAACAGGACCGACGGCCCTGTCCTTGGGCGGACGCCCGCGCTTCTTGGAAATGGCAGGGGAGGGATCGGCCTCCATTTGCTTGCGCGGACGCCCTGGGCCGCGCTTCTTGGGAGGCTCGTCGCTGTCACCAGCGCGCGTCCCTTCCTGGGCAGAAGCAACTGCAGCAACGCCATTATCGTTGTTGATTAGGAGACTGCCTCGTTGGCGCCCCGCTGTCGAGGGCCCGGCGACGGCGTTCGCAGGTTCGGAAGCAGAAGGCCGCGTTGAAGCGCTGGCGGCCGGAGTTTGTTGCGAAGAAGACGAGGATGTCAGTCTGTCCGACAGTCCGTCCGACTCAACTTCCGAGTCGTACGCATCGGGATCCTCTTTGGGCCAATTTTGGTGAACATGAATCGCGCGCTCGTACATCAGGAGGTCGTCGAACGACCGGAAGTTCATCGGCCAGGCATAAGAGACAGCTGCGTCCACATCATCGGCATCGGCCTCTGACTGCTCCCCGGTCTCCTCATCTGTCTGGTCGGTATCCTCGTCGTCGGTGCCGTCCTCGTCGGTATCCTCGCCGGTATCGTCACTGCCCTCGGCGGAATCGTCACTGCCGATGCCGTCGTCGGCGCTTTCATCGCCGTCGCTGTCGTCGTCAGCGCTATCCGCAGCGCCATTGATGTCGACCTCCGTATCCCAGTCAATAACGTCATCACTTTCGTCACTCTCCTCGTCTTCGCCCTCATAGGAAGATATCTCATCCTCTGAGTCATCGACGTCGGGGGCCGAATGCATGTCGATGTCGGGAAGATAAGGGTTACCATCGGCGTCGAATGACGGATAACGACTCCGGCCATCCCACTGGTGCCGTTTCCGGGATCTCGACGGCGGTCTTCCTCTCTTGACTGTGCGGCGCCGATGGACGCCGGGAATCGAGATGATCTCGTTCATTTCTCGCAGAGACCTTCGCAGCCGTCTCTGTTGCAGGTCTTCCCCAAACAATCGCTCTTCCAGGGAGGGATGGACAGCGTTGGGGATGATGGTATTGCCATCGCGCGTCGCCCGGCCCTTCCGCCGGACACTGTCCGCAGCTGCCGCGTCCAGTTGGTCTTTGAACAGGTGGCCGTGTTTCGCTTTCCTGCGCAGCATCTGCGAATGGGCCGAGTACATGCGCTTCCGGCTCCTCGCCATGTGTCGAAGTCCGGTCACGAAGAATTTGGTCACATTGCTTTGCTCTTCCAACTCGCCGTCTGTCGTCCAAGGCGACCCGTAGCGTGACGGACGAGCGTTTGAGTTCCGCGCGCATGTGAGGTCGTGGTCCACAAGTGGTTCGCCCCTCACATAGAAGGAGACCTGTTCAAAGTCGTGGCGAGGCCGTCCCCACAGCCCCGACGCGACCGTGACCGCCTCGCTAGGCTCACACCAAGAACCTTTGACGAAATCAATGATCCTCCGTACGCGTCTTTCCGCCATCATGACCACACTATTGTCAGCTGGAGTTTAAACCGGTCACTCGCGGACTTACGAAGGAGGAAGCAAGGCCGCAGACATCCGAACAGTCGATTCGAAGTTGAGAGCCGCCATCTGCTTGCGGGCGATCTTCGTCAAAGGCGGCCTAGCGAACAGTGACATGTGTAAGATGCCCCTCAGCGCCTCCTCGCCTCCCGATTCCATGGTGTCGACCACATGCTTCGGCATCAGACCAAAGGGGTCTGGGCGCATGGCCGTGACATCCCTAACGTTCCCGGTCTCCGGCTCGAGCAGTTCGTCCGAGTCGTAGTCATCATCCTCCCGCATTGGGCCCTTGTGCGTGATGCGCCAATACCTGTCGGGCAAAAGCTTCATCTTACCGAAAGGCTTCGAAATAATCGTGATGAGGCGCTCGTTGGGCTCCGAGTCAAGCGGCCTGCCAGGATACTCCCACAGCGGTGAGGATTCTCGTTCGAACTTGACCCCGTTGTTGGGAAGCTCAGTTGCGGTCATGTGAGGAGAAGCGACAGGCATTTTATCGTCTTGGGAGGGAGGGGACGAAACCGCTATATTTGGCTTCAACAGTGCGTTTAATGCTGCACCAGCAGTGTTAGAAGAAGATAGCGGCTTCCCATCGCCTTGTGAGAGCGGCAGCTAACCGTCAGCGACATCGCTTGGTATCCTAGTATCAGTGAGCTCTCACCTGCAGCTTCCCATCGCTTTGAGAGTGAGGTTGGAAACCCACTGCGTCCTGGTTCCCATCTAACTCGGAGAGGAGGCGACATGGTGTCCCTAGTGGTTGACCAGCACTCAGAGGAAGTTGGACGGCCAGCTGAGGTGTCAGCTTCTCATCTGTCGATGATCATTGGTGCGCTCACCTGCGCCTCTCCGTCACTTTGGGAGAGCAAGATGGGCTCGGGATCGGAAGTGCTGCGGTGAACGAGTGGGAGCAGTGTCGACACAGTGTGGAGAGGCTTGCCGTCACTCTGCGACAGAGGCCGGGGTGGCGTATCGCGCAGAGTGTCCGCCTCGAGCAGTGTCGACACAGTGTGGATAGGCTTGCCGTCACTCTGCGACAGAGGCCGAGGTGGCGTATCGCGCAGACTGTCCGCCTCAGAGTGCACAGGTTGCGCAACTTCTCGGGAGTCCTGACCCAGTCAGCTACAGTCGAAAGGAAATGACCAACTCACAACCTTAACAGCTGTTTCCAACTCCTCGGTGCCGGCCTCGTACTTCCGAACCAACCACTCGGGGACAGGGGGCGACACTTTCTCTGCTGGGTGGAATGGGCCAAAGATCGGATGCTCCAACCCTTTGGCAGACACGACGCGATCCGCAACGACTCGTAGGCCTTGTTTGAGAGAAGCACTCGGAGTGTACATCTCCGGCCATTCACTGGAGGGCCACCGCTTGTCGGATAAGGGTCGCCGAACAGGTCGCTTTCGATTCAATGTCTGCTCAAATCTTGGCAGGGAAACATACTCGCTAGATGCTCGAAGCAGCTCCTCATCGTCCGAGTCGGTCGAAGTGGTCCAACCTGGCGGAGAGGCTTCTCCGAGCGGGAAGTCACTGTCTGGATCAAAGCCCCAGGCAATTCCTCTCTCCAAAGCCATCCTTATCGCCTCCATGATATCACGCGCCTCGTCGGTATTGGGTCTGCCGTCACTGTCGAACATCCGATCTTGAACAGCTGGTGGAGGATGGGTTCGGGCAGGTGGCGCCGCGCAACAATTGTAATCCATGACTGATTCCTCGAGCGTTCTCGTGCCTTCTGAGACGTCTGACGCTGGACTCACACTGCGTATGCGCGGAGGGGCCTCCTGGAACACCGGAAAGGGCGTGCCGACGTCGTTTGAGAGTGGAGCAGGGGAAACGGTTGCGCTGGAGAGTGGGTCGCTGCTACTGCTGTTGTCGCTGATGCTGTCAAGGACCAACCAAGGTGTGGTGGAAGGCTGATGATAGTACTCGAACATCTGAGCTTCAGTTGGACTATGTCCGGGTGACGGTGAAGGGGATGACGACAGGCGGTGAAGCCAGTTGCGGAAAGTGTCTGCTTCCTGGATATGATGGGCAAAGTGAAATTGGCTATCGGGGTCCGAGTCGTCAAAGAGGTGGGAACCGTCTGGGAATGAAGGGAGGAAGAGGGTTTGTTCAAAGGATGAGGGTGGTGGAGAGGGAGAGCGGGAAGGGGATCGAGGTCTGGGTTGTGAGGAAGGAGGAGGCAAGTCTGGATCATGATGATCATGATGATGAGGAGGACGGGGAGTAGGAGGAGTAGGAGGAGTGGGAGATTGTTTCATGGGTCTGACGATTGGTGGGTAAGATGTATGTAATGAGTTGGATTGTAGATACATTGTTGGCGTTGGATGGAGTGAATGGTGGATGGAATGATGATGATGATGATTGAGAGAATGGTAAATTGGAGAACAGTCGAGTGGTGGAGGATTAGCTGCTACACGGAAGCAGATTGGCTCCAGGCCAGGGACGTGTTAAACATTCAACACCTATCATTCCTCATCCATCATTCCTCATCCCTCATCCCTCATTCCTCATTGGACAGGTATCCCATTACAAATCACATTACATTTAAGGTTGCCACTCTATTCAGATTACCCGTTATCAACCAAGACTCAACCCACCTGGCCCACTTGCTGACAACAAAACAACAGCTTTAGGTGGCACACGACACAACCCTACCATCTCATCAACATTTCTCTCATCCATCCGCCAGTCACATGTTGCCCTCTGGCCGCAGCTTGGCGGAAGAAGATATGAACAGGAATCTCCCACTCGTCGGTCGGCAGTACGCAAAAAGAACTAGTACAGGCGTTCTCTGCCCATACGTGTCGAGCAATGAGGAATTCAGCTGTTGGGCTACCCTGATATTTCTTGAGCCTCACTCCATGCTGATATTGTAGACAACCATCTAGACTGTTGCAACGGCCTTTAGACAGGACAGTCTCACGACTTGCCTCTTGTTACTGTCCACTGTGTTTATGTTCAACTCCCCTCCCACACTAGAGCTGCACGAGTACAAAAACTGGTTACCGGCCGGCAGCCGGCATGAGTTTCTCTTTCCCGAATTCAAAATCCCCAATTCAAAAGTAAAAACGGCAATCTGATCAGCGCGACAACCTGAAAATGTGTTCCAATGGTTTGCCGGGGACCTCCAGTTTGTTGGGAGCGAGCAGGACCCGATAGGAAGGGAGACTGGTAATTTTTCCCACAACAGACTACTGAAGGGCATGCCAAATGAAATCGGTTCACCTCAACTCATCCATTCTAGCGTAGTACTGTATCACCAGCTTCTGGTGGACTCCATTACTAAATGAGATCGGACTACCACCGTTTGGCGGAGTGGTGTCTGCCTCAAGCCCGGCAAAGCTGAAACCACAGGCCTCTCAGCTTGCCGAGGGAGCGTTCCCCCTCCGCCGACTTTCCCACCCGAGTCCGCTTCTATGGTTCCATGCCCAAAAGGCACTATCATAGTCCTCCATGTGCCATTTGGCATGTATTAACTCTTCAATATGACCCCGAAGGCAATGTGCTTTTTGCCCTCCATCAATGCTTTCAAGCAGTGCAGCCAACTTCTCCCTCACATAAAGTTAGTCAGTGTGGGCTAGATGGAATGCGCCTTGAAAAGAGGCCTCTGCTTGGGAACCCCATTCAGACCCTAAAGAGGCCCCGGCTTGGGAACCCCATTCAGACCCATCTTCCTCGTCCCTCCCTCATCAACGACTTACCTCTGGTGAACAGAAGTGAGTGTTGCGGTCCACGCTCCTCTGGTGGGCAAAACACCCGAGGCTAGGACCAGGCTGGCTCTACAGCAAGCTGGTGAGCATTGCTTTCGTAACAGGCTCCACTTGTCTTCATCCTGCACTTCGTCCCATACTGCACTGTATGTGCCAAGAGGGAGTTCAGGGTGTGAGATCTGTTCGAGCTCAAGAATTTGCCCAGGGTAGGTTGAGAATACCAGCAAGCTGGGCCATGGAGCCCTGACAACCAGCACCAGATGAACGGCAGAGACAGAGGATTTTGGGGTGGGCGTTGGACGCAGCGGTCGGGGAAGTGTGGGCGGGCTACGCTTGAGTGGTGGACTGGATGTCCTGGGGCGGTATGGGACATAGGATGAACTCGTGTCGGTCATATCGGCATGTTAGTGCGTATGAGTGTACGGATGGAGAGGAGCGTGGAGCCGCTAGTCGAGAAAGCTAGCCCTTATCACCCTCCCCTCTGGTTTCCTTGCCCTGCTGATCATCCATGTATATTTAGATTCTGTACTGTTGCCGCTTTCGAAAGACATTGATGAGGGTAGGGAGTAGGCGGAAAGCGAAACATTGCAATTGCGCTGGGGCCGGCATGAGCGCCCATATGTGATGGAGTTGGGATCATGCCAGCTGCTAAAACATCGGCTTCGTCTGGGGAGGAAGGATATGGAGCCGCGACTGCGAAGAGGTTTGTAGTTGAAGAGTGAATGGTAAGTATGAGGAACAATGACTCGGTAGGTGTCTGTACTGGTTGTGGGCCCCGATTATCATGCGGGTAGGAACCTCCCCGGTATCTTGGAAGCCTGTGGAGATGATGAAGATGGGCTCGGAGTGCATGTACTTGTCCAGCGGACATGGCGGCCGGTAGGCGTACGCAATCAAACAAACGCGTTTGGGCCGAAGTGGATTCAACTAATCGCCCCACACATTTTTTCTCTGCCCAAGTAGGTGACTCTATATAGTGTTATCCATCCCATTCTCACTATACATATTCGGCCAGTAAGTAATTCATCGGTCACTCAGACTCATGCTTAGGATGTGTCTCGAGTCTAATTAGATGTTTCTTTGTAATGGGTTACCGGCCCACTCTAAATGGTATGGAATATTTGTTCTGCCCCGCTATTGAAATTAATGCCTTCCTGCTTAATGCACAACGTAAGTCTGGTCAAGCGCCATCTGCCCTCTACTCTAACTCAGCACAGTAAGTAATCATCCTAATTCGGCTACTGAAATTATGCACTTGCATTAATGATAGTCACTAAACAAAGACGGCGATGCTCTAATTAATACCGTTCTTCTAAATGATGATGAACAAATGATTGTTAATTTCATTCGTAACATTCCTACTTGGGGGCGATTACTTGTATTTTGGCCGACGAGATATCCAGAAGCCAATGTAATGACATGTAATTGACATTTGTACTTGTCGTTTAATTACTGAAGCTATTTGTCATTTTGTAGTCATAACTATGAAATCAATGGATTAGGTAGTCAATTTAAAAAGACTATTTGATTACAGGCTTGGTAATGACTATCTATAAATAAACCCAATCAGACCATAATAAATAAACTATATTCAATCTGTATCATCCAGAGTTTAAATAATCCAGTCTAATCTGGCTCCTTAATTAATGACGTCTAACCCATCGCTTTAATTACTGAAGTCTGACTAATCATTTTCATTAGTGAAGTCTGATCAATCTCTCTATTCAACCTAGTATAATTCATCCTTTAATTCGTTACAGTCTAATTCATGGCTTCATTTCCACCCATATTAGTATTGGCTCTCACTGGTTACTTAGACCCCACGCCTATTGTCGTCCGAGTCTACCTACTGTTTTCGGCCCCATTTCCTGTCTCCACCCCACTTTCGCGCAAACTCATCCCTCATCAAGTTGTAATGTACCGTTCTGCTCTCCTTGCGCCTAGCCATTTAGACTACACACCCATTACCTTCTGCTAGTCAGAATTGAAAAAATAGGAGGAATCCTTCAACATCAGCCTTATCACTCTCCTCGTACTCCATCCGTTTGCAAGGGACAAATGACGCATTCACAGTAAAGTGGTACCACTGTCTCCTTGTGAAGCGGTCATTTTGCTGATTGAGGAGAGCGGTTGATGGACCAATCCTCGATTTCCTCAGATGCTCGGATACCATTATTTCGCAATGGGGCTGCTGGTTGGGAGAGGCATGGTACACTGGAATCAGATGCTCTAGGACGATTTTGTGGTGGAGGCCCAGCATCGGGAGACCCCGTCTTGTTCTTGACACTTGCTAGGGGTTGGAAGTTGAGGGGTGTGTCCCGTTGGATGGTTCGCGTTGTGAATCTGAATTGAAAAGATTTGTAATGTGATTAGGTAATGTGAGATGATATAAGATTGTGCCGAGATAGCGGTCAGAACAGGAACGTCAATTGATGAACGTCATCAATATGAACGGGAGCGGCTCCCGTTACGGATGCTCGCTCACGCAGTCTTTGGTCCTTGGGGCTTCCCACCTCGTTTGGAAGTACCCAACTCTTGTAGAGATATGTTAGATATCCTTCATTACAACCATGTACTCTTTCAGAACTCTTCCTTAAAACCGATTTCTTCCCGAAATGTAAATAGGAGCGAGGCTTCGAGGGTAGGATCGGAGGTCTACAGTTATCCCGTTCCGCAGCAGAGAAGACTCGAGCGTAGAACGTCAAAGTAACTTTAGTCTGTCCATGTGTGACAATTGGCCATATCCCCTCTCTCTCGAGGCCTGCCAGGCTTATTTTTGCCCTCAGTTCTCACCAACCGCCCTCTTTTGTCTTGTCCCTAGTCCGGCCCATACCTTTGTAGATGAGGCATTTCCTCTTTGCCAGCCTTGCTCCTGGCGAATGTAAGACCGCTGCTTCCTCCCTGGATCCGGGCGGCGAGGAGGTCCCGTTAGCGGGCTCAGGCAACAGCTCAGATTCACTTTGCGTAAGTTGGGGAGAAGAGCCATGGGCAGTTAGTTCACGGAGTCGTGGCCACCAGTCCAACCCGGATTGCCCCCGTAGCGGTATTTGTGAGTTAATACGAACCAGCTCAACCCTCAAGGAGAGGGTGACCTTATACCCTGTCTACAAAACGGTTGCGAACGGGACGGCCCAGCCCAGTTAACAGCTCCGCTGTGCTGGCTAATTGTGCGTTTGGACCTCGCCCGCTCACCGCGGAAAAGGATGTGATCCATCGGCAACGTCGAAGTACTGACTCGCACCAACGACCCTACTCTCTGTGCAGGACGAGCTTGCTGGGCACCTCTTGAGTGTGCTAGCCATTTTGAAGTCAGTATGCGAGGCGGCTGAACCAGATGTTGGAGTAGTAGCGGCGTATCTCGGCACACAAGGACCTTGTCTGGGCCTTCCTCCTTGAAGTTGTATTGGAGAGACACGTGATGGTTCGCAGTATGTCGATCACAGCTCCCTGCCCCTACCAAGAGGATGACTAGAGTCAGAGGCCACAGAGGCTACATGTGCGCAAGAAGAATGGGCCTCTCGCGCTGCCTCTCCATCATCCGCCAGCCACAATTGCACGTGCTTGCGGCCAGGTAGACTTGCCTGAGGGAAGGTGAACATGGCGATGTCAACCCCCGGGAACGTCGGCAGTCCATTCCCGGATGAGCGGCTCAACATACCCCATGATCCGTACATCAACATATCGTGGTTCCGGAGGAGGTTGGAGAACGCGGTGGCCGCTCAGCCCCCAACCGGGCAAGTAGCTGCGAGTCTCTACAGGGGCCGGGGAGGCGATCAGGTTTGGGAGGATAGACCACGCTTACTGGACGCAAGGTACGCGGAGGAGGCTTGGTCAGCGAGAGATCACCAAAGGTGTGTTGAGAGGCCATGGTCATGGCCGGGCTCCCATGCAATTCCTGGTCGTCTCGGCTCTGGGGTTCCACGTGTCATTCTTTCAATGCCAGCTGCGAGTGCAGTACCCGCTACCCATCGTGTGCTCAGGTTGAGTTTTCGGATGGCCAATGACGTGGCACCAGTCTTTGCTATCGGACGAGTAAACGGGTTGGTAAACTGCGTGTCGGTTGAATAGGATTGCGCAATGGAGTGGATGATTTTGTAGGTCAAGCGGCCATGGTCCTGTTGGTAGACCACAGAGTGGAGAAATCTTACAGCTTGTTGCTCGGGAGCGTGGGGGACGATGAGCAGTCATCAAAACATCGGGGCGCCGA